>NC_133420.1:112082500-112766250 GCF_049350105.2 Macaca mulatta | reverse complement strand
TGGTGGGTGCCTGTAAGCCCAACTACTTGCAAGGCTGAGGCAGGAGAATCACTTGAACCCGGGGGCGGAGGTTTCAGTGAGCCGAGATCGTGCCACTGCACTCCAGCCTGGGCAACAAGAGCGAAACTCCGTCTCAAAAAAAAAAAAAAAAAAAAAGATAGTTCTGCTGATGCCGAACTCATCCAAAATAATGTATAAATTTATTACAATCAACATAAAAATCTCAGTACATTTGTTTTCTTTTAAAAAAAATAAAATGATATAAATTATATTTGAAAATAAAATGTGGGGAAAGAAACATTGGAAATCCTCTGCCAGAAGATAAATAAATAAATAGATAAATTAAAGGGGAGGAGCAAAACAGGAGGACTTGGCCTACCAAATAAAGCTACTACATTTAAAACAACAAGGCATTTTTGTTTAAATTTGCAGCCAGGCTGATAGACTAGAATAGAAAGCCCAGAAAGAAGCCCAAGATATATATAAGAATTTAGTGTATGACAGAGTCGGCACTTCAAAATCATTGGAAAAAGATTGCATTTAACTACAAATAACATTGAGAAAGCTGGTCAAACATGTTAGGAAAAACGAAGTTCAGACCATGAATTCATACCTCATGCCAAAGTTTTCTAAATAAAAAATTTAAAACTTAATTATAAATCACAAAACTACAAAAATATTAAAAGAAGTTGTATGTGATCAAGAATTCCATTTTACATTGAGAGATTAGTAAACAGATATGAAATATTTTCTTATTAAAGTTGTATTTATGTGCCAAAAAATTGCATTTTAAGTAAATTTTTCCTAAGAAACAGAAAGACGGAGATATATGTAGGTAAATCTAGAAAAATATTGAACACATCATTCATAAAAGCAAAATAACCTGAATGGCTATTGTATTAGTCCGTGTTCACGCAGCTGATAAAGACATACCCAAGACTGGATAATTTATAAAGAAAAAGTGGTTTAATGGATTCACAGTTCCATGTGGCTGAGGCGTCCTCACAATCATGGCGGAAGGCGAAAGATACATGGTGACAGGCAAAAGAGAGAATGAGAACCAAGAGAAAGGAGAAACCCTTTATAAAATCATTAGATCTCGTGAGAATTATTCACTATCACAAAAACAGTATGGGGGAAACCGCCCCCATAATTCCATTATCTCCCACCAGGTCCCTCCCACAGCACATGGGAATTATGGGAGCTACAATTCAAGATGAGATTTGGGTGGAGACACAGCCAAACCATATCATCTATCAAAAGAAAATCATATACATAACTTAGAGTACACTCATATAATGAAATAATTTCAAGCCACCAAAATTGATGTAGCATGTTTACTCATTTAGAAAAAACCCATGCTCTATTAAATAAAAATGCAGATTACCAAACAGAATTATATTTAAATCCAATTTTTGCTAAAATAAAAATAGAACAAAGTTGTGTATATCTGTATAATCATAGAAGAAAGATCTAGGAGAATGCACATTGGGTTTTCATTGGGTGACAGAATTTTGGCTATTTAACAATAATGAAGTTACTACTTTTGCAGTGGAGATAAAACATTAAAAGGCTAGCATTTTTAATAAAAAATAAGATTAGTTCTGGTAGTAGGGGTTGGAGTAAAGAAAGCTGGTGATAAGGTAGAAGATTGCTACAAAAGTCCTGGTAATAGCTGATGATAACCTGAAGAGAGCAGAGATAATGAAGAAATCTGAGAAATATTTAGGTGGTAGAAGAAGCAGGACATGGTGATCATCTGGGCTTCTGTAATTGGATTGTCATTTAGGATGCCTGTAACTTGAGTAAATCACTAATAAAGGTAGAGCATACGACTGAACCTTAGAGTAGGTGGGCAAGCAAATAGATCTGCCTTTAGACATGAATTTCAGGACATTGTTGAAGATCTGTCCAGCAGGAAATTGGAAATAGGCTGGAAATTCAGACTTGGAATTTATTTGCACGAAGGTATTGGTCAAAACCATAATTGTGGCTTTTAAAAGTACCTATAATTCTCAAGGGAAAATGGTCACCAGGTCCACACTGCTTCCAGCGCTTTTATCACACTAGACTCCATTTTCCCAATTACATGGGATTTTATTTTCTGAAACTCTAATCATCAAGTTCTCCTATATCATTAGGACTCTGACTCTATCATATTCTGGATTAAGTAACTGTCAGTCCCTGCTTTAAATCCTTCACTGGCTTCTCATTTCATTTTGGAAAAGAAAAAAAAAAAATTCCTGGCTAGGATCTACCAGCCAGGAAGATGATCTAGACCAGTGCTATCTCTGACCACATTTTCCTTCACTTTCTCCAAATAATGGGGAACAGATCTATTAGCTTACGTGATCTGAACATTCTGGCCTTCTTTCTGATCCTTGAGCACACTGAGTTCTCTATTTCCGGGCTTTGCACATGCTCTTCCCTTTGCTAGGAAGGTTCTTCCTTGGCTTGTCTCATGGGTGGTTCCTTCTCTTCATTCAGATCTCAGCTCAACTGCTACTTCCTCCAATGGACCCCATTTCTGAAGAACCACCTTCACCCATATTCGTCCACTCTGTCACATCACCTTATCCATACTTCTTTTATAGAACCTACCTCTACCCAAAATTATTTTGTTACTTGTCAGCCTTTGTTTATTGTCAATCTTTCCTTCAAGAATGTAAGCACTATAAGAATGTAAGCACTATAAGAAAGACCATGGAGTACCTATAAAAAAGCCTGACACAGAGCAAACTTTCAGGTAACTGTGGGATACTATAATGTGGAATGAATGAAAAATGGAGATATTTATCGTAAGTAGAACTAGATTTGCAATCAGAAGACCCAAATGCAATATATGCTTGGCTAAGTCAACCTCAATTCCCATATTTCTAAAACGTGGCCACAAAATGTCTACTCTGCCTATGTATTAGGGTTTTCACGAGACTTGTTACACATTCATTTATTCATTCATCAACAAATGTTTCCCAAGTACCTTCTCTGTGCTAGGCACTGTGTTAATGCTGGGGCACTGCTATGAATAAGGAGTTTTCCAGGTGCGGTGGCTCATGTCTGTAATCCCAGTGCTTTGGGAGGCCAAGGCGGGCAGATCGCCTGAGGCCGGGAGATCGAGACCAGCCTGGCCAGCATGGTGAAACCCTGTCTCTATTAAAAACACAAAAATTAGTCTGGTGCGATGGCAGGCACCTGTAATCCCAGCTACTTGGGAAGCTGAGGCAGGAGAATCACTTGAACCTGGGAGGCAGAGGTTGCAGTGAGCCGAGATCGCATCATTGCACTCCAGCCTGGGCAACAGAGTGAGACACTGTCTCAAAAATAAATAAATAAGTAAATAAATAAATAAATAAATGAGTTTCATCTAGTATTTGAGACAGCCAGGTTTACAGGCAGTTACACATAGTACAACTGTTATCAAAAGAACCAAGCACAGAGTGCTATAAGAGCACATAGGAGCAGGGGCACCAAGTCTATCCTCATGGAATCAAAGAAGGGTGATAGTAGTAAGAAATCAACATGGTGAAGAAGGCTGGGGAAGTGGGTGGGCAGAGAAGGGGAAAATGGTACAGACAGAGGTAACAACATGTGCAAAGGCCCAAAGGCAAACAAAGACAAGGCATATTGAGGAACTGCATGTTATTCAGTATGGCTAAGACTAGGAAGAAGGGATGATGGCAAAATTGAAGACTGGAGCCCCAGCGAGAATACAGGCCATAACGGGACTCTGCACAAGCATGGATATTTTGGAGAATTTTATCAGAACCAAAACAAAGGAGGCAGTGGAGAGGGGGCAAGGTTAACAAGGACATATCAGAGGTATATCTAGAAATAGGGAAAAACTGATTAGAGAGGGCTTTGGATGTCTTGTTAGGGGGTTATACTTCACTAGTGTGAATGAATAGGTACTCAAAGAATTTTCAGCTGGGCAATGACCATCCCAGCACAGAAAAAAACAAATTGGAAAGAGACAAAACAAGAGAACAAGAGAGTTGTTCATTAAGCCAAGAGAGGAAGAATGGGTGGCTTGAATTAAGAATAATGATGGTCATGGATCAGAGAGACAAGTTCAGGAGATACTTAGGAGACAGTGTGTTGTGACTAGGGAACACAGGAGAGGGAGGTGGGAGGTCTGAAGGACAACTCCCAGGGTTGGGCCTGATCAGCTGAAATGATGTTGGTGTCATTCATGGGCACAGAAAGCCCAGCAAGGAGATCAGATTAGAGGGAAAGATGACATGTTAAATTCTGGCGGAGAACAGTCTCCTGAAAATCAAAATTGCCAGCTGTCAAGCCATGTTGCTGGGGGGACATCAGTGTGTTAAAGGCTTCCACTGATGAGTCTTTTTTTCTTTTTTTAGACAGAGTTTCACTCTTGTTGCCCAGGCTGGAGTGCAATGCCACAATCTCAGCTCACCACAACCTCTGCCTCCCGGGTTCAGACGATTCTCCTGCCTCATCCTCCCAAGTAGCTGGGATTACAGGCATGTGCCACCACACCCAGCTAATTTTGTATTTTTAGTAGAGACAGGTTTTCTCCATGTTGGTCAGGCTGGTCTCAAACTCCTGACCTCAGGTAATCCACCTGCTTCGGCCTCCCAAAGTGCTGGGATTACAGGCATGAGCCACCATGCCCCGCGATGTCTTTAATGATAGCTGTCTTTTTCCACATCAGTGAAATTATAATAATTAATGGATGGGATTTCCTTAATCTTAAACTCTTCCATGCATGTTTCTTAAGTTTTGTATTCTGTTTCTGCTTGTTTACAATTATCTAGCTCAAGATAAAATTCTATGCTTAGTGAGTGTTCAAGATTGGGGTCTGTAGGAAGCAGACTCTAAGACAGAGTTTAATGTACAGGATATTTATTAAGGAGAGTCCTTGGGATCAACATCTGTGGAAAGGCAGTGGAAGCAGTACTGGGTGAGGCAGAGGTCAAAGGCAGTGTGGGCCAATGACAGCCTTGGACAACCCCACAAGGAGCTCTGGAGCTAAAAACAGTCTGTCAGAGTTGTCCCATGCTAGACTGAAATGGCCAGGCCTCTATACCCATCTCAACCACCCACTGTGTGTGGGCCATCCCAAGAATGGTGTACTTGGGCAAGGCAGTTTTCTGCAGTTGAGATAATCCCTGATAACTAAAGACTGTCTGCGGACCACGCTTCCAGCAGCTGAGCCAATACATTCCTCAATGAAGGGGAATCAGAGCAGTGCACCTCCATGCCACAAATCCATGCCACAGGGTAATTATAGGTCTGTATTTCTTTCCTTTTTTTTTTTTTTTTTGGAGATGGAGTCTCACTCTGTCACAAAGGCTGGAGTGCAGTGGTGTGATCTCAGCTCACTGCAACCTCCATCTCCTGGTTTCAAGCAATTCTCCTGCCTCAGCCTCCCAAGTAGCTGGGACTACAGGCACATGCCGCCACGCCTGGCTGATTTTTGTGTATTTCTAGTAGAGATGGGGTTTCACCGTGTTGTCCAGGCTGGTTTCGCACTCCTGAGCTCAGGCAATCCGCCTGACCCAGCCTCACAAAGTGATAGGATTAGAGGCGTGAGCCACCGCATAAGTCTGTATTTCGATATCTCAACATCCTCAGAGGACACCCTGACAGCCAGGAAATATGCCACCCTGAGCAAGTTTGAGAACTTCTTCCCTTCCTGTATTCTTTTAGTAAACATTTATTGAGCACATTTTTTTATGTCAGGCACTGGGTCAAAGGCAGACAATACAGAAATAGCCTTCTTCGAAATTATAATCTAACGAGGGAAACTTTAAAACATAATAATCAACATCATCATCATACAATTAAACAAAGTAGTTTCCCATAGAGATAAGCACTCTAAAGGAAGTGAGGCTGGGTGTGGTGGTTCATGCCTGTACTCCCAGAACTTTGGGAGGAGAAGGTTGGGGGAATCACCTGAGGTCAGGCGTTCGAGACCAGCCTGGCCAACATGGTGAAACCCCATCTCTACTAAAAATACAAAAATTAGCCAGGCATGGTGGCGTGCGCCTGTAATCCCAGCTACTTGGGAGGCTGAGGCACCAGAACGGTTGAGTCCGGGCGGCGGAGGTTGCAGTGAGCTAAAATTGCATCACTGCACTCCAGCCTGGGCAACTGAGGGAAACTCTGAAAAAAAAAAAAAAAGAAAGAAAGAAAGAAGAAAGGAAGGAAGGAAGAAAGAAAAGAAAAGAGAAAAGAAAAGAAAGAAGACAAGAAAAGAAAAGAAATGAAGGGAGAGAAAGTGAACAGGGTAACTGGATGAGTCTCATTACACAAAGTGTCCAGGGAAAGCCCCTCTAGAAGCCACCTCATTCCTGGGCTCAAGGCCCCTTCATCTTCAAAGCCAGCTGTGTGGCATCTTCTCTCCTCTCTGATCTCTGCTTTTGTCCTTATATAGTCTCGCTCTCACACCGATCCTCCTGCCGCCTCATATAGAGGCCCTATGATTACATCAGGCACACAGGAATAATCCAGGATAATATCCTTGTCTCAGAATTCTTTTTTATTTTTATGAGAGGGGGTCTCGCTCTGTCATCCAGGCTGGAGTACAGTGGCGCCATCTCGGCTTACTGCAAGCTCCGCCTCCCGGGTTGACACCATTCTCCTGCCTCAGTCTCCCGAGTAGCTGGGACTACAGGCGCCCGCCACCACGCCTGGCTAATGTTTGTATTTTTAGTAGAGACGGGGTTTCACCATGTTGGCCAGGACGGTCTCGATCTCCTGACCTTGTGATCTGCCCACCTCCCAAAGTGCTGGGATTACAGGCGTGAGCCACTGCACCCAGTCAGAATTCTTAATCACATCTGTGAAGTTCCTTCTGCTATATAATGCAATATATTCACAGGTTCTGGTATTAGGGTGTGGAAGCCTGGGGGATGAGGGCAGCAGTATTCAGACTACCATATTCAATTGCCTCATCTTTGTTTTTTGTTTTTGTTTGTTTGTTTTTGAGACGGAGTTTTGCTATATTGCCCAGGTTGGAGTGCAATGGCGCGATCTCGGCTCACTGCAACCTCTGCCTCCCGGGTTCAAGCTATTCTCCTGCCTCAGCCTCCCGAGTAGTTGGGATCACAGGCGCCCGTCACTGTGCCCAGCTAATTTTTTGTATTTTTAGTAGAGACGGGGTTTCACCATGTTGGTCAGGTTGGTCTCGAACTCCCGACCTTATGTGATCTGCCCCCCTTGGCCTCTCAAAGTGCTGGGATTATAGGCGTGAGCTACCGCACCTGGCTCAATTGCCTTATCTTTAAAATGGGTGTAATAACAGGTCCGCCCTATATGGTGGTTGAGAAAATTCGTATAAAATGCTAAGAACACTACCTGGCCCAAAGAAAATCCTCAACAAATGTTAGTAGCTGTTTTTACCATGTGGACCTTTTTTTTTTTTTTTTTTTTGGGACGGAGTCTTGCTCTGTCGCCCAGGCTGGAGCGCAGTGGAGCGATCTCCGCTCACTACAAGCTCCGTCTCCCGGGCTCACGCCATTCTCCTGCCTCAGCCTCCCTAGTAGCTGGGACTACAGGGCCCGTCACCAGGCCGGCTAATTTTTTGTGTGTGTTTTTAGTAGAGACAGGGTTTCACCGTGTTAGCCAGGATGGTCTTGATCTCCTGATCTCGTGATCCGCCTGCCTCAGCCTCCCAAAGTGCTGGGATTAGAGGCGTGAGCCACCGCGCCCGGCCCCATGTGGACTTCTTTATCTACCCCCTGTACTTCATGCCTAAGGTTTCTGTCTTAGTTCTGCCCCTGATGATTTCAAATGTTTTCACAATCATCTCTTTGTCTTCAGTTTTTGTCTTCTTATACACATATCCCTACAACCCACACTCACCACCCTCTATACCACCATCGGATAGAAACAAAATAATCACATTTCATTAATTCATCCACTCAATCAATATGTAGCAGGCATCTACCAATGCCAAACACATGCAATTATTGTCCTCATGTCCAATTCCTGTGCCAGCTGGACTTCTTGAGCCAGGTGTTGAATCCTGTTTATCTCTTTCCACCAGCAGTTTACAGTCCCTGGACTAAACTAGAAGCTCAATAATGCCTAATGAATGAGTTAATGAATGGATGAATCTAGTTATAACATTCTATAGTTCTATGATTCTATAAGGGCAGGAGCCCTATTAAATTCTCATCAGCGGAACGTATTTGCATTATTTGTAAGGCCGTTGAAATGCTGTAAATATTCACCACTGTAGTCTGGTGCCTCCCCAAGAAGCGTAACTTAAGCCATCTTAACCAGACTCACAGAGACTCTGTTGCAGAGAGAGCAACTGGGTAAGCTGACAAAGAGGCAGAATCAAGGAATGTCGCGACCATTTTGGTTAAGATATATTTTCTCTCTTTCAGCATAATCTCATTTCCTCTTCACCACAAAAATTTAAAAAAATGAAAAGTAAGATACTGAGAAGGGCCTTTCTCAGTGCTCCCCATTCAAGAGTGCCTGCCAAACCAATTAATACCTCCTGAATGTTATCTCCCTGCTATGTTAATGTTATGTTAATAAATGCAATTAAGATAACATTCAGGAGGTGTTAATTGGTTTGGCAGATGTACATGAATAAGAAGCACAGATATTTTGCTTTCCCTATTTATGGAGGCAGGAAGTGACACAAAGTTGGACAAAAGGAAACTTAATTTGCCTCCAGTCTCTTTTGATACCACTCAGGCCTTTTCTGTTAAGTAATATATGGGATTTTTAAAAATGCTAATTTAGATGGTATTACAAAGATGAAACGATTGTCAAATGTTGCAAAAACACTGAAATTGTCTTTTGCCACAGGAATTAGCATGATGTTTACTCTCTTGAAAATGCTATATATGCCATATATGCTATATATACACATACACACACTCTCTCTTTTAAATGTGTCTATAGCATATATGCAAATGAGCTCTCATGCTAATCTATGAAGCAGATTGTTCCAGAAGACTAACTTCTAGACTATTCTTGATGTAATTAGTCTTTAATGTATTCCAGTGATTTAAGAGCTAATGGTTCTTTTATTCTAACTTACCGTAAGATGGTGGCTTTTACTTTTTGTGTTGGAGATTACACACACACACACACACACACACACACACACACACAACAGTACCTTACTTTGCAAAACAGAGGTTTCTCTGAAATGAAGCCTAAATTTGCATAGACTTGGAGCAAAGAGAGATTACATTGCCTTGCCATCGCCTTGCCATCAAAGACATTGTGTTCATTTCTGGAAGGTGGCACTTGCCTGAGCGTCACGTGGCCTTGGTCAGGCTTAGCCCTCCCAGGGCTTTATCAGGACACAGCTCTGGTAGGAGTCCCACTAAGATCTGAGATAGAAGAGGACGTCAGTGCACAGACCCATGGAGGTGCCTTCCAGTTTTGGAGGGCAAATTATTAATGTCTATTCTGCCACCAAATGGGGAAAACTAAACGGAGACACTATTAAAGACTTATTCAACCTAGACTTCAAACAAATTGGAAGTGCATTACCTCAATTCCAAGACGCCAACTGTAAAATGCAGCTGCTCTTTAATAAGGGTTTTCCAGGAGGAGAAAAAAAAGAACGGAAAAGAGGATGAAGAGAAGGAAGAGAAAGAACACATTACGTTTTATATTTATTGCGAGACTGAAGTCCAACGGCAGACATGCTAAAATGTGCATCTCAAATTAAAGAATAAGCTGGGCATGATGGTATGTGTTTCTAATCCCAGCTACTTGGGAGGCTAAAGTGGAAGGGTCACTTGAGCCTAGGAGTTTGAAACCAGCCTGGGCAACATATCAAGACCCTGTCATACCCCCACCCACCAAAAAGGAAAAAAAGAATATTATGTATTACCTAGAAAAAAGTAAGAGTAAGTAGCCAGAGCATAATCACTGCTCCGGTCCAGGAACAGTGTTTTCAGCCAGTATCTGTTGCATAATCCCAGAGAATGCACCAATCCTGAGAAACATGTAAGTTTGTTTGCTGAATGCCCATCTGTAACCCTTGCATGTCCCTTCCTCACTTTTCTCAGTGAAATTTCCTTGACTCTTACATATAGAATATTGGGAGTGTTCCTAACTTTCAACCTGTGAGTATTGGTCTTAAGTGATAAGGAATTACTGTTGCTCTCCAGTGACAATGTTAGAAGATTGTTGCGAAATACCTTTCTAATCTATGAGCATGTGTGTGCAAATGTAACTGCAATATTTTCCAGTAACATAGAATCATTGTGGCTCAAATTCTTTAGGTTTTACAGTCCTGGCTTTCCTCCAGGCTAAGGAGGTAGAAGAACCCTCCCAAGTGCACTGACGCTGACTCAGTGTTTAGGGGCAGTCCCCACTTGGCTGTTGGCCTTGGTTGTCTCAGGTGGCAGCAATGCCTGGACACCAATTCCAGTGAGAACTTCTTTCTAGACTATCCTGCTGTATCCTTTAGGGGAGTGTTGCTTACACTGGATACCTCCCCCTGCACTGCCCTAAAAGCTTAGGAGGCTGCCTGAAGATGAGATTATGCAATGAACTCTCATGCTCAAAGCAATGAACTTTAGTCAGGAGGTTGACAAACATTTTCAGGCTATTTCCTTTTAAGTAGGGTATCTTCGCTTATGGCAGAGATAGCAAATAGATTATATCTGAGTGCTAGGGACTGAATTGTGACACTCCAAAACTCGTATGATAAAGCTCTAACCCCTCATACCCGAGAATGTGACTGTATTTGAAAAAAAGGTCTTTTAAAAAGATGATTTAAGTAAAAGAGGCAATTAGGGTGGGCCCTAATCCAATCTAACTGGTGTCCCTTGTAAGAAGAGGAAGAGAGACACCAGGGATATGTGAGCCCAGAGAAATGGCTGTGTGAAGACAGAGCCAGAAAGCAGCCATCTAAAAGCCAAGGAGAGGCCTTAGGAGAAATCAAAACTGCCAACATCTTGCGCTTGGACTTCCAGCCTCCAGAGCTGCGAAAAATAAATCTCTGTTGTTTAAGCCTCCCAGTCTATGGTATTTCGTTATGGCAGCCCTGGAAAACTAATACACTGAGTGGTTGCTGTTGGCTGCCTGCAGCACTACATTTAAAAGGATTCTGGCAGTGGGGAGTAAAGGCATGAAAGCAGAGGGGTGGAGCACACAGCAGATATCAGCCACCCTTACTCCATGAGGTGAATGGGGAAGGTTGGACCACCTATAAATGCACCTGTATATAAAAACAAACATGAAAGTACTGCATTAGAAAAAGCTGGGTCATACTCAACGCTGTTTACACATTCCACCCTCTAGTTAAAAACATGACCAGGTGCAGTGGCTCATGTCTGTAATCCCAATGCTTTGAGAGCCCAAGGTAGAAGGATCATTAGAAGCCAGGAGTTCAAGACCAGCGTGGGCAACAAAGCAAGACTTGGTCTTTATAAAACAATTTAAAAAAATTAGTTAGTCATGATAACACATGCCTGTAGTCCCAGCTACTCAGGAGGCTGAGGCAGCAGGATTGCTTGAGTGCAGGAGTTTGAGGTTACAGCAAGCTATAACCTCAAAGCTCTATTGGCCAGGCTGGAGTGTATCACAGTACTATACTCCAGCCTGGGCAATAGAGTGAGATCTTCTTTTTTTAAAAAAGATAAAATGTGTGTGTCAACATCAGGTTCCTTAACTTTCACAAAAGAATGTCCATCTTACCACCAACTTTGCCAATTACTAAGCACTGCACTGCAAAGGAATTGCATCGACAACCCAGAATAGCTGCTTTTCCTGTCAGGAAGAAAAACTGGAAACTGAACTAATAGTATTAGGTGGGAAATCAATAAATATTCTTTATAAATACATGAATTTCACTTGATGATTTCATTTTTTCTTTTTTTGAGGTGGAGAATCACTCTGTCGCCCAGGCTGGAGTGCAGTGGGGTGATCTCGGCTCACTGCAAGCTCCGCCTCCTGGGTTCACACTATTCTCCTGCCTCAGCCTCCCAAGTAGTGGGGACTACAGGCACTCACCACCATGCCCAGCCAATTTTTTGTATTTTTTAGTACAGATGGGGTTTCAACGTGTTAGCCAGGATTGTCTTGATCTCCTGACCTCATGATCTGCCTGCCTTGGCCTCCCAAAGTGCTGGGATTACAGGCGTGAGCCACCGTGCCTGGCCGTATTTGTTATTTTTTGAGAACACTCATTTTTAGCTTCATTTCTCCCTCCATAGGATTTTGGAAAACCAGTATTCCTTCCTTAAAGGATTTGTGATCAAAAGCCGTAAGTTGTATATTTATGAAGGAGGGCCTATATGAGAGCCTAGTAAGGTTGCTTGATTTTTATTTCATTTATCTTTTAATACTTGCATTCATAATTTGGGGTGTGTTTTTAAAATTTAACATATACTTTTGGTTCTAACTAATTTTAACTGAAAAAGTGGATAACTGGGTTTGGGGTTTTTTGTTTATTTGTTTGCTATAGTTTAATGTGCCCCTAATGAATAAGTGTATTAATTTGCAAACGTTCCAATGGGGTGCACAGTATTAAAAGTGGCTAAAAGTCCAAAAGAGATCTTGGTATAAAAATACCAGAGACTTGGACTGGATGCGGTGGCTCAAGACTGTAATCCCAGCACTTTGGGATGCTGAGGCAAGTAGATCACGAGGTCAGGAGATCGAGACCATCCTGGCTAACACGGTTAAACCCCGTCTCTACTAAAAATGCAAAAAAAAAAAAAAAATTAGCCAGGCGTGGTGGCAGGCACCTGTAGTCCCAGCTACTTGGGAGACTGAGGCAGGATAATGGCATGCACCTGGGAGGCAGAGCTTGCAGCCAGCAGAGATCGCACCACTGTACTCCAGCCTGTGTGACAGAGCTAGACTCTGTCTCAAAAACAAAACAAAACAAAACAAAATACCAGAGACTCACAGGGCACAATGGCTCACGCCTGTAACCCCAACTCTTTGGGAGGCTGAGGCCAGTGGATGACCTGAGGTCGGGAGTTTGAGACCAGCCTGACCAACATGGAGAAACCTCGTCTCTACTAAAAATACAAAATTAGCTGGGCATGGTGGCTCATTCCTGTAATCCCAGCTACTCGGGAGTCTGAGGCAGGAGAATCGCTTGAACCTGGGAGGTGAAGGTTGCGGTGAGCTGAGATTATGGCATTGCACTCCAGCCTGGGCAACAAGAGCGAAACTCCATCTCAAAAAAAAAAAAAAAAAAAAATACCAGAGACTCTTGCCTGATGGACCCATCCTCCGTTACTCATGAACAAGGAAGAGGGGACAAGGGTGTCGTTATGCAACGTTAGAACTTCAGAGAAACTTTTATTCCACTTAGTCTATTATTTGTTTTGTTGTTGTTGTTATTGTTGTTTTTGTTTGTTTTTTTGAGATGGAGTGTTGTACTGTCACCCAGGCTGGAGGGAAGTGGTGCTATCTCGGCTCACTGCAAGCTCCACCTCCTGGGTTCACACTATTCTCCTGTGTCAGCCTCCCAAGTAGCTGGGACTACAGGCTCCCGCCACCACGCCCAGCTAATTTTTTTTTTTTTTTTTTTTTTTTTTGAGACAGGGTCTCACTCTGTTGCCAGACTGGAGTGCAGTGATGCAATCTCGGCTCACTGCAACCTCTGCCTCCTGGACTCAAACGATTCTCCTGCCTCAGCCTCCTAAGTAGCTGGGACTACAGGCGTGCGCCACCACGCCCGGTTAATTTTTTGTATTTTTAGTAGAGACGAGGTTTCACCACGTTAGCCAGGATGGTCTCAATCTTCTGACCTCGTGATCTGCCCATCTTGGCCTCCCAAAGTGCTGGAATTACAGGCATGAGCCACCACACCTGGCCTCCACTTACTCTATTCTTGACCAAGAGAACTAGCCACATATCACCAATACAAGTAAACCCAATTTGGGCAATTCAAGAAGAACTCAAGAACTCAAGCAGGCCACTCGTATCCCTTTCACACATTTGAATCTTCCTTAACTGTCCTCTCTAACTATTCATTGCTTTCTCCAGCCCAGACCCTTTCATGTTCCCCTACTATATAGTCCTGCCAACACCATGCACTTGATTAGGTATCTACATTCTTTTCTAAAAGAATTGTAGTTTCCACTAGGTCAAGCGGCACAGGGATTAGATCCTCTCCTCCAAGCTTACTGCATTTGTGTGATTTTCAACCTAAAGCCATCTTTTTACTATTTACAACTCTATTTTTAATTTAGATACAATAAAATTTACTTTTTTGATATATAGTTCTAAGAGTTCTGACAAACGCATAGGGACTGTGAAAATAAGTAATTCAAAAATCTAAGCTGGTAATATTTTGAACCTAAAGGGAATGTGTTTATGGGACCAGAGTCATGTAAACAGACAGCTATAACTTGGGCAGCTGTAACCTTTGTTTCTTTGATTATAGATGAGCCTTTTTCCTTACATACATTGTTTTGTAAAATGTTGTGAATGACTTAAGTGCACCAGGGGATACCTCATTTCTCTTCACTGTTGATCTTTATTATAGACTAATTTTCTTCTTTCCTTTCTTACATAAAGACTTCGTGACTGTCACGTTGTCTAGGATGGAATGTTAAATATGTGCTTTTCAATAGGAAAGAAAAAAAGCCATATTAAAAAAAAACTGTAACTAAATTGTTGTCACTCATAAACCAGCCTTATATAAAAAAATTGTAATCCTACTAAATTTCTTTGCTTTTGGCCTATATGTGAAAGACGTTAAGTTTTATTTATTAACATAATTTTTTGTTTTTGCGATGGAGTCTTGCTCTGTCGCCCAGGTTAGAGTGCAGTGGTGCGATCCCAGCTCATTGCAACCTTCGCCTCCCAGGTTCAAGCAATTCTCCTGTCTCAGCCTCCCAAGTAGCTGGGATTACAGGTGCCTGCCACCATGCCTGGCTAATTTTTGTATTTTTAGTAGAGATGGGGTTTCACCATGTTGGTCAGGCTGGTCTCGAACTCCTGACCTCATGATCCACCAGCCTCGGCCTCCCAAAGTGCTGGGATTACAGGCGTGAGCCATTGTGCCTGGCCGATGTTAAGTTTTAATTATGGAGCACTGACCCCCACTTCTCTGATGTCCATATCTCCTGGAGGACCATTCCCAGCTTTTCTCTCGAATAAACTTTTAAAAACTGGATTCTGATCCTTTTGATTATTTCAGGTTGACAAGACATATAACCAAAACCATAATCAAGGCACAAAAGAGTTCCATTACTTCCCCAAACTTCCTCAGACTGTTTTTAGTCAAACACCCCTCCACGTCCACACACACGCACACAACCGACCACGGAAAACAACTGGTCTGTTCTCCAACTCCGTATCTTCAGCTTATACAGAATGACATATAAATGGAATCACACGGTATGCAAACTCTGGAATTTGGCTTTTTTCACTTAGCATAATGACTTTGAAATTCATCCATGTTGTTGCATGTATCAAAGTTTGTTCTTTCTATCGCTGAGTAATATTCTACTGCATGAAGGTACCAAAGTTTGGCTATCCATTTGCTCATTAGAGAACATTTGGGCCGGGCATGGTGACTCATGCCTGTAATCCCAGTAGGATTTTGGGAGGCTGAGGCTGGTGGATCACCTGAGGTCGGGAGTTCGAGACAAGCCTGCCAACATGGAGAAACCCAGTCTCTACTGAAAATACAAAATTAGCCAGTTGTGGTGGCGCATTCCTGTAATCCCAGCTACTTGGGAAGCTGAAGCAGGAGAATCGCTTGAACCGGGGAGGTGGAAGTTGTGGTAAGGGGAGATTGCGCCATTGCACTCCAGCTTGGGCAATAAGAGTGAAACTCCATCTTAAAAAAAAAAAGAACATTTGGGTTGTTTCACTTCACTTTGGGGCAAATACAAATAAAGCTGCTATAAACATTCTTGTACAACTTTTTGTGTGAACATAAGCTTATAATTCTCTAGGATAAACAGCCAAGAGTGGTATGGCTGAATCATATGGTAAATATATGTTTAATTTTATAAGAAACTGTAAAACTTTTTCAGAATGGCTGTACCATTTTGCATTCCCATAGCAATAAGAGAATTCCAGTTGTTATGCAACTTCATCAAGACTTGGTATTGTCACTTGTCTGTTTTTTATTTTAGTTATTCTAATACATGTAGAGTATATCTCACTGTGATTATAATTTGCCTTTTCCTAACAGCGACTGCCTAATGATGTTGAGAATTTTTCGATGCACTTACTTGCCATCTGATATGGTTTGGCTCTGTGTCCCCACCCAAATCTCATCTCGAATTGTAATCCCACATGTCAGGAGAGAGACCTGATGGGAGGTGATTGGATCATGGGGGTGGTTTCCTCCGCACTGTTCTCATGATAGTGAGGGAGTTGTCACGAGAGCTGATGGTTTTAAAAATGTTTGGCAGTTCTTTGTTTGCCTCTCTCCTGCCACCGTGTAAGACATGCCTTGCTTCCCCTTCACCTTTCACCATGATTGTAAATTTCCTGAGGCCTCCCCAGCCATGTGGAACAGTGAGTCAATTAAGCCTCTTTTCTTCACAAATTACCCAGTCTCAGGTAGCATCCTTATAGCAGTGTGAAAATGAACTAATATAGCATCTATGTGTTTCCTTTGGTAAAGTAATTGTTGAAATTTGCCTGTCTCTTCTCTTTCTTTCTTTCTTTCTTTCTTTCTTTCTTTCTTTCTTTCTTTCTTTCTTTCTTCTTTCTTTTTCTTTCTTTCTTCTTTCTTTTTCTTTCTTTCTTTCCTTCTTTCTCTTTCTTTTTCTTTTCTTTCTTTTCTTTCTTTCTTTCTTTCTTTCTTTCTTTCTTTCTTTCTTTCTTTCTTTCTTTCTTTCTTTTCTCTCTTTCTTTCCTTCCTTCATCCCTCCCTCCCTCCTTTCTTTCTTTCTCTCTCTCTCTCTCTCTCGTTTTCTCCCTTCCTTTCCCTTTTTTTTTTTTTTTGGACAGTCTTGCTCTTACCTAGGCTGGAGTGCAGTGGAGTGATCTCTGCCCATTGCAACCTCAACCTCCCAGGTTCAAGCAACTCTTGTGCCTCAGCCTCCCGAGTAGCTGGGACTATAGGCGTGTGCCACAATCCCGGCTAATTTTTGTATTTTTAGTAAATATGGGGTTTCACCATGTTGACCACCCTGGTCTTGAACTCCTGACCTCAGGTGATCCACCCGCCTCGGCCTCCCAAAGTGCTGGGATTACGGGCGTGAGCCACTGCGCCCAATTGGCTTTTTTTTTTTGGCTTATAGTTGAGTTTTGAGAGTTCTTTATATGTTTTAAGTTCAAACCCTTTGTCAAATATATGATGTGTGGATATTTTTTCCCACCCTGTGACTTGTCTTTTTATCCTCTTAACAGCAACTTGGACAAAGTCAAAAATTTTAATTATGGTAGTCTAATTTATCCATTTTTCTCATATAAATCTTGCTTATGGTAGCATATGTAGAAAATCTTTGCCAACTCAAGGCCATTAAGATTTTTTTCCTAGATTTTTTTCAAAACCTTTACGTTTTACATTGAAGTCTATTATCCATTGTGGGGTAATTTTGTCTAAACTGTGAAGTATAGGTCAAGGTTCATTATTTTCTTTCTTTTTTTTGCACATGGATGCCCAATTGTTCAAACACCAGTTTTTGAAGACAGTATTCATTCTCTATTGAATTGGCTTTGTACTTTTTCCAAATCATATTTTTGTGAATCTATATGAAGTCTCTACTCCATTTTATTGAACTGTGTGTCTGTCTGCTCACCCGTATTTCATTGTCTTGATGACTGTAGCATTATTCCAAGGCCTGAGATCAGGTAGTATGAGTCCCTCAACTTTGCTCATTTTCAAAATTGTATTGGATATTCCACATTTTTGCCTTTCCATTATACTTTTTTTTTTTTTTTTTTTGAGACAGGGTCTGAGTATATTGCCCGGGCTGGAGTGTAATGGCTCAATCTCGGCTCACTGCAACCTCCGCCTCCTAGGTTCAAGAGATTCTCCTGCCTCAGCCTCCTGAATAGCTGAGATTTCAGGCAAGCACCACCATGCTTGGCTAATTTTTTATATTTTTAGAAGACACAGGGTTTCACCATGTTGGCCAGGCTGGTCTCAAACTCCTGGCCTCAAGTGATCTGCCCACCTTGGCAACCAAAGTGCTAGAATTATAGGCGTGAACCACCACGTCCAGCTATCCATATAAATTTTAAAATCAGTTTGTCAATAGATACAAAACCCCTGCTGGGATTTTGGTTGGAACAGCATCAAATCTATACATCAAACTGGAGGGAACTGACATCTTAACTATATTGAATTTTTCAATTATGAAAATAATATTTCTTTTCCTTTCTTCCTTTTTTTTTTTTTTTTTTTTGGAGACGGAGTCTAGCTCTGTCACCCAGGCTGGAGTGCAGTGGTGTGATCTCGGCTCACTGCAACTTCTGCTTCCCAGGCTCAAGCAATTCTCCTGCCTCAGCCTCCAGAGTAGCTGGGACTACAGGCACACACCACCACGCCCGGCTAATTTTTGTATTTTAGTAGAGATAGGGTTTCACCAGGTTGCCCAGGTTGGTCTTGAACTCCTGACCTCAAGTGATCCGCCTGCCTCAGCCTCCCAAAATGCAGGGATTACAGGCATGAGCCACCATGCCCAGCGAAAATAATATTTCTTTATTTCATCACTGTTTTGTAGTTTTCCACATACAGATCCTGGTAAGTTTATATCCAAATATTTTTTTCTTTCCATTTTTTAGGTATTGTAAATGGTACTAATTTTGATTTTTGTTTCCTGTTGTTTATTGCTATTATGTGAGAGTACAGTGGCCTTTCTTAGTTTTTTTAGGTGAAAACAGATTACTGACTTGAGACCTTCTTTTTTTTTAGAGATGGGACTTCACTATGTCACCCAGGCTGGAGTGCAGTGGTGCAATCATAGCTCACTGCAGCCTTCAACTCCTGGGCTCAAGCAATCCTCCTGCCTCAGCCTCCCAAGTAGCTGGGAACACAGGCACATGCCACCACATCCAGCTAATTTTTTGGTTTTTGTAGATGGGGTCTCACTATGCTGCCCAGATTGGTCTCAAACTCCTGGCCTCAAGTGATCTTCCTGCCTCAGCCTCTCAAGTAGCTGGGATCACAGGTGCAAGCAACCATGCCTGGCTCAGTTAAAAATATTGTATAACTTCATAGTAGGTGTCTTCTTTGACACATAAATTATTTAGTATATTTTTATTTGCAAATATTTGATGGTTTTCCAGGTATCTTTATTATTAGTTTCTAGTTTAATTCTGTTATGAACAGAAAACATACATTTATAGTATATCTTGGTGAATACTCAAGGTGCAATTGAAAAGAGTGTATTTTGCTGTTGTGTGAGGTGTTATTATAAATGGGAACTGGTTGCTCAGGTGTTCTGTATATTTGTTGGTTTTCTGTCCACATTTTCTGTTAATTAGTTAAAGAGATGTTTCAAGTTCTCTATATTAAATGGATTTGTCTATTACTCCTCTGAATTTATAATATATTTTGGAACTCTGTTGTTAGGTGCAGAGATATTTAGGATTTTATTTATTTATTTATTTATTTATTTATTTATTTATTTATTGACAGTGTCTCACTCTGTCATCCAATCTGGAGTGCAGTGGCATGATTTTGGCTTACTATAACCTCCACCTCGCAGGCTCAAGCAATCCTCCTGACTCAGCCTCCCAAGTAGCTGGGACTCCAGGCATGTGCCACCACGCCCAACTAATTTTTGCATTTTTTGTGGAGATGGAATTTCTCCATGTTGCCCAGGCTGGGTTTTTGTTTGTTTGTTTGTTGTTTTTGTTTGTTTTGGTTTTTGTGCCCAGGCTGGAGTGCAGTGATGCAATCCCTGCTCACTGCAAGCTCCGCCTCTCGCCTCCCGGGTTCACGCCATTCTCAGGCCTCAGCCTCCCGAGTAGCTGGGACTACAGGCACCCGCCACCATGCCCAGTTAATTTTTTTGTATTTTTGGTAGAGACGGGGTTTCACTGTGTTAGCCAGGATGGTCTTGATCTCCTGACCTCGTGATCCGCCCGCCTCAGTCTCCCAAGGTGTTGGGATTACAGGCGTGAGCCACCGCGCCTGCCCCCAGGCTGTGTTTTATAATGAATGTCATCGTTGATTCATTGGTATATGTTGTATTTCTGTCTCTGACCCCTCCACTGGTGTCTGAACTTGTATATCAAACTACAAACTTAGTATATCAACCGAGTGGCCTCATAGGCATTTTAAACTTCAGAGCAAACCAGAACTCTTTCTATCATAGTTTTCTGCTTTCAAAATACCATTCAACCAATTGTGCAGGCCCCAAACTTTAATGTCATCCTTTATTCTTCTCTTATCCTCACACTCCACGTCCAATCCATCAGCATCCCAACTCTACCTGCAAAATATATCTTGAATGTGTTTACTTTTCACCTCTGAATTCTTGGCACCCTAGTCCAGGCTACCATAATATCTCACCTGCACTAAGGTGACCATCTCCTTACTGGCTTTCTCCTTGCACTGGGTCCCTGTTCATACTATTTCCATTTTGGGGGGGGGGTTGGTTTTGTTTTGTTTTGTTTTGTTGTTGTTTTGAGATGGAGTCTTGCTCTGTCGCACAGGCTGGAATGCAGTGGCATGATCTCGGCTCACTGCAACCTCTGCCTCCTGGGTTCAACCGATTCTTCTGCCTCAGCTTCCCAAGTAACTGGGACTACAGGCGCCTGCCACCATGCCCGGCTAATTTTTGTATTTTTAGTAGAAACGGGGTTTTATCACATTGACCAGGCTGGTCTCGAACTCCTGACCTCGTGATCCACCTACCTAAGCCTCTCAAAGTGCTGGGATAACAGGTGTGAGCCACTGCACCTGGCCTCATACTATTTCTCATATAGGAGCCGAAGTATACTTTGGTTGTTTTGATTAAAGAAGAATTTTAAGGCCAGATGTGGTGGCTCATGCCTGTAACCCCAGCACTTTGGAAGGCTGAGGCGGTTGGATTGCTTAAGGTCAGGAGTTTGAGACCAGCCTGGCCAACATGGCAAAACCCCATATCTACAAAAATACAAAAAATAGCCAGGTGTGGTGGCACATGCCTGTAATCCCAGCTACTCAGGAGGCTGAGGAAGGAGAATCGCTCAAAACTGGGAGGTAGAGGTTGCAGTGAGCCGAGATTGCACCACTGTACCCCAGCCTGGGCAACAGAGTGAGATCCTGTCTGCACCCCCCCTACCAAAAAAAAGAAGAATTTTAGTAGGAACTGGATCATGTTTAGCTTTAAAACTCTGCAGTGTTTTGGGTCCCCATGCTTACCTGTCTTCTGTTTCATTCCCACTCTTGGCCCTAGAGTTAGGCCCTATCTTAACGTGGTATTTATCACCCCAATGCATGTCTTCCCACCTCTGCTATATATGTCTGCTCAGGTCGCCATCACAAAATACCACATAGTGGGTAGCTGAAACAACAGCTCTGGAGGCTAGAAGCCGAAGATCAAGATGCCAGGAGGGTGGTTTGGGTTAAGGCCTCTCCTTCTGGCTTTTAGACAGCTGCCTTCCTGCTATGTTCTCTCATGGCCTTTCCTCTGTGGGCATTGAGGAAGACAGAAAGAGAGCACTCTGGTAGCTCTCCCTGTTTTTATAAGGACCCCAGTCCTGTGAGATTAGGGATTCACCTTATGACCTCATTTAGCCTTAATCACCTCCATATAGGCCTTATCTCCAATACAGTTACTTTGGGGGTTTGGGCCTCAATGTATGAATCTGGCGGGGAACACAATTCAGTCCATAAGAGTATGTATCCCTAAAATATAGGCAGGCAAATAAATAGGCAGGTAGGCAGGTAGATAGATAGAGTTACACTGTGGTAAAAGATTATCTAACTATATTATATTTACATCAACTAATGAAACCTAAGGAAATTGCTATTAGTAATTTTCCACTTAATAGTTGTGCTATCCTCCACCAAAAACTCATATTAATCATGTTTTCAAGAACTGTTTCCAAGCTCTAGTTTTAAAAAATCTATATGTGAATTCAAATTACAAAGTAGTAAAGTCACCTCTGAGACTTCATTATATGATTTACACAACATGATGGAAATTATGATTATACAATTTTATATTCTCCATCTTTATATCCATATACTTGAAATCTCTCCCATCTGAAATAAGTATTCTGTGATCATACGAATTAAACTTTAAAATGTTTCTTAGTCCAGGCACAGTGGATTACACAGCTGTAATTCCAGCACTTTGGGAGGCCAAGGAGAGCGGATCACTTGAGCCCAGAAGTTTGAGACCAGCCTGGGCAACATGGTGAAACTTTGTCTCTACAAAAACTTAGCCGGGTGTGGTGCACACCTGAAGTCCCAGCTACTCAAGAGGCTGAGGTGGAAGGATTGGTTGAGCCCACGAGGTAGAGGCTGCAGTAAGCCAAGATCGTGCCACTGCACTCCAGCCTGGGCAACATAGTGAGACCCTGTCCGAAAAAAAAGCATGTTTTTTAGAGGTGTAAGGATGGGATGAAGAGAAGTTGGTAAATGTGTACAGAAATAGTTATATAGAGAGAATACATTCTAGTATTCAATAGCACAGCAGGGTGACTATAGTTACCAATAATGTATTATATATTTCAAAATAGCTGGAACATTTGGAATGTTCCCAACACAAAGACATGATATCTATTTGAGGTAAGAGCTATCCCAATTATCCCAATTTGATCATTACACATTGAATGCATATATCAAAATATCACCGGTACCCCATAAATAGGTACAATTATATATCTGTAAAAAAATTTTTTTTTTAGGAATGAAGCCAAGAACTTTATTTCTAATAAAAAGGAAATGTCTTTTTAAAAAACAAAATCCTTTATTTAAAATTAGGTGGATTGAGCACACCTGCAATCCAAGCGCTTTGAAAGGCCGAGGCAGGAGGAATGCTTAAGCACAGGAGCTGGAGACCAGCCTGGGTAACAGAGTGAGACCCCATCTCCACAAAATAAAATAATAAAAAAATTAGCCAGGCATGGTAACATGCACCTGTAGTCCCAACTACTTCGGAGGCTGAGTCGGGAGGATTGCTTGAGCCCAGGAGATAGAGGCTGCAGTGAGCTGTGACTGTGCTGCTGCATTCCAGCCTGGGCAACAGAACGAGACCCTGTCTCAAAAAGAAAAAAGAAAGAAAGAAGAAGAAAAAGAAAGAAAGAAAGAAAGAGAAAGAAAGAAAGAAAGAAAGAAAGAAAGAAAGAAAGAAAGAAAGAAAGTAAGAAAGAAAGAAAGGGAAAGAAAGAAAGAGAGAGAGGGAGGGAGGGAAGGAGGGAAAAGAAAAGAAAAGGAAAGAGATAAAATTATGTAGAGAAGAAAAATGTTATTTTCAAAGTCTTTTAACTATTCAAGTTTAGTGTAATGAAAAAAGTATAATCCATATCTGGCACTGGAGTCATCATATTTCTAGTAAATTGGTTAAATTTTCTTTCATTACACCTCTCAGAATTTTGTCCTTTTGAGGAAGGCAAACAACTCAGCCTCGGCAATACTGTGTCTCATTTAACAATCTATTTCAGTCTTATTCTTGGCAGTTACCAATGACCTGGCGCTGTTGACACATTTTCAGTGTGTGTGGCTATGTGTGAAATGCTGCCATGTTGCTATTTTCCTACACAGTTCTCCCCTTTGATCACCAACCTTGTCTTGTCTCCCACTCTCCCTTGCAGCTCTAATTGTTTTTTATTCCTTTGAAACCATCTGGAAAAAAAGAAGGTCCTTAAAGAATAGTCTCCTTTCCAGTCATTGCTGCCAACTTAGAAATATTTCAATTTCTTTCTTGCTGAGTATTTTTAGTTTGTTAAGAAGATTTTTTCTTCCCACCTAGCCAAGATTAGTTAAAACCTAGGTCTACCCAATTGTCCTCCAGCAGTAACATCCCAGGGCCCCCAGGTGTCACAGTGGGAAGATTACAGGATTTAAATCAAAACATTTTATTTTATTTCAAGTCATAATCCTACCACTTTCCCAGCTAGAGACCTTGGGCAATCACAGCCACTCTGGGATTCAGTGTCCTCATCTGTAAAATGGGGGTGATCAGACCACCTAGTTTTCAGGGTTGTTTTAAGGATTAAATAAGTGAATGTACATGAATATCCCTTGAGAAGTGTAATGCAGTGATGTTAATGTTTGCTCAGTTCAATAAACATTTCTTTAATAACTAATAGGGGTGGGAAACTCAAAGGACTACAGGTAACAGGTAACGTAAATGCATGCAGCAGGCAGGGTTCCATGCCTCAAGAAGTGGGGAAGGTGCGTGTCTGGAGACCTTGAGCTCACAAGCCTGTCTGAGGACAATCTTGGCTCAGCTCCAGTCTACAGTTTCCATCTCAGAAAAAGATCTAGTGTTGGCCAGATGTTTTGATTTTTCAAGAAAAGCTAGAAAATATGATCATTTCAATGTGAAATCTTTTTATTTTTAAATGTTGACAACTAATTTTTAGAAATCCCTTTGTGGGTGAAAACACAATACTCATCTACCAGCTGAATTTGCCCCACAGACCTCCAGTTTTGCCTACTATGTGCCATATACCATGGGAGGCCCTAGGAATGCAAAGAAAAAATATATAGTCCATGGTGGACATGGAGATGCAACTGCCTTGATCCCCTTTTGAGAAAGGATGTGCTGCCCACCTGCAGGGAGCGCTGTCAGCAGATGGCCCTCAGCTGTCAGCCTCTTCAGGTACTGCTTCAGCTGCAGAGCTGCATCACTCATGGTCACGCCCCTTCCTGGTTGGCCCATACCCAATAATGGGTGGTGGCAGGGGTGTAAAGACCTAGCTACCTCACACCAATTCAGAACAACGAAAGGCCATTCCAGCTCCAGAGCTCTTCACGGTGTCAGGTGAGACAGTTGTCAGGTTTGCATCAGAGCTTCACTTCACCTTAGGTCCATTCCTGTTTCCTTGTCTTCCTTTCCACAGGTGATGACCCAAAGGCCCACATACATATTTTGGTCACTAAACTCCATCTCAGAAGCAGCTTCCTGGGGAATCCAGCATGCAGCATGATCCTTGAACTCAGGGAACAATTTGTATGATGAGCCAGGTGGACAGATGAATTCAATACTGTGTGAGAAGTGCTAGGATAGACACATAAAGAAAAAGCGATAGGAAGGGAGGAGAAGTACACCAATTCAATCAATGAGGCTCAAGTTCTTCCTGGAGTGAATAATCTTGAGATAATTTTGAAGGTTTTTAAGCATATAAAGAAGGAAGAACAGGCCAGGCTCAGTGGCTCACACGTGGGATTTGGCTCAGTGCTTCCAAATCCCAGCACTTTGGCAGTCCAAGGTGAGAGGATCACTTCAGGCCAGGAGTTCAAGACCAGCCTAGGCAACATAGTGAGACCTTGTCGCTACAAAAAAAAAGAAGAGAGAAGAAAGGAAAGTAGAAAGGAGAGGAAGAAGGAGGAGGAGGAAGAGGAGGAGGAGGAAGAGGAGGAGGAGGAGGAGAAGGAAGAGGAGAAGAGAGAAGGAGGAGGAGGAGGAGAAGGAAGAGGAGAACAGAGAAGGAGGAGGAGGAGGAGGAGGAACAGGTATTTCAGGCAAAGCAAACACTGAAAGCAAGCAGTAAATAGACATCCAAGAAACAGATGCCATATACATGGAGGATCAGCAGCAGTTTGGTACTAACAGAGCTTAAAATGTTAAGTTGGGAATGGGCCTGAGATGAAGTTGAAGAGAAAGTTTTAACTTAAGAACTTGGCCTTGATTCAGTAGATAAAGTGAACTGAAAATTTTTCCTCCTAGTTTACTAAACACTTATTCTTTCTTTCCTCCAATAAGCTTTATATGTTGGTCCTTCCTGGAGTCTATTTTCATTCAATAGGCATTCCTTGAGAAGTTTCATCTTCTATCATAGTTGAAAATCTAGACATAAGCACCCAACTCATCTCCACGTAAATGGCCCATAGGAATCACAAATTCAACATGTCCAAAATCAAGTTCATCACCTGACTCTCCTACACTTCATCTTTCCAAATTTCCAACCTTAGTGAATACTAGCACTGTCCACCCAATTGCTCAAGCTAGGGTCCTAAGCATCAGTCTTGGTTCCTTCCACTCCTTTACACTCCAAATTCAGTCTTTTTTAATGTGTCCTATAAATAATCTCACTTTAATATATTTCTCATCACTCCATAGCCAGTGCCACTTCTTTAGTTCAGTCAGAGCTCTTTACAGTTGGCTCATTTGCCTCTAGTCTTATCCCCTTTCAAGTCTATTCACCAAATAACTGCAAGAACAATCCCTCCAAAGCACACATATGATCATATCAAGCTTCAACCTAAAGTCCTCCAGGGGTCTCCATAATCTTTGAGATAAAGTCCAAAGTTCTCAACAAAATTCATCATCTGATACTGATTTCACACTTTCTGCTTCACACACAATATATTACTTTCAATTCCTCCAGCTCTTTATGCCCTCTTTCACTCCAGAACTTGTACCAGCTTGCCCACATAGTCTGAAATTTATTTCCCTGGCTGTCTCTACTCTCCTTCTCTTCACCTGGTTAACCCCTGTTAGTCGTTCAGGGATTAACATATGTGTTGCTTTCTCTACCACCTTTACCCCTATTATAAGCTAAATGCCTTGTTTATAATTCTGTCATTGCACCTATCAATCTGTACTTCTGTCTCTCTACCACAAGATACAACTGAATGCAGAGAACATATCTATTCATTCCCAAATGTCCAATGCTTAGCACAACATCATTTCCAAATAAATGAATGAATGAAATATATTTTATTTCTAAATGTTCCCTCTGATAGCAATGTGACTAACTGTTTCAAGAGGGAACTCACTAGAGGCCAAGAGACATGTTATAAGAGGCAGTGATGACCTAAACCAGAAAAGTGGGAGTGGCAAAAAAGTAGCTATATGGAGAAATAGCTTACAGATAAAATCAGCAGAATTGATGATTGGATATTGGGGCTAAGGAAAAGGTTATGGTATGAAATAATGTTTGGATTTCTGATTTGGGCACCAGGATAGTGATATCTTAACTAGGATACAATATGAGAGGAGAAGCAGGTTGGATAAAGGGCATAGCGACGATGAGTTTTAATGAGTTTGCTCAGGGCACGTTGAGGATGAAGTGCATATGGAAAGACCAGGTGGATTTATTTTGACTTTGGCATATGGAGTGGGGGGAGTAGTAAAAACCATAAATGAAATGGTATGATGAGCTGGGCATGGTGGCGGATGCCTGTAGTCCCAGCTACTTGGGAGGCTGGAGAATGGTGTGAATCCAGGAGGCTGAGCTTGCAGTGAGCTGAGATTGCGCCACTGCACTCCAGCCTGGGTGACAGAGCAAGACTGTGAAAGAAAGAAAGAAAGAAAGAAAGAAAGAAAGAAAGAAAGAAAGAAAGAAAGAAAGAAAGAAAGAAAGAAAGAAAGAAAGAAAGAAAGAAGGAAAGAAAGAGAAAGAAAGAGAAAGAAAGAGAAAGAAAGAGAAAGAAAGAGAAAGAGAAAGAGAAAGAAAGAAAGAAAGAAAGAAAGAAAGAAAGAAAGAAAGAAAGAGGAAAGAGAGAGAGAGAGAGAGGGAGGGAGGGAGGGAGGGAAGGAAGGAAGGAAAGAAAAAGAAAGAAAGAAAGAAAAGAAAGAAAGAAATGGCATAGTGAGGGCGAGCGTGGTGGCTCCCACCTGTAATCCCAGCACTTTGGGAGGCTGAGGCAGGCGGATCACCTGAGGTCAGGAGCTTGAGACCAGCCTGACCAACATGGAGAAACCCTTTCTCTACTAAAAATACAAAATTAACTAAGCATGGTGGCACATGCCTGTAATCCCAGCTACTCAGGAGGCTGAGGCAGGAGAATCGCTTGAACCTGGGAGGAGGAGGATGGTGTGAGCCGAGATCGCGCCATTGCACTCCAGCCTAGGCAACAAGAGCAAAACTCCATCTCAAAATTAAAAAAAAAAAGGAAGAAATGGCATGGGGGAATAGTTGGTGTAAGGAAGAGGTCAAGCACAGTGCCCTGGGAACATCAACTTTGTTACAGGTTGGGCTAGATTTCTTCTTTTTGCCCCCTCCAGATCCACTGCCCATCCCACCCCAGGAGACTGACCTATATGGACTACGCCAATGGGCTTCCTTGCCCTCTGGTTTTGCTTTGGTTTAGCTCATGAGAAAGACTACCAGTAGAGAGAAGGAGAGAGGAGAATGACATCCAGGTATTTATTCTCCAGCTCACTCTCTGCTTCATCCCTTTACCAACTACCTCTCCAAGTTCCGTTCCAGCAATGGCCCTTCCTACCTATCAGAGCCAGGTGTGGTAAGGAAGCCTCGCTGATACTAGCCAGGGGTACTGTCCTAGTCCTTCTTACTTTTCCTAAGCCATACACACTTTTTAAATAACTCTTTTATTAAAATCTCCCCAATTACGGCCAGGCACGGTGGCTCACGCCTGTAATCCCAGCTCTTAGGGAGGCCGAGGCGGGCAGATCACCTGAGGTTGGGAGCTGGAGACCAGCCTGACCAACATGGAGAAACCCCGTCTCTACTAAAAATACAAAATTAGCCAGGCGTGGTGGCACATGCCTATAATCCCAGCTACTCCAGAGGCTGAGGCAGAAGAATCACTTGAACCCAGAAGGCAGAGGTTGCGGTGAGCCGAGATCATGCCACTGCACTTCAGCCTGGGCAACAAGAGTGAAACTCCATCTCAAAACATAATAAATAAATAAATAAATAAATAAATAAATAAATAAATAAAATCTCCCCAATTATTCAGCTTGAAAATGCCATCATT
Organism: Macaca mulatta; assembly: GCF_049350105.2. Classification (NCBI taxonomy): domain Eukaryota; kingdom Metazoa; phylum Chordata; class Mammalia; order Primates; family Cercopithecidae; genus Macaca; species Macaca mulatta. The sequence continues at coordinate 112,737,533 of NC_133420.1, read as the reverse complement.
TTCCTAAAGAGACCCTGAGAGATAAACAAAGGATGCTAGGAAAGAGAGGGAAACTAATCTGATAAACGAACTCTATCACGGTGCCTTAGTAGATTACTCTTCCCAAGTAAACAGAGTTATCTGAAAACTAAAGAATAACCCTAAAAGTGGAAATTTCAGGCACCAGGACGAAGGAGGAAGTGGTTGATAGCTAGAATGAATGTAACGGCAAACAACTTGGAAATTCTTAAGGATTAAATTCCAACGAGGCATATTCCAAAGGGCTAAATAACTCTACATATAAGTCACTTCTAAGTGCCTGTGGTGACATGGTCTCATATTATAATAAACTTTGTAAGAGTTAATAATAGCAGGGGTTCCAAATAACTGAGTATAAAATACTGGTGTGTGGGGATCTAAAAGGATAGCAATCTTGCTAACTTAATGGGATCCAACTAATGGAGTCCAACAGCTGAGCATCTACATAGCACAAAAGATATGCAAAAATATTAAGAGAAATTCAGCTGTCTGCTCCATTGGAACCACAAAGAAGTAATATTAACATATTCGGTTGTATTAAAGATAGGATTTTGACATACATGTATATGGCCTCAACATTATTTTGAATACATTCAAGCTGGACAGTGGCCTTTATTGGAGTTCTTCAGATTGTAAAATGTAGGTCACGCTGACTCTGGGCCAGTTCTGTGATATCCCCTTCCCTGTCTGTATCCTCCTGGTCATCTTTACTGCTCCACAATGTCTGACTCCCTTCCTACATGAGCCCTCTAAACAGATTCTACTTCATTCTAGGCAGCTGTTGTCGTAGCTACAACCCCTCAGGACCCTTATACTGCCAGCTTGTTTACGGAAATTGGCTAGATTACAAATTTAATTTGTTTTTCTATGATTTAGCCTATCAACCCTGCAAGAATGTAGAAAAAAAAATAGTGGGGGCAACTCAAGAACAATTAAAATGTCAGCTGGGCACAATAGCTTGTGCCTGTAATCTCGTGATTCCGGAGGATCAATTGCGGTCAGGAGTTTGAGGCTGCAGTGAGCTATGATGGTACCAGTGCACTTTAGCCTGGGTGACAAAGTGAGACCCTGTCTCTAAAAAAAAATTCTTTTTTGTTTTTTGAGACGGAGTCTTGCTCTGTCGCCCAGGCTAGAGTGCAGTGGTGCGATCTTGGCTCACTGCAAGCTCCACCTCCTGGGTTCATGCTATTCTCCTGCCTCAGCCTCCTGAGTAGCTGGGACTATAGGCGCCCGCCACCACGCCTGGCTAATTTTTTGTATTTTTAGTAGAGACAGGGTTTCACTGTGTTAGCCAGGATGGTCTCGATCTCCTGACCTGGTGATCCGCCCGCCTCAACCTCCCAAAGTGCTGGGATTACAGGCGTGAGCCACCATGCCCAGCCAAAAAAAAATTTTTTTAAGGAACAATTAAAATGTCAACGTGTTTAGAAAGAGACCTATTCGTAATGCAAATATGAAATACTTTTGATGTTGATATTCAGGTCATTAGAACTCAGTGTCAATCACGGCGTTAGAATTTTGCTTTGACTTACCAATGAGGCAAAAAAAAAAAAAAAAGGCAGCAGACCTAGAGCTTGTTTCCCCTACTTATCTCAAGTCAACAATCTAAAATCAAAGAAAAATCCCGAACTTCGAAATAACTCTAAAGTTCACCTCTTCTAACTTGCTTCTCCATTTGCTAACATCTTGTATGATGTCCCCCACAAAGTCACTTGTTCATGCATTCAACAGACACATATTGAGCACCTGTTCTTGCCAAGCACCACTTATTTAACTCCAAAGATGAAAGCACTTTTGTTGCTACTTCCAAGAAACTCACACTAAGCCTGTCCTTGAATGGTGACTTCATGACATAAATCATTATGATCAAGTTCTCTTGAATTGAAATTGCCTCTGCACTACTTCCAGAAGAGAAAATTTGGTTCTGTCTTCACATATTTTTAGGGAGTATTAAGTTTTTGTGCTGTCCACCCTGACCTCAAGATTTTTTGGCAAAACATACGAAGTTCACTCAATTACTCCTCATATGATTTAGCATCTAAAACGCTCAGAACCCTGGTCACACTCCTCTAAACACATTCAAGTTTGTCAAAGCCCCTCTTAAAGTGAGGAGATCAAAATAGAAAATGTATCACATTTCTATTTCTATTTTCTAGAATGACCTGGTTACTGACTTTTTTTTTTTTTTCCCCTCTTAGACGGAGTTTCACTCTTGTTGCCCAGGCTGGAATGCAATGGTGTGATCTCGGCTCACTGCAACCTCCGCCTCCCGGGTTCAAGTGATTCTCCTGCCTCAGCCTGCCGAGTAGCTGGGATTACAGGCACACACCACCATACCTGGCTAATCTTGTATTTTTAGTAGAGATGGGGTTTCACCATGCTGGCCAGGCTGGTCTTGAACTCCTGACCTCAGGTGATCTGCCCACCTTGGCCTCCCAAAGTGCTGGGATTACAGGTGTAAGCCACTGCACCCGGCTGGATACTGACTTTTTCTAATGCAACTACAATTCCTTGGCCTTTGAAAACACTTCTGTCATTCTGCTATATGAGCATGGTCTTTGGAGTCAGACCCAAGTTCATATAGATAGATGATTTTGTAATCTTGGACAAGTTGCTTCACATCTCTGAACCCTAACTTCATCTGTGAAACAGAGATAATCATTATTTCCTTATAGATTTTTTGGTAAGGGTGAAAATATATGACATGTAAAGCCCCTTAGCACAGTACTTGGTACATAGTAGATGCTCAAAAAATTGCCATTGGGCTGGGCGCATTGGCTCACATCCAGCACCTTGGGAGGCTGAGGTGGGCAGATCACTTGAGGTCAGGAGTTCAAGACCAGCCTGGCCAGCATGGTGAAACTCCATCTCTACTAAAACTACAAAAATTAGCCAGGCGTAGGGGTGCATGCCTATAGTCCTAGCTACTAGGGAGACTGAAGCACGAGAATCTCTTGAACCCGGAAGGCAAAGGTTGAAGTGAGTAGAGATAGCGCCACTGCACTTCATCTCAAAAAGAAAAAAAAAATTGCTAATTGGTACCCTTAATATCATTTTTATTTTCACAGACACAGCAATTGCTTTTCTTTTGAAACAGTGTCTCTCTTTGTCGCCCAGGCTGGAGTGCAATGGTGCGATCTTGGCTCACTGGAACCTCTGCCTCCTGAGTTCAAGTGATTCTCCTGCCTCAGCCTCCCAAGTAGCTGAGACTACAGGTGCCCATCACCATGCTCGGGTAATTTTTTTGTATTTTTTAGTAGAGACGGTGTTTCAGTGTGTTGGCCAGGCTGGTCTTGAACTGCTGATCTCAGGTGATCCGCCCACTTCGGCCTCCCAAAGTGCTGGGATTACAGGTGTGAGCCACCGCACCCAGCCTTGTTTTTAATTTTCCACAGAAACTGACATCAAATTCAGTCCCATCCTTCCTTTATTCAACTGATTTTCTCCCTGACATTTCAGACTTCACGTTTGTTATTGTAACAGTTCATGTGTGTTCATCTTCTCTTCCCAGTGTATTGAGATTTTCTTTAGATTTGAATACTGTTGCGTCACCTGCAGATCGGATACACCCGACCTTTAAGTCTTCATCCTGGTTACTGATAACGCTGCAAATAGAGAGACCAAGGACAGACAGCCCCATGACACACTAGGAGACCTTCATCAGGTTTATGCCTGTTCCCAGTTTTCAGCAGTTGTTTAATAAGTTGTGAATAGACCTGCTGCACTGACAACTTACACAAATGCTATTATCTTTCCACAAGTGCATCCTAAGAGAAAAACTGGAGGATCAATTTGTCTCTGGCATCCCCCAAATCTATTTGCCTAGTAACTCTGTTACATAAGAAAATATCTGCTATGATTTAATGAATTTATACTGGCTCTCGATGCTTATTTTCTTTTCTAATTATTTATAAGTCATCTCTCTAATAATTCACAGTATGTCTTTTCCTCCTCCTTCTTCTTTGTATTAAGCAAAATAATAATGGATCCCCAAATATGTCCATATCCTAATGCCAGCCTGTGAAATTGTTCTTTCTATGACAAAGGGACCTTATGGATGAGATTTTAAGGCTAAGGACTTTGACATAAGGAGAGCAGCCTGAATTATCCAATTACTGAATCCAATTACATAATTACATGAGTCTTTTTTTTTTTCAGACGGGAGTCTTGCTCTGTTGCCCAGGCTGGAGTGCAGTGGCATGATCTCAGCTCACTGCAACTTCCGCCTCCCGACTCAAGCAATTCTCATGCCTCGGCCTCCCGAATAGCTGGGATTATAGGGGCCTGCCTGGTTAATTTTTGTAGTTTTTAAAGTAGAGACGGGATTTTGCCACGTTGGCCAGACTGGTCTTGAGCTCCTGGCCTCAAGTGATCTGCCTGCCTCGGTTCCCCAAAGTGCTGGGATTACAGACGTGAGCCACTGCGCCCAGTCTAATCGCATGAGTCTTAAGAGCAGAGAACCTTTTTCAGCTGTGGTCAGGGGGTGATCAAGTTCCCCGAGGGAGGTGCAATGTCACTGGCCACAAGCCAAGGAAAGTGGGCAGTCTTTAGAAGTCAGAAAAGGCAGAAAACAGATTCTCCTCTACAGCCTCCAGAAAGGAATGCAACTGTCCCAAAACTTGATTCAGTCCAGTGAGACCTGTGTTGGACTTCTGGTCTTCAGAACCATAAAATAATAAATCTGTGTTGTTTGAAGCCCCCAAAGTGCTAACTTGTTATAGCAGCCATAGGAAACTAATACCTTCTCATCATCTTTCTCCCACTCTTTTGTGAATTTATACTTTGAGTTAACATGGATTTTTTTTTCAATTTCACTTTTGGCCAATTGGGGTTTAATTTGGCCAAGACATAGGAGACTAGGATAAGTCTGGTGAATAGCAGGAAGTCATCCGTTAATCTCTCAATAACAAATCATTCTTGTCTCTCCATTCATGTAGGTTGCAATGACACGTCTGTGTAGCAAAACTCTGCTGGAACTGTAATCATTATGACTACATAACTGTATTTCTTTTTTGACACAAGTTCTCGCTTGGTTATTGAGACTGAAGTGGCGTGAATATGGCTCACTGCAGCTTCAACCACGTGGGCTTAAGTGGGCTCTGCCCACCTCAGCCTTCCAAGCAGCTGGGACAACAGGTGCACCACCACACCTGGCTAATTTTTTGCTTGTTTGTAAACAGGAAGTCTCACTTTTTGCCCAGGCTAGTCTTGAACTCCTGGGCTCAAGTGATCCTCCTGCCTCAGCCTCCCAAAGTACTGGGATTACAACTATATTTCTTTTTTTAAAAAAATCTAAAAATTCATCTAGTCTTCACTCCCTTGCACTTCTGATATAAATCAACAAAATTTGATGTAGTTTTACTAAATATATTCTATGCTTAAAACCTGTACAATTATGTCATTGTGGAAGCTACACTTGTGAGCCAGAGCCCAACTCTGTCACTTACCAGTTTGTGACTTTCAATAGTAATTTCTTTCTGCACCTCAGTTTTCATACCTAGGAAAACAAGGACATTTGATAAGACAATCTCTAAAGTCTCTTTCTTACTCTAAATTGCTGTGTTTTATTAGAGTATAGACCAAAAAAAAAAAAAAAAAAAAAAATTGTCTCTGTTTCTTTGCCAAAAGGATAAACTGATTAAAATACATTATTTCCTTTATTTGTTCATGCCAGTCCATTTACATGAAATGCACTCTCCTTCTCCTTTATTTTCTTTTATCACTTAGATTTCCAGCTAGTAAAATGCTCCTCTGCTTTCAAGTCCCAAATCAAATGCCACTTCTCATGAAAACTTCCTTGATCACAGCATCAGGAGTTAATCTTGCTCTCCTCTGAAATACTACAGCACTTATTTCCTGTAGGCTTATCACACACTGAGTTATTCTCCTTTGTTGCCATGTCTTGCCACTCTAACCACACTGCAGCCTCCTGGAGATGGGACCATGTTCCTTGTCTGCCAATCACAAGTGTTGAGTAAATATCCTGGCCGGGTGCAGTGGCTCACACCTGTAATCCTAGTACTTTGGGAGGCCCAGGTGGGTGGATCACTTGAGGTCAGGAGTTCAAGACCAGCCTGGCCAACATGGTGAAACCCTGTCTGTGCTAAAAATACAAACATTAGCTGGGCGTGATGGCACGCGCCTGTAATCCCAGCTACTCAGGAGGCTGAGACAGGAGAATCACTTGAACCCAGGAAGCAGAGGTTGCATATCATCTCCTATCTCTCCGTTTCCTTTAACTTTTCCAGCTTCAGCCCAACAGCTCAACTGTCTCCCATTTGATTAAAAAAAAAAAAAAATCCTCCAAAGGCCCCATATCCAACTCCAGCCCCATCCCTGGATCTCCCACTGTCACATGTCATGGAGGAGTGGAGGTGTGTACATCTACCCCCTCTATTTCACCACCTCCTCCTTGTGCTCCACTGCCATCTGCCTTCCACCCCATCACTCCACAGAACACACTTCTCCCAAGGCTACCAATGCCCCCAACTCGCTGTAGACAGTGGACACTATACTTATCCTCTAGGCATCACTTTCTGCTATTGACCAAGAGCTCCTTCCTGAAACCCTTTCTTCCATGGCCCTCCGTGGCAGGACGCAGCTCTTTCTGCCCGGATGGTCCTTCAGTCTCTAGCGCCTGCTCTCCCTCCGTCATTCACCTCCTGCACACTTACCCTCCTTAGAGTTCCATCCTGGGCCTTCTGCTGCACTTGGTCTACAGGTTTCCTTGTACCCCTTCCATCCTCAAAGCACCCATCGTCATATAAAAGAGCAATTTAGACTAGCAAGGCCTTTGCTCTCCAGAAGTTTATATCCTAATATGCAAACACAGGCAATAAACAAGCAAACGAATAAATCCTAAGATAATTTCAGACAGTGATAAGTGCAATGAAGGAAATAATTAACTGGAGGAGGATATTTTAGGAAGGGGGGTGAGAGAAGGCTTCTCTGAGGAGGTGACACAGAAGCTGGAAAAAAAATACCTCTGATTACAAAGAGCCAGTTCTGAGATGAACCAAGGAAAAGCATTCCAGGCAAAGGGAATTTACAAGTTAGAAGGTCCTGAGATGGAAAAGATTCTGCCCTGTTTTAGAGAGACAATAGGAGGTCATGGCATTTGATGAGGTGGCAGCAGGACGCTGGAGTCCAATGCAAACAGCCTTGTAGGCTGAGATGAGGAATTTGGATTTTCGTCTAAGTGCACAGAACAGCTAAAGGTGATTGCAGCAGTCATTACTATGAATTTCCTACAAAAGCCAAGTGTTTTTTAAAATGCAGGTCTGTTCTTATCACTGCCCTGAGGAAATCTCCCCAGTAGTTTCCTATGCTCTTAGGAAGGTCTGAACCCTTGAAATGACCTCCAAGGGCAATCATGCCTGCTGCGATCACTTCCTATACCAAGGCCTGTCCTTGCCACAACCCCTTTGCCCTTCACATTCTAACTACACTCTAGTAGCTTTAGGTCCTTGGACACATTGGGCTCACAGTAAATTCCAGACAGTGCTGTCCAAGAGAAATATACTGTGAGCCACATGTATAATTTTAAGCTTTCTAGTAGTCACATTATGCAAATAGAAAGAAACAGGTGAAACTAGTTTTTTGCTTGTTTGTTTGTTTGTTTTTGAGACAGGGATTCACTCTGTCACCTAGGCTGGAGTTCAGTGGTGCCATCTCAGCTCACTGCAACCTCTGCCTCCTAGGTTCAAGCAGTCTTCCCAGCTCAGCCTCCCAAGTAGCTGGGATTACAGGCATGTGCCACCATGCCTGGCTCATTTTTGTGTTTTTTTGTAGAGCCCTATTAATGGGATTTGTAGTGTTCACCTGGTTGAAGGGATCACCTGGTTGAAGGGATCACCTGGTTGAAGGGATCACCTGGTTGAAGGGATCACCTGGTTGAAGGGATCAGCTGGTTGAAGGGATCACCTGGTTGAAGGGATCAGCTGGTTGAAGAGCAAAGACCATAGAGATAGGACCTCTTGTCAGTGTCAGGAGACACAAGGTGCACCTTTCGTTGTTGTTCTATTGACAGATGCGTTGTTATGTAAGTAATGCATTTACTTGTTACAAAATTCAAAAGGTACAGATATGAAGAGTAAGTCTTGCTTCATCCCAGTTTCTAAGCCATCCCCTTTCTGGAGACTACAAATATTACTCATTTCTGATATTTACTTCCGTTCTCTTCTAATGGAAAAAAAAATCATCTTACAGACTAACATTTTTCAGTTTTCTCAATAATGCGAAGAATGAAAGAACCAACAACTCTTCCTTAGAAGGCACCCTTTGGACTATTATCTGCTCTCGGGCATACGCTACAGAATTAATGGATTTCTGTACTTTCAGTTAAACGGGGAAGCAATATAATGTGGAATTGAATTTTTTTTTTTTTTTTTTTGCTATGGGAATTGAAATATTTTTATCCAAACAATTATCCTTAGTTGAGGTCTTTTCCACTGAAATATTACTAATCACTAAATGGAGTAGACAATTCTCTTTTTTTTTTTTTTCTTTTTTTGAGACGGAGATTCGTTCTTGTTGCCCAGGTTGGAGTGCAATGGCACAGTCTTGGCTCACTGCAACTTCTGGCTCCTGGGTTCAAGTGATTCTCCTGCCTCAGCCTCCCAAGTAACTGGGATTACAGGCACCTGCCACTATGCCCGGCTAATTTTTTTGTATTTTTAGTAGAGACGGGGTTTCACCATGTTGGCCAGGCTGGTCTTGAACTCCTGACCTTGGGTGATCTGCCCGCCTCAGCCTCCCAAAGTGCTGGGATTACAGGCATGAGCCGCTGCACTCAGCTGGAGTAGACAATTCTTCAGACTTACATATCACTGGCCATGTAAGGAGCATTAAATGCCCAAGTCCATCCTTTTACATGTGTAAGTGTTAGGTATTATTCAGTCTATGTCTAAGAGGGAAATCTTCAATACAAAATGCCTTGACCAGTCAGGAACCGTGGCTCACACCTATAATCCCAGCACTTTGGGAGGCCAAGGTGGGAGGGTCATTTAAGCCCAGGAGTTTGAGACCAGCCTGGGCAACATAGGGAGACCCCATCTCTACAAAATATAAAAGATATAAAACAAACAAACAAACAAAACCCCAAAATGATTTGACAAAGGCTGAAAGGTCATGAAGGGAACACTTTTAGGCATATGATTATTGATTTTTATTTATATTCCACTCCAGTCTCCACAACCCCAACCCCTTGCTTGTGTCTCTCTCGGCCTAGCAAAGCCTCAGCAGACCCTACCAAAGAGAAGTGGAGCCAGAAACCAAAAGATTCTCAGGGCCCACATGCCCTGACTCTTCCTGTCCCCTCTTCCCCACCTTTGGCCACCCGGGTAGCTGGAGAAGAGGTTCTAAAAGAATGCACAGTTGGTTCTGGCCCCTTTTATCATCACAAGAATGCAGGTCTGAAAAAAAAATGTCAGTTAAAGGTACATTTTAAAAGTTGGTAAAAAAAAAAAAAAAAAAAAGGCCAGGTGTGGTGGCTCAGGCCTATAATCCCAGCACTTTGGGAAGCCAAGGCAGGTGGATCACGTGACGTCAGGAGTGTGAGACCAGCCTGGCCAACATGGCGAAATCCGTCTCTATTAAAAACACAAAAGTTAGTCAGGCGTGGTGGTGGGTGCCTATAATCCCAGCTATTCAGGAGGCTGAGGCAGGAGAATAGCCTGAACCCAGGTGCCAGAGGTTGCAGTGAGCCGAGATTGTGTCACTTCACTCCGCGCTGGGTGAAAGAGTGAAACAAAGTTTCAAAAAAATAAATAAATTGGTTAAAATCTTTCAGATTTTGCTGTTTGAATGGCGTGTGTGTGTGTGTGTGTGTGTGTGCGCGTGCGCACGTGCATGCCTGTGTGTGACAGGGTCTAGCTCTGTTGCCCAGGCTGGAGTGCAGTAGCACAATCTTGGGTCATTGCAATCTCTGCCTCCTGGGTTCAAGCGATTCTCGTGCCTCAGCCTCCCCAGTAGTTAGAACCACAGACACTCACCACCATACTCAGCTAACTTTTGTATTTTCAGTAGAGACGATGTTTCACTATGTTGGCCATGCTGGTCTTGAACTCCCAGGCTCAAGCAATCCGCCTGCGTTGGCCTCCCAAAGTGCTGGAATTATAGGCATGAACCACAATACCTGGCCTTGAATGGCACATTTTCATAGACTTTTGCCGTTGTTGTTGTTGTTGTTTTGAGACAGAGTTTCACTCTTATTGCCCAGGCTGGAGTGCAATGGCATGATCTCAGCTTACTGCAACCTCTGCCTCCTGGGTTCAAGCAATTCTCCTGCCTCAGCCTCCCAAGTAACTAGGATTACAGGCATGTGCCACCATACCCGACTAATTTTTGTATTTTTAGTAGAGACAGGGTTTTGCTGTGTTGGCCAGGCTGGTCTTGAACTCTTGACCTCAGGTGATCCACCCACCTCGGCCTCCCAAAGTGCTGGGATTATAGGCATGAGCCACCGTGCCCAGCTGCTGTTGTTGAGACTGAGTCTCACTCTGTCGCCCAGGCTGGAGTGCAGTGGTGCCATCTTGGCTCACTGCAAACTCTGCCTCCCAGGTTCATGCCATTCTCCTGCCTCAGCCTCCTGAGTAGCTGGGACTATAGGTGCCCACCACCACGCCCATTGGTCAGGCTGGTCTTGAACTCCTGATCTCAGGTGATCCATCTGCCTCGGCCTCCTAAAGTGCTGGGATTACAGGCATGAGTCACTGCACCTGGCCAAATTCACCTACTTGGGAGGCTGGGGCAGAAGAATCACTTGAACCCAGTAGGCGGAGGCTGCAGTGAGCCAAGATTGCGCCATTGCACTCCAGCCTGGGCAACAAGAGTGAAACTCTGTAAAAAATCAAACCAAACCAAACAAACAAACAAACAAACAAACAAAAACCTCAAATATACTTTCCTCTTTCCTAAAACTTCTTTGGAAACTTAGCCTATGATGGAGTGCTGATGGAATAATGTGTGACTGTCTTTAGGGGAAAGACATTCTCATGGACCTCTGATGTCATCCTAAGTGATTTTTATTAAAACGTTATAATATATGTAAACTTAAAACTAGATATAAAGAATGTTTGCGTATAGACATCATGCCACAATAAAACCAAAACAAACTTATAGGTCAACAAATGTAGGAAAGCCATACAATTCAAATGAATACTTTTAATTTAATGGAACAAATACAGAATGCTCACTCTCCTCAACAGCGTGAAAGTGGTGCTCCCTGCCCAGGCTCTCCTGAGTTCAGCCCGCTGGCCTCATGCTTCGCAGTGACTCAATGCTTCCACTGCTTGTCTCTATTTACGTTACGCAGAACCTTCCTTTGTACATCCTGTGATGAGGTCATTGGGCCTTCACTTGGTGAGAACACAACATTCACATGTCTGTGTGTTTTGTCTTGTTTTTAATCATTTACAATGATTTTTCTGACAAAGAAACTGTCATTCCCTGTCACCAAGAAAATCTTAAACACAGATAAAAATGCAGGCCCCGAAAGTATGTGGAAGCTCTCTGTTAAGTTGATCAGCCAAATGAACCAAAATATGTTGATCGTCCCTGATTATTAGCATCAAAATGAAAATACAAAATTGAATTCTCATAGAGAACTCAAGGCCCCTTGAGAATATGACTGAAGACTTTCAAGGATCTTCAGCTCTCAATTTGAGAAATATAAATGAAGTGAAAAAGGTCCTTGATTAAAAGTCAAAAAAATCTGGATAAAAATCGGAGCACTAACATTTATAGCGAATGGGCCTGGGATGTTTACCTCATAGATCTGTTAGAAAGATTAGCTATGATCTGATAAAAATTATTTCTGAAACCACCTTAGAACATGTTAGAAGATGCCTTGGCCAAGTATCCTGGAAAACAGTATGAGCGTAAGTGATAGGTGCGCGACAGCGGGCACTGCTGTCCCAGGGAAGAAGAGGAAAGAAAAGGGGAAAGGCCTGTTATTCCGTCATCATTATGGATAAGAATATTCCAACCTTCCCTTGCCCCTGTCAGGGGGTTCAGATTTTGAATATAATTAGAAAAAATACTAGTTTGCAATTTTGCATTTAAATTATATTCTGAATTATTCTGTTTTTAAAATAAAGCCAACCCTCACCCCAAATTTTTATTATAAATAGAAAACATAAAATATTTTATCCCTAGAGGCCATTTGGGGATTTTATTGTAGTATAGTCTCATGTCCTGATTATGGTCATGTGTACCTGAAGTATATTTGCTGAAACTCGTTGCCTAATTTGAAATTCAAAACTTTAGAAATGCAAACATGCAAACATGATTGCAAATATGCAAAGTACAAGGTCTTACACGATTGGCCCTAATCAAGGCAAAGTCCTTTAAAATAAATACATAAAACAGAGTTTAGAATAGGCTAAGAAGCAGTAACACATGCAAAGTAGCTAATTGCTCTTGGTTCACCATGAATATTAATCTTATTTAACCTGTAAAAGATAACTACAGGGAAAACACCAAAAGGCCTGCTCTCTGTCCCATCATTTTTTCCACCCAGCCATTTTGCAGTTTTCACTTCTCAATTCCAGGCTGTGCCTATTCTTAGACAGTCAGTAATACCAAGTATAAGCCACTGCATGTTAGGCATGAATTAATTAACAGTAATATCCAGGTTGCTGGCAACATAGTGCCAGCAGGTAGGGTCAGGCAAGATGGGTCATGGAAAGAAGGTGTGTTCTGTGGTCTTACGTCAGACACCACTGAGTTAAGTAAATAGACAATGGTGCATTTCATCCTGCCTATGGGGCTTTGAACATTTTACCCACCATCACAGCTCTTGCAAAGACAGCCACCCATGCAGAAAGAGACAGGACCCCTTGAGAGCGTGCTGACCGACTCATCCAGGTCAGGAGGCCACAGTGAGCACAGCCCATCCAGTGAGCTAGCTGGACGGAGGCAAGTCTCCAAAATAACAGTCCTCCCCTAAAGAGTGGACATCTCAGCTCAGACCAAATCAAGCAAGAAAAAAACAACAGTGAGCGTGCAAAAGAGAATTCAATCCAAGTAAGTCTAGAAAACCCCCTTAGCTGCTTCAGTCTGCTGTGGTCACTGCTTCCGTAGGGAGGAGAAACTAGAGGTGAATATAAGAACTCACTGAAGTCCCGTGCACTATGGTACATATAAATACGAGTGTAACCGCTATGTATTTAGTTTGCTTTAGAGCATGGGTACAGTCATTCTCAGTATATTCTGTCCTCTTTGGAGTTTTGAGTTAAAAACAAACCAAAAGAATCTTATAGTTTTTGCCATGTAGATGCATCTGATTAGGGTTTTGATTTCTGACTTTTACCAAGACTCTGATTATTACCAAGATGGCCAAAATCCCTAAGAAACATTTCTCAGGTCAATATGCAAGTATGTTATGTATGTTTAGTAAATGGCTGCTGCTTGCTTTGATTAGAACCCATCCTTCCAAGAAAGAAGCCCCCTTTCTGGAATAGCTCCTTTCCGCCCTATAAACAAGTGGTTCACGGGATGGGGGGAGTGTGGCCATGTTCTTATATGACCCCGCCTCCGCCAAACTAGAGTTGCCTGGACCCGGCTGGGGCCCACACAGTCAGAGCCTTCCCCAAGACTTTTCTATCTAGAATTAAGAAACAAAATCAGGGCCGGGCGCGGTGGCTCACGCCTGTAATCCCAGGGCTTTGGGAGGCCGAGGCGGGTGGATCACAAGGTCAGGAGATCGAGACCGTCCTGGCTAACACGGTGAAACCCCGTGTCTACTAAAAATACAAAAAACTAGCGGGGCGCGGTGGCGGGCGCCTGTAGTCCCAGCTACTCGGGAGGCTGAGGCAGGAGAATGGCGTGAACCCGGGAGGCGGAGCTTGCAGTGAGCCGAGATGGCGCCACTGCACTCCAGCCTGGGCGACAGAGCAAGACTCCATCTCAAAAAAAAAGAGAAAAGAAAAAAAGAAACAAAATCAGCCCCTCTTTGGTGTTTTAACCCACAGTATGTGAGACTCAGATCTACGATGAGAGAGAAAGCCCTGGATACCAGGAGGGATAGAGCTGCAGACAGAGAGAGAAGGAATCCAGGGGGCACTTGGGAGTCCCGGTTCCGGTTTTATTTCATTTTATTGTTAAATTTCTGCCTGGTTCCTTGTCTTTCTCATAGATTGACCTCTTGACCCCTCCTTCAGTTACTTAAAATATCCCAATATTCTCCCAATATATTCCTCCCTTATTCTTAAACAAATTCAGTTCGGGTTTCGGTTGCCAGCAACCCAGGGGGTCCTGAATAATAAAGCAATATGTGGTTATTGTCTCAGGCCTCAAAGGATAAACATGAAAATGTACAACAGCTAAAGGACTAGGTGGTGATTCCAGCTACAACTTTATTTTAGCTAACGTGGACAGGTGGCTTACCACAAGTTTAGCCTCAAGGGTTAGGCTGATATCAAAGCAAAAAAAAAAAAAAAAACCAAAACTCGATTTCCACATTGTTGGATTTCCACACTAATGAAAGGGCAATCGCTGTAGGAGACAGTGGGAAACAGTAAGGATTTTCAAAGAGGGCTTCTTTCTTTCATTCTTTTTATTATTATTATATTTTTAAAAATTCTCTGCTTCTGAACCCTTTGCTCCACAGGCAGTGCAGCTGGGGAAGCCATGGGCGATCTCCCCCTTACTCTACCAGCAAGGCCCGGAACGACTTGCCTCCTGGTCATTGCCCCTAACTAAACAGGGCCCAAGGCTGGGAGAAATCAAAGGAGTTATTTTTACAAAGAAGGGTTTTTTTGCATGCTGTGCAGGTCCATTAGGAACTGTCTGGCTGGAAGCTGAACCGTCTGAAGCAACTGCAACAGGAAGAAATGGCAATCGAGATCCCTCTGCTTTCCCTTCACTCCTGCCACCCTCGCCAAACCCACATCCAAATGGCAGCAGAGACATCAGCACCTGTCTGGTTCAGAAGAGCCTTTGAATCTCCCCAAGGGGTGCACAGTTGGGAAGCAAAACATGTTTGCTTGTTTGTTTGGTTTTGCTTTCTTGAAGGAAACCTTAAGATAACACAGCACTGCCCTCAACATCTCCCCCTATGTCGGTGATTGGGAGATGAAAGGGACAGACAGCACCACCCAGAGTGGAAAAGACAAATTAAGACTTGATCAACTGAGCAATCCCCTGCTGAGGCCCCCCAGCTTGGCCAGACCTCTTAACACAGAGACAATCCCGCAATGTACAGGTCGGCTTTGCTGCTGCCTGTGCAGCCAACTATTATTTTAAAGAAAATCTGAAATCTTCACCTCCCACACACATCTCCCAAACAATAGTCCTCCCCTCTCTGCTTCATCATGGAGGAAGTCTAAAAGGGTTGCAATTCAGAGATTCCTCTCCCTTCCTCCTATATGTAGGCATTACCTTCAGTCCAAAGACTGGCCTAATGTTAGCTAAATGAAATCTAGAGAGTTAGATTTTCGGCTGTTGTGAGTGTGCATTCCTTCACAAAGACACCACAGAAAGAAATGCCCTGAGATGAAAGGAATTCATGCGTGGGTTTGCTCTCCTGTACCTTGGCTGAAAGAGCTGTGCCTACGCAAAGAGAGTAGCTTCGCTGAAAGGTTCACAAGTTAGGCTAATGTTTCAATGTGTCATTGAGTTAGTAGAGTGAGGATTGTTTATCTTTTAATCAGCAAAAATACTTTTGCTGAGTATGAAAACCAATGAAAGTGTTTTATTACCTGAATTGTATTCAGATCTGTTTATTACTTTTCATTGTTTTTAAGTCCTTGATCAAAGACTTCACAGCACATGGACTGAGTCCTGTGGATTTGTTTTGCAAATGGGTTTTCACATGTGTTAACTGTGACTTCTGGTAAAGAAAACCAGAGCTAGCCAGTGTATAAGCAGTAAAAACAGATTTTATTCAGGAACTATTGCAATCAGGAAAAAGAGACCTCAGTGTAGAACAGAGTTCAGCTGCAAATAAGACAAGGAGGGGTAGGGAGTTACAGCAAGGAGTAGGCTTGAAGAGTGGGGAGAGACTCGTGGATGGAAAATTACTAAAAGGAGACACCAAGGGTGAGGGGAGATTCTTGGTGCAGACAGGGCAGAATGATCAGATATTGAAGGTAGGGGATGAGGAATTTGATCAGATATGGAAGAATCTGATATCAAAGGTGTGAGATTCTCTTTAACTTAACCGGACTCTTGCTAAAACTGAGCAATGCAGGCCCAACCAAATGTACACTGAAGCCCACGCTTGAGCCATGTTGAGAAGAGGGCTTAGAGCAGTCTCACTAGAGCTGGGTCAAGGAGAGAGTTTTGTCACATTTACCATCCAGAATTTACAGGGCAGATGTATACTGTTCCCCTGAAAGCAGTCTTCTGAGGAGGCAACACTACCACTGGCATCGCTTGAAGTATTTCTGGATCCTTCTTAAACACTGCCTACAGAAAAGTGAAGCAGATCTGGGTTTGAATTCTTGCTTTACCACTCATTTACAATCTAATCTGATAATTAACTTCTCAGCCTGTTCTTTCATCCATGAAATGGGGTTACTAATACCTACCTTTCAGGTTGTTGAGAGGGTTAGAGAAGATAGCTGATGTGAAACACTGGTTAACTTTGGAAACACATAAAGCCTAAATAAATAGCTATTCTAAAGATCGCCTTTAAAGCTGGCGATGTTCTTTTAAATGTCCCTAGTGGTTACACACTTGGTTTTCTGGATTTTTGAAATGGCCTAAATTTACCAAAGCCCATCCCTACGGGAAAGATATCAAACTGAGTAATACTGTTTTTGGTCAGAAACAGAGTTTACCTCTTACATTATGAGGCTGCTTTTGTCATATTACTTGGAAACTGGTTCTGAAGAAATGGCCAAAAAGAAATTCCTAAGTGGTTGCCATGGCCTTCCCTGGTGGTTGTTAGCTTCCACTCCACGTCTGCACAGCTCCATCTACCACTGCCCCCCGCCCCATGTATAGTCTCAGACCCAACACCCGTCTCCAACCTAGGCTGCCTGGCTTCTTGTCCATTCAGACGCTTAATGTTTAGGCACCTTACCAGACCTGGTTTCTAGTAACACATTTACAAGAGCTGGACTCCTGAATCAGCCCCCAAATCACTCTGTTACCATACAGACTGCATGCCCAAGAATCAAACTTTTTTTTTTTTTTTTTTGAGATAGACTCTCATTCTATTGTCCAGGTTGGAGTGCTGTGGTACAACCTCAGCTGACTGCATCCTCTACCTCCTGGGTCCAAGCGATTCTCCTACCTCAGCCTCCCAAGTAGCTGGTTCTACAGGCATGCACTACCATGCCCAGATAATTTTGCCTTCTTAGTAGAGATAGGGTTTTACCATGTTGGCTAGGCTGGTCTCAAACTCCTGGCCTCAAGTGATCTACCTGCCTCAGCCTCCCAAAGTTGTGGAGGCGTGGCTGGCCATAGATGTTAACTTCTTCTTTTTTTTTTCTTTTTTTTTTTTTTGAGATGGAGTCTTGCTCTGTCGCCCAGGCTAGAGTGCAGTGGTCCAATCTCAGCTCACTGCAACCTCTGCCTCTTGGGATCAAGTGATTCTCTTGCCTCAGCCTCCCAAGTAGCTGAGACCACAGGCGCATGCCATCATGCCCGGCTAATTTTTTGTATTTTTAGTAGAGATGGGGTTTTACCGTGTTAGCCAGAATGGTCTCGATCTCCTGACCTTGTTATCCACTGGCTTCGGCCTCCCAAAGTGCTGGGATTACAGGCATGAGCCACTGCGCCTGGCTGATGTTAACTTCTTAAGAAGCTATTTTTACCTTCAGATTCCAATATCGTCCCAGTTCACTGACCTGGGCTCTTCCAACTCCCGGCCCTGACACGTGACCACACTGAGCTCTCTGGATCGCCCTGGCACTCCTTCAGCACGCCAGTTCTCCTGCTATTTGAAATGGGCCTTGCTACACAGAAGAAGAATCCCTGTATAGAAGATTCATCACATTCTTCTTTGCAAGCAATAGAATCAAACTGACTAGTTTTAATAGAAAAGTAATTTATTGAAGGATACTGGGACTTGAAAGAAGATCAGGAAAGGCTAGACAACCAGGCTCAGTAAATGGGCAAGAAGAAGAAAAACTAGAATCAGTCACAGCCAGAGCCAAAATCATGCCCAAGCCCTTACTGGTGAGGACACCACTGCCACAAGTGCTGAGTGCTGGACCTCATGGCCACCACCTCAGCTCTGTGCATCAGATGCAGCACCCCTCAGCTCCTGCCACTACAGGCATCCCCCAAAGGGATTCTCTACTGGGCTTCTTTGTATAAACAGCCTCTGCCGCAGTCTGGAGGGAGCCAGTTAGACTGGTCTATCCCAGGTCGCAGGGCAGTGCCCCTGCTTCAAGAGATCCTGGGAAAGTATCTGACATCTTCAGCTTCCACGACGGGTGTCCAAAACAAGTATCCGTGAAGCCTCGCAGGCTGTGTCTGCTATGACGAGGACATCAATCTCAATGTAGTAAACTTTAGCTCACTGGAATTTTAAAAGTTTGGAACAATTTTCCGGAAAGCCTTAAAAGAGGTTAAGCCTTTGCTTTAAGAAATTTCATTGCCGGGCACAGTGGATCACGTCTGTAATCCCAGCACTTTGGGAGACCGAGGCTGGTGGATCACCTGAGGTCAGGAGTCGGAGACCAGCCTGGCCAACATGGTGAAACCCCATCTCTACTAAAAATACAAAAATCAGCTGGGCGTGGTGGCGGGCACCTGTAATCCCAGCTACTCAGGAGGCTGAAGCAGGAAAATTGCTTGAACCTGGGAGGCGGAGGTGGCAGTGAGCCAAGATTGCACCATTGCACTCCAGCCTGGGCAACAAAAGCAAAACTTTGTCTCAAAAAGAAAGAAAAAGGAAGGAAGGAAGGAAGGAAGGAAGGAAGGAAGGAAGGAAGGAAGGAAGGAAGGGAGGAAGGAAGGGAGGAAGGGGGGAAGGGGGGAAGGAAGGGAGGAAGGAAGGAGAAATTCCACTTTTCAGAGTCTAGGATTAGGCTATAATGTGAAGCAGACTAAAATTTCTTCAAAAATATGTTCATTTTTATTAACTATTACAATTGGAAAAAACTCTAAATGTTCACGCCTGTAATCCCAGTGCTTTGGGAGGCTGAGGTGGGAGGATAGCTTGAGGCCAGGAGTTTGAGACCAGCCTGGGCAACAATGCAAGTGATCCCATGCTATAAAAAAATTTTTTTTTCATGAGCTGGGTGCAGTGGTATGATCCCATTCTATAAAATTTTTTTTTTTTTTTTCATGAGCTGGGTGCAGTGGTATGCACCTATAGTTCCAACTACTTGGAAGGCTGAAGCAGGAGAATCACTTAAATCTAGGAGTTCGAGGCTATAGTGAACTATGATCATGTCACAGCACTCCAGCCTAGCTTGGGCAACAAAGTGAGATGCTGTCTCTTAAAAAAAAATTACAATCATATTAATTTTGAAGATACAAAGCAAGATATAAAACTGCCTACATAAATGCAGAATTACATACAGAATGGTCTTACCATGTAAAAGTATTGACAGATAAGGAGCTAGACAGATAAATGCATCAGTAGGGTAGTCATGCTCACAATTGGTAAAAGCCATAAAAAATTTCTTTTCTTATTTCCACTTTCTGTATCTTTCTGATTTTTCTTTTAAAGGGGAGGTACTGAATATATTCCTTATATATTTTTAAAAGTGATTTTTAAAATATCTGTTTCATTTCCTATGGTCACTCCTGATATAACAATTTATCAATTAAGTTAGCTTATTTTATATTTTAAAAGACTAAGAGCCATACAGTTAAATGCAATGACACACAGTTCTTTTTTCTTTCTTTCTTTCTTTTTTTGAGATGGAGTCTCACTCTGTCGCCCAGGGTGGAGTGTAGTGGTATGATCTTGGCTCACTGCAACCTCCACTTCCCGGGTTCAAGGTTCTCCGCCTTAGCCTCCGGAATAGCTGGGACTACAGGCGTGCACCACCATGCCTGGCTAATTTTTGTATTTTTAGTAGAGATGGAGTTTCACCATATTGGCCAGGCTGATCTTGAACTCCTGACCTCATGATCCGCCCACCTCGGCCTCCCAAAGTGCTGGGATTACAGGCGGGAGCCACCGCCCCCAGCCAACACACACAGTTCTAAAAGTCACATTATAAACAACTGGAGTTAGCTGAGTGTGCGCTCGGTGTTAGATGATATTAGGGAATTATTTTTTGAGATATATTGGTTCGAATAGTCACAATGTCTATAATTTAATTTTTTAAAATCAGCAAAAATATATGTAAAGGAAATATTAAAAAATTAAGGAAAGCCATATAAAATGTTCAAAATGATTGAAAGTAATTGGTTAGGAAAAGGCAAAGGGTTAAATAAGGATGGGCCGGGCGCAGTGCCTCATGCCTGTAATCCCAGCACTTTGGGAGGCCGAGGCAGGCGGATCACCTGAGGTTAGGAGTTCAAGATCAGCCTGGCCAACATGGTGAAACCCCGTCTCTACTAAAAATACAAAAATTAGCCAGGCATGGTGGCAAGTGCCTGTAATCCCAGCTGCTCCAGCTACTGGGGAGGTTGAGGCAGGAGAATCGCTGGAACCCAGGGGGCGGAGGTTGTGGTGAGCGGAGATGGCGCCACTGCGCTCCAGCTTGGGTGACGGAGCGAGACTCCGTCTCAAAAAAACAAAACAAAAACAAACAAACAAACAAAATCGATGCAAGTATTAACCAGAAGAAAGAAGGTGTAGCTATATTAATATTAAATTAGTGGTTAAAGCAGAAAGTATTGCTAGAGATAAATAGAAAAACTTTATTATGAGATAAAGGTTAAGTTTACCAGAAGATATAAGAATTCTAAATTTGTATTCACCCTAATAACCTAGCCTCAAAATGTATACAGCAAAAACTGAAGAAAGAAACGAAGTCATACTTTCAGTGAGAGATTTTATCACCCCTCTCTCAATAAATGATAGAATAAGCAAACACTCAAAACAAGCAAAAAATAAGCAAATCATGAACAATACAGAAGGCTTGAACAAGGTTAATAAACTTGACACAATTGACAAGAGGAACACTCCCACCAACAACCACAGAAAACATTTCCTTTTCAAGTGTATTTGGAACATTTATAAAACTCATGTATGCTGGACAACAAAGCAAGTCTGAACAACTTTCACATGACTGAAATCATACAGAATCTGTTCCCTGGGCTTCACAGAATGATGCTAAAACATCACTTGTAATAGAAATACAGGGCTGGGCACAGTGGCTCCCAGTGCATTGGGAGGCAGAGGTGGGAGGGTTGCGTGAGGCCAGGAATTCAAGACCAGCCTGGGCAACAAAGCAAGATCCCGTCTCCACAAAAAATAAAAATTAGCTGGGTGTGGTGGTACATACCTGTAGTCTCAGCTGCTTGAGGGGGAGTACGGTTTCAGGCGAGAGGGTCACTGGAGCCCAGGAAGTCGAGGCTGCAGTGAGCTGTGATCGCACCACTGCGCTCCAGCCTGAGCAGCAGAGAGACACCCTGTCTCTAAAAAAAAAGAAAGAAAGAAAGAAAAAAAGAAATATAGATACCATTAGGAAAAAGGTAACTAGAAAATTCACAAGTTGGTCTGGCATGGTGGCTCATGCCTGTAATCCCAGCACTTTGGGAGGCCGAGGTGGGCAGATCACCTAAGGTCAGGAGTTCGAGACCAGTCTGACCAATATGATGAAACCCCATCTCTATTAAAAATACAAAATTAGCTGGGCGTGGTGGCATGAGCCTGTAATTTCAGCTACTTGGGAGGCTGAGACAGGAGAATTGCTTGAAGCTGGGAGATGGAGGTTGCAGTGAGCTGAGATCACACCATTGCACTCCAGCCTGGGCAACAAGAGCAAAACTCCATCTCAAAAAAAAAAAAAAAAAAAAAAAATTCACAAATTAAGTGACCCAGTTTTAAATATTTTGTGGTATGAAGACTAAATCACAAAAGAAATTAGAAAATATCCAGAACTGAATGATGAATAACTTACCCCTCTAAGATATTCTATGCCACACTACCAAACCAAAGACAGTTCATTTTTTATAAAATAGCAAGACTTTTCTTATTCCAAAAAGAGCTATACATGACCAGGCAAAAAATATCCAGGTCAATTTTTTTTTTTTTTTCTCTTGAGACAGAGTTTCGCTCTTGTTGCCCAGGCTGGAGTGCAATGGCATGATCTTGGCTCATGCCTGTAATCCCAGCATTTTGGGAGGGCAAGGCAGGTGGATCACCTGAAGTCAGGAGTTCAAGACCAGCCTGACTATGATGGTGAAACCCCATCTCTACTAAAAATACAAAAAATTAGCCAGGTGTGGTGGTGCATGCCTGTAATCCCAGCTCTTCATGAAGCTGATGCAGGAGAATCGCTTGAACTCAGGAGATGGAGGTTGCAGTGAGCCGAGACTGCGCCACTGCACTCCAGCCTGAGCGACAGAGCAAGACTCCATCTCAAAAGGAAAAAAAAAAAGTCAAATTAAGAAAACTAAGGCAGAGAAATTTCTCCATATTAAAGGAACAAAGGAGACATGGGAACTCAGTACAAGGCATGATCCTACACTGGATCCTAATCTGGGGAAAAAATTCGTTTATAATTAATTATTGGGACATCATTTTAACAATTGAGAAAATCTGAATTTACATTTGAACTATGGATTACATAGATAATACAAAGAAACACAGCAAGTGGGGCAAGATATAAATAATGAATGAATGTAAAGGGCATTTGGGAGTTCCTTGCACAATTCTTGAAACTTGAGATGAAAGGAAATAATTGTTCCTGAACCATCATAACGGAATGGGTAGAAACAAACCCTGTCTTGTTTCTTTTTGGCCTTTTAATTTAAAGTCAATATTTTAATAATCTTTTTGATGCTCCAGTTGGTTGCTCCCAGCCTGCAAATGGACCACTACCAATAGGTAATTAAAGGAGAATAACAAATAGAATATAGATTACACAGGTGCTGACTTACAAATGCAAACGTTGTAGCAGAAGATTAAGCTCCCTGGAGGCTAGAGGTGCGCATCTTTGCTTATTGCCATCATAATTCATTAATGGTCAAAGTAACGCTGAGATCAATATTCCTGCAGTCATGGGAATGAAAAAAAAATGATCACCACCAAAACAAGATACAAAGACAGCCTCAAAATGTTTCTCCCTGCATAATTAAGAAACCACTCATTGTCATGAATTTTAAAACTGAACAGATTTTCTTAGGTATTGTGTGTTCAAGAGGTGGCATACATTAAAGGATGTTGAAAAGAACTGTTGTTCCCTTACATAGAAGGGTATGCAAGAGACAGAGAAACAGAGTTGCATATGTTTATCTAGTTATCTTCTTAGCTCCTCAAGAACAAATATTTTCCTTGAAGTCTTCTTTCCTTTCTCTCTCTCTCTCTCTTTCTTTCCTTCTTCTTTTTTTTTTTTTTTTTTTTTGAGACAGAGTCTTGTTCTGTCACCAGGCTGGAGTGCAGTGGTGTGATCTTGGCTGACTGCAACCTCTGCCTCCCGGGTTCAAGCAATTCTCCTGCCTCAGCCTCCCGAGTAGCAGGGACTACAGGCACCCACCACCACTCCCGGCTAATTTTTTTTTTTTTTTTTTTTTCCAGATGGAGCCCAGGCTAAAGTGTAAGTAGTGCGATCTCCGCTCACTGCAAGCTCCACCTCCCGGGTTCAGGCCATTCTCCTGCCTCAGCCTCCTGAGTAGCTGGGACTACAGGTGCCCGCCACCACACCCGGCTAACTTTTTGTATTTTTAGTAGAGATGGGGTTTCACCATGTTGGCCAGGATTGTTTTAGTCTCTTGACCTCATGATCCGCCTGCCTTGGCCTACCGAAGTGCAGGGATTACAGGCGTGAGCCACCACGCCTGGCCTACATTTTTCCTATTGGCCATTTGTGTGTCTTCTTTTGAAAAGCATCTATTAAGGTCTTTTGCCCATTTTTAAATTGGATTATTTATTTTTTGCTATTGAGTTAAATTCCTTATCGATTTTGGATATTAACTCCTTCTCAGATGCAGTTTGTAAATATTTTCTCCCATTCTGTGGGTTGTCTTTTCACTCTGTTGATTGTTTCCTTTGCCGTGCAGAAGGTTTTTGGTTTGATGTAATTCCACTTGTCCATTTTTACTTTTGTTGCTTGTGCTTTCTTTTTTTTTTTTTTTTTTTTTTTCTGAGTCTCACTCTGTCGCCCAGGCTGGAGTACAGTGGCATGATCTCAGCTAACTGCAAGCTCCACCTCCTGGGTTCACGCCATTCTTCTGCCTCAGCCTCCCGAGTAGCTGGGACCACAGGCGCCCGCCACCTCGCCTGGCTAATTTTTTGTACTTTTAGCAGAGGCGGGGTTTCACCATGTTAGCCAGGATAGTCTCAATCTCCTGACCTCGTGATCCGCCTGTCTCAGCCTCCCAGAGTGCTAGGATTACAGGTGTGAGTCATTGCACCAGCAGGCTTTTTTTTTTTTTTTTTTTTTTTTTTGAGAGGGAGTCTCACTCTGTCACCCAGGCTGGAGTGCAATGGTGCAATCTCGGCTAACTGCAACTTCTGCCTCCTGGATCCAAGCGATTCTTGTGCCTCAGACTCCCGAGTAGCTGGGATTACAGGCACTCACCACCATGCCTGGCTAATATTTTGTATTTTTAGTAGAGATGGGGTTTCGCCATGTTAGCCAGGCTGGTCTTGAACTCCTGACCTCAGGTGATCCACCGCCTTGGCCTCCCAGAGTGCTGGGATTACAGGCATGAGCCTCCGCGCCTGACTGTGCTTTTGAGTTCTCATCCAAAAAATCTTTCCCCAGATCGATGTCATGAAGTATTTCCCTTATGTTTTTTTTTCCAGTAGTTTTATAGTTTCAGATCTTACATTTAAGTCTTTAGTCCATTTTGAGTTGATTTTTGTATATGGTGAGAGGTAGGTGTCTAGTTTCATTCTTCTGCATATGGACATTCAGTTCTCCCCACATCATTTATTGAAGATACTGTCCTTTTTCCAATGTATGTTCTTAGTACCATCACAGAAAATCAGCTGGCTGTGTGTGGATTTCTTTCTGTGTTCCCTATTCAGTGCCATTTTTATAGTGTGTCTATAGCTTATGTGTCTATTTTTATGCCAATACCATGCTATTTTGGTTATCATAGCTTTGTATAGTATATTTTGAACTCAGGTAGTGTGATGTCTCCAGTTTTGTTCTTTTTGTTCAAGAATGCTTTGGCTATTTGGGAACTTTTGTGGTTCCATACAAATTTTAGAATTAATTTTTTTCTATTTTTGTGAAGAATGTCATTTAAAGTTTGACAGGGATTGCACTGAATCTGTAGATCATTTTGAGTAGTATGTACATTTTAAGAATATTAATTATTTCAGTCCATGAACACAGAATATCTTTCCATTTATTTGTATTCTCTTCAATTTCTTTCATCAGTGTTTTTTTTTTTTTTTTTTGAGACGGAATCTCGCTGTGTCGCCCAGGCTGGAGTGCAGTGGCCGGATCTCAGCTCACTGCGAGCTCTGCCTCCCGGGTTTTTACGCCATTCTCCTGCCTCAGCCTCCCGAGTAGCCGGGACTACAGGCGCCCGCCACCTCGCCCGGCTAGTTTTTTTTTGTATTTTTTTAGTAGAGACGGGGTTTCACCGTGTTAGCCAGGATGGTCTCGAACTCCTGACCTCGTGATCCGCCCGTCTCGGCTTCCCAAAGTGCTGGGATTACAGGCTTGAGCCACCGCGCCCGGCTACTCATCAGTGTTTTATAGTTTCCATTGTAGAGATATTTTACCTCCTTGGTTAAATGTATTCCTAGATTATATATATTTATATATATTAGTTATTATAAATGGGATTTTCTTGATTTCTTTTTTGGATAGTTCATTATTGGTATAAAAAAAACTACTGATTTTTGTATGTTAATTTTGCATCCTGCAACTTTACTAAATTGGTTTATCGGTTCTAACCGTTTTTTTGGTGGAGTCATTAGGGTTTTCTACACATAATATCATGTCAACTGCAAACAGGGACACTTTGACTTCCTCCTTTCCAATTTGGATGTCTTTTATTTCTTTCTCTTTCCTAATTACTTTGGCTAGCAGTTCTAGGACTATGTTGAATAAAAGTGATGAAAGTGGACATTCTTGTCTTGATCCAGATCTTAGAGGAAAACGTTTCAAGTTTTCCCCATACAGTATGATGTTAGCTGTGGGTTTGTGTGAGACTTTCTGTTAAACATTTCTTGTTTTTTTTTTTCTTTGGATGGAGTCTTGCTCCGTCGCCCAGGCTGGACTGTAGTGGTGCATCTCGGCTCACTGCAACCTCTGCCTCCTGGGTTCAAGTGATGCTCCTGCCTAAGCCTCCCAAGTAGCTGGGACTACAGGTGCCCACGACCACACCTGGCTAGTTTTTGTATTTTTAGTAGAGACAGGGCTTCCCCATGTTGGCCAGGCTGGTCTTGAACTCTCAACCTCAGGTGATCTGCCCTCCTCGACCTCCCAAAGTGCTGAGATTACAGGCATGAGCCACTGCGCCCAGGCTCTGTTAAACATTTCTGCTTTTAGTTTTCTAGTTGTAAAGAGGCTCTCTCACCCAAAACTTTTAAAATAAATACTGCCCTTTTATGATATGCTCATATTTTACATAAGTTGGAATAACAAGGCTCTCAAGAGTGATATGACTCACGCCTGTAATCCCAGCATTTTGGGAGGCTGAGGTGGGAGCATAGCTTGACTGCAGGAGTTCGAGACCAGCCTGGGCAACACAGAGGGACACTGTCTCTACAAAAAACAAACAAACAAACAAACAAAATTAGCTAGGCGTGGTGGTGTGTGCTTGTAGTCCCAGCTACTTGGAAGGCTGAGGTGGGAGGATCACTTGAGCCTGGGAGGTCAAGGCTGCAGTGAGCCCTGATCGTACCACTTGCACTCAGCCTGGGCAAAAGAGCAAGACCCTGTCTCAAAAACAAACAAAGAATAATGAATATTTGAAATAGTATAACCGGCCTATTAAGAAAGTCCCAGCTTTGGCAGGCACAGTGACTTACACCTGTAATCCTAATACTTTGGGAGGCTGAGGTGGGAGGGTCACTTGAGCCCAGGTGTTTAAGACCAGCCTGGGCAACATGGTGAGACCCCATCTCTGAAAAAAAATTTTTTTTAATTAAAAACATGGGCCGGCTGCGGTGGCACACACCTGTAATCCCAGCACTTTGGGAGGCCAAGGCGGACGGATCACGAGGTCAAGAGATCAAGACCATCCTGGCCAACATGGTGAAACCCCGTCAACATGGTGAAACCCCGTTTCTACTAAAAATACAAAAACTAGCCAGACGTAGTGGTGTGTGCCTGTAGTCCCAGCTACTTGGGAGGCTGAGGCAGGAGAATCTCTTGAACCTGGGAGGTAGAGGTTGCAGTGAGCTGAGATCATGCCACTGCACTCCAGCCTGGCAACAGAGGAGACTCCGTCCAAAAAAAAAAAAAAAAAAAAAAATTGGCCAGACGCAGTGGCTCATGCTTATAATCCCAGCACTTTGGGAGGTGGAGGTGGGCAGATCACCTGAGGTCAGTATTTCAAGACCAGCCTGGCTAACGTGGTGAAATCCCGTCTTTACTAAAAATACAAAAACTAGCCAGGTGTGGTGGCACATACCTGTAGTCCCAGTTACTTGGGAGGCTGTGGCAGGAGAATTGCTTGAACCCAGGAGACAGAGTTTGTAATGAGCCGAGATCATGCCACTGCACTCCAGCCTGGGTGACATAGCAAGACTCTATCTCAATAAATAAATAAATAGATAAAGTTTTAAAAATAAGAAAGTCCCAGTTTTGTGCAAAATTTGAAATTATTTAACTCTAGTCAAGAGTAATTTTTTAGGCTGGGTGCAGTGGCTCATGCCTGTAATCCTAACACTTTGGGAGGCCGAGGCCGGTGGATCACCTGAGGTCAGGAATTCAAGACCAGCCTGGACAACATGGTGAAACCTTGTTTCTACTAAAAATACAAAAATTAACCAGGCGTGGTGGTGGGCACCTGTAGTTCTAGCTACTTGGGAGGCTGAGTCAGGAGAAATGCTTGAACCTGGGAGGCAGAGGTTGCAGTGAGCCGAGATCGCACCACTGCATTCCAGCCTGGGTGACAGGAGCGAGACTCTATCTCAAAAAATAAATAAATAGGCCCGGTGGGGTGGCTCACGCCTGTAATCCCAGCACTTTGGGAGACCGAGGCAGGTGGATCACCATGTCAGGAGTTCAAGACTATCCTGACCGACATGGTGAAACCCCGTTTCTACTAAAAATACAAAAATTAGCCAGGCATGGTGGCGCATGCCTGTAATGGCAGCTACTCAGGAGGCTGAGGCAGGAGAATCGCTTGAACCTGGGAGGCGGAGGTTGCAGTGAGCCGAGATCGCGCCATTGTGCTCCAGCCTGGGCAACAAGAGCAAAACTTGTCTCAAAAAAAAAGTTCATCAAATTAAAAAAATATAATAATATTTTGTAGAAAGGAGGTCTTACTTTGTTGCCCAGGCTGGTGTCAAGCTCCTGGGCTCTAGTGATCTTCCTACCTCAACTTCTCAAAGTACTGGGATTACAGGCGTGAGCCACCACCCCGGCCTATTATTTTAATTTTTAGAGTTATAATTTTTAAATAGTTTTTATTCTATAACAAGGTCATCTAAGGAGCAAGTTCCAGTGAGCATTTAATTCAGTGAGAACAATAACCCAATCTTGAAAATATATTCTTTTGGAACAGAAGTCAGAGACAATAAAACACTAGATAAAGCCACATGGCCATGTACCAAGCTATTAAATTTTGGAGACAGTACTCTGTGAAATATCAAAGATAATTCCGGGAAAATTTGAGAGAGTATTAAAGCAAATACAACTTTAAGTTTGCAAATACAATCTTATAACTGGGTATGGATAATGAAATGGAAAAACTGCTATGGCTGCAAGATCATTCCTAACACAATGTGTCCCTATGCTACAGAGATTGTCTGCACCTGTGCTATGAGATTATACCCCCATGACCATACAGACCTGCCTACAAAAAAACTACTCATGACTTATGCATGCTTTGAATATATGAAGTGTTTGGAAAAATCACTCTTCTTTCCAATTTCTTGGTTATCTAATGGCCTGCAGGTATAAAAGATAAGAACCTAGCTCATTTATGTTTTCTTCTTCCTTCCAATTCCTTCAGTGTTAGGTAGTTATGTCATTATTTTTAAGTTTTGTTGTGGTTACCCTTTAACTTTAAATAGTATGTTACACCTCAATTTTTCATTCCAAAAACTTGAGTCAGTATCCTGACTTCAGATTATAGAAGTTGCAGGTATCTATGATACTATCCTTCTCTTCATATTTCCTTAACTTTCCATTTCCCACCTTTTGTTACCTATACTTTTATATTATGAAGAATAATGCTTGCCTTTTTTTGCAACATAACCAAGATCTTCCTTACTTTGTCCTTACTTTGAGTGTAAAGGATGAACTTTAACTTAGAAGATGAATACATTCTAGAGATCTAATGTACAGGATGGTGACTGTAGTTAAGACAACAACGACAACAAAAAGTAATTACATTAGTAAGACTACATCAATATTGTGCACTGCTGAACTAGGTAGCATATTAGGAATGCAATTTTCCTCTCTATGAGGGCAGTGTCATATCCTTCATATATTTATCATACCCTTCATATGTTTATCATACCCTTCATATATTCAATGAAAAATGTCTTAGCACCATGTACTAGTCTTTTTCTCACACTCCCTAAATTACTGAAAATTATACATTATTCTTCTAAATTGGGCCATAACATACTCAATTAGCTTTTGGTTTTTCTGGAATTATTAATTTCCTATCTTTTTATTGACTAAATATATAGTTTATCTTATACTAAAATTTTTTTTTTTTTTTTTTGAGACAGACTCTCTTTCTGTCGCCCAGGCTGGAGTGCAGTGGGGCGATCTCGGCTCACTGCAAGCTCCGCCTCCTGGGTTCACGCCATTCTCCTGCCTCAGCCTCCCGTGTAGTTGGGACTACAGGTGCCTGCCACAGCACCCGGCTAATTTTTTGTACTTTTAGTAGAGACGGGGTTTCACCATGTTAGCCAGGATGGTCTCGATCTCCTGACCTCGTGATCCGCCCGTCTCAGCCTCCCAAAGTGCTGGGATTACAGGCGTGAGCCACCACGCCAGGCCTATACTAAAACTTTTGTTGTTGTTCTCCTAGTAACACTATGGACTGCATGCAATACTTTTGCCCCAGAGTCCTTCTCTTTGGAACTCTTTGTCCTCCTACTTCAAAATGGATAATTTTTTTAAAAATCACACACTACTTTCCTTTCTTGTGTTAGAAAGATCCCTTGCCTTAATCTTTCTTGGATAACTTCGTCATCCTGCTGGAATACATGCTCAAATAACTTAAAAAAGGAGTCCTTTACAAGCCCTGGTTTGTATGAAACACCTACATTCTACCCTCACAGTTGATTGATAGGTAGGCTGGATATGTAAATTAGTTTCAAATTTAATTTCCCCCAGAACTAAAAGGACTACTCGATTATCTTCCAGCAGCCAGAGATGTTAATGAGAATTTGGCTGTTCAATTTTCATTCCTCTATAGGTGGCCTAATTCTTCCTTCTGGAAGCTTTCAAAAACTTTTGTTTATTCTTAGAGTTCTAAAAATTTTACAAAATTATGTCCAAGTGGGTTATCTTCCCCATTTATCACTGTTGGCACTTAGAGGGTTATTCTAATGTAAAAATGTGTCCTTTTCTCGGAAATTTTCTTATATAATTTCTCTAGTAATGTCCCTTATGCCATTTTGTCTGTTCTCCACTTCTGGATCTCATATTACTTAGCTGTTGGACCTCTTAAATGGGTTTTTACATCGCCTATTTTCTGTCATATGTCTCATCAGTGATGGAGAATGCCATCTTCACCACGCTACTGTCACTTTTGTCTACATCAATTGATTAAAATAATAATAACTACTACTACTAACTATGTCAGCCTGGAGTAGAATCCTTGTTTTTACCATTTTGAGTGTTTTACCCAGCGTCATACCTACCCAACTGCTGTTCAGATAGCATCCTCTCAGAAGGTTGATGCTGAAAATGCCAGGAAATGGAATATTTTAAATAAAAATAGAAAACCTTATTGAAGTCCGGTTGTAGATATTTCTTTGCCCTCTTCTGCCAGGCTCATCACTCTACCATAGATAAAATTAAATTGGTGTGGCATAATTTGCACTTCACAAAATCATGTTGATTACGACCCAGTACCTTGTGCTCTTCTAGGTGGTTGCAAATTGATTGTTTGATGATTTGCTCTTGTATCTTCCCAGGTATCCAAGATAAGCTGAATAGTCTATAATTACTACAGCTGTCTTTTTCCCTGTTTTAAAAAACAGGTACTCCATCTGCTGATTCTACTTGTCAGGACCTTCTTCTGTCCAACCTTCATTTTCTAAAATAAAGGCTGGTGGTCTTGCAATTATATTTGCCAATTCCTTAAGTGTCCTGGGATGCGAGTAATCAAGCCCTGCTGATTTGAATGTACCAGGCTTTCTGAAGTGCTCTTCAATCACTTCTTTCTCCTTGTTTGCCTTTGCACCTCCAAGATGATAGCACTTAATCCAGTTTAGTTTCCTTATCATCGCTGATTAAAAAGAAAAATGAAACAGGTTAAAAACACAGTGAAAGCCTCTGCTATTACAGTTCTTTGTTAATAGTTTTTATTTAGCAGTATCTGCTGATAGTGTTGTTTTGTTGGTAGTTTTAGTGGTTGCATTTTACATCCTATAGAGCAAATTCCTTCTGGTATTCTTCCTTCCATTTTTTCACCCTTCCTGCCTCTTTCATTCCTTCCTTTCTTCCTCCCTCCCTCCTATTTTCCCTCCTTCCTTCTCTCTGTCTCTCTCTTTCTTTCTTTTAAATTTCTTACAGAGGATGAGATAAGGGGAAGGGAGGAAAAAAAGAGGCCAAGAATCCCACATAATATTATGATTAAGACATTTACTAATCACCAAATGCCCACATGCTGCCCGCAATTTTTCAGCCTGCTTGTAGCTGGAGTGAGGGGGCACATGACTAGTTCTGGTCCACAGGTACTGAAGAGCTATGAGTCTCCCAGGATTTCTTTCCTCTGCCCCAGGTAGGTAGAAGTCACATGTTCTGGACGGTGAACCAACAAAAGACCAGCAGCGTGGACCCCTGAGTCACCATTAGAAGGCCGCAGTCCTAGAGAGTCATCAGATCCCCAGAGGACTATGTGTTAAGCCACAGATATTTGGGGGTTTGTTTTTTCTAGCTTAACATCACTAATACAGTACCAGTTATTGGATTAGTCAGATTAGGCTAGGTTTTTACCAAGGGAACAAATTAACCCTGAAATCTAAGTGGTTTAACATGACAAAGGTTTATTTCTTACTCATGGTACGTGGTAGCTAGTCTCCAAAAAGGGCTCCCAATGACTCTTCCCTCCTGGTAATCACACCCTTGGAAAGTTACCTCCTACTCTGACTCTGCATGATCCCATGACTCACTTTAAACAAGGAAGTGTGCAGAAATAAGTGTGGCAGAAGTGACACTGTGGCTCTCCCCAGTGCCTTAGAAATCCTGGCACTTCCTGATATTGCATTTGGAGCCATTCACGATATAAAATGTCTAGAGAATGAACCTCTATGCAGAGGAGCACCAAAGTGCCAGACATAAGCAAAGAAGCATCTTTAGTTCAATCCCAGTCAAGCTTCCTAAGCACCCCAGACCCAGTCACCATCTGACCACAACCACAGGACAGACTCTAAGTGAGTAAGAACTCCCCAGGTGAGCCCAGCCAACTCACAAAATTGGAGAAGTAACAACAAATTGTTGTTTTAAACCATTTTGTATGGGATGGCTTGTTAGGCAGCAGTAGCAACCTGAAGCATCATACATACCCAATGTAGGTGAATGGGCACTGGGCTCCACACAGACATTCATGGAACCAGGTTGACATGGGTTCCACCATCTTGTATCTGCACCATTGGGAATGCGACCTCTTTGATGGCAGTAGTAAGGGAAGAGAGGGCTGAGGGGTTGCAACCCAACTTTTAAATGTTTTCATCTCTGCTCCCATTCCATTGGCCAATGAGAATTGTCAGGGAGTAAACGGAGATTCAATGCACATTACATGACTCTGCCATGGACCTTGCCAATAAAATTTGCCCTTGTTTCCTATAGTATTATAAGGAGGTTTATCCAAGTACCTACCACCCAACTGGCTTTCCAAGAATTATAAACAATGATGTAGGACTGGCTCATACATCTCACAGAACCAACTGGGTGTACCTCCTCCCAACTTTGCATTCTGTGATGCCATGTGGGTAGCTAGAAGTCAGCCACGGTAGAAATATTTGCACCATATAGCTTGGCAAATGCTACAAATCAGGGCTTTCTTCCCATGTATCTAGTTACACCAGATCCAAAATATACCTACTATTCAGGTTGCCTCTATATTCATGCACATTTGTTTATTATTATAGGTAGAATTTTTTAAACTAGCCACTGATGGTCTCATTTCTTTCCCTATTGCAAACAGACCAATCTATGAATTGAAGATGTTAACATAAACCTGATTAACCTTTTATTAATAAAAAAAAGATGGCAGTTTGAAGTTTCTTCTATATAACCAGAATGTGCATATTTTAATACACAGACACTAGGTTAATATTCATATTAGTACAGTACTGGAAATGTTGCTATAAAAGAAGTATTAAATGTACCTGTTCTCAGTCAGCATCAACAAGGTTTTCACCCCTCCAGTAATTATTGCATCTAATAACACTGCCTTAGCTACTGATTCATTCTGGAAGCTTCAGTATCTTTTAGGCTTTAGAGTTTATATGACTAAACTCCTTTATTTTAAGCCTTGCTGAAAGAGTTAATTCAGTGTCCTGTTCTAGTTCACCAACTCTTTATTTCCAAACCTTCAACCTCCACATACAAACAATCAGGAGAAAGGCCATCAATAAGGTTTCAGCATCTATTACGGGATATGAAGCAATAACATTTTAAATAGCACCTTGGAGGCCTGGAGGAGTTAATACATCTTTCAGCAGTCCCTACTTTATAGCTCTGGAGTATTTTGAACCCTGAAAAGCTGGATTATTTATGAGGAGATTGAGAAGGCTCCAGTTGGAGGGAAACCTCATTTCTTGTTTCTTATACAAACAAGAAAGGGTATGCTTTGATAAGGTTTGAATCTGTGTCCCTGCCCAAATTTCATGTCAAACTGTAATCCCCAGTGTTGGAGGTGGGACCTGGTAGGAGGTGATTGGATTATGGGAGCAGTTTCTCATGAATGCTTTAGCACCATCCCCTGGGGGCTTTTCTTGTGATAGTGAGTTATCATGAGATCTAGTTGTTTAAAAGTGTGTAGCACCTGGCCGGGCGCGGTGGCTCACGCCTATAATCCCAGCACTTTGGGAGGCCGAGGCGGGTCTCATGAGGTCAGGAGATAGAGACCATCCTGGCTAACAGGGTGAAACCCCGTCTCTACTAAAAATACAAAAAATGAGCAGGGCATGGTAGCAGGAACCTGTAATCCCAGCTACTTGGGAGGCCTGAGGCAGGATATCGCTTGAACCCGGGAGGCGGAGGTTGCAGTGAGCTGAGATCGCACCACTGCACTCCAGCCTGGGCAACAAGAGCGAAACTCCGTCTCATTAAAAAAAAAAAAAAAAAATGTGATGCTGACATTCCTTCACTGAGAGATGGGGTCCCTCAACTAAGGTGGATTTTTCTAACTGCTTCCACAAATAGAATGAGATCAAATGACATTGCATGGCTTCAGAGGCTGGGTACTAAAAGGCAATGTGGCTTCCACCTGGCTCTCTCCTTGGGACCTGTGCATTCGGAGCCCTTAGCCTCCATGGGAAAGTCCATCTATCCTGAAGCTACCATGATAAAGAGACCACAGAGAAACAGAGAGGTTCCTATACAGCCACAACTCTTCCAGCCACAACTGCTTGAGTCTTTGCAACCCAAGAATCAGGCATGTGCGAGTGTCAGCCTTCAAGCTGTCAGCTGAAACCAAGTTGGAGTGGAAATGAGCTGTCCATGCTAAGCCTTGTTCAGATTACAGATTTGTAAGAAAAGTAAGTGTTGCTCTTGTTTTAAGCCACTGAATTTTGCAGCCCTTGTTTCTGAAACAGCAAGTAACAGATGCCCTTCTAGCTAGCATCCGCAGAATGTTGAAGAAGATTATAGGATGAAGGTCTAGAATCATCTGAGGAGCCCAAAAATAAGACGCACAGCTGGATCTCATGATGGCTTGACGAGAACCTAAACCAGAAGAGCAGCAAAAATCAAGTCAGCTACTTAGCTCCAGTGTCCTCCTCTCTGTGCCTCCATGGTCTTCTCCTGTCTCTTATTTTGCGGCCCTCCTCTCTGCCTCTCAGCATGTCTACTTCCTTCCTTCTCTCTGCAGTCTGGTGTTGTGTGTTTCTTCTTGACTGCTGCAAAGCCAAAGCTCTTCAGTTGGGATGCTCTTAGTTTAAGAGACCAGCCTATACTACCTTGCATCCTTTCTCTCCAGTGAAAAATTCTTGGGAGAGAGGATCTAATTGGCCAGCCTGAGTCAGATGTCTCTTTCTGGTCCAATCAGATGACACTGGGGGCAAGGCCACATTGTACCAACATGGCTGCCACTCCCGCTGCCCAGCTCCCTGTGAAAATTCTTAGAAGGGGGCTCAGAGGCTTGCAAACATAGCAATACATCCAATGCTTGAATATTAGAAGGCATTTTGGATAGTCTTATTCATGTGTAAAAACCTACCACAGCCAGGCACGGTGGCTCACACCTGTAATCCCAGCACTTTGGGAGGCCGAGGCGGGCAGATCACCTCAGGTCGGTGATCAGCCTGACCAATATGGAGAAACCCCATCTCTACTAAAAATACAAAATTAGCCGGGTATGGTGGCGCATGCCTGTAATCCCATCTACTCGGGAAGCTGAGGCAGGAGAATCACTTGAACCCGGGAGGCAGAGGTTGTGAGCTGAGATTGCGCCTTTGCACTCCAGCCTGGGCAACAAGAGTGAAACTCCGTCTCAAAAAACAAAACAAAACCCTACCACAGACTCCCCTTTAAATTGCTTTTTGCTTTATTTACAAATATGCTTAGACAAGTGTATGCCAACCCCCTCCTCATTCCCAGCCCATTCTCACAGTTATTTGAAAGGGCACTTCTGGAACTCCACAAGAAGGCAGTGGATCCGAAAGATGTAACCTCAAGGAACGGAACTCAACGCTTGTTTTTCTTATATTTATTGTTTGAGGTTTATCTTATAATGTGAAGTTGCCTTCCTTCCTTTCCTCCCTTTCCTCCCTTTCCTCCCTTTCCTCCCTTTCCTCCCCTCCCCTCCCCTCCCCTCCCCTTCCCTTCCTTAGACAGAGTCTCTGTCGCCCAGGCTGGTGTGCAGTGGCACAATCTCGGCTCACTGCAACCTCTGTCTCCCGGGTTCAAGCGATTCTCCTGCCTCAGCCTCCCGAGTACTTGGGATTACAGACGCGCGCCACCATGCCCAGCTAATTTTTGTATTTTTAGTAGAGTTGGCGTTTCACCATGTTGGCCAGGCTGGTCTCAAACTCCTGGCATCAAGTGATCTGCCCCCCTCAGCCTCCCGAAGTGCTGGGATTACAGGCGTGAGCCACCGCACCCGGCCGAAACTGAGGCTTCTTGATGAACTTTGACAATTTTCCCACACTAAAAATTTTCTGGCAGGGCACAGTGGCTTATGCCTGTAATCCGAGCATTTTGGGAGGCCAAGGCAGGAGGCTGGCTTGAGGCCAAGAGTTCAAGATCAGCCTGGGAAACATAGCAAGTCTCTGAAAAAAAGAAAAAGATTTTAGAATTTCCCATTGCTAAGTAATCTGTGGTGTCAGAAATCAGGATAGAGGTTGCCCCCAGGGGAGGGAGAGACTGGACTGGATCTCTGGAGTGCTGAGAATGTTTTGTTTCTTTTTCTGGGAGGTGGATGAATGAGTGTATTCCAGTTTGTGAAAACTCATGAAGCTATACACATATGATATGTACATTTTTCTGTAGGTATATTATCCTTCAATACATGTTTAAATATACTTCACTAATTATAAAAGATCGCTCAAACCAGCGTCACTATCACATGTTGCTGATCAGTTTGTAGAAATATAGATAAAATATATGGTATATATACATATGATTTAACAGTACAAATAACATCTTCTATAAATACATACATGTTTGTTAGGGTGTAAACTCCATCGTAACATTTCTTCAGGATACTGTATAGATATACTAACCTCTCAGAAAACTCAGGCCCCTAAAATACTCCATTTGAGTGACAGTGGAATAGTGAATGGCTCTAGAGTCAGACTGTTCGGGCTCCAATTCTACTGCATGCTAGGTTTTTTTTTTTTTTTTTTTTTTTTGAGACGGAGTTTTGCTCTTGTTGCCCAGGCTGGAGTGCAATAGGGCAATCTCGGTTCACTGCAACCTCTGCCTCCCAGGTTCAAATGATTCTCCTCCCTCAGCCTCCCAAGTAGCGGGATTACAGGCAGGCGCGATCACGCCCAGCTAAATTTGTATTTTCAGTAGAGACAGGGTTTCTCCATGTTGGTCAGGCTGGTATCGAACTCCCGACCTCAGGTGATCTGCCCACCTTAGCCTCCCAAAGTGCTGGGATTACAGGTGTGAGCCACCGTGCCTGACCTTTGTTTTGTTTTTGAGACAGGGTCTCAAACTTTTTTTTTTTGAGATGGAGTCTCGCTCTGTAGCCCAGGCTGGAGTGCAATGGCGCGATCTTGGCTCACTGCAACCTCCGCCTCCTGGTGTGTCTGGAATTGGTTCCGGCCGGTGGGTTCGTGGTCTCGCTGAATTCAAGAACTGAGCCACAGACCTTTGG
The DNA here is from genome assembly GCF_049350105.2 of Macaca mulatta. Taxonomy (NCBI): domain Eukaryota; kingdom Metazoa; phylum Chordata; class Mammalia; order Primates; family Cercopithecidae; genus Macaca; species Macaca mulatta. The sequence goes on along the minus strand of NC_133420.1, from coordinate 112,699,619 downwards.
GGTGAATGTTACAGCTCTTAAAGATGGCGCAGACCCAGAGAGTGAGCGGTTGCAAGGTTAATTGTGAAGAGCAAAAGGACAAAGCTTCCACAGCATGGAAGACCACCCCAGTGGGTTGCTGCTGCTGGCTGGGGTGGCCAGCTTTTTTCCCTTATTTGTCTCCTCCCATGTTCTGTTTCTGTCCTATCAGAATGCCCTTTTTTCAATCCTCCCTGTGATTGGCTACTTTTGGGATCCTGCTGATTGGTGCATTTTACAGAGTGGTGATTGGTGCATTTTACAATCCTCTTGCTAGCTACAGAGCGCCAATTGGTGCGTTTTACAATCCTCTTGCTAGACAGAAAAGTTCTCCAAGTCCCCACTTGACCCAGGAAGTCCAGCTGGCTTCACCTCTCACTGGGTTCAAGCAATTCTGCCTCAGCCCCCCGAGTAGCTGGGATTACAGGAGACTGCCACCATGCCCAGCTAATGTTTGTATTTTTAGTAGAGACAAGGTTTCACTATGTTGGTCAGGCTGGTCTTGAACTCCTAGGTTAAAGCAATCCTCCTGCCTTCACCTCCCAAAGTGCTGGAATTACAGATGTGAGCCACCCTGCCTAGCCTGCATGCTAGTATTATGACCTTGGGAAAGTGATTTAACTTCAGCTTTCTTATCTAAAATGGAAATATTAAAAATAACTACTTCATGGGAATGTTGTATAAATTTTAAAAATAATGCTTATAAAGTGCTTGAAAACAGGTCTGTCCCATAGTAAAAACTTCATAGATATTAATTATTATTATTATTGTTGTTGTTATTACACTATCTGAAAAATCAAAGAAGAGAGCATCCCTTTTTCTACCTTTTACTATCCCATCCACTCCAACTCAACAGAACTCACTTCAATTCAGTTTACATTGATTGGGCATCTCTGTGGGCCAGGCACCATGCTCAAATCTGGGCAGAGTGGATGCTTAAAGCATGTTTCGGGCTGTACAGAGTCCCCTACTGCAGAGACCTAAACCCCTGGGAAGATTCTATGCTGGTAGCCTTTCCCAAAGGTTCTGTGGCTCATTTCTCCCCAAGTTCACTTCTGGTGCTATTAGAAGTTCTACAAATTTCAGTCTTGAGCCAGTGTGTGAACACAGGCAAATTGTCTCTGGTGGGGTTCTCATCAGAGGAACCTGGCAAGGTAAAAAAGAGGAAGCAGGATGAAGGCTGTGTTTATTTTTTGTTGTGGATATTGTGTTGTGTTTCACCAGGGTGCCAGTCTACTTCACCTAAACAGAAACAACCTGTGTAGTCTTGTGTGACACTGGTATTGTTTTAAGTCAACATTAGGAGGTGGGACAAGAGAAAATGGCCATTAATTAGAACTTAAGCCCCAAACTCTCTCTATATACAATGGGGCATGGAGCGTCCAAGCTGAACAACTGTTTGGAGGTCATTTGTAACCAGGGTAATCTGCTATGGACAGTATCGAAAACGACAGTCACCTCCTTCAGAATTCACTGTCACCGTTGTCCTTAATAACTCCTATTTTTACTGTTCACATCTAGCACTGCATCAATGGATGAGCTGAGAACGTCTTGAAAAGGAACTTGTGAAAAATGCGAAGGAAATACTACTGCTAAATAGGCAAGGCTAATGTTCTCACAACTGTGGAAAACAAAACTGAAAAGAAAACACAACACCAAAGTCCTAAAGCAGTGTTTTTGCATTCATTTTCTCCCTCCATCCTTCCTTCCTGAATAAGCAGCTAACGGAGAACAGCCTGATACGCATTCCTCTTCCCTTCCAGATAGAGAATTGGGTGCTCTGCAGCTGGGCTTCTGTCCTGTCCATACCCGGCAGGACATGGACAAAAGAAGAAGAAGAAGCAGCTGGTAAAAGAAGAAGAAGAGACTGGGTGCAGTGGCTCACACCTGTAATCCCAGCACTTTGGGAGGCTGAGACGGGCAGATCACCTGAGGTCAGGAGTTTCAAGACCAGCCTGACCAAGATGGAGAAACCCTGTCTCTACTAAAAAAAAAAATACAAAATTAGCTGGGCGTGGTGGTGCATGCCTGTAATCCCAGCTACTCGGGAGGCTGAGTCAGGAGAATCACTCGGGAGGCTGAGGCAGGAGAATCACTTGAACTGAGGAGGAGGAGGTTGCGGTGAGCCGAGATCGCACCATTGCACTCCAGCCTGGGCAACAAGAGCGAAACTCCATCTCAAAAAAAAAAAAAAAAAAAGGAAGAGCAGGGGTAGAGGAGGCAGGAACTCCGCAGTGCGCAGGGAGGGACTGTCTCCCCCCAGGTTAAGCAGCCCTGTGCCATGTATCCCGGCATGTGGGAGGTAAGGATCCTTCCCCACTTGATTGTTTCTGGGCAGAATTCAGCATGGTGAATAGCATGGGCTGGCACCCAAAGTGCTTGGCTTTGAGTCCTGGCTCAGCCATTTACCTTGCATAAGTAATTTAGTCTCTCTGTGCCTCAGCTTCCCCATCTGTAAAATGGGGATAACAATAGTACCTGCCTTCTAGAGTTGTGATGAAATTAAAGGAGTTAGTATGTGAAAAACAGTTAAAACAGGGCTTAGCACATATAAACCACCCAATAAATGTTAGCTGTTATTATTATCTCCTTTAGCTCCAAATCATAATTATGATGAACATCATTGTATTATTTTGTCCTCCAGCTGCATGCCATGAAACCACCATATAGGCAAAAATTACCAAGTCCTTTTCCTTTTTTTTTTTTTTTTTTTTTTTGAGACGGAGTCTCGCTCTGTCGCCCAGGCTGGAGTGCAGTGGCCGGATCTCAGCTCACTGCAAGCTCCGCCTCCCGGGTTTACGCCATTCTCCTGCCTCAGCCTCCGGAGTAGCTGGGACTACAGGCGCCCGCCACCTCGCCCGGCTAAGTTTTTGTATTTTTAGTAGAGACGGGGTTTCACTGTGTTAGCCAGGATGGTCTCGATCTCCTGACCTCGTGATCCGCCCGTCTCGGCCTCCCAAAGTGCTGGGATTACAGGCTTGAGCCACCGCGCCCGGCCTTTTTCTATTTTAGTTACTACATACTTTATCAGACTCAAGATGAAACACTGTGGGCTGACTTAACAGTGATGACTAAAGTGAGGTCCAGGATGCTATTTTACTAGAAATCCTACCTCTAGGAGTACCTTCTAAGGGAATTTTCAGATATGCAAATCCAAGGTACAAAGGGCATCACTGCAGTATTATTTACGGAGTGAAAAACTGGCCTAAGTGTAGAACAATCTGAGAATGATTAAATATGTTATGGTGCAGAAATAGGCTTTTGAAGAATTTTTAATGACTAGGAAATGCTCATTAAATAAACGTAAGTAGAAAAGCAGGCTTCAAAACTGTTTACAATTGGATCACATTTGGTAACTATGTAAGCACATTTGCAGAGAAAACAAAACCCTAGAGAAATGTATCAAGATGTTCACAGTGGAGTTTCTGAGGGTGGAACTTAAGTATGGTTTTTGTTTACATTTTCTTTATATTTTTTGGTGCCTTCCATGTTTTACACAGGAACACACACAGTTTTTATATTTGGGAAAAACATTAAGTCATAAAACCAAAACATTTAAAGAAAGAATCCTTCAGAAGACATACAGTGGACTGAGAGGAACTAGGAATTGAACCCATGTTTCCTAACCTCTAGTTATTTGGGTGTTTTAAAGCCCAGAATGCCACATAATAGAGACAGGTGTTGTTACTTTTGAAAAAATAAATAAATAAATAAATAAATAAATAAATTATTATTATTATTATTATTTGAGACGCACTCCCGCCTTGTTGCCCAGGTTGGAGTGCAGTGGCGTGATCTTGGCTCACTGCAACCTCCGCCTCCTGGGTTCAAGCAATTCTCCTGTCTCAGAGTGGGATTACAGGTACGCACCACCATGCCCGGCTAATTTTTTGTATCTTTAGTAGAGACGGGGTTTGTCCATGTTGGCCAAGCTGTTCTCAAACTCCTGACCTCATGATCCGCCCACCTCGGCCTCCCAAAGTGTTGGGATTATAGGCGTGAGCCACCATGCCCGACTGGTGTTGCTACTTTTCAACTTACTTTGCTCTGGGAAGAAAAGCTACGTGAAATCTCTGGGTTAAAAAATTACAGAGCCCAGCGCAATAGCAAGTAACTGCAGTCCTCAGGAGGCTAAGGCAGGAGTATTGCTTGAGCCCAGGAGTTTGAGGCTGTAGAGTGATATGATTGAGTCTGTGTATAGCCACTGCACTCCAGCCTGGGCAATACAGCCAACACCCCATCTCTAACATTAAAAAAAAAAAAAAAAAAAGATAAATGAAAAGATACAGGGCCGGATGCGGGTGTGGTGGCTCATGCCTGTAATCCCAGCACTTTGGGAGGCCGAGACAGGCGGATCATGAGGTCAGGAAATCGAGACCATCCTGGCCAACACGGTGAAACCCCGTCTCTACTAAAAAATACAAAAAACTAGCCGGGCGAGGTGGCGGGCGCCTGCAGTCCCAGCTACTCAGGAGGCTGAGGCAGGAGAATGGCATAAGGCGGAGCTTGCAGTGAGCTGAGATCCGGCCACTGCACTCCAGCCTGGGCGACAGCGCGAGACTCCGTCTCAAAAAAAATAAAAAATAAAAAAAAAATAAAAAATAAAAAAAAAAAGAAAGAAAGAAAAGAAAAGATATATAGATATAGATGAGGACATCTGGGGAGAATAGCAGGGACTTCTTAAGTATAGGATACAATTTGGTATTGAATAATCACAACCATTTGTTTTTACATGGGGGAGAAACATCCTTGGCCCACAGCAGAATGGACGAAAGCCATCCATCCACTCTTTTGGAAGGAGTTTTTTCAAAAAAATTCCGTGGTTTAGCTGGGCACGGTGGCTCACACCTGTAATCCCAGCACTTTGGGAGGCTAAGGTGGGCAGATCATGAGGTCAGGAATTGAAGACCAGCCTGGTCAATACGGTGAAACCCTGTCTCTACTAAAAATACAAAAAAAAAAAAAAACCATTAGCCAGGCGTAGTGGCGGGCACCTGTAATGCCAGCTACTCAGGAGGCTGAGGCAGGAGAATTGTTTGAACCCAGGAGGAGGAGGTTACAGTGGGCCAAGATTGCGCCATTGCACTCCAGCTGGGCGACAGGGTGAGACTCTGTCTCGGGGAAAAAAAAAAAAAAAAAAAAAATCCGTGGTTTTTAAAAAAAAGAAAAGCTAACTAACACAAACAAACAGGACAAGAGACATATCTAAATAGACAAATAACAGAATTCCCAAATTCCCATGCCTCTGCACGCAGGACCTTGCTAATAAACCTCCCATTTGGAGTCCTACACGTTAAGGAAGATTACTAAGAAGAATTTGGAGTGCTCACTTTGGCAGCACGTATACTAAAACTGGAACAATACAGAGGAGATTAACCTGCCCCTTGCATAAGGATGACATGCAAATCTGTGAAGCATTCCACATTTTTTTAAGAAAGTTTTTTTAAAGAAAAAAAAAAAATGAAACAGCTTGGAAAACATCAGAGAAAGCCAGCAGACGATCCAGGCCACTGGAGCCTATTCAGCCGAGCCTGGGCTCCTGCCCCGTTCAGCTGTGTGCCTGGGCCTGCAGCTCAGCAGGAGAGGGACCTTGCAGGACTCACACCTTGGCCTGAGAGGCCAGAGTAATAAAATTAGGATTATTTATGATGCAGAAGTGATTTAATAACATTTTTCAAGAACCTGAAGGATTTATGTAGAGGAACTGCTGTTCTAGTAACTAAACCCTTTTGGATGGTCTCCAAGATAAACCAGGCTTGTCTAGCTTCCGCCCTGAGCCCCTCCACCTCTTCCAGTTGCTCTTGGCAAATAATCTCTTCCACTTTACCGGAGGGTGATGGTCAAGGAGATGACCTTCCTGGCTGCTTTATCTACCCTCCTCCCCACCTCAAAATATCTCCCAACATCTCTCTTTGTTTCTTCACGTCACAAAGGAAGAATCAAAGGAGGAGGGAGCTAACATTTATTGACTGCCTGCTGCGTGCCAGCAGCTTGCAGAAACATTACCTCATTTAATTCCCACAAACACCCTGTGAGGTAGGCATAATTATCCCTGTTTTGCTTGTTAGGGGATGGAGGAATATTCTTTTAGCAACTGGTATGAGAATTTCTCCTGGGGGCGAGGCGTGGTGGCTCGGGGCTGTAATCCCAGCACTTTGGGAGGCCAAGGAGGCTGGATGACTTGAGGTCAAGAGTTTGAGACCAGCCTGGCCAACATGGCGGAACCCTGTCTCTATTAAAAATACAAAAAATTAGCCGGGTGTGGTGGTGCACGCCTGTAATCCCAGCTTCTCAAGAGGCTGAGCCATGAGAATAGCTTGAGGCCAGGAGGTAGAAATTGCAGTCCACACTCCAGCCTGGAGACAGAGCAAGCAGAGCAAGACTCTGTCTCAAAAAAAAAAAAAAAAAAAAAAAAAAAGAATTTGTCTTGGGGAGAGAATCATCTTCATGGGAAAATGCCTTTATCAGCCTCTTTGGACAGTGTGGAGGGAGGGGAGAGAGATGAGGAAATGTGTGTGGAATGGGCAGAGTGAGGGGACAGTGGGCTCCTCACTCAGAAAGAAGAGGGGAGGGGCAGAGGCAAGAAAAGAGCAGGAGCTTTAGAGAAAGGCTTTGGGTGGCACAATATGCCCCTACCCTCAAAAGCATCTCTCTTAAAATCTCAAGTAAATTTACTAAGCTCATGAAATGCTGAAAGAAAATTGTTGAATGTGCTTTCTGGCATAGGGTGAAACAAAGCCACGTGTGTGTCACCTGAGATGGTGACAGGCAGACCTGTAAAGGAAGTACATTTCCTAAATTCAAGAGCAGGAAGGCCCCCCACCCCCACCCGTTGACATCTGAGTTCTGTAGAGAAGGGAAAACTGAGGCTCAGAAGTTAATCAACTTCACTAAAGTCACACAGCATCACTAACAAAGGGAATTGATCCCAGGTCTGTTTATCTCGAATGCCTATTGTTTTTACTCTACTCCACATGCTGCTCGAGGAAAGACAGCTTCTTCCTCTCCCAGGCCAACTCTTCCACTGCTGTACTCCATCTAATCATAGTAATTAATAGTAGTGAATATGCATTGAGTGTCTACCATATGCCAGACATTGTTGCATGCAGTAGCTCATTTGTTCCTCACAACGACACTATATTTTTGACCATATAATTATTCACATTTTATTATATGGAAACTGCTGCTCAGAGAGGTTAAGACACTAGCTCAAAGTCCCACTGCTGTAAGTGGTGAAACCAACATTTGAATCACAGCCTATGGTCTTAACTGCATTGCACTCTCTCATCTCATCCCTTCTCACCTCTTGAAAGAACAGTTCTTCAAATTAACCCATCTAATTAACCTGTTCTCTCCCTCCTGCTGCTAGGGTGGGACCTGGTGGGGTTTGCAGAGGTCACGCAACACTGAACAGGGAAGGTGTTCTGATGGGCTTGGGTCAAAGCTCAGGCTAATAGTATAACTTGGGGGTTGGTAAATTTTTTCTGTAAAGAGCCAGACAGTAAATATTTCAGGCTTTATGGGCCATATGGTCTCTGTAGCCAACTGCTCAACTCTGCTGTTGTAACATGAAAGTAGCCATAGTCATAAGTGAATGGGCAGGACTGTGTTCCAATAAAGCTTTATTGATGGACACTGACATTTGAATTTCCTAAAATTTTTATGTGTCACAAAATACTATTCTTCTTTTGCTTCTTTTCTCCAATCATATAAAAAGGTAAAAACCATGCTTAGCGTAAAAGTCATATAAAAATGGGAGGCAGGCTAGATTTGGCCTGCAGGTGACAGTTCGCTGACCCTAGTTTTACCAAACCTTCCCTTCTTTTGGATTCTATATCCAGCTGGGCCAACTCCAGATTAAACAGCTTCTAGGTCGGGCTTTGAGCCTGCCCTCCTTTGCCCGCTTCTCTTACCTACGAAACCACACAGGTCCAGTCCACAAGCCTCTGCTCATCGCTGCCCCATCAGGAGCTCTCCTCCAGTCTTCCAGCATCTCCTGACCAACCACAAGCTGCTGTCTGCTGTCCCTGCAGGAGGTGGCCATAAAGAAAGATGGAACTGCCATCATTTAGATGACCCTGGTGAAGCAAAGCCCCAAGGACAGGTTAAAGGGGTATCACGCAAACACTATGACAAGCCTTGCAAATAATACGCTTCAAATAGACTGCACATCATAAAAGGAAATCTCTAGGAAAGGTGGAGAAGACATTGCTAACAATCTGGGTCCAAGGAAGGAGTCCTGGAGACAGAAATGGAAATGCCTTTCTCCTGCAGGAGACCAAGGCCAGAGGACAAGATATGGAGGACAGGAGTGCACCAGGGTCACAGGACAGTTTAGGTCTAGTACCACAGAGAGGACTAAAAAGCACTGACAGTCGGGCGCGGTGGCTCATGCCTGTAATCCCAGCACTTTGAGAGGACAAGGCGGGTGGATCACCTGAGGTCGGGAGTTCGAGACCAGCCTGGCCAACATGGCAAAACCCCATCTCTACTAGAAATACAAAAATTAGCCAGGCATGGTGGCATGTGCCTGTAATCCCAGCTACTCGGGAGGGAGGCTGAGACACGAGAATTGCTTGAACCCAGGAGGCAGAGGTGCAGTGAGCTGAGATCGTGGCACTGCACTCCAGCCTAGGTGACAGAGCAAGACTCTGTCTCAAAAAAAAAAAAAAAAAAAAGCACTGACTAAGGAAAGGCTAAGAATAACAACAACAACAACAAAAAACTGCTAACTTTTTTTTATTAAACACCTATTGTGTTCTAGGCATATGTTGCTGGTTTTTAAAAAATAATACTGTCTCTTATTTAACTCTTTCAACACTCTGGCAAAATAGTCATTTAAAAAATCTTGCATTCATTTTTTTAAAATAAATATTGTGCATCTTTTATGTGGCAGACACTATGCTAGATGCTGAGGATAAGCAAGTAAGCAAAAATAGACCTTGTGCCTGCTTTCATGGAGATTATACAGGGATTGACAAATTTTTTTTCCGTAAAGGACCAGATTGTAAGTATTTTAGGTTTTGTGGGCCATAAGGCCTCTGCTGCAACTACTCAACTCTGCCACTGCAGTGCAAAAGCAACCACACACAATATGTAAAAAAGTAGGTGTGGCTGCGTGCCAATAAAACTTTTTTATGAAAATAGGCTTCAGGCCAAAGCCGGCTACAGTTTGCTGACCCCTGTTCTAGTAGGAGACAAACATTAAGTAAATAATTACACAAAAAGCAATCATTAAGTGACATCAGGTAGAAGTTCCTGATACTAAAAAACACTATAATCAGAGAGATTTAACCTATTCAGGGAGATCAGAGGTTTCCCTGAGGGAGCAGGTCTTAGATCTAATGTAGCAGTTAATTAGTGAGGTGAGAGTAAGACTATTGCAGACAAAGGAAACAGCTTGTGCAAAGGCCTGGGCCAGAAAGAAGCATAGTAAACCCAAGTTAAAAGAGGTTTATAGGGCCAGCGTGAGTTGGCTCACGCCTATAATCCCAGCACTTTGGGAGGCCGAGGCAGGCAGATTACCTGAGGTTGGGAGTTTGAGACCAACGTGGAGAAACCCTGTCTCTACTAAAAATACAAAATTAGCTGGGCGTGGTGGCACATACCTGCAATCCCAGCTACTAGGGAGGCTGAAGCAGGAGAATCGCTTGAACCTGGGAGGCGGAGGTTGCGGTGAGCCGAGATCGTGCCATTGCACTCCAGCCTGGGCAACAGGAGCGAAACTCCGTCTCAAAAAAAAAAAAAAAAAAAGAGGTTTATAAGCCTGGTGCGGTGGCTCATGCCTGTAATGCCAACATTTTGGGAGGCCGAGGGCGGGTGGATCACAAGGTCAGGAGTTCAAGACCAGCCTGGCAAAGATGGTGAAACCCCATCTCTACTAAAAATACAAAAATTAGCTGAGCGCGGTGGCGGGTGCCTGTAATTCCAGCTACTTGCGAGGCTGAGCCAGATAATTACTTGAACTCAGGAGGCAGAGGTTGCAGTGAGCTGAGATCTTGCCACTGCACTCCAGGCTGGGTGACAGAGTGAGATTCTGTCTCAAAATATAAATAAATAAATAAATAAATAAATAAATAAATAAATAAATAAATTAAAAGGTTTATATAGTTGGGGCAGAAAAAGTCAGTGAGTGTGAGCTCAGACTGAAAACAGCAGGGAGTGCTAAGCCCTGTAAGGTCTTGTGGATCTTGTTAGGGGATAAGGTCCCTATTTAAATACAGAGACTGCTGCACAGGGAGTTAAGTAACACGCTCAAGGTCATGTAGCCCGCAAAAGGTGGAGCTAGAAGCCTTATCTCTGGACCCAACTTCCGTATTCCCTTCGTGTTCATTTTGGTTCTGTTTGCCCAGTGTCTTTACAAATTTTCCTCTGTGAAATTCCCAAGTCATTCAACAAAATTAAAAGGAAAGAGAAAGCCGAGTCCTGCACCTAGACTAGGAGGCTAGCAGAGCCCTGATACCAGCGGGAAACCAGAGTGAACCTGGCAGATAAGTCCTACTGTGGAGGACCTACAGGTCTGGGGAGAGCTGTGCTCCTACTTCTCCTTTTTTCTCTGATGACCCCTTATATGAGTCTTAGCAAAGCTTCCTCTGTCCTTGATGTCAACGGAACCTTCAGAATTATTGCCCAGACTCCTCCCCCTGCGTTGCCAGGCCCTCTGGATCTTGCCCTGCCTGCCTCTGCACTCTGTCCTCACTGCCTCACTTGCACGCTCCCCTTGGGGACACTTGCATGGCTTGCTGCTCTGTGAACACTCCACGTCCCCTCCTCAGTTCCACGCTGTTCCGCTGCTGGAAGAGCACATGCCTTGCCCTTCCCCTTTGTCTGGAAACCTTCTCTTCTTGAAGAATCCACGAAAATGTAGCACATAGACACCATGGAATACTATGCAGTCACAAAAAAGGATGAGTTCATGTAATTTGCAGGGACATGGATGAAGCTGGAAACTATCATTATCAGCAAACTAACACTGGAACAGAAAACCAAACACCACATGTTCTCACTCCTAAGTGGGAGCTGAACAATGATAACACATGGACACAGGGAGGGGAACATCACACACTGGGGCCTGTCAGAGGGTTGGGGGGCTAGGGGAGGGATAGCATTAGGAGAAATACATCATGTAGATGACGGGTTGATGGGTGCAGCAAACCACCACGGCACATGTATACCTATGTAACAAACCTGTACATTTTGAACATGTATCCCAGAACTTAAAGTATAATATAATAAAACAAAACAAAACAAAAAACCTTCAAAGAGGAATCTCCAAAAGCAAAATAAATAAATAAATAAAAGAATCCACCTAGGAGGCCGGGCTCAGTGTCTTACAGCTGTAATCTCAGCACTTCGGGAGGCAGAGGTGGGTGGCATGTGCTGCAATCCCAGCTATTTGGGAGGCTGAGGCAGGAGAATTGCTTGAACCCAGGAGGTGGAGGTTGCAGTGAGCCAAGATCATGCCACTGCACTCCAGTCTCGGTGACAAGAGCAAAACTGAAATCAAAACAAAAACAAAACAAAAAAACAAAAACAAAACCAAATCCACCCAGGAATGGTTCCTGATGCTTCCAGTTCTGCAGGAAGCTGTGCTCCCCTTCAATGCCCACACGGTTCTTGGTGTGAATGGCTAACATCCTAAACTACAGTTCATGTCGGCCTCCCACACTGTACCCTGAGCTAGCAAAGGGCTTATGCGATGGGCGTTTGGCACTTTCATATGGAGGTTAACCCGCTGACTTGTTAACTCCACTTATTCCCAGCTCTTAGGCATCTGCATATTTCTATCCTTCAGATTTCCTAGCACTAGGCCTGATAGCAGCACTTCTCAAAGTGGGGTCCCCAGTCCAACAGCATCAGCATCACCTGGGAACTCTCTAGAAATGCAAATTCTAGAGCCCTCATTGGACCTCTGAGATCAGAAACCGGGGGTGTGCAGCGATGTGTGCTTTCATAAGCCCTCCAGGTGACACTGAGGCAGGCGAATGTTTGAGAACCACGGCCTCACCAGAAGTTATTGCTCATTAAATTGTTGATTCCCTGAGGATGGTAACTGGTTGTTTTCAGCCTAGAAAAGAAAAAGAGTAACTGAGAAAATGACACGAAAAGCTTTTACTAGGCTGGGTTTTTAGAAAAGAAATTTTCTGACACGATATTTCAAATATGGGACTTTCAAAGAAGGCTCTGCTTTGTAAGCGTTGAAAAACAAGATCGATTCTCCTCTGTCTGGCTTGGGTGTGGTCTTGCTGAAGGGCAGGGGTTCGGACGAGATAACCTCGCCAGATGCCCTCCACTGCTCAGATTCTCTGCTTCTCGATATTCTATGCTCCAGGAAAGAAATATAAGTTAGGGAGCAGGGCATTATTGCTAGGGGACTTTGGGCTTTCAGCCCACAAGGAAGTATATACTTCTTTCCTCTTCTAAGGTGAGTCTTTGCCAGTCTATACTCATAAAAAGAGATGACCAGGACCTTTGAGAAAGGTAATTGTTTGTTTTTAGGTCATAAAAATGAATCCTTGCTTTGTTTTCAAAGGAACATGCTCTTCATGCAATCTATACAATCTGAATGACAAGTAGGTGAGGTCCAAGATTGGAAAGATAAAACTTCATTGTTGGTTTTTGGCCTGGAGCTGAAACAATGGGACAAAGGAGTGGCTTGTTGGTATAAGCTCTATAAAACACAATAATATTAGTCATGTAAACAGGAGAAAATAGGAGAGGCTTAATGAGATAAATTACACCGAGTCACCACATTAGGGATTAAAAGATTCTGATTAAGCAAACGCTAAAAAGTACAAAAGAAAGGATAAAGGGAAGCGTGGTAACTTTAGTGTTAGAAAACAATGGGTCCTTCTATCTAGGGTGCTGTTTGACAAGGGGGAGCTTTGAGAGGCTGCCTGAGCCAACTGTGAGCGTCCATTAAGATCCCACTTTTCATCCAAAAAAAAAAAAATCCTATACTCAAACCAGGGCTCACAAAGCCAACACATTCTTTTTTTCTTCCTTATTCTTTTTCTTTCCCTCTTCACAATTGCAAAGCAATCCATTTTGCTAGATGAGTCTGTGAAGGGAATAAAAGCACTCCAGGTTTCTGAATCTATTAGCATTCCCAGATTTGCTGGCCTAACCTCCAAAGTGTGACTGGCTGCCATTCTCAGGCTAAGGGGAAAATAGCCAACTCATTGATGTTTAAGATTGCCTGTGTACCTGTGAGAACAGCCACTTTTTCATAACTATTTTTATAAGGACATTTGAACAACTGAAGTAGAGGGTACAGATGTGTACTATTTCAACTAACAGAGCCGCTGGAGCCTTGAGTCAGTATTACCTGCTCATCATGTAGCTGTCTGTATTAAAGTGCACATCTACAGATGAGAAGATATAAAACTCTGTCAAAACGTAGAACAGCGAAACTCTCAGTGGTTCGCACTTTCACATACTTCTTGGCACCGGTATAAGTGCAAGGTCGCCAAAGGCCAGCGAGCCTTTATATATATGTATATTTTGAGACAGAGTCTTGCTCTTTCACCCAGGCTGGAGCGCAGTGGCACCATCTCGGCTCATTGCAACCACTGCCTCCCAGGTTCAAGTGATTCTTGTGCCTCAGCCTCCCCAGTAGCTGGGATTAGAGGTGCGTGCCACCACAACCGGCCTGGAACAATTTTTTTTTTTTTACATAAATGTAAAACATAAGCTCCCAGAAGCAGAATTGCTTTCAAAGGGTAGGAATGTTTTAAAATTTTTGGTATTACTTACACATGCCTTTCAGAACAGTGATACTAGGCCAGGTACTGTGACTCATGCCTGTAATCCCAGCACTTTGGGAGGCCAAGGCTGGCGAATCGCTGGAACCCAGGAGTTCGAGACCAGCTGGGCAACATGGGGAAACCCCACCTCCACTAAAAATACAAAAAATTAGCTCGGTGTGGTAGTGCACACCTGTAGTCTTAGCTATGGAGGTTGAGTTGGGAGAATCACCTGGGCCCAGGGAGGCACAGGCTGCAGTGAGCCAAGATCCCAGCCTGGGAGTACACTCCAGCCTGGGAGTACACTCCAGCCTGGGAGTGAGAACCTGTCTCAACAACGAAAGAAAAGTGATATGAAATTCACTTCGACTAACAGTGAATGATTTTGCTTATTTCCTTGATTCCCTGAACCATACTTTTTCGTACAAGTATTTGCCAATTTGAGGAGCTAAAAATGACATTCCATTTTTGTTTTAATAAGTATTTCATATTCATGTTCTATATATAGAGAGAGAAAATTGTTTTTTCTTTGGGAATTGCGTATTCATGTGTTTGCACATTTTTTTTTTTACTGAAATAGCGGTAGTTTTTTGCATGGATTATAAAAACTTCATGTATTAATGATACTACTTTACTTGCTCATATATGCTGTAGGATTTCCCTCTAATTTTTCATTTTAATTTTTTTCATGGTGTTTTTGACATGCCAAAGTATTTAACATTCATGTAGTCAAATCCGGAAATGCGTTGTTTTCTTCCTTTGCTTTTAAGCTTACAAAATTCTGTACTGGCTGGGTATGGTGGCTCAAGCCTGTAATCCAGCACTTTGGGAGGCCAAGGCTGGCGAATCGCTGGAACCCAGGAGTTCGAGACCAGCTGGGCAACATAGCAAGACCCCATCTCAAATTTTAAAAATTAAAAATTTTAAACATTAAAAATAAATAAATAGGGCCAGGTGTGGTGGCTTACACCTGTAAAACCAACACTCTGGGAGGCTGAGACAGGAGGATCACTTGAGCCCAGGAGTTTGAGACCAGCTTGGGCAACACAGCAAAATCCTGTGTCTATGAAAAATAGAAAAATTAACCGGGTGTGGTGGTGCATGCCTGTAGTCCCAGCTACTCGGGAGGCTGAGGTGGGAGAATGGTGTGAACCCAGGAGACGGAGCTTGTAGTGAGCAGAGATCGCGCCACTGCACTCCAACCTGGAGGAGAGTGTGAGACTCTGTCTCAAAAAATAAAATAAAATAAAGTAAAATGCAATTGCCTCATCCTCTGAGGTGGGACCCATAAATCTGCATTTTCACCAAGCATCAGAGAGAAGTCTTCTGCAAGGTGGCACAAGAAAATTTTCAACATTGATTATCTGATTCGATACATAGGGATACATCCACATCCACATCTGTATAGTACCCACGGATCATCTCCAGCTGTACATCTCCCAGGTACCTACAGCTCAATCCAAAACAGAATTCAACACCTCTCTACCCAAAACTCTTCCTCCTCTAAGTATCATTTTTCTTTCTGACACACACCACGACGTTTCCTTGCCCCAGATCTGAATCAGCCATGTCTTCAGGGAGCTCTGGGTACATTCTCATGGGTAATGACATTCAGATACTAAGATATTGGCACTAGGTATCATTCGAATTCTCTTGTCTTAATTTGAACTGTTTTCTCAGAATGCAGTTCCAACAGTGGGATTATTAAATTAGGAAAGGTGATATATTTTATGGCTCTTAATTCAATATTGACAAAGGTACAGCCAGTCCACTGCTGGGCTCTGTTAGGACTGTATTCCTTTGCCTCTCCTTCGCCTGTTAGTGTCAGTCGCTAATATTAAAGCAGTAGCATTGGCTGACAGTGTCCTCAAATGTGAGAGCTTCAGAGAACAGTTCTGACGCACAGCTCCTGTCATTCCCCTCTCTGGTCCTCTGGGGATCTTTGCTGAAGAGACACATTCTGAACTAGAGCCAGAGAGGGAATAAAGAACTAGCTGGGTAAGTGCATAAACAGCTCGACTTCTACCTCATCCCCAAATTAGTGCAGCTCTGGTTAATTTTGTGTGTGTGTGTGTGTGTGTGTGTGTGTGTTGAGATGGAGTCTCACACTGTCACCCAGGCTAGAGTGCAGTGGCCTGATCTAGGCTCACTGCAACCTCTGCCTTCCGGTTTCAAGTGATTCTCCTGCCTCAGCCTCCTGAGTAACTGAGATTACAGGCGCCCACCACCACGCCTGGCTAATTTTTGTATTTTTAGTAGAAACAGGGTTTCACCATGTTGGCCAGGCTGGTCTCGAACTTCTGACCTAGTGATACGCCCACCTCGGCCTCCCTAACTGCTGGGATTACAGGCATGAGCCACTGCACCCGGCCAACTCTGGTTGATTTTTAGGGGAAGACATGGCCAAGGCCGGAACTCCTGAGCAGGGCATTCCACTTCTGTTTCTTTCCTGAGTCTAAGCAGCATGAGAATGTACAAGGAAGGCTAGCCTGATCCTTTGGGGTGGCAGGAGGTAAGAAAGAATAAAATGGAATGTGGTTTCTGAACTTCAATGAACAGTAATGACACACGCTGATAAATGTGGCCCAGGTTAGTATACTGAGGGGAATGCAGGGTGGTGAGGGAGTAGTCAAGAGGAAGGTACAAAGGGGACAGAAGTATGACGGCAAAGCGGGCTCTCCTAGAACCATTTTAGATGTGCAGGAGAAGAAATTCCCTCTCCCAAATCTACTGCCAGGCATACCCTCCAGCCATGTTTACCTCTCCCTTTTGGTGGTAAAGCCCACCGAAACTAACTCCAAAAGAGACTGAGAGCCCTAGAAAGAACAGGTCTTGCTTCAAGCTGTTTCAATATCTTTTTTTTTTTTTTTTTTGAGAAGAAGTCTAGCTCTGTTGCCCAGGCTGGAGTGCAGTGGCACGATCTTGGCTCACCGCAACCTCCACCTCCAGGGTTCAAACAATTCTCTGCCTCAGCCTCCTGATTAGCTGGGATTACAGGTGGCCGCCACCACGCCCAGCTAATTTTTGTTTTATTAGAAACAGGGTTTCACCACCTTGGCCAAGCTGGTCTTGACCTCCCCACCTTGTGGTCTACCCACCTTGGCCTCCTAAAGTGCTGGGGTTACCGGCGTGAGCTACCGCACCGAGCCTGTTTCAACATCTTTAAGGACTAGAAGTGAAGAAAAAGATGTTAGGTAAGAACCAGACCATATATTGTTTGACTTGACAAATCCTGTACTTATCTAAAATGTGCTAATACTCTGTTGCTTCTACTGTCTGTGAGCTCAAGAGACACAGAGTTTCCTTCCTAGGCTTTTCTAGTGCTCCTGCGTCATAGAGATCCTAATATCTTCTGATTGACCTCTTCGTATTCTATTTATTTATTTATACTTTAATTTTAGAGACAGGGTCTCACTTTGTCTGCAACCTCGAACTCCTGGGCTCAAGCCGTCTTCCTGTGTTAGCCTCCCAAGTAGCTAGAAATATAGGCGTGTGCCACCAAACTCTCAGCTAATTTTTTGTTTCTTTTTCTTTTTGTAGAGATGAATGTCTCACTCTATTATTGCCCAGGCTGGTCTTGAACTCCTGGTCTCAAGTGATCCTCCAGCCTCGGCCTCTCAAAATGTTGGGATTACAAGTATGAGCGACCTCACCGGGCCCAAATTAGGATAACAAATAGAAATTTTAAATTTAAATTTTCATGCCATAAGTTTTTATACCTTTAGTGCTAATACGTGTTTGGAAAGAATTAATACGTAGAAAACAAGTGTTATTGGAAAAGTTCAGAAACAGTTGCTTAGGCCTAGCACAGCAGCCAGATTATGTTTCGTGGTGATGTATCCGTGGTTTCTATTTTAGACTGCATAGATAGGACAGCCATTTTCCACCAGGTAAATTAGTCTTCATCTGGTTGTGCTCTTCCAGGAGCACAGCGTCAAGACTCAGTGACACTCATGACACCATTTCAAGTCACATGGCCCCACCACTTCATCCAGGTCTCTCTGAAGCTAACCCTTATTTGACCCGTAGCATATATTCTGTGATAGTCTTTTACTATTACTCATAATTTAAAGTATGAGTTTTGAATTTCCGGCTATCCTGTATGTTTTGAGATAAGAAGTAACATTTATGTAAATAGTTCCTTATGTCCTCAATACCTAGAAGAGAACTGTATTTTTTGGTAGATCTAAATAAATACTGGCTGATAACTTGTTACCTGGAACAGATTATGCTTGAAAACTTTAACTTCCATTAACGCACACACACCCATCCTTGAAAGTGGATATAGGGCAGCTAAATCTTGATAAGTAAGGGATGAGACAATGTACACCAACTAAGGACCAACAGCCCAGGAGTTTGAATTCTAGGAGGACCATGAGAGGTGTACAGCTGGACTTTGATGAGAAGGTCATTAGCCCCTAAAAGAGTTGTCATAGCTTTTGGGGAGAAAATGCTTCACCAAAGAAATTCTATTTATTTTATGATGAGATCGGGCACATTCAGGATGGTATGGCCTATTTATTCTATTTATTTTAAAGGCTTGCTGGAAGCCATCTAGCCACTGGCCAACTGCAAACTATGTGCACTTTTCTGGGTCCCAAAGCCAACTTAAGAGGCTGCATCCCTAGCGTTCCTTTTACCTGTGAAAGAACTGTTTTTTTCTATACAGACCTCTGAGCTACACTCAGTGAAACTAATTCCAACTTGGGATTCTTATTAATTATCTGTTGAGATTGTAGAACTAGGCAGTATCCTTTCGGAATATTTTTCAAGAAATGAGTATAATAGTATTCACAAAAGGAAAACATCAGGCTCTTTTTGCAACGCAAATAACAACTCTCAACATTAATCCCTTCCACCTGCCACCACCACCACCATCACTACCTTCCTAACTTTCCCTAATACCATCCTGGCTGCTATCTTCAACCCAAAAGGATGATGGGGAAGAGAATATTCCCTCCTTATGAAAGAGCTTCCTAGGGCTGGTGCAGTGGCTCATATCGGTAATCTCACCACTTTGGGAAGCTGAAGACGAGGATCACTTGAGCCCAGAAGTTCAAGACCAACATGAGCAATATGGTGAGACTTCATCTCTCCAAAAAGTTTAAAAATTAGGCCGGGTACGGTGGCTTACACCTGTAATCTCAGCATTTTGAGAGGCCAAGGCAGGTGGATTGCTTGAGCTCAGGAGTTTGAGACCAGCCTTGGCAACATGATGAAACCCTGTCTCTACAAAAAATACAAAAATTAAGCCGGGCGCGGTGGCTCACGCTTGTAATCCCAGCACTTTGGGAGGCTGAGGCGGGCAGATCACAAGGTCAGGAGTGCAAGACCAGCCTGGCCAACATAGTGAAACCCCATCTCTACTAAAAATACAAAAATTAGCCAGGCGTGGTGGCACATGCCCGTAGTCCCAGCTACTCAGGAGGCTGAGGCAAGAGAATTGCTTGAACCCTGGAGGTGGAGGTTGCAGTGAGCCAAGATGGTACCACTGCACTCAGGCCTGTGCTACAGAGTGAGACTCTGTCTAAAAAAAAAAAAAAAAAAAATACAAAAATTAGTCAGGCCTGGTGGTACACACCTGTGGTCCTGCTACTTGGGAGGCTGAAGTGGGAGGATCGCTTGAACCCAGGAGGTCGAGGCTGCAGTGAGCTATGACTGTGCCACTGCACTCCAGTCTGGGTGACAGAGCAAGACCTTGTATATGTATTTAAAAAGTAGGCTGGGTGTGGTGGTTCATGTCTGTAATCCCAGCACTTTGGGAGGCCAAGGCGGGAAGATCACAAGGTCAAGAGATAGAGACCATCCTGGCCAACATGGTGAAATGACATCTCTACTAAAAATACAAAAATTGGCTGGGCATGGTGGTGCATGCCTGTAATCCCAGCTACTCAGGAGGCTCAGGCAGGAGAATTGCTTAAACCCAGGAGGTGGAGGTTGCAGTGGAGCTGAGATCACGCCACTGCACTCCAGCCTGGTGACAGAGCGAGACTCCGTCTCAAATAAAAATAAAAATAAAAATAAATAAATAAATAAATAAATAAAGTTTCCTAGTTCTAGCCTGGTACAATCATGGACCTTCCAGTCCATGCTGTTCCTAATGTCTGCTAATGTATTAGTATGTGAATATGCATATTGAAAATAGAGGAATGTATTCCAAAGAATGTATCTGAAAACACTGGATAACATTTAACAAACTGTAAATCCTAAAGATGCCTCCCCATTTGACACTGAGGGAATTCTTAGTAAGTGAAATTTAAGAAGAAACTAAATACCACCTTCTCCTCCCCCTTGTTCATTATTCCTTTCTCTTCCCTCCTCCAACTCTGAGAGCTAGGCACTGCTTAGAGCATAAAGATAGGCTTTGTTCTATCTTCCCAAGTAGAACTTTTCTTAAACGGCTGCAATGGGGAAGGAGAGGAATAGCAATGTAAAAGCTGGTAGAATTTGTCTAGGGATACAGCAATGCTAAGCAAACGATGGCTTTGTTTGTTTTGTTTTTTGCTTGAACTGTGTAGCCAAGATTGATTACCTGATGGTCCAATATTTCCTTACTGAAAAAAGCTAAATCTAGAGAGAAAAATCCCTTCTCCTTTTCTTTCATTTTTCACAAATGAAGGTTTTGTATTTTGATTTTTTTTTTTTTTTTTGGTCCTTCTAAAGTAGGCCTGATTTGAAAGGAAAGATTTCAAATGAAAAAAGACACATAGAAGAGGTTCTAGGGAGTCTCCCAGAGAATTGTTGAATTAAAAGATAATTGGATTAGGCCAGGCGTGGTGGCTCACACCTATAATCCCAGCACTTTGGGAGGCTGAGGCAGGTGGATCACTTGAGGCCAGGAGTTCAAGACCAGCCTGGCCAACATGGTGAAAACCCATCTCTACTAAAAATATAAAAATTAGCCGGGCGTGGTGGTGCGTGCCTGTAATCCCAAGTACTTGAGAGGCTGAGGCAAGAGAATCGCTTGAATTGGGAGGCGGAGGCTGGAGTGAGCTGAGATCCCGCCACTGCACTCCAGCCAAGGTGACAGAGATAGACTTCATCTCAAAAAAAAAAAAAAAAAAAAAAAAGAGAGAAAAAAAAGAAAAGATAATTGAGTTTGACTTCTACCACATAGCGGCAACCCATAGCCATTAGAATTCTTATTTAACCAGGGCTCATCAATTCTCACTAAACCTTATTCACAGATTTGAGAGACCTCAACCATCACTAATAAAATTGATGATGTGAAAGGAAAATCTCCAGGAGGAAAAATGGAAAGTTCCCAGTTCAAAACGAATACTAGACCAGATCATATTCCTAAAAAGAATCCAGCTGATATCTAATTCACTTCCTAATTTCTATATGTGTTTCTCAAACTCTTTCTAACATACAACTTAATATTCATTGGGTGAGATGGCATGACATTCAAGGAGAGCATATGTGAGATCTGATTCCATTAACCTCTCAGATTAGCACCATTTCGTTCTTATTATATTATGTAAATGGGCAACTCAGGGCAGTAGTCACCAAAAATAGCTGATGTATACTGTTCATTCTTTGTTTTCCTTGCCCTCTCACCCAAAGTTTGAAAGTTTGCATTTCTAGTTTCTTTCTTTTTTTTCTTTTCTCTTTTGAGACAAGGTCTTGGCTTTGTCGCCCTGGCTGGAGTACAGTGGCGCAATCTTGGCTCACTGCAACCTCCACCTCATGGGTTCAAGCAGTTCTCTGGCCTCAGCCTCCTAAGTAGCTGGGACTATAGGCATGCGCCACCACATTCAGCTAATTTTTGTATTTTTAGTAGAGGCGGGGTTTCACCTGTTGGCCAGGCTGGTCTCCAACTCCTCACCTCAAGTGATCCACCCACCTCGGCCTCTCAAAGTACTGGGATTATAGGCATGAGCTACCGTGCCCAGCCTCTAGTGCTGTTTTTTCATGAGTATGAAACAGTCTATGAATGGATAGGGGGTGGGAGGGTATTCAAGGTCATTGGCTCCTGCCTTTCCCTGAGATCCATTTATCCTGCCCCCGAGAAATACCATGATGATGTCCTTCTTGGACCCTGGAGTTTTGGGCCGTGATTGGACTAAAGTTTCACAGAACATTATTTTTGGAGTCCATGCTGCCCTGTGATTGTCCAGGATGCATCTCTAGTAAGGGTGTTATTTTCCCAGCACCTGCTGACCTCAGACAGCGCCTTCAACATGCCTTAGGCAAAAAAAGGAAAGGGAATAATGTTCACAAAGTTAAACACTGTGTTAATTACTTTACTACCGTATCTCACTTCTCCTCTTTCAGTCCAAGAAACCACTTGAGAGACTGTGTTATTATCCTTATTTTATAAGTGAGGAAACTGAGGCCCAGAGAGCAGCAGTTGTTTGCCCAAGGTCAATCTAGTAAGGGGTAGGGAGGAATTCCTTTTCAGGACCCTCTGTCTCCGAGCCTGGTTCTCTTTTTTTGGACCACTCTAGGCTTGGGGTGAGTAGATGGGCACGGAGGCAGCTGAGAGATGCCATCAGATGTGGCAGACAGGAGAGGGGTGCTGAGATTGGGGGTGCAGGTGGGGGCCTCAAGGCAGAAAAGAGCCAGCAGGGAAGGGAGCGACTACAGAGTTACTCAGAAATTCTCTGAAGAGCTTTGAATCCTATTGATTTGGAATTTAAGGGTAACTTCACCAAAGGCAGGGATTACGACTTCTCATTGCAAAAGGGATAAAGGAAAGAAAAATCTGTTCTGACATTATTGAGCAGACTATGTTGCCATTTTCCATGAGAACCTGGTTTTGAGGACAATAGCTTTCCAAGCTAGAGGGTTAATAATCAAATTGAAAAATCCTATAGCGTAATTTAAAGGAATGTTTTAAAATTGTGTGTTGCAACCTGTATTTGTGTGTATATGTGCACAAGGTTCATTTGAGATGTTTAAAATGTACTTCTTTTTTTTCTGAGACTGAGTCTTGCTCTGTCGCCCAGGCTGGAGTGCAATGGTGTGATCTTGGCTCACTGCAACCCCCGCCTCCCCAGTTCAAGCAATTTTCCTGCCTCAGCCTCCGTAGTATCTGGGATTACAGGCACCCGCCATCATGCCTGGCTAGTTTTTGTATTTTTTGTAGAGACAGGGTTTCACCATGTTGGCCAGGCTGGTCTTGAACTCCTGACCGCAGGTGATCTGCCCGCCTCGGCCTCCCCAAGTGTTGGGATTACAGGAGTAAGCCACCACAGCCAGCCTAAAATTTACTTCTTACTACAGTTCATGGTTAAAGATCTTTAAAGCTATTGATTTCAAGAGGGCATTGCAGGCTAGAAACACATCCATTGACATTCAGCAGACCAAATGTTTCCAAATGTGACACTAGTACTCAGACTACATGTCTACTATTACCAAGATCATCCCAAACCATTTTAATTGCAGAACTTTAGATAGATAGATAAATAGATACATGGACAGATGACAGATAATCTTCTGCTCTCCCCCCCAACCCCCCCTTAATTGTAGCATTTACAAAGTTGTAAATCAGCCTTCCTTTCTTTGTGGAACTGGAATTTAGGGCATGAATTGGGTGTTGCCAGAAAGCACACAACTGAAGGTGGCCATGTTTTTCCACTGGCAGACAGTTCTAGAGCCCTGAGGCAGCTGTTAGTTCTATTTGCAGGAATATGAATTCTTAAAGTATCTACTTCACCTCAAAAGTACCAAGAGAAATCCTACCAAGCTTGTGGGGAAAGTACATATATACATTTTTCTATCAGTAGATCCATGGGGAATGTGAGAACAGAGGAAGAAATGGCACTGGAAGAATAGCTAAGAAGTCAGCTGTGGCTACTGGCTGCTAGTGAGCTCTCTAGAGCACCAGGATGGGACACCCAGCTCTCCTGCTTGTGACTCTAGGAAAGTACTGGGCCCCAGATTCCTGTTCAGTGAAATAGGGATGATAACAGTGCCTACCTAATAGAAATGATGTGTACAGTAAATTAGGTCATATTAACATGTAAACTACTTAGAACAGCGTCTGGCACATAGTCAGTGCCTAATAAAAAATTATAGGCTAGGGGCTGGGCATGATAGCTCATGCTGTAAACCTAGCACTTTGGGAAGCTGAGGCAGGAGGACCACTTGAAGCCAGGAGTTTCAGATCAGCCTGGGTAATTTAGAGAAACCCTATCTCTACAAAACCAAAACAAAACAAAACAAATCTTTTAAAAATGTCATGCAGGCCGGGCGTGGTGGCTCATGCCTGTAATCCCAGCACTTTGGGAGGCCGAGTTGGGTGGATCACTTGTCTGCGGTTCGAGACCAGCTTGGCAAACATGGTGAAATCCCGTCTCTACTAAAACTACAAAAATTAGCCGGGCGTGGTGGCATGGGCCTGTAATCCCAGCTACTCAGGAGGCTGAGACAGGAGAATTGCTTAAACCCAGGAGGCGGAGGTTGCAGTGAGCCGAGATGGCGCCACTGCACAGTCTGGGTGACAGAGCTAGGCTACATCTCAAAAATAAATAAATAAATAGAAAATATATAGGATGAGAATCCAAATTAAAATAAAACTGGTACATGAGAAAAAGGAATCCCATTGACTTTTTTTTTTTTTTTTTTTTTTTTTTTTTTAGATTGTGGTAAAATATAGATAACATAAAATTTACCATCTCACTTTTTTTTTAAATTTTTTTTTTGAGATGGAGTTTTGCTTTTGTTGCCCAGGCTGGAGAGCAATGGCGCGATATCAGCTCACTGCAACCTCTGTCCCCTGGGTTCAAGCGATTCTCCTGCCTCATTCTCCTGAGTAGCTGAGACTACAGGCACGTGCCACCATGCCCGGCTAATATTTGTATTTTTAGTAGAGACAGGGTTTCACTATGTTGGCCAGGCTGGTATACAACTCCTGACCTTGTGATCCGCCCACCTCGGCCTCCCAAAGTGGGAGCCACTGCACCCAGCCTAATTTACCATCTTATTAATTTTTTTTTTAAAGACAGAATCTCATTTTATCATTCAGGCTGGAATGCAGCAGTGCAATCTGGGCTCACTGCAACCTCTGCCTCCTGGGCTTGAGCGATTCTCCCATCTCAGCCTTCCCGTGTAGCTGGGACCATGCCCAGCTAATTTTTGCGTTTTTTTGTAGAGACGGGTTTTTGCCATGTTGGCCAGGCTGGTCTCCACCTCCTGGTCTCAAGGGATCCACCTGCCTCGGCCTCCCAAATTGCTGGATTACAGGTGTGAGCCACTGCACCTGGCCATCTTACCCATTTTCAAGCATACAGTTCGGTGCCACCGAGTGCATTTATGTTGTTGTGCAACCATCACTGCCATCCATCCACAGAACTGTTTCACCCTGCAAAGCTGAAGCTCCATAACCATTAAATAAGAACTCTCCTTTACCCCCTACTCCCAGCCTTGGGCAACCACCATTCTACTGTTGCCTCCAAGAACGTGCTACTGTAGGCCCCTCATGTAAGTGGCAGCATTTGGCATTTGTTTTTTGGTGACGGGCTTATTTAACTTAGCATAACGTCCTCAAGGTTCATCCATGTTGTAGCATATGTCAGAATTTCCTTCATTTTTTGGGCCTATTGACTTTCAGTCTGTCAATTCTTTTTTCAAATTTTCAGAAAGTTAAGATGTAAATATGATAATCCTCTCTTCTCTCCAGCAAAGGCAAAAATCACTTCTCTTCAAACACTCACTGCATTTACCTGCACATACAAATGCGAATTGAAAACTGGTTTTCTTAAGAAAGGTATCATTCCTTGAGGCAGGCTGTTTACATTAATCAACGTTTCCCTAATACTTGTCAGTGTTTTGTAACACTTTTTCAAGTGCCAATTGTAACTTGCTAGTTCCTCTGAAGTGTGGAGGCTGCAAATAGGGGAAACCAGGATGGGAATTCTGTTCCCCTGGGGCATCTACTGTCATGGAGAAGCATCAGTTCTTTTCATGGTTTCGTTTTACATAATAATTAGCTATGTGGATGGTGTCTCGAAGTATTGGATGGATGGATTTATCACCATGTGTGAAAAGTCCTGGTTTCCCAGTATTTTCATATTTGCCTCTCCTTTTAGGCACTCAAATTTTACATCACAAATTGAAGATTTAATCTGTTCACTCGCTAGAATCTGTTTACTAATGTCACAGAAAGTTTTCCCTTCAATAAACATAATGGTGATAGGAAAAACACAACATACTAAAAAGCTATGATTAAAGGGAAAAAGAATTGATAGACGGGATATCTCAACTGTCACCTCTCAGATTATGCCTTGTCGTTTTCACAACTTTTCTGGAAAACTATTTATTTATTAGCACATCATAAATATGTGCCCTTGTGATTCTGCATGAGCGCAACTTCAGTGTCCAAGATTTAGTGCTATTTTCGTTTCTTTTCATGAGTAATATTTAAAGCTTGGTACACAGCAATAATCTGCATCAGCATTACATTTCAAAATATTAAGGAAATTTAAAAATCTAACAATTTATAAGTTTCACTGCTAGGTCAAATGATGAAAAGGCTAGCAAAACAACTATTCATAATAGAAATAAAGGGGCTGGGTGCGGTGGCTCATGCCTGTAATCCCAGCACTTTGGGAGGCTGAGGCAGGCAGATCACCTGAGGTTGGGGGTTCGAGACCAGCCTGACCAACATGGAGAAACTCCGTCTCTATTAAAAATACAAAAGTAGTCCGGTGTGGTGCTGCATGCCTGTAATCCCAGCTACTCGGGAGGCTGAGGCAGGAGAATCACTTGAACCTGGGAGGAGGAGGTTGCAGTGAGCTGAGATGGCGCCATTGCACTCCAGCCTGGGCAACAAGAGCAAAACTCCATCTCAAAAAAAAAAAAAAGAAAAAGGCCGGGCATGGTGGCTCACGCCTGTAATCCCAGTACTTTAGGAGGCCAAGACGGGTGGATCATCTGAGGTTGGGAGTTCAAGACGAGCCTGACCAACATGGTGAAACCCCATCTCTACTAAAAATAGAAAACTAGCTGGGTGTGGTGGCGCATGCCTGTAATCCCATCTACTTGGGAGGCTGAGGCAGGAGAATCACTTGAATCCAGGAGGTGGAGGTTGTAGTGAGCCAAGATTGCACCATTGCACTCCAGCCTGGGCAACAAGAGTGAAACTCAGCCTCAAAAAAAAGAAAAAAAAAAGAAAGAAGAAAAAGAATAAAGGAATTAAAATTTATTTGCTATTGCCTTATTCTTAACATAAAACAGTTTTCCTCTTTATTTTATAACAGATTTTCTGGTGATTTTGAGATTTATGGATCATAAAACAATGCTTTAGAGGATTGTTAATGTAATGCCCTAATGTATTTAAAGATTTTCATTTTATATTAATTGGTAACTAATGGACATTTGGGACTCCTGAAGAAAACCAAACAAAAATAAAATAGCATAAATAATAAAACTACTAAAAGATCCAGAGCAAAAACACTGGTAATACTTTGGTTATTAGTATGACAGTTCTCCCATGATCGGGGAAAAAAATCATTTTCTCATATATATATATATGATATATATATGTTTTATATATATATATATATATATATGTTTTTTTTTTTTTTTTTTTTTTTTTTCCTGAGACGGAGTCTCGCTCTGTCACCCAAGCTGGAGTGCAGTAGCACAATCTTGGTTCACTGCAACCTCTGCCTCCCGGGTTCAAGCAATTCTCCTGCCTCAGCCTCCCGAGTAGCTGGGATTACAGGCACCCGCCACCACACCCGGCTAATTCTTTGTATTTTTAGTAGTGACAGGGTTTCACTATGTTGGCGAGGCTGGTCTTGAACTGACTTCGTGATCCACCAGCGTCAGCCTCCCAAAGTACTGGGATTACAGGCGTGAGTACCGCGGCTTGCCTCATACTTTTTTTTTTTTTTTTTTTTAAACTAGAAACATTACAAGTAAATCTTTTAACTATGAAGTGAATTCCATTATAATACATGAAAAAAAAAAGAGATGTAGACAATGAACCTAGAATTGTTTTCCCAGACTTTTCGTCATGAAAAATTTTCAAACATAGAAATACTGAAAGAATAGTAAAATGAACAGCTATAGACATTATCCTGAAATTCTGTAATGGTTAACACATTGCCAAATTCGCTTTCTTTTTCTCTCTCTACATACACTTCTTATTTGCAGTTGTAGGTTTTATTTGAAGTTGCATGTTTCACCATTTATCTTCTCAGAATAACATCCTCCAAAATAACCATAATACTCTAACATCAAAAAAAGCCAACCCTAATTCTATACTACTATAATATCCAGTCCAAATTAAAGTTGCCCAAGACATCTTGCATGTTTTTTTTTTTTTTAAATCCAGGAGCCAATAAAGATTTACACATTGCATTTTCATTATATATCTTTGTTTTTAAGGAATAGTCCTTCCCCACTTCTCTCCTCTCTGTCTCTCTTGACATTAACTTTTTAAATAGCTCAGGCTAGCTGTCTTGTAGAATGTCCCAGCATTCTGTATTTATTCCATTTAACTTGCTCATCTAGACTTAAACTTTCCGTTCTGGAAACGTGAAGGTATCTGGAATATCTTGCACTCTAGTCCCCTCCCATCCCCAGAGTTCACCTGCCCTCAGCTGTGAAGAACATCTAGAGATCATCAATTAGTTGAACTCAAGTTTTAACCCTTCAATGATATGGCTAGCTTCAGGAAGAAAAGTTATTTAAATGATACTGCCAAAGTGAAAGCGTTTAAAGGAAAGGAAAGATGTCTCGGTGTAAAGTTGATTTCCCAGCAAGTCCTGGGCCTGCAGCAAAGGCGGCTCAGCAGAGAATGTTAAGGGGCCCAGGTCCGCTCTTGTTATGTGAATATGTAGGAAGGAGCATCAAAGGTGCTTCCTTTACTTTTTTCTTTTGTCTACCAAATGCTCTTCAGCTTCAGTCGAGCTAAATGCTAAACTAAATGAATTAAAAAAAGCGTATGATCCCAACTTTTCTCAGACTTTAGAACGGGTTAATAAAAAGGAGGTTGGGCGCAGTGGCTCATGCCTATAATCCCAGCACTTTGGGAGGCTGAGGTGGGCGGATCACGAGCTCAGGAGATCGAGACCATCCTGGCTAACATGGTGAAACCCCATCTCTACTAAAAATACATAAAATTAGCCGGTCGTGGTGGCGGGCGCCTGTAATCCCAGCAACTTGGGAGGCCGAGGCAGGAGAATGGTGTGAATCCAGGAGGCTGAGGTTGCAGTGAGCCGAGATGGCGCCACTGCACCACTGCACTCCAGCCTGGGCAATAGAGCTAGACCCCGTCACAAAAAAAAAAAAAAAGAAAGAAAAGAAAAGAAAAGAAAAGAAAAGAGGGGGAGGGCAAACTTCACTGAGATCTTTTATTATGGTCTGAACTCCAGGCAGTGTTTCATCAAGCCCCAAAATACTGTTCTTGCTTTTCTGGGGCATATCGCTTGTAGACAGGGAAAGCTCTGGCAGAAAGGCTCTCTGCTTGAACTACTTCAAAGAAACTATTCATGAATATATCCTATTAGTGTGAAAATCCCAAATTAATCAGGTAACATTAACACATAGGAGTGTGCCGTACATGTGCATTACTTGTAAACAGACTTGGTCGGGTGTGGTGGCTCACGCCTGTAATCCCAGCACTTTGGGAGGCCAAGGCAGGCAGATCACGAGGTCAGGAGTTCGAGATCAGCCTGGCCAACACGGTGAAACCTCGTCTCTACAAAAACTACAAAAATTAGCCGGGTGTGGTGGTGGGTGCCTGTAATCCCAGCTACTCGGGAGGCTGAGGCAGAAGAATTGCTTGAACTTGGGAGGCGGAGGTTGCAGTGAGCCGAGATCACACCACTACACTCCAGCCTGGGTGACAGAGCAAGACTCCGTTGCGGGGGGGCGGCGGGGGAGAGATATAAACAGACTTAGGAGTAGAAGGGGCATTAATAGGCAGAAGAACGTGGTACAATGGGATTTATATCTGCACTCCTATGATTGCTTATAAACACATGCTATTTTAGACTGACATCTTTCTCGAAATATAGACTTAAATAAACAGAAGTTCGGCCGCAGCTGAGGTGGTGTTCTTCTGCAGGCCTCAGACACAGTCAAGCATTTTTAAAAACGTGATTGGTGGGCTAAGAAGTTTATCCGCCTGGTTCCTCAAATTCCCAAACAGTTTATTTGAATACTGAGTGAATAGCTAATCTTGTACAAGTTCTGGGGCTTTAACAAGGTAAACGAATGGGTGGGCTGTGAAAGTAAACACTGCATTTCCTCCCAGGCTCACCCTGGCTTCCAAAATTCCTCTCCCTCACTCCTTTCGCTCTTCCCAGCCTTCTAGTTCCCAAGCTTGGTCTCTCGTATCCTGTGAAAGTACTGAAATTGCAAAGGAGACATTTTTAATTATAAGTACTACAGTAATGAATTCAAGTACACTCGTTTATCATAAAGGGCTTTCCCATCTGTCTCTAAAGTATACTTAAAAATGCTGTGTATTTGATAACATTAGCACCAAGCATCTTCCACATGTTAATATCCAGCGTTTTAGATGTTCGCTCCCCCCACCTCAAAAGACCGCACAGTGGTGGTTCCAGAAAGAGCACATTTATCTCTCCGTGTTTGGGAGTGCCTGTGTGGTCTCTTCCTAATTTATTTGCACTCCAATCCTTGGGGATCTCATCGCAATCCCCCTAGGCAAAGGGAGATTAGGGAATAGGACTGTCTGCTTCTCCCCACTCTGACAGAGAAGGGAGAACAACTTCCCCAAGTCCCACAGGTTCTTCTGGCCACTGTACAAATTGTTCTTGAGCATGGAGGGTTTCCAAAAGCCCTAATTAGCAACTCACAGCAAACATTTCTTTGCATTAGCTAATGATCCGGCTGCACTTGTAAGCAAACAGAACCCACATATCTAATCAATGCTGAAAAACCAACCAAATGCCTATTAAACATCTGGATGTAATTTTCTAGTTAGAACAAAATGAAAACATATGCAGGTTCCTTTGATCTTCGTCTTAACAAAGAAATTGTTGATAAAAAAGCATACTGGTCAGTCAATGTGTCATTTTCATAAAGTCTGCTCATTTCTCTTCAAATGCTCCCAGTTTAATTTAGTTGGTTTCCTGCAATCTCTAATTTTACCATATTGTGTGAAACCGCAAGAGATTCTTTGGAAGTGATTTTATTTGAGGTTTTACTGCTGCATGGATCTGCTACTGATTTTTTTTTTCCTTCTCTGCCTTCTTCCCTCCACCTCCACGTCCATCTTGTCCTTTTCTTTGGTAAAGGGGTGGGGGAGAAAAAGATTACAAAGCAATGCTGGGAACAATTCTTCTGGACCTTACATTCTTAGGTTTAAGAAAACTCTCAATTAAAAAAAAAAAAGAAAAAGAAAACGTGGGGCAGGGTGGCTCATGCCTGTAATCCTGGCACTTTGGGAGGCCAAGGCAGTCGGATCACCTGATGTTAGAAGTTCGAGACCAGACTGGCCAACATGGTGAAACACTGTCTCCACTAAAAATACAAAAATTAGCCGGGCATGGTGGTGCATGCCTGTTATCCCAGCTGCTCAGAAGACTGAGGCACATGAATCGCTTGAACCTGGGAGGTGGAGGTTGCAATGAGCTGAGATCACAACCACTGCACTCCAACCTGGGTGACAGAGAGAGACTCTGACTCAAAAAAAAAAAAAAAAAAAAAAAAAAAAGGAAATGAGAAAATTAGCAATAATTCTCAGCTAAAATGAAGAGAACACAACAAAAGTGGTCTTTTAAAAATTATAATTATTAGCCAGGCGTGGTGGCTCACACCTGTAATCCCAGCACTTTGGGAGGCTGAGGCGGGCAGATCACGAGGTCAGGAGTTCGAGACCAGCCTGGCCAACATGGCAAAACCCCGTCTGTACTAAAAATACAAAAATAGCCGGGTGTTGTGGCACATGCCTGTAGTCCCAGCTACTGGGGAGGCTGAGGCAAGAGAATCTTGAACCCAAGAGGCAGAGGTTGCAGTGAGCTGAGATGGCGCCATTGCACTTCAGCCTGGGGGACAGAGGGAGACTCAGTCTCCAAAAAAAAAAAAAAAAAAAAATTACAATTATGATTTCAAATAAAAAAGTAATAGATTTAAAAGATGTCTAGTTGCTACAATCAGCATCCATAACTTTTCCTATTTTGTGTAGTATATGTACTAGATAACATCTAGCTTTTGCAATTACTTAGGCTATTGCTGAGTTGAAAATTTGATAATAAGCAACAAATGAATGGGAATATACCCACATATACATCAAAAGAAAATGAACAAGCTGACAATCTTTGTGTTTCTCTGCAGAGCATAAAAAGGGTACCGTGTTTTTCAGAGAAAATTTCCAGTGGAAGCATCATACATTTCACATAAAAACATCATTGACATACGAATGTTAAAGGTAAAGAAGATTACGGTTAACAGGCTTTAAATGGAAGACCAAAATTATAGATTTCATAAGGAGGACTATTTTCTTTTAAACAGGCTGTAGGCAATCTGCACATATATTATTTATTTAAAACATAAGATTAAAGCTACTTGACTGTTTAAACACCATCATTTGTAATGCAGTTTGATGAGAGTTTTGTAGTATAATTATTACAGCATGACAATCATGGAGAAAATATGACCTTGAAAAGGGCAGAGCCTTCTCCCACTCTGACAGACGATGCTCTAAATGGGAAGAAAAGGCTTCAAAAACCAAAACCAACCATTTTTATGCGCACAATTAAAGGCCTTCCAATTTTAAATTCATAATGATCTATAGATACTAGATACTACATTATAAGGAAATCAGAAGGCCTGGTGTTTTCAAACTCTATTGGCAAGGAAAGACTAGTTAAAAGAGAATTTCCAGTGTTTACTCATGGCAAACTGGGAATATGGTGAGCAGACACATTGTCTGTGAGTAGATACATTAGAGAACATTTAAAGATGCCTTAGAACTGATTTTGAGGGCAGCCGGGTGGGGAAAGGAGAAGTAGCAACACTTTTGCCCCGTCTCAAAGCATATTTTAGTGGCTCTGTTTAAACTTAATGAGAGTGTGCCAGTTATTCAAGATACAGGCACGTAAAGCCTGGGTAAGCTGCGGAGGAGTATCAGTTGCTCCAGTTGTCACAGCATGTATACAAGCATACTTGTGGCATCCAAGCACTTTCTATCCAGTCCTGGAGCTGATAAGGGATGAACTGGCTGCAGACTGGAATATGTGGCTCGTACATTAGATGATTTCAAGGAAAACAGGTTGCTAAAGGCCTGGGGTCCTATGATTCCAAAAAGTCCTGTATGTCGAGCAAAACTCTCATCATCACCAAATTTAACCAAAGAAAGTGAGGCAGTGCTTTCTTCTTTTTTGTTCTCCATGTTAGCAAAATGAATAATACAGCCGCCTTCCCAACTGTACTTAATGAGAACACCACAAAGCTACAATGCCCAACTTGTTTAAGAATTTACTATGGCTTCATACAGACAGGCTAAAATAGCTTTTTTATTTTTCATTTATAATTGATATTTGGGAGTGATGCAATTATAGATAAATCAATATCATACATATTTTATTTTTTATTTTATTTTATTTTATTTTTTTTTTTGAGACGGAGTCTCGCTGTGTCGCCCACGCTGGAGTGCAGTGGCGCGATCTCTGCTCACTGCAAGCTCCACCTCCCGGGTTTACGCCATTCTCCCGCCTCAGCCTCCAAGTAGCTGGGACTACAGACGCCCGCCACCTCGCCCGGCTAGTTTTTTGTATTTTTAGTAGAGACGGGGTTTCACCATGTTAGCCAGGATGGTCTCGATCTTCTGACCTCGTGATCCACCCGCCTCGGCCTCCCAAAGTGCTGGGATTACAGGCTTGAGCCACCGCGCCCGGCCCATACATATTTTAAAACAACTCCAACAGTGAAATGTATTATCTAAAACAACTTCTAAAACTATTTCAAGAAAAAGATCTCTGTAAAAGCACATCTTTAAATAAAATGTATGTCTCTTTAAATAAGCTCCTTCCCATAAGTCTCTTGAAAGTAAAATAATGGGAACGTGGGGGTTATTAATACCAAAAACTTAACTATTTTCCAACATAAGATAAATACTTGTCCAAGATGTGCCCTTATAGAAAAAGTTACCACCGTTTGGCTAAACCAGCATTATTCACTCACTGCTCATGTGGAAGTAGCTCCATTGGACTGTTCTTCAAACAAAAGTATAAATGCAGCAATACTGACGGTTTTCTGCTGTGGGTGTATTTAGAGACATACACAAAAACCGAAGACTCTCAGCATTAATTATACAGCGTGTCTTGATTATTACAATCTCAAAATCCCTTTTAACTCAAGTTCTACTTCATAAGAACCGTAGCCACGTCATTTACCTAACTCTTCCCATTTAGCTCTTCACACAGCTCAGCTCAGGAGTACCACCCAGACTATGGGGGTGGGGTGTGCGGGACAGGTTTTTCAAGTCTCAGTGCTGGTTTATTACATTGTCTCTCTTTGTTCCCAGGAATTGGAAACAGACTCTTGGTCTTGTAGCTGAGAGGCTCCTAAAAACCTCAGCCGCTCCCCTCCTCTCCTAACAGCGAAGTCTGGACTTTTAAGACGAAGACCTGGGATTTCACGCCCCGGGCAAAGCGTCTCATCTGCGGACACGCGTGCCTTGTTCTGGCAGCACCCTGGGAATCCTTCCCGCCAAACGGGGCAGGACGATCTTTTTGAAAAGTGGCTTGAAATCCTGCAATAAAAACCAAATCCTACCACTTTGGGTGCAAAGGAGGTGGGTGGGGTGGGAGGACATCATAGTCGTCTCTGCGGCTGGTGTACCTACGCCAACCGTGCCGTTGCTCATTTACGCATTTCCAACTAAGTGCACAGTCCACTCCCTCTCGTACATCCGTAAAAAGGCAGCTCAAGGAAAAACAAACGTCAGATGTATTTTTCAATGTGGCCTCACTTTCAGAGTAGCATCAAACAAGGGGGTCCAGCACTGAAAAACACATTTGCTCGAATTACCAAAACCCCCCCTCCGCCTCCAGTAAGAAACTACGCAGCTAGTCTTTGAGTTACTTTAACTTAGATCTGAGGATTTTCATTAAAGGGAAAAGTGAGCAAGTGGCAGGATTTTTGCTAACTCGAGCCCCCAGCTTCCTCGGCTGCACGCTCGCCAGTCCCTCCCGCTAGCGCGCTCCTGCGCGCTCTCTAGCCAGCCCCACGTTACTTTGATTGACAGCCCAGCCCCGCCGCTCTCCTTCCCACCGACCTTCCCATCTTCAGTGCCAATCTCCGCGAATCGCCTCTTCCCATTGGATGGTTTTGCCGTCCCGCGGCTCCTCCAGGAACAGTTCCTCACCAAGCCCGGGAGGACGCGGCTGGCGGAGGAGGGGCCGGGGTGGGAGGGGAGACCGAGGAGACCGCGGAGAAGGAAGCGAGAGGACGGGGGAGGGAGGACGGCCCGTCCGGCGCTGCGCTGCCATAGGCTCCGGGGAGGCGCGCGTCAGCGCCCCACGTTGGGTGCAGCGCACGCGATTGGCTGATGAGGGCCTCCTGCCCCCCCCCCCACCTCCTGGGCCCACGTCCCCCGCCGGCTCGGAGCTCGCGCCCCCCGCCCGAGCGGGCTGGGCGGGGCCGGCGCTGGTTAGCTCCGGAGTGTGAAACCGCGTGTTAATGTAACCGGCGCGAGAGGCGCGGGCGGCGGCGGCGGCGGTGGGAGCGGCGGCTGCAGGAGCAGCAGCAGCAGCAGCAGCGGCGGGTACTCTTGTGCCCCGCGTCCCGGAGGCAGCCGACTGCGCCACCCCACCCTCGCACGGCCGGGCGGGACCCGCGCCACCAGCCCGGACCTCCGTCGTCCCGCGGCGACCAAAACCCCCGCTAGCCCCACCGCTGTGACTACTCCGGACTCGCCCGCAGAGTTTGCCCGCCGGGGAGGGTGGCCGATTGGCGGAGCGCACTCCTGCTGTTTTCCCCACCATCTCGTGGATGTCGTCCCTCGGGTGGTGAGAGAACTTTGCAGCGGGCTGGAGCGCCCTTTGCGGAGAAGCAGAAGAAGGTAAAGGAAGGAAAGAAAGAAGACCGAGGAAGAAGGGGCTCGGAAGAAGGGTCCAGAGCGGCCGAGCCGGCCGTGCAGGGCTAGTGCGCGCGAGGCGCGGCGCCCTGATGCTCCTCGGGCTCGAGGAGCAGCGGGCAGTTGCTGGACTGCTCTCGGTGGAGTAGCCCCGTCGGTCCCGGAGGGTTTGTGCAACGGCGGAGAACACCGAGTGTTGGTCGCACGGGGCGTGCCGAGTCGCCTCCCGGCGCGCCCTCCGCACTTTCCCCGCCTCGTCATCCCTCGCTCCCCGGCCAGGAGCCTCCGCCGCTTCCTCAACCTCGCTCCCCTTTGCGTCCCGGGAGCCTGCGAGCACCTGGCCGAAGGCGCAGCCGAGTCTTGCGGGAGTCGCCCCGAAAGCGTCGGGTTTGTTTGTGTGGGGTTAGCGGGGGCCGCCTCGCCACCTGCATCTCGCCCGCCGCCGCCTCGGGGAAAACCCGAAGAGGAGGCGGACCAGGAGAAGAGCAAAGAAAAGCAGCCCGTCTGGATTTGTTTGCCCAGGACTGGCGCCGCGCACGCGGATCGCCGAGGGGAGTGCGGTCGGAGTCACCGCGCCCCCGCCTCCCCGCCCCGGCGGCTGAGGCCGGGGGGTTGGAGCGCTGCCCCCGCGCACAGTCCCCGAGCGCCCGGCGTCTCCGCGCAGGTTCTCGAAGCAGCTGGGCCTGGGGCGCCCACCAATGTGGCCCTGAGGGCCGGAGCCCGCACCGACGGGAGCGGGAGCAGGAGCAGCTGGGGGCGCCGAGTGGCCGGTGCGCCCGGCCGAGCGCGCCTGCGTGCGTGGCCAGCGCGCTCCCCGCTTCTGCCTGGCTTCCCGGCTTAATTTTCCTCGGCGGGATTAAAGTTGGAAATTGACCGGAGAATTGAGTTGCCGGGGAACAGAGCCCCGGCCGCCGCCAGAGCGATGTTCCCGCAGAGCCGGCACCCGGTGAGGCGCGGCTGGGTGGTGGGGGAGCAGGAGCGTTGGGGAGGCGCTTCTCCCGGGCGGTAGGGAGACGGGTGGCTTCGGCGGCCCGGCGGACCCTCTCGCCCTCCGCGGCATAAGGCTGGGGAGGTCTGGGGCCCTCTCCTCTTGGGGTGGGGAGTGGACTGAAACTCTGAATTTTCTCCCTCCCTTTGGGCTCCTTCCTACTTGACGTCTATACTGAGCGGATAGGGGCGCTGGGGAAGGCTGGGGTTTCTCTCATGTAGCCATATCCCCCCAACCTTCCCCAAGGGGGGCAGGGCGCCCCCCCTTTGTTTCTCGTCTCGCCTATTTACATGTCAATGCGGCCCCGGTTCCGGTGCGTCTGGAGGTGGCCCTGGCGACTCTGGGAATGGGGAGCGTAAAGGAGTTGTTTTTCTCTTCTGGTCCTCCGGGTCATTATCGCCCCCGTGGGGGAAGGGGCGGCGACACCGACAATCTGGCCTGGTCTAACCGGGCCGCCGGGGAGCCCCCTTCCCTTTGGCCTGGTGACCCGGGCGCACTTAACGCGATCCGCCCTGGAGACTGGGAAGAGCTTCCGAGCCTCTTTAGAAGCCGGGGCCCGGGGAGGGTCCACTTTCCCCCTCCCCCAAGTGAAGGGGAAACTCGAGTTTGGGGCCTCATTTTCAGCCACTTCTAACTTTATTTTTTGTTTATGTCCCACCCGTTCTTTCCTTCTCTGACTTACTGCTTTATTCATCCGCCCGCATTCCCGTCCCTCGGTCCCCCTCGCTGGTCGCCCCCAGACGCCGCACCAGGCTGCAGGCCAGCCCTTCAAGTTCACTATCCCGGAGTCCCTGGACCGGATTAAAGAGGAATTCCAGTTCCTGCAGGCGCAGTATCACAGGTGCGTGTCTGGCCGCTCCAGGCGAGTGGTCGCGGGCGTCCCCGTGCCCCTTGTCGCCCAGCCGGGTGGCGGCGGCGCCTGTACTTAGTTCTTGCGTCCAGGCGGTGGCGTGTGGAGTCTCAGTTAAGACCTGTCATTCAAGTTACCCCCTTTCCTGGTTCTTCCCGGGCCGCCTCTTCTCTTGTCTCCTCCTCCTCCCATTGTTTCCCTTTTGCTGGTTTGCTGCTGTTCCAGGGAGTCCTTTTTCGTGTCTTTAGAAGTTGCATGAGAATCGTCAATATTTGCGCTTCATGTATTTATTTTTCAACAGACTGAGTTGAAACATTGGTTCAATCGATGTCTCAGTCCTGGAGTGTGGGTTCAGGGAAGCAAAGCCATGTTGAAATCGCTGTTTGCCATACTAGAAAATTGGGTTTTTGAGGCAAAGTTCATTAAAGAAGGCTAGATGCTTTTAACATTGCCCATCATTGGCGATGGTGAGGGAGGTGGGTATAATAGTGTGCAGAAGAAAGCTCACCTGCTTTGGCGTCATTTCAGGTTGGTTTGGGTAGGATGGGAGAGTGGAGTCACATTTATATCCATCTCAGCCTCAGTTTCTCTGAGTAATGAGGCTTGCCTCCAAAGGACTTATACATTTTTGTAAGATACTCTGCCAAGAGTGAACTTCCCAGAAAGGTTAGTTTCTTTCCCTTGCTCCTATGAAGTTTTACCTGATTCTAACTCAGAAATAACTGTATTGACATTTTTTGGTTTTGTCATGCTTGAGAAAAAGCACACAGATGAGGCGAAGTGGCTTGGGTGTGAATTTTCTTACTTTGTCAGGGGCTTTCTGATTATTGACCTTTTGTCTACTTGTAGATAATATCTCTGCAGCTTGAGGCATACTTGCACACACCGTGTTTACCCAGCAGGGAGAACTTCAACCCACTTTATTGCAGTAGCTACTTGACATATTTTGGCAGGGATTTAAAAACCAAAGGTTTTGAAAGGGACTAGCAATTGTAGGAGTAACTTAACAGATAGGATTTTCAAACCTAGAGACCGTTTGAGTTGGCAAAGATGGCACAGTCTATGCGTAAGAGTGAAGATTGTGCAAGGGCCGGATTTTGGTGGAGTCCAGAGAAACTGATGCAGGAAGGTAGGGAGCAGATGACCATGAGGAGGAATCAGTTAGAGGTTCTGACAGATTTTTTGCATTCTTGTCATCTAACCAGATAGGCACCAAGAAGAATGGTAGCTGAATGGACACCTCGTATTGTTCACATTATTCCTTTTCCCTATTAAATGCAAGGACAAAGCTTTTGGGTGTTTACCTAGATAGTTTATGGCTTTTCCAAATTGGTCTGTGTTTTTACTTGAAGTGCAAATATGTGAGGCAGATGTTAAAACAAGTGACATAATGTTTACATTAAGTTGCCTGTTTTGTTTTCATAGCCTTAAATTGGAATGTGAGAAACTGGCAAGTGAAAAGACAGAAATGCAGAGGCACTATGTGATGGTAGGTATCAAAGAGTCGACTTTTTCCCTTTTCGTATGATATTAGCAAACATGTTAGCAGAGTATAAAAAACGTGAGTTAATGAAATGCTTGATTCTTTTTTCTCTTTACAGTATTACGAAATGTCATATGGATTAAACATTGAAATGCATAAACAGGTAAGCTTTAGTTGAACTTCAAGCTGAAATGAGAAATCAGTTCGTATGATTTTATAATACTGGCTTTGTTCTCAGTAGTGGGCTCTAGGAGTGGGGGTTTGTATGCTATTTTTCTGCCTTGGTTTCCTGTCCTGTGGATTGATGGTAGTATTCTGCAGCAAGAGTTGCTTCCTGATAATTACGAGTGTTTAAATGACTAGGAGAAAGAGAGGTGTTTTGGAAATATAAACTAGCCTGTTTATTGGCAGATAGGAATTGAGACTTGAGTTTACTTTTCCACCTGTATAGATTTATCCTCTTGAAAGGGCTGGGTATCTTATAGAGTTGTTGGAGTTTAGAATAGTTAATGTTTTTGTGCTGTTTTGCAAGGATATGTGGACCTGTAGGGGGAAAGAAGGGTATTCAGGAGTTTCTTTAATCATAGTAAACAAGGTATATGACTATCTGTGGAGTATTCCTTTTGCTTTGGGTCTGCTCGAAGCAACAGTCAGGATTAGTGGCTTATTAGCAAACAAATTTTTGAAAAATTTCTCAGTTGTTGCAGGTTTGGATGTGAAAAAAGCATCTTTTTATGGCCAGAGCATATGTTGGGAGTTGCTTCAGTCCTAGTGGTTTTAAAAGCATGAAAAGATTAGTGACTGGAAAGCTCTAGCAATGACTATGAGTTTGCAAGTTCCCATAAAATTCACACTTATGGCTACTATAATGGTGTATAAAAAGAGTATTGAGCTGGAACAAGGCACTAAGGACCTCATAAGAGAAGAAAAGCTAAATGATTGCTCAGCCCAAAGGACCCTCGATTGAGTAGTCATTGTCTGCCAAAGAAAGCATTAATGGCAGGGTGTAAGTATTCTGGAGATATGCTGACATTCACTTTTTCATCAAGACGCTGGTACAATAAGTCTTTTAGAAATCGATTGCCTCTTAAAAAATTATCATCAGATGAAGTTGCACAGTTGGACACATTTCAAAGTGCAACAATACAATTCTTACTTGATGTATATGTGCTATTTCATCTCAAACCCTTGTTTCATTAAATTAAAGAGCATGGCTGACCGGCTGGGGCACAGTGGAGAAATTGATTAGTTCAGCCTTCAGATCTTCCTTATATTCAAAGACTTTCATTAAGCAAGTGTGTTTCAGAGTTGAATTCTGCTTTTGTAACTCTGCACTCTTTGATTTTTAATTCATCATAGATTTCATAATGTTAAGTTATCATCGTGTACATTAGATCTGTTCTCAGATATGTGTTTGGAAAGAGATTGTGATGTTCAGGGCCTTTTATTAGTAATGTAATTCGGCCTTTTAAAAATGCAGATTTTACTATGATTTGCAAAGTTGGTAGCCTACTTTATGTTGGGTTTGTGCCTTTGTTTTTGTGTGTTTCTCAATGGCTAGTGCCTTATTCAGGCACTTGTAACTTGTTGATAGTAAATGGGCTAGAAGATCTATGGCTAACGTCTATCATCATTTAAGTGAATTATGCAAATAAACTTGGCCTAGGCTGTTTAATTTTTTTTTTTAATTACTCTGAAGGGCACTTTTTTTTTGGATAACACATTATGGAAGAGTAAGAGGAGACTGAGCTTTTTCTTAAATCCGTGAACTCAAATGATTTAATAACCTCATTGACTCTTTTACAAGGAAACACCCCCTCGGTGTGATGCTATATGCTGGTGCTGGGTTTATTGGAGGAGCTAAAAGAGGTGTGCAATTCTTCTGGGTTCCTGTAGGTTATGTGGCGGGATGACCTCTTCTTTATCATGTAGGGAGAAGGGGTGAAGTGGGTCAGAAGCACCATGGTGTGAGAATAGTTTTCTAATGAGTTTCTATACAGCGTGAGGCATTTGTGGGTATATGCTGTCCGTCCGTGAGCCTGTATGCATTAATAATATGCTGTGTATAATTGGCTTAGCAATTTGAAAAACGTGAAAAGCTGAGAGACACCATGTTCCTCATAGTAGGGTATTGAGCCCCCTGAAATTTAGTTGATATTGGAAATGCTGACAGACCCTTAACTCGAGTGGTGTGCAAAGTAGTGCTATAATTCAGTTTAAAGTGGCCTTACATTTGAAAAACATCCTTCTGAATGTCACACATTAATAATAAGTTCTGAGGAGGCATTTGGTGCAGCTAGTAATCATAATTCTTATTAAAACTGGTGACGTCTGGCCCCCAGGGTGTAGCCAGGCTCAAATTGATGCTTTTTGCTGCCTGATCACCAGCATGGCCTAAGTGCTCATTATATTGTAGAGAGGGCCTTTGGAGCTCTCATTAGATTTGACAGGAATTCTCTCTAGGGGGAAACTGGGCATTAGCGAGACTCCTGACAGGCTGAAATTATTCCTGCTTTATGGCTTATAACCAAATGCTAGCGAGGCATCATCAGGGGACACAAAAAATTGTCATTTCTGACAACATCTTTGTTACTGAAAAAAAAAAAAAAAGCAGTGAAGGGGAAACTTTCTGTACAGAGAGCTTTAATGCTGTTAAGATTTGTCTCCAGTGTGACGATCGCTCTCCCTTCCCACCTTTCAACGGGTTTGTCGAAGGAGTGAGTTCTAGAGATTTCATTGTCAAATCTCACTGCTGACTTTCCCGTCTGGAAGTTTTAAAGTGAAAGTGCATCCAAATCAAGAATGGTATAATTGTGGTTTCCTTCCCTGGTGTGGTGCCCACAGCCCGTGTTTACGTTGTGTCAACACTTCCTGATAAGCCTTCCCCTTAACTTTCTCTGCTCCCATTTGTGGCGGGTTACCGAAAAGGCACTGAAACAGGAATGGTAATAGATACTTAAATCTTTTATGGTAGCACTAAGAATATTTTTTTCTTAGAGCCTTTTATAGATCCCTGCCTGCCTGTCTTTATCTGTGTGGATGGTAAACTCTAGATATCGCTATACAGTAGAGGTAGACAGTGTCTCCTGAAAAATTGAGGCAGTTCTGATACCATCAGAGTATTAGGGTGCATTAAAAAACAACTAGTTGTTGTGAGCCTGGTGGTTTGCTTAGCTATGCCTAGTGTGTGTGGTGGCGTGATCTTTAAATGTTTTTATCTGTCATATGGCTTGATATTACCTCATTTGATATTTTTGGGAACAAGATGTACTGTAAATGCACACATAAGCCTTATTTTAGCCCACTCGTGTATCTCTTCAGCATGCTGATGAAGCCATGCTATAAATTGTCATTGGTGGCTTTAATTTGCACAGTAATGAACAGTTTTCAATGTGATTTGTCTTCTGTGACCTCCATAGGCATCCTCCGGCGTGGATTGGGCAGGTGTTTTGCTCTACCCACAGCTGTGGGCATGTGTTCAAAGCCTGGGACTTGCTCAAGGCCAAGCATCTATTGAAACTTGAGTTGGGTTGCCTCCTCCAGGGTTGTCTGTACTGCTTCTTCCTTTTTTTTTTTTGAGACGGAGTCTCGCTCTGTCCCCCAGGCTGGAGTGCAGTGGTGCGATCTCTGCTTACTGCAACTTTTGCTTCCTGGGTTCAAGCGATTCTTGTGCCTCAGCCTCCCAAGTAGCTGGGATTACAGGTGCTCGCTACCATGCCCGGCTAACTTTTTTTATTTTTTATTTTTTTATTTTTAGTAGAGTGAGGGTTTCACCATGTTGGCCAGGCTGGTTTCGAACTCCTGACCTCAAGTGATCCACCCACCTTGACCTCCCAAAGTGCTAGGATTATAGGCATAAGCCACCACACGTGGCCTGTCTGTGCTTCTTCCTGTCCCCTCATGCTGCCATCGGCAAGATGAGGTGGACCATGTCTCCCTAGTGCCTGCCTCTTCAGTTCTCAGTCTTTGTGCTGATCAACTTCATGATTTATAAGACATGTCAGGGCTGGATGTATGTTCTAAAAGTTAGGAAAATCAGCAGTGCTGCTGACTGGTCTTTTCGGGGAGAGGAGGGTTACAGGCCATGGGTAGGTAAAAAGTTGTATCCTACTGAGCAGTACTGTCCTCGGGTTAAAGTACGTTGAAGAAGAAACAAGTCAGGAATCCTGGTGGAGGCGCAGTGATGGGGAGGGAGTTTGCTCAGTCACTCTGTGCCTGCGTTCTGAAGAGTGGGCAGAGTGAGAGCATTGGGCTCTCCAGGATGGTGAAGTTTGTTTTTGTTTTTGTTTTGAGACAGAGTCTTACTCTGTTGCCCAGGCTGGAGTATGGTAGCCCAATCTTGGCTCACTGCAACCTCCGCCTCCCAGGTTCAAGCGATTCTCCTGCCTCAGCCTCACGAGTAGTTGGGATTATAGGAGTCCACCATCACACCTGGCTAATTTTTGTATTTTTAGTAGAGACCGGGTTTCACTATGTTGGCTAGGCTGGTTTCGAACTCCTGACCTCAAAGTGATCCGCCCGCCTTGGCTTCGCAAAGTACTGAGATTACAGGCGTGAACCACTGTGCCCGTCTGATGGTGAAGCATTTAGAAATAAATGAAAGGATTAGCTCTTGAAGAAAGGATGATATATTCTGCAATCCTGGTTTGGGAAGGGGAAAGAGCTCCATGTGATATTTCAGTAAGCAACGTCTCAGGCCATGTAAATTTTGGAGTGAAACTGCTTTTACAGTTTTGATGTGTGCTTTAAAATTTCTCTTAGAATAATGCGTTGTTCTTTAGTGGGTTTTCAAAAAAGTATTTAGATGGGACTGTTAGGGACTCAACTGTGGGATATTTCCTTAGATGTGATTCTTTTACTCTTTGCAAATTTTACCTTAGTGGTTTTTTTTTTTTTTTTTAAACCACGTGTGTTTTTGTCTAATAGTTTCTCACTTTGAGATTTCTTTTCCCCCTAAGTCAACATCTCACACAGGGAAATGACTAGACACTTAGAGTTAAGCTCCAGCAGGTGTTAATAACCTTGTTATACAAAGAGGGTAGCTGTCATCAAGATTAGAGTGGTCCCTAACTTCATTAGCCAGGCCTGTTCTTTGCAAGCATAAGTTAAAAGAGATGAAGCTCTCTGTGCATTTAGAGCCTAGATTCCGAGGTGCAAGATAAGCCTTTGTTTCTTATCAGCCAACAGGACTGATCTCTCACCTCTCAAACAGCTTCCCCACCCTTCAGCAGCGGCTGGTTTTTGTCCTGGACTTGGCACTGGAGTAAGGCAAGGGAGGCCCTGGGCATGGATTTTAAGAGGGCACCATCAGAAAACAGTTATCATGATCAATATTTTGAAAATTCAAACTGAATGCCCCCCAAATCTTCAAGGAACAAAATATCCAAATTTTGTGTAAGAGCAGGATCCAACAGTGGGGGTTGGGAGTAGGATGAGGAAAGGAGGTAGAGTCAGGCCATTGCAGGGCCACAGCGCCTCCCTTGCCTCCCCGTCTTTCTGCCTTTGGTTACCTGTCTTGTGGGGAGTGGCCATGAACTGTAGGCTCCGACTTGGTTCCGTTGTAGTTCATTGAAGTCATTTAACTGGGGATTTCCATTAGGGACTGGGCAAGTCGTGAACATGTTCCCTGGCTTCAGTTCCCCTCTCTGTGTAATGAGGGTTAGATTAGACAGAAGTCTGTCTGTTCCCTCACATGGTGGGAGCCATCCCAGCATACAGCCGCAGAACCCAGCACCTCGTGAGTGCAAATTGAGGAGCGTCCTTCGCCAGAGGGCTTAAGATGTTCTCCCAAATAGTGTTTATTAAGAAACAGAA
Organism: Macaca mulatta; assembly: GCF_049350105.2. NCBI lineage: Eukaryota > Metazoa > Chordata > Mammalia > Primates > Cercopithecidae > Macaca > Macaca mulatta. The sequence goes on along the minus strand of NC_133420.1, from coordinate 112,654,718 downwards.
AGAAAATCTGCTTCTTTAGTAAATATTTAAATAAATCATCTTGAGTGGTAGTTAAACTAAAAATATATTCAGTTACTAGCTCATGGAACCATTTTAAGTTTCCATGGATCTGAGTCTTTGCTGTTTTATTATTAAACCTTTTGTGGTCTCCAGAAGTGGATTAAATGGGAGGAAACTGAGAAACTTACTGGCTTTCCTCAAAGCTTTGATTGATTCAGTTTCCTACTCCCTGTTGCTTATTGTTGCCTCTGATTTTTAAAAATGGAAATTCTCACAACTAGTACCTTTACTGCAGGGTCTTTAGTATAGTGGTTTTTAAGTAAATTTCAGACAGCTGTTTTTGTCGGTGGGCTTATTTGACAAAATTAGGCATTTGTACCTTCAAAGTACTCCTCACCAGCGGATTGCTCTGTGAAATCGGTGTGGTGTTTTAAGTGGAGCTAGTGTGCACAGGTGTGGGCAGGGGGAGAGAGGTTCTCTGATTTTTTTTTCCCCCCTGAGGTGTGGTTTGATCTGAAAAATGAGATAAATTTGCACTGAAATTTTAACATAAATTAAGATATTCATGTATTGCCATTCACTTGATTTAACACAAGTATGATTTCTAAAATGGTTTGCAAAGGAATGATTTCAGAATTGCTGCTTGTATTTCTTCCTGAGCAGGGTCCCCAAGGGAAAAAAAAAAGAAAAACATGGAAGAAAAATTTTTTGAATTACTGTTTGTTGACTACCCAGTCACCATAATATTTTTTAATGAAAATCCAGGAAGTGTTGATACATGATTTTATTGAATAACCTGTGATTTAGCAAAATTACATGTTTCATTATTTAACATTTAGGTTTTTTTCCTTTTTTTTTTTTTTTTTAAATGGAGACAGAGTCTTACTCTGTCACCCAGACTGGAGTACAGTGGCACGATCTCGGTTCACTGCAGCCTCTGCCTCCTGGGTTCAAGTGATTCTCCTGCCTCAGCTTCTGGAGTAGCTGGGATTACAGGCGTACATTACCATACCTGGTTAATTTTTTTAAAAATTATTTTTTGGTAGAGATGGGGTTTCGCCATGTTGTCCAGGCTAGTTTCAAACTCCTGGCCTCAAGTGATCCACCTTCCTCAGCCTCCCAAAGTGTTGGAATTACAGGTGTTAGACACCAGTCCCAGCCCCTAATTTTTTTTTTTTCCCTTTGAGATCTTGCTCTGTCGTCCAGGTTGGAGTGCAGTGACTCGATCTCGGCTCACTGCAACCTCCACCTCCCTGAGTAGCCGGGATTACAGGTGTGTGGGTTCAAGCGATTCCCCTGTGTCAGACTTCCAAGTAGCCGGGGTTACAGGCGCATGCCCCCACACCCAGCTAATTTTTGTATTTTTTTTAAGTATAGACGGAGTTTTGCCATGTTGACCAGGCTGGTCTTGAACTCGTGGTCTCAAGTGAGCCACCTGCCTCAGCCTCCCAAATGCTGGAATTAACAGGCGTGAGCCACTGCTCCCAGCCCCTAAGTTTTTAGTAATTACTAAGTTGCAGGCCAGGCACGATGGCTCATGCCTATAATCCCAGCTCAAGAGGATCACTTGAGCCCAGGAGTTAGAGACCAGCCTGGCCAACATAGCGAGACCCTCTCTCTACAGAAAAAGATTGAAAACAAGATTAATTGGGCCTGGTGGTACAGACCTGTAGTACTAGCTGGTACTAATGCTGAGTGAGGCAGGAGGATCTTTTGATCCCAGGAGTGGGGAGGTTATAGTGAGCTGTGATCACACCTCTGTAGTCTAGACTGGATGACATAAGCAAGACCCTATCTCAGAATACACAATACATTTTATTCTATTTACCTTCTTTGAAGCAATATAAAAATCATAATGGTGAACACAATTATTTATCCCCTCCCCTGTAAGCTGCTCTCATTGTAGGTATAAAAAACAGCTATTTTTTTTTTTTTTGGTTTCTGTTGTAGTAGTATTTGCTACTTAGTCATTCTTTGACCACAAAATACGTTAGCAGAAAAAGGGTAGGATACAAGTCACTTTTGGTATAAGGAAAAAGCTGGGAGGAAAAAACAAATTCTGAAAATTCTGTCCTCTGAATTAACTTTTTCATCTTCCAAATAGAGAGAAAACTAGTAAGTGTGCTAGATGTACACCACTGTACACTGGAAGGAATAGAGTTGTCGATATAGCTTGCTCATCATCCCTGAAATCTATTCCCAGTGTACTGATGGATATTTGTTTTCCATTAGATGAAGTGGAATCAGTCTTTGAGAATGTAGGTGTGTTTGAACTTGCACGTCCAAATCTTGCAGTTTGTCAAACTGCTGAAATACATGTACCATGAGACTGGGTTTGGTATTAGCACCATGACTGATCTAAGTTGGTTCCTAGTCTACGATACTAGTCTAGGTATATGTACAACCTCTTGGTAAAAAGCTTGAGTGCATTTACCTGAGTTGCTGACTTTTTTTTTTGAGATGGAGTCTCGCTCTGTCGCCCAGGCTGGAGTGCAGTGGCGCCATGTCGGCTCACTGCAAGCTCCGCCTCCTGGGTTCACACCATTCTCCTGCCTCAGCCTCCCCAGTAGCTATGACTATAGGCGCCTGTCACCAGGCTGGCTAATTTTTTTGTGTTTTTAGTAGAGACGGGGTTTCACCATGTTAGCCAAGATGGTCTCGATCTCCTGACCTCATGGTCCGCCCGCCTCGGCCTCCCAAAGTGCTGGGATTACAGGCGTGAGTCACCACGTCCAGCCTGAGTAGTTTCCTTTATATTTGTAAGGTCTTTCTTTTTTTTGGCGGGTGGGGGGGACAAGAGTCTCGTTCTGTCTCCCAGGCTGTGAGTGCAGTGGTGCAATCTCCGCTCACTACAACTTCTGCTCCCAGGTTCAAGCTATTCTCCTACCTCAGCCTCCCGAGTACCTGGGACTACAGGCAGCCCGCCACCACACCCAGCTAATTGTTATATTTTGGTGGGGGCGGGGGGGCGGGTTTCTCCATGTTGTCCAGGCTGGTCTCGAACTCCTGGCTTTCTAGGATCCTCCAAAGTGATCTGCCCACTTTAGCCTCCCAAAGTGTTGGGATTATAGGCGTGAGCCACCACACCTGGCCATATTTGTGTTATGTACATACATTGTTGTATTACAGTATTGTATACATTTAAAATAAATGGACATTTTAAACAGTGGTAAAATGAAGTGTTCCTATTCTCAGTGCACATTCCATTGGCTTGCCCAATGTCCCCACTGCTCAGAGACTGCTGGCCCACATGTCAAACCCGGCTGCACGCTGGGAACTCCAGCCCTGGAAAGGGAGCATCTTAAAGATAGCAGATGTGAATTGTCTTCAGGGTCTTGGGATTACATCCATCCTATCCTGCATGTGTGTTCTTTTAAATTTTGACTTTCCCCTCTGATGACCTCTTTGTGCCTCACAGCCTGCTGTGTCTGCCCCTGAGTACTTTCCCTTCCCGTCTTGGCCACTGCCTCTTTCTCTTCCTGCATTTCCTTTTATCCTGCCAAACAGGTCTTTTCTTGCCGAAAGTATGTTTTGAGTTTTCCTGTTTTCTTTATAAAAAGTCCAGGCCTTTGTATCAACCTTCACATGGCCTTCCTCAGTCTCCTTCAAGTCCCAGTTCAAACACCACCACCTGTTTACTTCAAGGCGGCCAGGGACTGCCCAGTGGCAGGCTGTCACAGCACTTGTTTTGCTCAGTGTCCTTTAACAATGATTTTTCATGTGCTGCTTTGCTTACTCCGACTAGGCTGCAGTCTGCTTGAAGCTGAGTTAGAGACTTCCATCTACCCTTCCCAATGAGTTATATGGAGTAGGCATTGATTATATTGTGTTTTGGGTACTCCTTATGTGTACTGATACTTGTACCCGTTTTGGACCTTGAACATTTGGAAATCAGGTGAAAGCTACTTCGCAAGAAAAGTTTGCACACATTTTTACACACAAATACCCAGGATAGCTTTGCCCAACAATTTTGGCTGTTTGTGTGCATCTCAGGATCCTTCAGCAAGTCCGTGGAATTCAGATTAAAAACTCAAATCAAGAAAACTAGTGTGGGTCCGCCTGGCGTGGTGGCTCACGCCTGTAATCCCAGCACTTTGGGAGGCCGAGGCGGGCGGATCACGAGGTCAGGAGATCGAGACCATCCTGGCCAACATGGTGAAACTCCATCTCTACTAAAAATATGAAAATTAGCTGGGCGTGGTGGTGGGCACCTGTCATCCCAGGTGCTTAGGAGGCTGAGGCAGGAAAATCACTTGAACCAGGGAGTCGGAGGTTGTGGTGAGCTGAGATTGCGCCAACTGTACTCCAGCCTGGCGACAGTGCGAGACTCCATCTCAAAAAAAAAAAAAAAGAAGAAAACTAGTGTGAGTGCTTATGCTAAAATTAAAAATGAAATCTGTTCAGTTCTAATAACCTAATTTAACCAATTTTGCTCAGTTTTTCTTTGGGAAGAGTGATCTGCAGTCAATAACCACTGCGACTTCTTAGGGAGGAGTTTTATTATAGTAATATGTTTGGGTTTGGACTAAAAAAGAGAGATAAACAAAACTAGCATGTTGCTGGGGTCTAGGTTTGGTGTGAATTGAGCATGTTGCAGGCATTACTGTCGCTGGAACTGCAGCTGCCAATAGAGTGTAGACGAATTGCATTACAAACTTCTTTCAAGGCATTAAACTTGACTTGTCACCAGATTTCTTAGTAATAATGAGTATAACCATTGATTATTTACTTAAAGTCTTTACGTAGTATCTTCCATTCTCCCAAACATTTTATTATGAAAAATTTCAAATTACAGAATAAAAGAAATACACAGCATACCCATATTATACCCACCTGTATTATACCTGGAGTCTATAAATTAAAATTTTGTAATATCTACCTGTCATATAGCTTCCATAGGCTCCTCCTTCCCCAAACATCAATAAATAAATTAGTAATATGGTGAACTTGGAAGGGCTTGCTCTAGAGGATCAGGCCTTTCTTTAGCTACCGACCTCGGTTTAGACTGATAACATGAAGCAGGGATTTCCATGTACTTTTTAAAAAATTAATTAATTAATTAATTAATTTATTTATTTCAGTAGAGATGAGGTCTCACTGTGTTGCCCAGGATGGTCTCAAGTTCACCTGTTTTTGTAAGGTTTTCCTCCTAGACATGCCCTTCGTGCTTTTGGTGTGGTTGTATTAGATGATCCACCGTTACATGGTTTTTAGGTGCTTTCTTTCTCAACTGTCACTTGAGATTTTATTTAACACAGAAAAGCTGGACTCCCTTTACCAAGTCCCCTCCTCTCTTCGTTCCTTCTGACCCCTTTAATGAAACTTGACTTATACTTTACCTTTAAGATGTAAGCAGTGTATTTGCTGGGGGAAATATCGTTAGCATCGATAGGTAGGAAAGTAGATATAATTCTGCAGAAGGACTCTGATTTTGAACTTTGTGTGTATGGAATTGTCCTGACGGAGATTTTCAGTTGGCCTCAGCGGCCTTGGGTGGTAAAGGGGTGTAAAGGACCAGAAACAAAACCCCATTGAGGACCCCAGTGTGTGGAGCCAGGCCCTCCAAGGCTGTGGCCTTCAGGTTGCTCCTCAGGAGTACAGTCTTTGTTCCCTCTCGGTGCCCTCTTGATGCCTTGAGCAAACAGCGGGTTGGAGCTCCTTATAAGTACGGTGGCCGGCCAGTGTATTGACACGCACAGACACAATAGAAAACTGCATTAGGAGGCAAGCCATTGGGATTTGCAGTAAATATATTACAGAACACAAGTGACTTGCCGATACTGCTTGTTTAGCAGTTTGCAAGGGCAATGGCAGTATGGATTTTTGAATTAGAAGGGAAGGGCTGTTCTTTCTCTGTGTGGGAACATCTAGTTGATGGCTGGGGAGAAAATTGATTTAGGGAACAAAATGCAGCCGCCGTTATTTGTGCCATTTGAAAGGCGTCTATGGATTAGTGAGTGAAAATAAAAAGGTTGCTTTTGGTTTAGGAAAGAGGGTCTTAACATTGATCTGCATCTTGGTCTGGTATGGAGAGAATAAAGGATGGACCACCGGATGGAGAAAGGGCATCCAGTCCCCAGGCAGTCTGCAGCTACAGGTGCACACTCCATTCTCACATAGTTGTCTTTCTCAGCCCTTTGGCTTTCAGAAGTCGACTTTTTGCGTTTATTATTACAGTAAGCTTTTCCAGAATATTAGAGTTGTCATAACCTCATCCATGGAGCTCCCATGTGCCCTAGGCATTGTTCCTCCAGGAGCCCCCTGTCAACCTTCCCAGTCTCCCTTTGTGTGGATACTAATTATTCCACCTTGAAAAAGAGAAAACAGGCAAGTAGGATTAGGGGATGACACCTGCCCCACAGGGTAGTTACCAAGATTAAGTGAGTTACCATATGCAGAAGCAGTTGCGTAGTTTCCTGGCATGGGGGTACTCTGAGGGGTAGCTGTGATCCAAATAGCAGTCCCTTTAAAACTCTACCCCTGCTGTTGGACTTCTAGGTCATGCTTCATTGACACTTCCATTTGTTTTTGCAAACCCAGCTTCCTTCCTACCTCTGAACTGATTTTCCCATTACAGTGTTTTATTTGTTTCTTTCTAAGATCATAAGCATTTATCTTGAGGCTCAAAAGGAGAAAAAGAAAAACTTGTTGGCAGTCTTTTTTTTTTTTTGAGATGAAGTCTCACTCTTGTCCCCCAGGCTGGAGTGCAATGGCAATGGCACAATCTTGGTTCACTGCAACCTCCACCTCCCAGGTTCAAGCGATTCTCTTGCCTCAGCCTCCGAAGTAGCTGGGATTACAGGTGTGTGCCACCACTCCCAGCTAATTTTTAAATTTTTAGTAAAATCAGGGTTTCATCATGTTGGCCAGGCTGGTCACAAACTCCTGACCTCAAGTGATCTGCCCGCCTCGGCCTCCCAAAGTGCTGGGATTACAGGCGTGAGCCACTGCGCCTGGCCTTGTTGGCAGTCTTTATTGTCTAAGTAAAATGTCTTTCTTTGGCCAAACAGCAGAATGTGTCCTTGAAAGACAATAGCTTTAAGTAATTAATATAACTATCAGTGACAATAAAGTTGTGTTGAGTTTTTTCATTTAAAGGGATGGAAGAACAACAAAGGATTTGGTTCATTCTATCAAAGCAAGTTTTGGCAGAATAAGGAATAGGAGGTATATTTCAGAGTTTTTCTTTCTAATGTAACATGGAAAATCCAACTCTTAGAGAATTTGTCATTTTGAAAACAAGCAGGGTATATGGAATTAGAAGATCAAGTTGTTGCTTGGTTACAGAAAGGAAAAATTTCATTTCGATGAGGGGTATGTACACCTGTGGGGAGTGTGTGCATGTAGTTTTCTTTTTGCTCTGTAAAGTACTGCGTGTAAGTTTTGAGTAGAGTAGTTGTGGTGCTATCTTTCTCTGTCTACTTCATGCGCTTGAGATTTTTGTTGACAGTCAACATTCACAGCTGCTGCTTATGTGCTCATATTTGGGGAAGCAAAAAAAAAAAAAAAAGAAAAAGAAAAAAAATTGTTGAGAGGCCGAGGTGGGAGAATCACTTGAACCTGGGAGGCGGAGGTTGCAGTGAGCTAAGATTGCTCCATCGCACTCCAGCCTGGGCAAAAAGAGTGAAACTCTGTCTCAAAAAAAAAAAAAAATTATTGCAAGGGAGAAAAGCAGAGCCATTGGGATTGGTCAGACTGGAAGTTTAGGCTGTTTACTCTTCATCCCAAGCACAATGCAATAGAAACTTCTTGTGTGTCTTTGTAAGTATTTGAGATAAAGCAGGGCACAGTTGAAACAAGTTGTGCCAGTACCTGCTCTCAAACAAGCTCCAAAGTTGGCTGCTTTCTGATCTGGGTGTGCTGAGAAGCTCCGCGTTCGTGGCTCTTTCTGCTTCGCTTGAGAAGTGGCCCTGACACCCTGAGGATCTGTAGGGGAAGCACTAGGTTCTTGACAACCCCCTAGCCTGCCAGTTGGCCTGGGTCCCAGAACCTTTTCCATTTGTAAGTGGGCTGGCTCTTTTACAGTGCCTGGGCCATGAGCTCCCTCAGAGCCAATGTCTCTGCATAGCTACTGAGGAGATTGGAATTGGACCATTGAAATGTATCCAACTTCTGTACTTTTTAGCTGACCAAAGGCCAAAGTCACACCACTAACTTAGAAGGGGAGCTGCTGACATTTGAATCTTGTAAGAAATCTGTATTTTATAATTGACGACCCTAGATGCTATGATATTTGTGAATTAAATGGAAGCATAAGGAGGTTTCAAATACTGACTGGATTTTTCTGAGTGTTGATTTTTTTTTTCATTTTTCTTAAATAGAGACAGAGTTTCGCCATGTTGCCCAGGCTAGTCTTGAACTCCAGGGCTCAAGTGATCTGCCCTCTTCAGCCTTCCAAAGTGCTAGGATTACAGGTATTAGTCACCATGCCCAGCCTAAGAATACATTGGTTTTGAACTGGTTGTTAAATCTGTACTCATCCTTATTTCTTTTTTGTTTTGAGACAGAGTCTCACTTTGTTGCCCAGGCTGGAGTGCAATGGTGTGATCTCAGCTCACTGCAGTCATTGCCTCCCAGGATCAAGCTATTCTCTTGTCTCAGCCTCCCAAGTAGCTGGGATTACAGGTGCTCGACACCATGCCCAGCTAATTTTGGATTTTTAGTAGAGATGGAGTTTTGCCATGTTGGTCAGGCTGGTCTCGAACTCCTCACCTCAGGTGATCCATCTATCTTGGCGTCCCAAAGTGCTGGGATTGCCGGCATGAGCCACCGCGCCCAGCCCATCCTTATTTCTTGACTAATTTATTAAGTATGGCTTATCTACCAAAAGGGCCCCAGACAGATCAATGTCAGTGCATCACTGACCTTATGCAGCCACTGTTTGGGTTATCGTTTTTATCACAAGATCAAATACCCAAGAAAAGCTATGATTTTTGTTGTTGTTATTTTTAATTTTTTTTGTGTGTGTGATTAGCTTCTGGAACTCTCAAAGTGCTAAAATTGCTCAAAGTTAATAAGGAATGAGTAACAATTGTTGCTTCTCAAATTAAAGCAGTATAAAAGGTGGCTCATGCCTGTAATCCCAGCACTTTGGGAGGCTGAGGTGGGCGAATCACAAGGTCAGGAGGGTCAGGAGTTCGAGAGCAGCCTGGCCAATATGGTGAAACCCCGTCTCTACTAAAAATGCAAAAATTAGCTGAGCATAGTGGTGGGCGCCTGTAGTTACCCCAGCTACTTGGGAGGCTGAGGCAGAAGAATCACTTGAACCCGGGAGGCGGAGGTTGCAGTGAGCCGAGACTGTACCACTGCACTCCAGCCTGGGTGACAGAGCCATACTCTGCCTCAAAAAAAAAAAGGAAGGGGCTTTTGTGTAGACTTTGCATTGTGAGAATATTGGTATTGACACCATTTATAATTTGGAGTGTAGTTTGAAGACCAGATTCTACTGTTTGTCGCATACTGGTTAATATGGCTGTAAAGAGGAGATGAATGTGGCCACTTTTCCCAGTCTATTACTCAGGAGGACTGTAAATTTGATTGGCTGTTACAATTCTAGCAGAATCATTCGATTTGAGAGCAATAGAAAGATAAGATATCCAATTACCCAAATGATTTGCAGGGTTGGCCAACGTTGTCATGGAGACACGAGTTGGAACAAATTAAATTTTAAGCAATAAAATAATCTTAAAGCCCGTCTGGGAACAAGAAAATTTGGCAGTGGCACTTACCTGAATTGAATCTTAGCTTGACACGATGTTGTTTGACATTGATATACTGTGGGGGCCTAAACTTATATGTGGCACAACGCTATGTTTAAAAAGTAGCTCAGCCAAACCAGCAAAGGGGAGTATTGGTATAAAGTCGGGGATATTAACATTTATTTATTCTACAGCTTAAATGATGATTAGACTCTGGGTTCCCAAGAATATTTTGTATCTAAGGATTGAAATGCCTTAATAATGATTAAGCAGCTTTAATTAGACACTTGGGGGAAAAAAAAAGATTTATTTAGCAGCAACACGCAATTTTTGGAACTGCCGTTCCTCTTTGTGTGCATATCTTTTGGTGAAGGGGGGGTGGAGGTGTAAGCATGCATATATTTGCATGTACAAGTAAGGAGATTTTGGCACATGCCCCTACACTGCAGATGATTCTCTGTATTAGTTAAAATTTCTACTTTGCAGTACTGCTTGCAGACTGGAAAATTGCGTTCCAAACTTCAGCTGATGATCTAAAACCTGAATAAGCATTAGTCTGTGGCTTAGAAGGTTATTTCCCCTCATTAATATATTGTTTAACTGGTTCCTGGCTTGTGCCACGGATTTGAAAACAGCCGAGTGGCCCAGAAGGAGGGAGGGCTTTTTATCCACATGTCTATTAGACAGATGGAGATGAAAATTGGTCTGAGGGCAAGCCATTTGCAGCGTTCTCACAGCCTTCGATTTTCCTCTCATCCTCACCACAGATCATCTCAAATGATTCAGTAATGACCAAAAGTGCAACATTGACCTTTATTCCCTGGTGGATTACTGTGTTTCACAGTCCAAATGGCAGGAAGTCTATTCTGTTCTTCCAGAAGGAGCGCAGCATTATTGAGCCAGCCCAGCCCTGTGGGAACCACACAAGTGCAGACCAGTGTAACAGAATACGTGGGTTAAATTTGGTTTCTGGTGCTCTGGGAAACGAGAATTGACATGTCCTGGAACCCACATAATTAATGGAAGAATATCTAGGATGTTTTCTAAAAACACACAGGAGCACATAAATTGATTTGTCCACTTGTAAAATAACTTGTGAATTACAGGAGTGGTAACTTCTGGTGGCCCCTGGTTTATAAATTGTTCTTGCTTCCATTATCTTCAGTTCCTCTCTCCTTCTTATTTAATGCTTCCCTAGTATGTCTTAGACAATACTGTAAGGCTTTATAATTTTAAAATTATAAACTGACATGACTGAGCATAAGGGGATGAAGGGCTTTTTCTTTGGCATACTTTTAATTATGTATATTCTTGGTCAGTCCCTGTAACCCTGAATAGATTGTCTCATACGACACTTTTTTTTCCCATCCTGAAAGTAGGTTGATTGTTATCTTGGAGGAATGGTGATTATTTTTCTCTTAGATTCCTCTGTGGATTGTATAATGATGCAGTGATTGGGTTTTTTTTTTTTTTGATAAAGAAGTAATTTGTATTTAAAATGTTATTCCTGTTTGCCTCCACATGCATGGCTGAGTCAATATTCTGTGAATCCATATACCATGGCACCTGTCATCTAGGATCCTTTTGCTTACTCTCTTCTAAATACTTAAAATAATCTTTTCCAAAGGTTATGCTTTGAAAAATTTAGCCAGCATCTCAGATTTCATTTTAATCGTGACTATAATGCTTTTGAGAAAATAAAACTTAACTGTTTACTGTTCACAAGTTATTTTTCTGCCTCAGTGGCTCCAAATTTTAAATCCTACCCTTGCCCACCACAACTTCCAGCTTCCTTTACACATCCTTCTTTTTTTTTTTTCCAAGATGCAATCTTGGTTCTGTCGCCCAGGCTGCTGGAGTGCAGTGGCACAATCTTGGCTCATTGCGACCTCCGCCTCCTGGGTTCAAGCAATTCTTGTGCCTCAGCCTCCTGATGTAGCTGGGATTATAGGCATGTGCCACCACGCCCGGCTAATTTTTGTAATTTTAGTAGAGACAGGGTTTCACCATGTTGGCCAGGCTGTTCTCAAATTCCTGGCCTCAGGCAATCCACCCACCTCGGCCTCCCAAAATGCTGGGGTTACAGGTGTGAAGCCACCATGCCTGGTCTGAGTATCCTCACTACTTTGAGAGTAAGTTGTGGAGCACTGCAGGTTTTTTGGCATGTGATATTGATTAAAAACATAATTCCAGGTTCCATCCGGGAAGGCAGCAACCTTATCTTCCTTCCCAAAGGACCATCTCTCCCCAGCAGCTCAGCTTGGGGGAGCAGGAATACAGCTTAGGGGCTGAGACTTTCCAGCTGAAGTTTCAGCACTGAGTTTGAGGGGCCAGGAATAGCTTTGATACATCTATCAAACTTGGAGCTATTATGTGGATTGGGGGCCTAGACCTCCTTGCAGAGAGCTGCTTTCCCTAAGAAGTTGCTCAGGAAGTAGAGGGGCAGCCGTTACTCATGTATGTGTGTCATTCACCTGCAGCCATGGCCCATGGAAACCTTGTGCAGAAAGTTCCTTTTCTACCATCCAGGTTGGCTGAAGATTTCAGTGTGTTAGGGAAACATTCAGAGGTAACTTGATTTTTGCTTTTTTTTTTTTTTTTTTTGAGACAGTCTTTCTCTGTCACCCAGGCTGGAGTGATCTCTCGGCTCACTGCAACTTCTGCCTTCGGGGTTCAAGCCATTCTTGTACCTCAGCCTTCTGAGTAGCTGGGATTTCTGGTGTGCACCACTACACCCAGCTAATTTTTGTATTTTTAGCCATGTTGGCCAGGCTGGTCTCCTTCTGACCTCAAGTGATCTGCCTGTCTCGGCCTCCCAAAGTGCAGGAATTACAGGTATGAGCCACTGTGCCTACCTGATTTTTGCATATTTTTATCTCACTCTGTTGCCCAGGCTGGAGTGCAGTGGCTTAATCATAACTCCAAACTCTGAACTAAGGATTACTCCGAACAAGTGATCCTTTGCCTAAGCATCCCCAGTAGCTAGGACTATAGGCCACACCACCACACCCAGCTAATTTTTTAAATTTTTATGTAGAAATGAGGTGTTACTATGTTGCCCAGGCTGGTCTTGAACTCCTGGTCTCCAGCAAGCCTCCTACCTTGCTCTCAAAAGTGCTGACAGATGTGAGCAGTGCTTCAGGCTTTTGTCTTTATTTACACAGGCATATTTTATTTTATTATTTATTTATTTATTTTTTTTTGAGACCAGTCTCGCTGTGTCGCCCAGGCTGGAGTGCAGTGGCGTGATCTCGGCTCATTGCAACCTCCGCCTCCCAGGTTCAAGCGATTCTCCTGCCTCAGCCTCCTGAGTAGCTGGAATTACAGGCGTGCACCACCACGCCTGGCTAATTTTTGTATTTTTAGTAGAGACGGGGTTTCACCATGTTAGTCAGGCTGGTCTCAAACTCCTGACCTCATGATCCACCTGCCTTGGCCTCCCAGAGTGCTGGGATTACATGCGTGACCCACCGTGCCTGGCTATACAGGCATATTTTCGTTTCACAATTGTCATTTTAACCTTCATCCAATGATGATGATGATGATATAGTCTGCTTTTCCTCCCACTAATCCTGCTGTTGTATTATCTCATTTCTTATGAGCTCTCTAATGACTGAGATCTGTGAAGAGAGTTAAAGGTATAGGCTTGCTGGGGTGTGGCCCAGGGAGAGGCTTGTTTTTCTTCCCCAGGAGGGTAGGTGATGACTTCACGGTGATGATCTGTGACTCACTCTGCAGAGTTTGGAGAAAGATTTCTTTCTCCACCACAGAGTGCATTTTCCTTTAAGGCCACCAAAAGCTGCCCTTTTTCCGTCCTGGGACAAGTCAATACAATTTCCTGTGAACAGGCCCTTTCTGAACTCCATAACAAGGGTTTCTGAATAATGGAAATGTGCTATTTAGGAACTAAAACAGCTGTGATGCTTTTGTCAAAGATGCATCTTTACCAAAATGACAAATTAAAGCCCAAATGCTCTGCTTGGCAACAGTTGGGTCAAAACATTTAAGTCATTAATTAGAAGGAACTGAAGGGGGAAAAATTTACACAAACAGCATTGCAGACTCAACTTCATCTTGGAAAATGCAACTGAATTCTTAAAAAAAAAAAAAAAAAAAAAGAGGGCAGCCCTCAAGTGGGGCCTGGCAAGCTTGTCATTTGCAAATAAATCAAAAGACCATCATTGCAGGAAGGAGAACCAATGAATAGAGTTGCTTTGTCATTCTTTGATGGGCCCCACACTCAAGCCTGCTATTAAAAATGAATGCATTCAAGAGGCTCTGCATTAAGAACATAAACAATTAAGGGCACTTGAGTTGCTCTGCTGAGAGCTGCTGCGAAGATAGGAGAGCTTTCTCCGGAGATGCAGGCCCCTGCAATCTGCCTCACCAGGAGCTAGAGAATGGGAGCAATTAGTGTTGCTATCTCTGCCCGAGCAGCCTTCAGCATGGTGTTTTTTTTTTTTTTTTTTTCCCCCCTTCCTTCCTTTCTTTTAACCCCTCCTTGTTTTCAGAGAAGCTGCGAGTGTGAAAGATGGGGAGTGAAAGGATAGTATCTGGGCCCAGTTGGAGAGAGCTCAGATTTAGAATGTTGCAGGAGCTGCCAAGTGAGGGGGAGATGGAACATAAAAGTTATTATCTGCCAGTAATTGGTGACTTGTGTTCTGATTAGTTGAGCCACTAAAGGGTTTCTGTCGTCTGGTACTCTTTGTTTTGTTTTAATCACAGGCTTGAAGAAGGGGCGAGATTACATTGCCATGGGTGGAATAACTTAAATGAATATTGTGCGAGGTTTTCCACAGAAGGCAAATGTGTTCCTACACCCCCGGTTTCTGTTCTTGCCTCAGTGTTTTGTAAAAATGTGTGAGAGGGCAGCCCTCATATTGCTGCAAGGCTCTGGAGAGAGGCAGGCCTGACCTCTCCTCTCCACTGTCTCGTTCTGACATTAGGCAAGTTATTGTAACCTTTTAGCCTATTCTCCTGGGGCACCTGGTGACCACATGAAGATTAGAGAGTGGGCATCAGAGCACCTGGCAGGTGCCAAGCAGTAGATGCTGTTGAAATAGATGGCAGTGCTTCTCAAAGTGTGGTCTCCAGTCCAAGAGCCTCAGGATTACCTGGGAACTTGTTAGAAATGAATATTCTCAGGCCTAGACTACAACAGGAGCTGTGCAGGTGGGCCTAGTCATGTGTGTATGACACAAGCACAAGGCCATCCTAGTGTACGCTGGAGTTTGGGAACCACTGATGGCCTCACTAACCTTTATAAGGTTTTTTTTGTTTGTTTGTTTTGTTTTTTAAATTAAAAGAGAGACTGAGTTTCCCTATGTTGCCCAGGCTGGTCTCAAACTCCTGGGCTCAAGGGATCCTCCTGCCTTGGCCCCCCAAAAGTGCTGGGATTGTAGGCGTGAGCCACTGTGCCCGACCTCCCCACATTTTTAAAATTTGGATTTCCTGAAAATGTGATTAGTCATTTTATCGGCGTAATTACATTTTAAACAAAAGCTACTCAGACACATTAGATTTAAAGATGAATTTACCTTTTCATGAGCTATTGGTGAGCAAGGCACTGTGATGGGAGAAATCTTGACTCTTGAGTAGCAGATATCCTGAAGGAGGCCTCTTGGCAGAGGAACTCTTCCTCTCCTATGAAGGGAAAGGGAGTATTGGAAGATTATTTGCTCTGTTTTGTGTGTATCATTTTCGGCACACAGTTGTTATGCATGCATCCCTAATTAAATTTTTTTTTTTCTTTTGTGGAGGTACTGTCTTGCTGTGTTGCCCAAGTTGGTCTTAAACTCCTGGCCTCAAGTGATCCATCCCGCCCAAAATGGTGGGATTATAGGCATGAGCCACCATGCCTGGCTCCTAATTTTCTTTAGGTATAAAAATAAGATGTCATCTTCGGGAACTAGAGATGTGTTTGTGGATTTTGTTCTACCGGTGGGCCAGATGGTCTGATGTTAGGGTTGATGGATCATTCTTTCTGCCTGTGGAGGAGAATATTAAAGTGGAGTTTGGCTACAACTCGTTTACTTAAGGTTTGCAATTCATAATTGAGGTCCCTTATAAACTGTCTATTCTATGCAGAGATCTCTGCTAGGGTAGCAAGGGCACGGTGACCCTGTCATTGACAGATGAGAGGCACTTTCTGTAGTCCCTTTGTTGGCTGAGGGATCATGCCGACTTGGCCTTGTGCTGCTGCAGCCCTGTTTGGACTGTATGGCCTTTCAGCAGCTGCATTGCTTTGCAGACAGGGCCGAGTTCATCAGCTCGCTCTTGTTGTGAGTATCTCCCACTTCCTAACTTCTGTGCCTGGCGACAGAGGTGAGACTCCGTCTCAAAAAAAAAAAAAAGAACTAGGCAGGGAATATGTGGCTTCTAATCTTGTTTTATGATCTTGGACAAATCATTTCCTTTAGACCTCTGTTTCTCCACGTGTGATTTGAGGATTCTAAGAGGGCTGGGTACCCAAATGGTTCCAGGTTTGCCAGCATTGTTGTGTCTCAGGGCCACTGTTGATCGCAAACGTGTTGGGCCTGGCGGTACTTATCTCTCTTCCTGATGTAATAAATGTAAACAGTAAGTTGGCCGGGTGCAATGGCTTGTTGTGCCTGTAATCCCAGCACTTTGGGGGACTGAGGTGTGTGGATAATTTGAGGTCAGGAGTTCCAGACCAGCCTGGCCAATATGGTGAACCCCCATCTACTAAAAATGCAAAAATTAGCTGCATGTGGTGGTGCACGCCTGTAGTCCCAGCTACTCGGGAAGCTGAGGCAAGAGAATTGCTTAAACCCATGAGGCGGAGGTTGCAGTGAGCTGAGATCATGCCACTGCACTCCAGCCTGGGCAACAAGATTAGACCCTGACTCAAAGCAACAACAACAACAAACATTTAAACAGTAAGTCAAGGGCAATGATTCCAAAGTCACTAGAGGGAGGAAAAAAAGGTCACTAAAAACCCTACCACCTCAGCATAATTACTCTTTTAATTTTGGATATCAACTTAAGGTGTTTGGCCACATTCCTAATTTTTTTTTTTTTTTTTTTTGTTACGGAGTTTCACTTTTGTTGCCCAAGCTGGAGTGTAATGTTGCTATCTCGGCTCATTGCGACCTCCAGCTCCTGGGTTCAAGCTATTCTCCCACCTCAGCTCCTCGGGTAGCTGGGATTACAGGCATGCACCACCACGCCCGGCTAATTTTTTTGTATTTTTAGTAGAGACAGGGTTTCACTGTGTTGGTCAGGATGGTCTGAAACTCCTGACCTCAGGTGATCTGCCCACCTTGGCCCCCCAAAGTGTTGGGATTACAGGTGTGAGCCACAGCGCCTGGCCCTTATAAAAAAAAAAAAAAAACAAAACAAACAGGCATACTAATACTAACACCGTGTCTTTGTTTCTTCCCCTCCTGCGTCATCTAGTGAATGTCTTGGTCATTTTAGCATCATTATCACAAATATGACTTTAATGGCTACTCGCCATGCCTGTGAGTTGTGTGTAGTGTATTTAACTGTTCTCTTAGTATTAGACAACTGATTTATTAGGAGGGCAAATGTTAACTTTCTCAAAAACTGGGCAGATGGTTGTGATGTGTTGAATTGCTGTTACATCTTTACCTGGCTTTTTCTCTTTTCCCTTTGAAACTAGTGCTGCAGTGAACAGCTTCATGCATGGAATGCTTTTCATTTGAACTATTTCCTTAGGATAAATTCTTAGCTGTGGGAAGCCTTACCAAAGGGTTTGAATAATTTCATGCTCTTGAAACACAATGCCCAGTTGCTTTCCAAGACAGCGCTACCAATTTAATGTCATCAGTAACGTAGGATTGTTCCAGTTTCCCTGAGGATGCATCATCACTGAATTTTGTTAATTTTTTAAAAACTGCCTTAACCGTTTCTGAATGACCTACCTGACTTACAACAAAATTTACATTTTTGTTTGGTTGCCGGTGAGGTTTCTGTGTACATTTTTTTTTTTTTTTTTTTTGGATTTAAGGTTGTCATTTCACAGACTCAGAAACTTCTAGTCAGAAGGGATTTAGAGGTTATCTGTTTATTTCCTTTGTGTGCTTTGTTTTCATGTTCTTGCCCATGTATCTGTTGCCAGACACTTCTTACCAACACTCCACTGTGTTTTTATCTTGGCTTCCCGCTTGGTTCAAAGAAACCAGAAGATCAGTTTGCCAGCCCTCAGCATAAGCACCATTTTTTATGATCCATCAATTTGCAATTTAATGCTAGTGGAGTTTCCCCTCCCTAAGCTGACTTTGGGCAAGGTGCCATTGGATTGCTTTGAGGCCCATGGGCAATTACTCTTAAGCAGTCCTCGCCCTGTTTTGAGCTTCAAACAGCACTCATTATGCTGCACTACTGTACGTGTAGTGGGGAAGTGTGCGGGTGCTGACGAGTAGGCTCTTCCACATTGCAATTAGACAAAGTGTGAGAAGTAGGAAAAGGTGGTGAGACTTTTAGGAATTATAGAATCCTAAACTCTTAAGCTATTTAGAAGACCATATCTTGAATTTATTTATTTATTTATTTATTTATTTATTTATTTTTGAGACCAAGCAATTCTCCTGTCTCAGCCTTCCGAGTAGTTGGGGCTACAGGCGCGTGCCACCACGCCAGGATAACCTAGTTGGGACTACAGGCGCGTGCCACCACGCCAGGATAACCTTTTTTTTTTTTTTTTTTTTTTTTTTTTTTTTTGTATTTTTAGTAGAGGTGGGGTTTCACCGTGTTAGCCAGGATGGTCTTGACCTGACCTCCTGATCCACCTGCCTTGGCCTCCCAAAGTACTGGGATTACAGGCGTGAGCCACCATGCCCGGCCATGTATTGAATTTAAAAGTCTTGCAGAATACACTAGAGTTTGATTGATTGCTGGTCTCTGAGGTCCTTGGCCATATTTCAGCTCAGTTAAAACATACATGTAGCTGGGCATGGTGGCTCACGCCTGTAATCCCAGCACTTTGGGAGGCCGAGGCGGGCGGATCACCTGAGGTCGGGAGTTTGAGACCAGCCTGACCAACATGCAGAAACCCCGTCTCTACTAAAAATACAAAATTAACCGGGCATGGTGGCACACGCCTGTAATCCCAGCTACTCGTGAGGTTGAGGCAGGAAAATCCCTTGAACCCGGGAGGCGGAGGGTGCGGAGAGCCAAGATCGCGCCGTTGCACTCCAGCCTGGGCAACACGGGCGAAACTCTGTCTCAAAAAAAAAAAAAAAAGGCCGGGCGCGGTGACTCAAGCCTGTAATCCCAGCGCTTTGGGAGGCCGAGACGGGCGGATCACGAGGTCAGGAGATTAAGACCATCCTGGCTAACACGGTGAAACCCTGTCTCTATTAAAAATACAAAAAAATTAGCTGGGCTTGGTGGCGGACGCATGTGGTCCCAGCTACTCCGGAGGCTGAGGCAGGAGAATGGCGTGAACCCGGGAGGCGGAGCTTGCGGTGAGCAGAGATGGCGCCACTGCACTCCAGCCTGGGCGACAGAGAGAGACTCCATCTCATAAAATGAAATAAAAAAATAAAACCATACATGTACATGAATTGTATACTTACCAACATATGATTTTGTTTTTATTTTTTTGTGAATAGCCTTTCTCTAGTACTGTTTAGTAATTGTTTATGTGGGTGCACCTTGGCCATTGAATTTAGGGGTGCATGGAGATTTAAGTTTTAGTTCATTGAGGCATGACTCTGAAAGTATATTAAATATGTACCCTTACATCAGTTTTAGTAGGGGAGGTACAGCGAAGAAATGTGTCACAGTATTTAGTAGGAGTCGTGTTCTCCTAATGCTTCCCATCTTGTTGTGTTGAGAAGGCTTTTATGTAGAAAGCCGTTAAGAAACTGTATGGAAGCTTTCTTTGTATGACATGGTGATTTTTAAGCACACAGGTTTAGTTTACCAAATGACAGTAAGTGCTGTGGAGGATCTTGAAGGACCTAGAGAAGAGTGTGTTTATTGGTGTTATGGGGGAAAGGCAGCTTCTCAGTGAATTTGAGGCGGGCCTTGAAGGATTGGGAAGAGCTCTCATGTTTGTATAGCACTGTGGAATAGTATACCTTAGCTTGCATACCAGCTCATCAGCTCACTCAATTTTGATGAAACTCTGAAGCAGAGTGGTGGTAATCCTGTTAAGTAAGAGACCTGGGAGGGACCCAGTGGTTTAAGTGACTTAACATAGAACACCTTACGTAGTAGTTTGCCAAGTAGATTGCCATCATCTAAAAACCAATTTTTAGATGCTGAGGGCTAAATGTATTACCATATGCAAATCAGCGAGGAGAGCTGGCATGGGTAAGGAGAATGAAAGACTGTTGTAGACAGGTAATTTGGACTCCTGCTTCCTGCTGCCTCAGTAGGCGGTGGCCATCCATGCAGAAAGGCTTGTTGCTGGAGCCTTCATCCTGCTGCGTACATTTCTGGGTGGAGGGTTTCATGCAGATTTGGTTTGTGGATAGCTCTTGAATGCAGATTTATTGTTGTTACCTTATACAGTATCAAAAATCTAGGCACAGGGAAAGTTTATAAGCATTATGACTTAGCAGGTACCAAATAAGTCTTCATCATTGGGTAGGAAAATGATTTCTAGGTGGGAAATACAGTTAGCCCTCAGTTTTTCACTGCAGCTGTCTAGCCTTTGCAAGAGGTGGAAGGCAGCATGGTCAAATACCCAGGTTAATCTGCCGGCACACTCCGATCAGTAATAGCATGGGTAGGAGTCACGAGAGGCCGGGTGCGGTGGCTCACGCCTGTAATCTCACCACTTTGGGAGGCTGAGGCGGGCGGATCACAAGGTCAGGAGATCGAGACCATCCTGACCAACATGGTGAAACGCCATCTCTACTAAAAACAGAAAAATTAGCCGGGCGTGGTGGCACGTGCCTGTCATCCCAGCTACTTGGGAGACTGAGGCAGAAGAATTGCTTGAACCAGGGAGTCGGAGGTTTCAGTGAGCCGAGATGGCTCCACTGCACTCCAGCCTGGTGACAGAGCAAGACTCCATCTAAAATAAGTAAGTAAATACATTAAAATAAAGTCACTACGAGACTTGTTAATTTGTGCTAAATTAAGAATCTTACCAGAATACTCTTTTGTTGAAGCAAGAGATAATACCAAGAATTATTGCCAGTTTTTATGCTACTGCAATCCAGATTATTTGAAGGGAAGATGTTCATGAAGCCTCTTGGGAGCTAGAGATGTTTTAGGACTCACAGAGCATTGTCAGGTAAGCTCTGTACCCTCACCTGCCAGGAGGTAGGTTGTGCAGGTGGAGGAGCCAGGGTATTTCAGAGGACGTCAGCGCATTTTCTGGGGTAAACCAGCTTGTTAGTAGAACAGTCCAAGACTTGGATTTAGATTTTCTGACTCAAAAGTCAAGCTGGCTCCTCAGGATAGTTTTAAGATCAGGGTTTAGAGACCTGGCAGACGGAGGGGAAGTCTCGGGTAACACTCTCCTTTATTGCTCCTATTTGCTTCTTCTCCAGACTATTTATGTAGAATTTCCAGAACATATGGTATGGCTTTTGATGTTTTTCATCAGGTTGGGCTTTGATTTCTAACTTTTCTTCCTCCTGTTTCAGGCTTATCCAGTCTAACCCAACTTACATAGTACAGTCGGCCCTTTGTATCTGTGGGTTCCGTGTCTGTGAATTCAACTAACTATGGTTTGAAAATATATATTTTTTTAAAACATTGCGTCGGCCGGGCACAGTGGCTCATGCTAGGATTATAAATCCTAGCACTTTGGGAGGCCGAGGCAGGTGAATCACTTGAGATCAGGAGTTTAAAATCAGCCTGCTCAACATGGTGAAACCCCGTCTTTACTAAAAATACAAAAAATTAGCCGGGTGTGGTTGCAGGTGCCTGTAATTCCAGCTACTTGGGAGGCTGAGGCAGGAGAGTTCCTTAGAACCCGGGAGGTGGAGGTTGCAATGAGCCAAGATTGTGCCACTGCACTCCAGCCTAGGCGACAGAGCGAGACTCTGTCTCAAAAAAAAAAAAAAAAAAAAACCAAAAAACGTCTGTAGTGAACATGTACAGACTTTTTTCTTGTCATTTCCTAAATAATACAACAACCATTTACCTAGGATTTACACTGTATTAGGTAAGTAATCTGGAGATGATATAAAGTGTATGGGTAGATGTGCATAGCTTATATGCAAATACTATACCATTTTATAGAAAGGACTTAAGCATCCTTGAATTTTGGTTTCCATGGAGGATTCTGAACCAATCCCCCACTGATAGCGAGAGACCACTGTATCATTGCCTTTGCTTTCGTATGTATTTCTTTTCTTTATTTTATTTTTGATAACTTTAATATTATTAAAGGTTTACAAGTTCATTTCATTCAGACTCGATCTTAACTGTCCTCTGACCATGTTCAAGTCTACTTTGACGCCATTCTAGGTAGTAACACATAGTTATTATCATAAAGATGAGGGCATCTTTTCTTAAACCAAAATAAATTCCAGCTAAATCAAATAGTTAAGTATAAAAATGTAGCCATAGCACACTAGAAGAAAAGTAAGAATGGCTTTTATGATATTGGTGTGTTCTAATCTTCACCTAAAGGCCAGGAGCATAGGAAGAAAATGCTTTCGTTTGACAACATAAAGACTTAAAGTTCTATACAGCAAAACATTCGTATCAAGCAAGGTTGAAAGACAAGTGGCAAGCTGAGCAAACTCTGATAAAGGGTTAATATTTGTCTCATGCAAGGAAACACCACCAAAAGACAAAAATGATTAAACAACAATGGAAGAATGGAGAAGGGAAACATAGAGTGGACCAATAAATACATGAAAAGATGTTTAACTAGAGGAAGAATTCAAGTAATGCAAATAAAAATGAGGTCATTTTTTAATCCATTAGATGGATGAAGATTAAAGAAAGGTCAACAAAACCCAATATTGACACTGGGTGGGAGAGCAGGCACCCTCCTGAACTTGCAATAATTGGTACAGCTTTTTTTTTTTTTTTTTTTTTTTTGAGACAGAGTCTCACTGTGACTCCCAGACTGGAGTGCAGTGGCACAATCTCGGCTCACTGCAAGCTCCGCCTCCTAGGTTCACACCATTCTCCTGCCTCAGCCTCCCGAGTAGCTGGGACTACAGGCGCCCACCACCAAGCCCGGCTAATT
The DNA here is from genome assembly GCF_049350105.2 of Macaca mulatta. Lineage (NCBI taxonomy): Eukaryota > Metazoa > Chordata > Mammalia > Primates > Cercopithecidae > Macaca > Macaca mulatta. The sequence goes on along the minus strand of NC_133420.1, from coordinate 112,631,867 downwards.
TTTTTGTATTTTTAGTAGAGACAGGGTTTCACCGTGTTAGCCAGGATGATCTTGATCTCCTGACCTTGTGATCCACCCGTCTCAGCCTCCCAAAGTGCTGGGATTACAGGCATGAGCCACCGCGCCCGGCCTGGTACAGCTTTTCTGCTGGGCAGTTTGGCAGCATGCATTGCAACTTAAAATATGCATACACTTTGACCCAGCAGTTTCACATCTAGGGATTCCTTTTAGAGATCTGTGTGGAGGGTTATTTGACACAGAGTCGTTAATTGTGCAAAATTAAATGAAACAAATATTCCCTGGTGTCAATAGTACTTAAACATCTTTATGCTTATATGGTGGAATATTTCAAGGTACTTGTTAATCTAAATTGACTGGGATGATGTCCATGACACATGTTTGAGTAACAAATTATAGACAGGCAGGGTATATAACGGAAACCCCTTGGTATTAAAATGTGTCTCTCACTGTGGGTTTCTGTGCACATAAGTGAGAACCTGGAATAATGGTACCCTAAAATCATCAATATGTTACCCATGCTTATCCTTGGATGATGAACGCAGGGTTATTTTGACTTTCTTTTATATTTCTGTATATACATCTGTGTGCATGTGTATGAGTTCAAAGTGAGCATATATCATTTTTAAAATTGGAAACCTTTAAGTGTGAATTTCCAAGAAGGGGAATGTACAGAATGTTGCAGGAATATGTGGTAGGTAGGGAGTTGGGAGCAAGGACCTATGTAGGATACCCACTAAAGGCATCTCTACTCCTTTACATGAGTGCAGAACCCTGTTGCAAAGGAGAGGAAAGCCTTGCCCATGCTTTCGAGGAGAGCCATGACCTTGAGGTAGCTTGAGTGGGTGGCTGTGATCAAATGAACTGGGTGGGGCTGACCCAGTTCTGTTTTTGTACCTGGTACAGCTGCACCCTTTTTGCATATATCTGCCTCGCTCTCTAAAGCAAGGTCATGCATGGGCTTCCTCTCTTTACCAGTCATTTCCCCTCCTAGTACATTTTGTCCAAGGCATGGTCTGTCTGTAACCTTGTCTCATTGGTGGTCAGGTAGAATTGGGTTGGGTCAGCCTAAATCCAATCTTATAAAACCAAAGACTTTGTTTAGTTAATTCAGATCATCTTAGAAGATACAAGGCTGCTGTTTTTTATACGCTTGATTGTAAAGTTCCTGGGATTTTGTTTCCTTTTTTTTTGAGACAGGGTCTTGCTGTGTCGCCTGGGCTGGAGTACAGTGGCACGATCTCAGCTCACTGCAGGCTCAACTTTGTTCCTGGGGTTTCTACTTTGTCTTTTTCCGTTCTCTATTTCTCAAGGTCATGGACTGTGTGCTTTTAAATTTTTTTCTTGTGATCCTTTTCATTGCTTAATTCAGTAATATAGGTGGCATTTAGTAAACATTGACAAAATGATGAAATAAGTAAGGTCAAGGATGGGCCTCTTTACAAATGACTTTTTTTTTTTTTTTCTTTTTTAAAAAAGCAGAACTGGTTCTTCCCAAAGAGAGGAGAGCAGAACTGCTTTTTGCATTGCTGTAGGGTGTTGGAGGTGCTGCAGGTGGATCCTCCCCGGGCTAGAAGTAGAGTACCCTCTGTTCCCTCTCTTGCCAGTTTTTGTCCCTTGTAGCAGAGGGACTGCTGTGGATGTGGAGCGGAGCAAAGGCTTTTCCAGCCTTCTTTACTTTTATATTTTTTGAGATGGAGTCTCCCTCTCGCATAAGCTGGAGTGCAGTGGCGTGATCTCAGCTTACTGCAGCCTGCACCTCCTGGGTTCAAGCAGTTCTCTACCTCAGCCTCCCGAGTAGCTGGGATTACAGGTGCCCGCCATCGTGCCCGGCTAATTTTTGTATTTTTAGTAGAGATGGGGTTTCACCGTCTTGGCCAGGCTGGTGTTGAACTCCTGACCTTGTGATCCACCTGCCTTGGCCTCTGAAAGTGCTGTGATTACAGGCGTGAGCCACCGCACCTGGCCTTTCCTGCCTTCTTTAAACCAGCCTGTGCTGTAGACACTGAGGACACCTTTTTGTTTAGCTGACCCCTGGGCCCTGTCGGTGAAGTCTTTTGAGTTTGACACTGAACTGTGGCGAAACTTTCAGAACACCCAGGATATCATGACTTGACCATCACCCTCTAGAATGGAATGTTTTTGGTCATGTTTTCTTGGTTTGTTGAAAGTTTGAGGGAAGCCTGTGAACAATAAAATCCTGTTTCAATTGTACATGAGCTGGGACAAGTGGGAAAGAGGTCAGCAGATCTTTCTTCTGCTCTGTCACCTTAGGCCTTGTCTTTGAAAGCTGGACTGCTTTGACAGTGCTGTGGCTGCCGTGGCTTCTGACACCAGCTTGAATGAACTTGCAATAATGACATAAATGTGTCATGGTGTGCCGTCACTGAAAAAGTACACTTGGCCAGGCTCAGTGGCTCACGCCTGTAATCCCAGCACGTTGGGAGGCCGAGGCAGGCAGATCATGAGGTCAGGAGATCAAGACCATCCTGGTTAACATGGGGAAACCCGGTCTCTACTAAAAATACAAAAAAAAAAAAAAAAAATTAGCCGGGTGTGGTGGTGGACGCCTGTAGTCCCAGCTACTTGGGAGGCTGAGGCAGGAGAATGGCGTAACCCAGGAGGCAGAGCTTGCATTGAGCCGAGATCACACTACTGCACTCCAGCCTGGGCGACAGAGTGAGACTCCGTCTCAAAAAAAAAAAATTATATATATATATAGTCACCATATTAAATGATCATGTAGCCTTTAACCGCCTAGATTTTCCAATTAAATTAAACTACTCATTATCTCTTATTATGCGACCAATAAAGTGTGCGGTTGTGGCTTACTTTGCAAGTGGGATTAATATCTACTGTTTATCTCAAGATAAGTATTAGTAACATAACCTGGGGAAACCTTTTTATGCACCTTTCCAGAGCAAGGGAGGGAGAGGAGGACTAAAGTGTTAGAGGTATGAAGTTTTACCTTTCTAAACTGATTGTGAAGTATTCTAAACATTTGTATGGCTTTGTCTTTATAGACTGAAATCGCCAAGAGATTGAATACGATTTGTGCACAAGTCATCCCATTTCTGTCTCAGGAAGTAAGTAAAACCGTTCAGCTGTTAAAGTGCAATTATGTTGCTTCTCTGTTTGCAAATTAGCTAGTTTTAAGATGTTAATTTTATCACAAGGAACAAGTGTGAAGAACATCTGTTACAGCTGAAGTGTGTAAACCCCCTGCTAGTCTATCCAGCACATCTGAGGGCACACTGTGGAAATGGTGACAATAGCTCAACCTCCAAATTAATTTTTTTTTCCCTCTGGAAAACTGCAAAATGACTATCCAATGTATAGTTTTGCTTTCTTTCTTTTTTTTTCTGAGACGGAGTCTCGCCCTGTCGCCCAGGCTGGAGTGCAGTGGCCAGATCTCAGCTCACTGCAAGCTCCGCCCCCCGGGTTCATGCCATTCTCCTGCCTCAGCCTCCTGAGTAGCTGGGACTACAGGCGCCCACCACCTCACCCGGCTAGTTTTTTGTATTTTTAGTAGAGACGGGGTTTCCCCGTGTTAGCCAGGATGGTCTCGATTTCCTGACCTCGTGATCCGCCCGCCTCGGCCTCCCAAAGTGCTGGGATTACAGGCGTGAGCCACCGCGCCCGGCCAGTTTTGCTTTCTTTAAGTAGCATAAGCTTGAGAGCTACTGAAAATTCAGGTGTCCTTTTTATCTTTTAAATAGAAAGCTGTTCTCATACTGACTTTTAAAAATGGTTCCATCAAGGTAGACTTTACTAGGGAAGCAGGTAGTTCTTTTGTACTTACGTATCAAGGCAGTTGTCTTAATACTGTCCTTGAAGGGGCGGATGATAATAGTCCAAAATACATTAACTTACTGAGTCATATGCATGTGTAAGCTATTTTGTTTAGTTACAAAGTCATAGAAGTTTAATCTTAACATTCTTTGAGGGGGGAAATCTCTTCATATGAGTAATCTATGAAATTGACTCAGGACTATTGTATTTTAGCTTTGCCTTGAAAAGTTTACCTTCCTTTTGGATATAAGCTACTAAATGCTGTAATGTGTTCTAAGTGTGCATGGGATGAATGCGTCTTCACACAGGGTGGAAAGCTTATTGGCCCGGGAGTTGGAATACTGGGTATCCTGGTTGGCATCTGTTGCTCCATGCTGGATGGTCACCATCTCGTTATTGTTGTAACAGCCTTTTCCAGTATAACCTTTGTCTGTCTGATATGACAGTATATTTGTCTGCCGTTTGAATATATTAGTAGTTGTTAGACTTTAGTGATCCAGGGCTCTATGTTACATTCTCATGCCTCCCAAAGTAAATGTATGGCTTTGTTTTTATTTGTGGGTGGAGTTGGGAGTTGGGAGGTGTGGGGTGAGTTTCCATCTCTGAACTGAGGCTGGAGTCCTTCCTTTGCCTTGTGGAGGGTGAAGAATCAAAAGGCTGTAAAAGAGTGAGAGGAATTCCAGGAGTTTCTGAAAATGACGGGGGGGGGTCAAGGTTGATTGATCAGATAAGTGATCAACAGATTAATGTTAAAGTTTTAGGTATTAAAATGGGTATTTTATTTGTTTATTTTAAAAATAGAGGTTTCACCATGTTGCCCACGCTGGTCTTGAACTCCTGGGCTCACCCCGTCTTGGCCTCCCAAAGTGCTGGGATTACAGGCATGAGCCACTGCGCCTGGCTGTAAAATGAGTATTTTAAAATTGCTGTAAACTTATGGCCAAACTTATCATGGTGAACCTCTTCTGTGAAGAAGGACGATCTTCCAAATTCTGTTCTATTTATTTTTTAAGGTCCTATGTTATCATTCTTTATGTCCTTTTTTGTTTTCTACCATTCCAAGCCAAAATTTGCAGCCAGAAGTAGTGACTGGTGTTGTTTAGAAATAAAGGGCACTGCCATTCTCAGTTTTTCCCTGTGTTCTCTGAAAATAATGTGTGGTTGAGAAATTCCGCGTTTAAACCCCTCTACTTCAGCCTGCATTGCGCACAGCATTTGACTTTTTGTTGTTAGAATATACAATGAAGTTCTTGGCTGTTGCTAATGCCCTTTCTTCTCCTTGTTTTCAAAGCATCAACAACAGGTGGCCCAGGCTGTCGAACGTGCCAAACAGGTGACCATGGCAGAGTTGAATGCCATCATCGGGGTACGTGGCCTACCAGGTCTACCTCCTACAGTGTGTATAACCAGCTTTCATTTCTTATTAATTTGATGGCTTTATATATATGTGTGTGTGTGTGTGTATATTTGTGTAGCTTAACGTTGACCTATTTGATAAGGGTGGGAGGAAGAGACTTGGGGTGTGCTAAGGTATATGGAGGAAGAGGGCTTAGCATAAGGAAGATGACAGGAGAAACATTTTAGGAGGGGACAAAAAATAAATCTATTAATTAAAAACATTCGTTTTAAACAGACTGGGGTCTTGATATTTTGTCTAGTCTGGCCTGGAACTCAAGTGATCCTCCTGCCTTAGCCTCCTGAGTAGCTGGGTCCGAGGGCAGGCACCCCCTTGCCCGTCCTTAAATCTACTTTTAAGTGGTAAAATAAATGTAGTTCATCCTGTGACACCTAAACCACCCTTGCTTCATTAGTCTAGTAAAAGCTTTAGGTTAGCATTTTAAATACTTTCCTCATTTCTCTCTTACAATGTGAGATCACAGTGAGGTCAAAATGGGTCTCTGAATTATCGTTTCATTTAGTTATCCTTGCTTTTTGCCTTTTGCTTTCTGGGGTATTCGAACCTACATAACTGTTGGCTCTTGTTCTTTCTTGCGCCTCTTTCATGAATTTTTAAGTGACAAACCAATGAAAAGAGCGCTTTCTTGCTGTGGAAGAAGTGTTAATTGTCTGCCCTAGTGCTCCCTGGCCTTTCACCCGGGTTCTGCTCTCCTCTGTTGAGTTCAGTTAGTGCTCCGTGCTGGCCACTGGTTGTCAATCACAAGTCATTTGCTCTGCATTAATGAATCTGGTGAACTGTGCATTCCATCCCCTGCATGAGTTCATCCCCCGCCCCCCACTGCAGGACCTGGGACGGTTCTCACGTGTTCTTCCCCTTCCAGACTAAGCCAAAGAAGGAGCTGAAACAAGGGACCATCCTTTCTGATTTTATTCATATGTGAGTGCCTTGAGCAGATTCAAATCACTCATTTATCAATTTATGTTAATTGCTTGTGAGATGATGCCCTGCTGGTCTTTATAGTTCCCTCAGACACTTTGTAATGATAATTAGACATGCTGCTGTACGGATTAAGAGTGCCATAGTCCAATGACGGCCACAGACAATGGAACCAGTTAATCCATCAGAGCTTAAAATTACATCCCAACTGGAGATGGAGAAAAAACATAAGAGCCAAGGAGGATTAAAGAACGAGCCTCAGCTTGAAAACTCTCCTTTCATCAGTTTCTCAATTGCAGATCTGCAGTTGGGTTGTCTGTGGTAAGCTATTGGCAGTCAATTAGGTGAAATAAACTAGGAGGGTGACCTTCATTTCCTTTTAATAGCTTTTTCCTCCCTGAAATGGGGAGCTTCAGTGGATTTTCAGCTTAAATTTTATTCAAGCTGCTTTATTACACTTGACAGCTTAGCTCTGCATAAACAATTCTCCCTCCTTTTCCCCCCAGATCCAGGCACTGCCTTCCCCCTCCTTCAGTATCACATTTTTGACTGTTACTTAGTGGGCTCTCTAATCACATTCAACAAAAAACACAATTACATCTGCATTTGTCTGCTGCCTTCTGTACCCTTTTCTTGTGTAATGAATTGCTTTATTTCAGAGATCAAATCAAATATTCACTGGTACTTTCGCATGTACTGTGTTTGATTAGCAAAGACTAATAGTGAATTGTACTTGTAGCTCAAGCACAGAATTTTTTCACCCAAATGAATGAGGATGGAAAAGCCTGTTTTGATTAAAGGAAAACATATGCAAAGCAGTTCTCAAGTACCCAGTTAAACTTTGTGGAACATGTTTGTTTTCTGATAGACTCTAAATTTCGACATATAATTTCTTGATGGTAAAACTCTGATGTTTACATTCTCAAAGGCACCGCCCAGCTCTCGTGAATCTCCTTCGCACCTACACTTTAGGAAGGAGGAAATCGTATTAACCAGATGTTCATAGGTAATACCCAGTTTGAGCTGAACCGGAGAATAAAAATAGCAGATCTTTTTCGAAGGGCAAATGAATTTCTAATTTTACAAATGGCTTTAGTCCAGGAAAAATGTTGTGGAGGTTATTATAAAGGCAGGTTAGCTCTGGGTGCCTTGGCAACAATAAACCAAAGTGGTGAATCAGGCGCAATGCAAACGAGACTTACGCCCATTGCGTGTCTTGGGCATACTGGCATGTGCGGTTTTTATCATTGTAATTTTTGGATTAGTATATGAATTTATGTCAGAAGGCTCTTTTCAAGTTTGTAGTGATCAATAATTATCCCACACCTTAAGTTTCATGCTGTGGTATATGCTTGATTTTTGCTTGAAAGGAATTGTGTGCGTCCTGGAAAATCGAAGTAGCATAAAATTGGGTTGACAATTCAGTGGACCTTTGCACCCCTTCATTGAACATGCAGTGTGTCAACCTGTCTCCCCAGAGGGGAGGAGGTACCGGGAGACTGTCTGTTCCTACAAGCAGCAGCTGCACAGAGTAAATGCAGCCTGGTTTGATAGCAGCTGTCAGTATTGTTCAGGGGCCGACTTAGGGTAAAGAACAATGGGAGAGGCCACGCTCTTAGTCTGCATCCACTTTCAGGCTAAGAAAAGAAATAGTAATTTAACGGTTTAGACATCTATTACAAGTGTGAAAGATCATGAAAGAGTACCCTTTAAAATGCAAATGAGCCGAAACATTCTCATTCCCTTTAAGGTACAATCAAGGAGCTTGACTGCTTGCTTGACAGGGCTAAAGATACTTCTCCTTATCAAACCTGGAAAAAGTAAATCTTCTCAAGGACATCCACCTTCTAGGTTAGTTCGAGGTGTGTCTTGGGCCCGCGGGTGCTCTTTGAGGAGGCAGAGAGAGGTTATATTTTGTCTGTGCTTGTTGAGGGAATTAGCAGAGTCCCCATTTCTCACCAGCATAGAAATTGTAGTTCTCCTATCTGGCAGAAAATACTGAATTTTAATTCTTTCTCACCGTAGCACCTGCCTTCAACTTACATAGAGTATCAGTATTTAAGAAAAATAAGCTTCTTAGATATTTGATACTGGAGAGACTATTGAAATATTTCTGTAGACCTTTTTTTAAACAGCTTTGACAGCAAATCTGGTGACTGGCAGAATAATAACTACGGTCCTACTTTTTGAATTTTGCTTATTACCAATTCTTTTGCTATTAAATGTGTTGTAGTCTTGTCACAATGAAAAGGCTAATTTATAGTGCAAAGGTGTACAAAATTTGTACAAGGTTTATTTGGTTTGACACATAGCTCACTTAGGCCTTAGCAAACAAGTCGCATTGTGAGAAGGGAACTTACTCATTTGAGACCTTGAGTTTTTAGATCAGGATCGTTGTTAAACCATAAGCAACATTTTTGTTTGTTTTTTAAAATTTCTACTAAGAATGGTCAAAACAAAATTGGTTATTAAACGTTGTAACATCTTATTTGTGGAATGGCTAATGGCTGCCTGAATGCAGGGAGAATTGATAGAAAGACTCTTCAAGACCACTTCTCCACTTTATTATTTGGGGAGTTTGCAACTAAAAGCTCTCTTCTACCTGCTCTGATAGGTACTGAATAATTGATTTCAGTTGGGATTGGGATTTCAAATAATTAGTGTTCTCTTAACATCACAGATAATCGAGGGATAATATAGAGAGATACATATCTGTACACACATAGATTTGTTTTTTTCAGTTGATGTCTAATTGTAATATAGTGAAATGCACAGCTTGATTTTTGACACCTATGTATACCTGGTAACCCACATTCCACAGTAAGGGGGTGGTTTCCAGAACCCCAGTGGATTCCATTATTCTTATCAGTTTTTCCCCTTCTCCTAAAGAAAGATAGTTGCTTTTTTTTTTCTTTCTTTCTTTCTTTCTTTTGGCATGTGAAAGAAGAGCTAAAGATGGTTGGGGTTTTTTTTGGAGACAGAGTTTTACTCTGTAACTCAGGCTGGAGTGCAGTGGCATGATCTCTGCTCACTGCAACCTCTGCCTCCCATGTTCGAGCAATTCTTCTGCCTCAGCCTCCCGAGTAGCTGGGATTACAGGCATGCGCCGCCAAGCCCAGCTGATTTTTGTATTTTTAGTAGAGACAGGGTTTCACCATGTTGGCCAGGCTGGTCTTGAACTCCCAAACTCAGGTGATCCACCTGCCTCAGCCTCCTAAAGTGTTGGGATTACAGGTATGGGCCACCGTACCTGGCCATAAAGATGGTGGTTTTTTTAACTGAAAAGTTAAAAAAGAATCAGTCAATTACATTTTAAAAAATATTAATAGTAAACAATGGCACAGTTGTATGTTTTATTTCTAACCACCTGTTGTTCCATTTCATGGTGTTTTTGGTAATCCACATAAGAATATTTACACTGTGTTGCCTTGGACAAAGCATGGGCCTTGGGATCAGATGGACTTGGGGAGGATGCTTAGCTGGCATCTATTAGCTTTATAACCTCATATAGTCAGTTAACCTCTACAATGTCCCCCATCCGTGGATGGTAATACCGTCTCTACCTTCCCTGCTTTTGTGGGGATAAGACCCTGGCTGGCAGTCTTCAATGAACATGTGATCCTGACCCCTTGAACTGCAGTTTTGTCTGCCTGGTTTTCCTAAGTGCTTGTAGCAGATCCGTAGGTCCAGTTGGTCAAGCCCTGGTCGGGGGTGGTTGTGCCAAGCAGCAGTTCACCCCTTTGTCTTGTTTAGTGGTTACAGGGATGTGGGTGTTTGAGATTGGACCCAGCCAGATGCTCTGCTCCTGCCATTAAGTTGTTGTGCATGAATGACAGGGACACAATAGTGAAAAAGGACGGCCATTTAGCTTTTGATGTACAAACTTAGAAGTTCAAAACCACAAGAAAAAAGTTAAGTTTGGGGAACAGATGGAGACAGAATTGAGAGCAAAAATGTGAAGACATCATTGACTTCCTTACCTAACATGAGGAAGAAGGCAGACAGTGCCATTGTTGACACAGAGAGGTTATAGGAATCATTCTGATAAAGTTGGGAGGGAAGAGAGTTAGAAGAGATGGCCGGATGACCAGTGGGGATTGTCCTTCCCTTCCACAAAATGACAGGTTTCTATTTGTGGCCTCAAAGCGGACAGTTGGGTGCAAGACAATTTGAGCAGTTTCCTGTGGTAATGCCTGTGAACTTTAGGAGATCAAGAAATTTGGGTTTGTTTACATATAACCTATGTACAAGAGAGAGAAGAAAAAAAGAAATTTGGGTTTAGGCAACCTGGTTTTTCTTTCTCACTTATTTGGATGTAGTCTGACTTATTTTTCATGAACATAACCTTGGTCAAGGCATATGGGGCTTATATGGGAATCTGTTTATTGATCAGATTTCTATGTTCCTCCTCCATAGGCAAATACCTGATTCTGTATATTTTAAAACAACTTAGTATAAAATTAAAAATAAGTCTAGGGTATTTTGTGATGTCTGGCTAGATGTTTTCGTGTAGGGGATGGCTGTGAATTCAAACTCCTAAAACATTTGTAGAAGGAGCTTGTCCATCCCTAAGAGATTGAGTTGTAGACCTAAAGGGCTCTCCACTGTTGCATGAGATGATTGGTTTAAGGATTAGTAAAATGTTGGATTATTTTTCTCCTTTGGCTGTAGCTGTCAGCTATCTATGGGACTGTAGTGTGTGAAGTTTAAGAGGATGAGGTTAGCCTCTTATTCTTATGAGTATGCGGTTAATCCCTGGAAAGCCATCAATAACCCAGCCGTAAGTTTCTTTATAAAACAAATTCTCCCTAGGAGAATAATGCATAGCCTGCTACCGAGAGAAGACTAAATAGCTACAACAAACATGGATCTTCTAGCTCTACTAACTTGTATTTAGTGACGTACTCTCTACTTAAATTACAACAATCTAGCGCTTTTATTAAATTTCCACAGGGAAAGAACAATATTGCAAAGAAGTCTTCGCAGCCCATCTCTCCTTTGGTTAAGTTTGTTTGTCTGTTTTTACTGAGAGCACAACTAGGTGCCTGACAAATGCAGAACTCTTCCTCAGTGTCCGGATTATCGTCATCACGCTTTGTAGTTATTAGAAAAGTGTTGAAGCGTTTACTTTTTAATTTCCCCACGTATTTCTTTCCTTTTTTAAAAAAAATTTTAATTTAATTTTAAGTTTCGGGATACATGCACAGGATGTGCAGGTTTGTTACATAGGTAAACATGTGCAGTGATTGCTGCGCCTGTCAACCCACCCACATAGTTTCCTGTGATTTTTACTTGATTCCCTGGAATAAAGCATTATATATTCTTCTTTTTTCCAGAAGGAGGAGAAAAGCTTCAGAATAGAAAATAGAGTACCCCATTATAGGAATTACAGCTGTGTATTTTTAAATTTTTAATTTTTGTGGGTACATACTATCTGTATATATTTATGAGGTACAGGAGATGTTTTGATGCAGGCATACAGTGTTTAATAAGCACATCATAAAGAATAGGGTATCTATCCCCTGAAGCATTTATCTTTTTTTTTTTTTTTTTTTTTTTGAGACGGAGTTTCGCTCTTGTTGCCCAGGCTGGAGTGCAATGGCACGATCTTGGCTCACTGCAACCTCTGCCTCCTGGGTTCAAGTGATTCTCCTGCCTCACCCTCCCGAGTAGCTGGGATTACAGGCATGTGCCACCATGCCTGGCTAATTTTGTATTTTTGGTAGAGACGGCGTTTCTCCATGTTGGCCAGGCTGGTCTGGAACTCCTGACCTTAGGTGAACTGCCCACCTCGGCCTTTCAAAGTGCTGGGATTATAGGTGTGAGCCCCTGCGCCCGGCAAGCATTTATCTTTTGTGTTACAATCTAATGACACTCTTTTAGTTATTTTAAAATTACAATTAAATTATTATGTTTTTTTTTTTGTTTTTTTGGTTTTTTTTTTTTGAGACGGAGTTTCTCTCTTGTTTCCCAGGCTGGAGTGCAATGTTGGGATCTCGGCTCACCACAGCCTCTGCCTCCTGGGTTCAAGCAATTCTTCTGCCTCAGCCTCCCCTCACAAGTAGCTGGGATTACAGGCATGCACCACCATGCCCAGCTAATTTTGTATTTTTAGTATAGACAGGGTTTCTCCATGTTGGTCAGGCTGGTCTTGAACTCCTGATCTCAGGTGATCCATCTGCCTCGGCCTCCCAAAGTGCTGGGATTACAGGCGTGAGTCACTGTACCTGGCCAAATTCACCTTTTTAAAAGCATATACTTAAGTGGGTTTTAGCATATTCACATTGCTGTACAACATCACGACTATAAAATTTTTCTAGGACGTTTTTGTCACCCTATAAAGAAACTCCATATTCATTACCATTTATTCTTCATGCCTCCTCCCCTAACCTCTGGCAACTACCAATGTGCTTATCCATCTCTATGAATTTGCCTGTTCTGGACATTTCATATGAATGGAATCATATAATACGTAGCGTTGTATGCCTGGCTTCTTCATGTTTTCAAGGTTTATCCATGTTGTAGTATGCACCAGTATTTTAGTCCTTTTTATTGACAATTAACATTTCATCAATATACCACAGTTGCTTATTCATTCATAAGTTGATGGACATTTAGGTGATTTCCACTGATTGTCTATTATGAATAAGGCTGCTGTGAACATTTGTGTACATGTTTTTGTGTGGGCATGTTTTCTCTTGGATTTGTCTCTGGGAGTAGAATTACTGGGTCTGTGGTAACTTTATTCACTTTTTGAGCAACAGCCAAACTATTTTCCAAAGCGGCTGCATCATGTTGCATTCTCACAATAGCATATGAGAATTCCAATTTCTCTATATGATCTCTGCCATTTACTGTCCATCTTTTTTATTCTATGCATCCTAGTGGGTGTGAAGCAGCATCTCCTGTTTTTTATTTGCATTTTCCTGATGGCTAATGATGTTGAGCATCTTTTCAACCAAAACCCGCCTAGTTTTTGTAGTGGATTTACCATCACATGGCTTGTCATAGCCTTAATGGCCTTCCGGGGAAATGGGATGAGCAAGGCAGTGGTCGTGCAGGAAGAGTTGGCCTGTGTGGATTAGCTGAAATGGAGAAAGAATAAAGACAGGCCAGGCATGGTGGCTCACGCCTATAATCCCAGCACTTTGGGAGGCTGAGGTGGGCGGATCACCTGAGGTTGGGAGTTCTAGACCAGCCTGACCAACATGGGGAAACCCCGTCTCTACTAAAAAGACAAAATTAACCTGGCCTGGTGGCACATGCCTGTAATCCCAGCTACTCGGGAGGCTGAGGCAGGAGAATCGCTTGAACCCAGGAGGCAGAGGTTGCGGTGAGCTGAGATAGCACCACTGCACTCCAGCCTGGGCAACAAGAGTGAAACTCCGTCTCAAAACAACAACAACAACAACAACAAACACCCCACCAAGTACCAAGTACCATTTTAGCAAATTTCAAGTATACAATACAGTATTATTAACTATAGTCTCCGTGCTGTACCTTGGAAATCCAGATCTTCTTTATCTTGGGTAACTGAAACCTTGCACCCTTTGACCAACCTCTCATTTTCCCCTACCCCTCCAGGCAGCCACCATTCTACTCTCTGCTTCTGTGAGTTGTACTCTTAGATTCCACATAGTAGGGAGATTATGCGTTATTTGTCTTTCTGAATCTGCCTATTTTGCTTAGCCTACTGTCCTGCAGATTTACCCATGTTGTCACAAGTGGTAGGATTTTCTTCTTTTTCAAGGCTGAATGGTATTCCATTGTGTTTGTATGTACCACATTTTCTTTATCTGTTCATCCATCAACAGATATTTGGGTTGTTTGATTATCTTGGCTCTCGTGAATAGCGCTGCAGTGGTCATGGAGTGCAGATGTATGGTATACTGATTTCATTCTCTTTCTCTCTCTCTCTCTGTCTGATTTCATTCTCTCTCTCTCTCTGTCTCTGATATACTGATTTCATTCTCTCTCTCTCTCTCTTTCTTTCTTTCTAGATGGAGAATCACTCTGTCACCCAGGCTGGAGTGCAGTGGCACTGTGTCGGCTCACTGCAACCTCCATCTCCTGGGTTCAAGCAATTTTCCTGCCTCAGCCTCCTGAGTAGCTGGGATTATAGGCGCCCACCACATCTGGCTAATTTTTTTTTTTTTTTTTTTTTTTTCAGTAGAGACGTGGTTTCACCATGTTGGCCAGGCTGGTCTCGAACTCCTGACCTCAGATGATCCACGCGCCTTGGCCTCCCAAAGTGCTGGGATTGCAGGTGTAAGCCACCGCACATAGATCCTGATTTCATTTTCTTTAGATATATACCCAGAAGTGGGATTGCTGGATCATGTACAGATTGAGCAGCCCTAATTCTAATTCTCAGCCAGTAAGAATATTGCAAATATTTAAAAATCTGAAAAAAAGCCAGAATCCAAACATTGCTGGTCCCAAGCACTTCAGAAAAGGGATACTTAACCTTTTTGAGAAAGTAGTTCTATTTTTAACTTTTTAAGAAACTTCTATACTGTTGTTTTCTATCAGGACTGTACCAGTTTACATTCTAAGAACAGTGTACAAGGGTTACCTTTTCTCCACACCGTCACTAACACATATCTTGTCTTCTGTTACCTGCCATCTCAATGGGTTTGAGGTGATATTTCTTTCTTTCTTTTTTTTTTTTTTTTTTTTTTTGGAGATGAAGCTTTGCTCTTGTTGCCCAGGCTGGAGTGCAATGGCGTGATCTCTGCTCACTGCAACCTCCGCCTCCCAGGTTCAAGCGATTCTCCTGCCTCAGCCTCCTGAGTAGCTGGGATTGCAGGCATGTGCCACCACGCCCAGCTAATTTTGTATTTTTCACAGACACTGGTTTTCTCCATGTTAGTTGGGCTGGTCTGGAACTCCCCACCTTAGGTGATCTGCCCACCTCGGCCTCCCAAAGTGCTGGGTTTACAGGCGTGAGCCACTACGCCCAGCCTGAGGTGATATTTCACTGTGGCTCTGATTTGCATTTCCTTCATGATTAATTATATTGAGCATTTTTTCGTTTATCTGTTGGCCATTTGTATGTCTTCTTTGAAAAATGTCTGTTTAGGAGGTCCTTTGCCCATTTTTAAATTAGGATACTTATTTTTTTATTTTCATACTATTGAGTTTTTTGGATGTTAACCTCTTATTTGAGGGATGGTTTGCAAATATTTTCTCCCATTCCTTAGGTTGCCCATGCATCCTTTTCTGTGTGCTCCTGCATTGAGATGGGGCCTTTAATGGATTGTTACTTTAGTTTTTATTATTGTCTTCGAGTGGCTGGAGAATTCTTGGCCCTGTAAGCAGTTTCTCCCAGTTTATCACCCTTGCCCCTCTTTACGTGAGAGGCCATTCACATAATGGGAGGTATTGCGATAACTCCTGCAGTAGTGTCCTTGATGTTTTCTGCTGCCAGACGGCTCTTTCCCACTTGTTTATGTAGCATACCAGTTTTCTTCTTCTTTCTTTATTTTTGCTGTCTCCCAAGATAGGATTTGAGTGTTTTAAAGAACAGGAAAATAGCAGAAATCAAGGAAGAGTGATTTGGAGAGAACTGTCAACAAACACTCCTTTTCACGTTTTTTCCCCTTTAAAAAAAGTGTTTAAATACCGAGTGCTATAAATGCCACTTACTGTCACTCTTAGCATCAGAGGTGCCATTTAGGGGCATGGTTTTAGTTTGGGTTGGGTTAAGTCTGTGATTTTTATGACATAGTTTTTCTTGGGGTTATAAGCAGGTGAAGTTTCAGAAATTAAAGTTGATTCCATGGTTGGTGGTAAGGAGCTTAGGATCCGGTGAGGAGAAGGTGGGCATTGGCCTGTGTTTTCATACTGGGTGTCCTTCCCAGTTGTTAGAGGCTACAACAACATGGTGATAAGCCATGTGCTGTGACTGTGTGTAGAAACTATACCATTACAATAATACTCTGAATGTAAACAGCAAAGTCAGTTTCATTATAGTAATATAATTGACCCAAGCTGCACTAAGTAAAATGTGAATTAAAATTCTCAATGCGTGGCTGTTGTTTGACATGGATGAGATGGCTTTATTCCTTGTGGGTTTTCAGTATCATTAACTCAGGGTTTGGCATTTGTTTTATTTGTCTCACTCTCAGCCTATTCAAATGATTTTAGTTAGAGCAAGTGCATTGATCTCTTTATCCCCAAATCTGAACATTTGTCATTCCCTTTAGGGCCGCAGATCACCAGTATGTAAAATTTCCCAGTGTAGTCCTTTCTCAAATTGCTTTGTAAAATACAAGGACTTTTTTTTTTTTTTTTTTTTTGAGACGGAGTCTTGCTCTGTCACCCAGGCTGGAGTGCAGTGGCGCAATCTCGGCTCACTGCAAGCTCCGCCTCCTAGGTTTATGCCATTCTCCTGCCTCAGCCTCCTGAGTAGCTGGGACTACAGGCGCCCACCACCTCGCCTGGCTAGTTTTTTGTATTTTTAGTAGAGACGGGGTTTCATCATGTTAGCCGGGATGGTCTCGATCTCCTGACCTCGTGATCCGCCCGCCTCGGCCTCCCAAAGTGCTGGGATTACAGGCTTGAGCCACCGCGCCCAGCCTTTTTTTTTTTTTTTTCTTTAATTTTTGAAATCGTTAGTGGAATCAGCTTAAGAAAGCAGATGTTCATTTTTTTGTGTTATGACAGGGTACTCAGATGGCGATGAAGGGACAGTGAATGTGATTGAATGTTGAATAGTATTTTTATTTTTTAAACAAGAATTTGGCAAGTCACTTAGCATACAAGAACATGAATTCTCATTAATGGCACAGAATCTCAGCTTAGGTCTAAATTCAAGTTAGTGAACCTTAGCACTGTTGACATTTTGGGCAGGATAATTCTCTGTGGTGGGGGCTGTCCTGTGCATTGTAGGACGTTCACAGCATCCTTGGCCTTCACCCACTAGATGCACCAGTAGCATCCTTTTCCCTTCCCCGCAGTGACCTCCACACACGGCCACCTGTCCCTGAAGCAGGGAGGGGAGGGGTGTCAAAATTGGTTCTGCTTGAGAACCAGTGGTCTAGAATCATAGCCTGAGAAACCAGCTATATTGCTAGAAACTGTCATTGATTATCAAAAATGCTTTTTCTCGGCTGGGCTTGGTTGTTCATGCCTGTAATCCCAGCACTTTGGGAGGCCGAGGTGGGTGGATCACTCGAAGCCAGGAGTTCGAGACCAGCCTGGCCAACATGGCAAAACCCCATCTCTACTAAAAATACAAAAATTAGCTGGGTTTGGTGGTGCTTACCTGTAATCCCAGCTACTACGGAGGCTGAGGCACAAGAATAGCTTGAACCCAGGAGGCGGAGGTTGCAATGAGCCAAGATTACACCACTATACTCCAGCCTGAGCGACAGAGTGAGACTGTCTCAAAAAAACAAAACAAAACAAAACCTTTTTCTAATCACTTTACAAACTTTTGCATGTGTGTTCTACGTTGTATAAATCTACAAGCATTTTGACTTTTAAACAAATTTCCTAATTACTATAAACTAATGCTTAGAAGAATAAATTTCCTCATCCTTCCTGTCTTGTTGAAAAAAACATCTTGCAGTTTTCCAAATGATAGGGGCAGGTTTTGGTTAGAGAGGACAGATGCAGGCCAGCTATGGTAGCTTACGCTTGTAATCCAGCACTTTGGAAGGCCAAGGCAGGAGGATTGCTTGAAGCCAGGAGTTCTAGACCAGCCTGGGCAACATGGTGAGACCCCATCTCTATAAAAAAATTAGCCAAGCTGTGGCCAGGGCACAGTGGCCCACACCTGTAATCCCAGCACTTTGGGAGGCTGAGGAGGGAGGATTGCTTGAAAACAGGAGTTCCAGACCAGCCTGGGCAACATGGTGAGACCCCATCTCTATAAAAAAATTAGCCAAGTGTAGTGGTGCACACTTGTAGTCCCAGCTAAGTATGTACTTAGGAAGCTGAGGTGGGAGGATTGCTTGAGCCCAGGCATTTGAGCTGCAGTGAGCCATAATTGTGCTGCTGCACTCCAGCCTGAGTGACAGAGTGAGACTTTGCCTAAAAAAACATGCATGTATCGGCTGGGTGTGGTGGCGCACGCTTGTAATCTCAGCACTTTAGGGGGCCGAAGTGGGCGGATCACTTGAGGTCAGGAGTTCCAGATCAGCCTGGCCAATGTGGTGAAACCTCATCTCTACTAAAAATACAAAAATTAGCTGGGCGTGGTGGTGCGTACCTGGAATCCCAGGTACTTGTGTGGCTGAGGCAGGAGAATTGCTTGAGCCCAGAAGGAGGAGATTGTAGGGAGCTGAGATTTCGCCACTGTACTCCAGCCTGGGCGACAGTGAAGACTCTGTCCAAAAAAAAAAAAAAAAAAAGTGTGCATAAATTCTCCTGATTGGCAGAGCTATTGGGTTTTGGCTGTACAGTAATATCAGTATCACTTTTTCCTAAAATATGTTTAAGTAGCATCCATGCTTTTTCCTTTTGTTGAAGGCGGTAAGTACCACTGTCTCAGGTAAGCCTTGTTGAGAGCAAATGGGCGTCCAAAGACAGATGGGACCGAGGAGCGCTGTCCTTTTGGAGA
The DNA here is from genome assembly GCF_049350105.2 of Macaca mulatta. Taxonomy (NCBI): domain Eukaryota; kingdom Metazoa; phylum Chordata; class Mammalia; order Primates; family Cercopithecidae; genus Macaca; species Macaca mulatta. Next base: position 112,613,154 of record NC_133420.1, on the reverse strand, counting down.
TAGCTGCCTTACTCTTGTAGATTTGGCCCCTCTACTCATTTAAATAAATATTTTATCTTAGAAATGATACTTTGCATTTATAATGTTAAGAATCTACTTCTGAGAAAAGCCAGAGCCACCACTGTTAGGCTTGATTGTTCTTGACATACTTCTTTGGAAGAGAGCTGGGGGCAAGGGATAGCATCCTTTTGAAAATATATGACAGGCATTGAGAAGAGGGGACAGGAGATGGTACTCATGCAGTCTAAGCATAAACTCCCCCCATCACTGCCATTAGGCCTGTTGGTGAGGGTGGATTTGTCTCTGGGTACGTAGTATGGCACGTTCTCAAGAGCATCTGGTAATTGAGCAGCGGGGGAAATGCGAAGTCTTCAGTAGAGAACGACTTTGCCCCCTTTCTTATTCTTGAGAACATGACTGAGCTGCTGGGGTTACACGAGAAATGTTGTCCTAGGAAACAAAAGGGTTGTAGCCCTCATTCTGGCTCTGAGCCCCGTAGCAAGCCTGTTGGCTTTGAGCCAGTTATCATCTGTGAAATGGGAACCATGATACCTACCCTCACTGCCTCAGATGCGTTCTAAGCTTGTGCCAGACGATGGACACTTAAATATTATCTAGGAGCACTGCCCTGCAGAAACAAGAAGTTGAATATGAAGTGGAATGTCCACATTTCCTAGAATCACGACATCTTCAGCAGTTGTGATCCATTTGATTGTTACTTAGTACTCCTTTCAATTTGATAGGATTTTGCTTAAAAAAAAAAAAAAAAAAAAAAAGCAGCTTTCATTGTAGCCAAGCAATGGATAGAAGAACCCAGTTACCTCTAATAATAGACAGTGAGCTGTTCGTTCAGGGGACCTAGAAGGTCAGATTAGGGTAGAGGTGGAAGTTACCCATGGCCAGTTAGGCTGTTGAATGTTGCTGTTGCTATATATTAGTCAAACTGTTGGGTTTAACCACAAAGGTTTACTTCACAGCTGTGGCAAAGCCCCATTATGTAAGCCAACACCTCTTCACAGTAAGATATCAGAATCTGCTCCCAGTTCATCTTTTTTTTTTTTTTTGGAGAATGAGTCTCACTCTTGTCACCCAGGCTAGAGTGCAGTGGCATGATCTCAGCTCACTACAGCCTCCGCCTTCCAGGTTCAAGTGATTCTCCCACCTCAGCCTTTCGGGTAGCTGGGATTATAGGCATGCACCACCACGCCCAGCTAATTTGTATATTTTTAGTAGAGACAGGGTTTCACCATGTTGGTCAGGCTGGTCTCAAACTCCTGACCTCAAGTGATCCACCTGTCTCAGCTTCCTAAAGCGCTGGGATTACAGGCATGATCCACCTTCCCCAGTTCATCTTTCTGAAAGCTAGCTTGGATTTTGGGAGGGGAAATCTTTTTTTTTTTTTTTTTTTGGGATGGAGTCTCATTCTGTCATCCAGGCTGGAATGCAGTGGTGTGATCTCAGCTGACTGCAACCTCTGCCACTTGGGTTCAAGCGATTCTCCTGCCTCAGCCTCCCTAGTAGCTGGAATTACAGGCATCCGCCACCACGCCTGGCTAATTTTTGTGTTTTTAGTAAAGACAGGGTTTCAGCATCTTGGCCAGGCTGGTCTTGAGCTCCTGACCTTGTGATCCACCCGCCTTGGGCTCCCAAAGTATTGAGATTACAGGGGTGAGCCACTGTGCCTAGCCGGAAATCTTTACTTTCTTAGTATCTAAATATTACCGGCGTATGTTTGGTCTGACGTAAGAATCCCAGCTCTGAAGTCATCTTCTGGTGACTGCATTCTAGATTTTTAGGGGAGTAGGGGGAGCAGGGAGAAGGGTGAGAGGGTGGCGTCCTCCACCCTGTGGTTAGATTCCTTCCCCTCAGCTTAGTCTCTCTCATCTTCTTTTAATTAGTGCCGTGCTTAATTACCCGCTGCACTTGCTTGTGTATGCATCATTGCATTTCTCCCCCAGAAGCCGGACATAGCTCTTACTCTCCAAGTAATGATAGTAATTGCTGGTAGGGCAGACCTGTTCCTCATCCTTCTCCAAGCACATTTCTTATGGCAGGTGTCTAGTTCCTAATTAAGTGCTAATGAGCATGCCTGGTGGACTGTGATGCCACTGCAAGCTTCTTCAGTTTTATGTCTCACTATTGCCAAGCTCTTAAAAGGTGACAGAGCAAGAATTAGTGTCTTTGGAATGACAGGAAGGTGATTTTATGCATAAAGAAATTGTTATTATGATCTCAAATGGTGAATGAGTAGTTTATACTTTCCAAGAATGCTATGAATGCTGCCTGTTCTGACCTCACCCCCTTTCCCATTTTGCTTCTAATTAGAACTGTGCTCTCTTTGAACAGAATGAAAGTTTATAAAGATGGTTGGCTGGCTCTTAGATGTTTTTATTTATTTATTTTAAAATAGAGATGGAATCTCCCCATGTCACCCAGTCCAGTCTCAAACTCTTGGGCTACAGTAATCTTCCTGCCTTGGCCTCCAAAGTGTTGGGATTATAGGAATATAGTGAGCCACCGTGCCTGACCCTAAACATTTTTAGAAAGATTGGAGTGCTGGAAAATTCATTGTAAAATTTCCACAGACACTGATTTCTGGCTTTACGATGGTGTTTTCTCTAACTTTTGAGGTTGGGAAGTGTGTTTGGGATTCCGTTAAAAGTCAGTGGGCTGGGTAGAAATGACTGAAGATCTGGCATGAAGATTTAATATATTCAGTGCACGCAAGGGGATAATAAATAAAATGAGTAATTGAGTCCCAGGGAAGTGAGCACAAATCAGAATCTGGAGAATTTTCTAACATTACACCTTAGAAATTGAGCCTTAATCGTTTTTACTGCCTCATCAAAAATAAGTTTTATGTTGGACAGCTGAAATGTGGTCAGATTCATGGTGCAGGGGCCATTTCTTGGATACTTTTTCATTTCATACAATGTGCTTTTAAATATAATGTGTAAGAGCAATGCTACTGTGTAATGAGAACTGACTTAGAACTTCTGGAATGGGTTAAACAATGGGGGCAAAGTGCAATCATGGAAAAGGCATTTGGGAACAGGGGCTTGGCTCACCGGCTGGAGTCCCACACATAAGTGCTTTCCTCATCCATGGTCCTACCCATTCTAGGTCTGAGTATTTTCATGAGTCAAGTACAAAGAGTGGGTTTGAGGCGTGGAGCTTGGTAGGAAGGAAAGCATATACAAAGTTTCATCTCTAATGTTTCTTCCAGTGGCCACAAGCCTGGCTCCCTGAGATTTCTCCTGTCTGTGGCCTTATGGTAAACAGCAGCTGTAAGAGTTGCTTCTCTACTGACTGCAGTCCCCTCCCACCTAGGGAGAGAGTTTCAGCAATTTACTGAATGCCTTTGAGACTTTGTTCCTTCTGGGAAATGGGAATTGCAATACTTCCTCACAGGACTGAGAGGGCTTGATGGAATAAGGGGGCACAAGTGCCTGGGTGGTGCATGAGACACCCATCTTTCCAAATTCTGTTCGTTAGTGATAGTGTTTTGGTTTGTCTCATCATACTACTGTGGTAAGTCAATGCAAGGACGTAGGGTGGAATGGAGTTACCTGGTGACAGGTTGAGAGTATGGCTACTATATTGTAGGATGCATCCCCACCCCCATCTTAAACTCTCCGAAAACAGCATGAGTCTGAAAATCTGTGGCATCTTAGATTCAGTGACGTGCTGGATCTCCTCCCTGGAGGCGCAGAGAGACAGAACTAGCTCCTGTTTACTTACTGATGTAGCCAGCCTTGCTGAATAATAAACAGCTCCTGTCTTGGGGTGAGTGATACCAGAAAGTGACAGTGTAGTTGTAAGGATTATATTTTGGGAAGGTGGGAGAGGTCATTGAGCAGGTGAAAGCTTTTGATGAACTGAAAGCACTAACCGCATTTTTTTCCCCTTTCCTCCCTCTCTTTCTTGGCTCCCTTTGTGTGTTTGTTGAACCTCCTGTTCTGTTTCCTCCTTCCCCTCCTGTCATGTCTGTTTTTCCCTGGATGCCGCCTCCATCGCCATCACTGTCACCACTACCTCCTCCTCCTCCTTTTTCTCTCTCACCACCACCAACAGCAGCAGCAGTTGCAAGCTCAGCATCTTTCTCATGGCCACGGACCCCCAGTTCCCCTTACGCCTCACCCTTCGGGACTTCAGCCTCCTGGAATCCCGCCCCTCGGGGGCAGTGCCGGCCTTCTTGCGCTGTCTAGTGCTCTGAGTGGGCAGTCTCACTTGGCAATAAAAGATGACAAGAAGCACCACGATGCAGAGCACCACAGAGGTGAGAGGCCGGGCAAGCCAGATTAGGACTTTGTCCTCATACTCTTACAGTGCTGCAAAGTTGTGTGCATCGCTAAAGAGAGCCCCAACCTATACAGAGAGCAAACAATGAGATAAGAGGAACTGTCGCAAAGCTTTCCACTGAAACACAGGTCACCCTGGAAGTTTGCAGGGTTTGCTGTGGGCATCTGTAGATGTCTCGATCTCGTTAGATTGCAGGCATCTTGACATCTTGGCAACTGCCTAGTTAATGCCAGTGGCCTGTACCATATTATGGAAAACTGTTAACTGCTTAATTGGGTAATTTTCAAAGAAAGTAATGTTGTTAAATGGGGCGAAATAAGAAGTTAAATTTGAAAGTGAATGTGTTCAAATGAAAGGTTTGATAATTGCATCTGTTACTACTTAGTTTCATAGGCTTTAATTCTAGTATGCATTAAATATTGGGCAAAATTGCACTTGACTAATTTTTTGAAGAAAAGTAATTTATTCTGTCAAGAAATAAAAAAATAGGCTTTGTGTATGGTTAAACTGTAAATCTTATGTTTACAAAATACTGTAATTTTCAGGAAATCACTGTATTAGGAATGTGCAATGACTTATATAAATAAAAGCCATTTTTAAAACTGTTTGGGGCTTGTGTTCTAATTATTCCCCCCTTTTTTTTATTTCTGTTCTTGCCTCTGTGTCTGAACGGGCATGTCTGTGCGTTTCTTGGTAACCTCGGGAGCAGACAGAGAGCCGGGCACAGTAAGTACTCAAACGCCTGCTGCACACACACACATATGCACATACTGTCCCCTTCTGACAACACTTCTCTACACGGGCACAGACAGACACGCACACTCTCCCTGTCTCAGTGACCTGGCTTTTTTCTTCTACTTTTTCTTCCTTTAAAATTTCTTTTTCTTACATGACTGTTTGCTCTGCTCTTGTCTTTTTATAAAACTTGCATCAGACAAGAGGGGCATGATTTGGAGGCAACATTGTTTGCTGTGATTACTTACTTGGAAATATACTTTGATCTATGTATGCTTCCGCCTCACTGTAAAAGTGTTAATGGTTGCATTCTAAGTCTGGGGTTGGCTGTAGTTTAAAAGAATATTCATTTTTATATCTTAAATCAGTTTTAGAGGCAAGAGATCACAATCCCTTTGTGAAGTTGTTTAGTAATATACTATTTCTACCTAAACCAGTCATTATCCTCTGCGAATGCATTTTAGTTGCTAGGTTTCCATATCTTGTTTTCTTTGCATAATTGCCCTTGGAATGTGAACTTGATCTTACATCTATTTTAGACATAAGAACTGAGCGTACCAGTAAGCTCTTAAAAAGAAGGAAATTCAGCGGACAGGGCTGTGTGCATAGAGAGTTTATGTTTTCACCAGTCTAAGTCACACTCATTTTTCATGCGCATGTGTGATCCGTACATGCATCTGCCAGTTAGCTCTGGGGAGACCCGTACTTAAAGTGCACCTCAAATGTTGTGTAGCAAATAGAGAGAATTCGGCCCCTTTTCAGCTGGGATATCCTGCAGGTTTTGCCTCCTTTCCTTCTTTGTGAACACAGCAGTATTTTGACTGTGTTTAATATGGTAAAAAAAAAAAAAAAAAAAAAATGGGATACTGAACATTTAAATAATTCTGATAACTTTTTTGGTCTAAGTTTTGGGGGAAAGATAAAAGTTCAGGGTTTTTTTTTTTTTCTTTTCTTTTTTTAAACCCTGTTCTGTGTAGAATAGTAGCTACTTTAAAAATTGTCTTTGAGACAGATCTTGGTATATTTCATGTATCTGGATGTGTTTGGAGGAGTGGGGAATGGTTGAAGGAAAGGGTAGCTAGTTTTAAAGTTCTTGTCCTACAAGTTTCTCCGGAAAATGTTGGGAGGGGATGGGGGGACAAAAAGTTATAGGTAGGAAATAAAATATTCTACACACAAAGTACAGATAAGTAAACTGGCTCTGGTTTATGGAGGAAGCCTTATTGTTTTGCCATTCCAGGGTTCCTACAGATAGCCTTTTTTTTTTTTTTTTTTTTTTTTTTTTTTTTTTTTTTTTTTTTTGAGATGGAATATCGCTCTGTCACCCAGGCTGGAGTGCAGTAGCACTATCTCAGCTCACTGCAACCTCCGCCTCCTGGGTTCAAGTGATTTTTCCGCCTCAGCTGGGATTACAGGCATGTGCCACCACACCCAGCTAATTTTGTCTTTTTAGTAGAGACGGAGTTTCCCCATGTTGGTAAGGCTGATCTGGAACTCCCGACCTCAGGTGATCCGCCCGCCTCAGCCTCCCAAAGTGCTGGGATTGCAGGCTTGAATCACCATGCCCAGCGAGATAGTCATCTTTTATGTCTGTTCAGTAGAGTATCAGATTTAAAAACCTAACCCTGGATGAAATCACAGAAGAAATTTGCGGAGAGCCCATGCCCTTTAGGCTGTTATGTGTTTTAAATCTAGTGAACTTATTCTGGCTTTGGGACTTCAGTTTAACATGTTTTCCTCGGTCCTCCTGTTTCACCTTAAATGGCTGTGTTCATTGAGTGCATACCATATACGTAAGGCACTATGGGACACGTATCTGTAATTCGGGGTATGTAGGCACGCAGCAAAGCCCTTGCCCAGAGAACTGAGGAGGAGGGAGTGACACAGTTACCAAAAGACGCAAGACTGGAGAGAGGTTCAGCAAAAGTTCTGTAACTCACTGGTATCGGAATTGTGGAAGTGATGCCACGTGGTATGTGCCTCTGTGAAATGCCAGGGCTGTGAATAGGCAGAGGTTTGTATGCTTAAGCTAGTAGAGATGTATGTTATACCTCTGTGTCTTTCTGAATTTCCGAATGTGTCTGATAACCTCTTGTTGGTATTTTTGACTGAAAAAATATATGCGAGTGCTTAATTCATGGGTTCATTGGAGTGGCTGGAGGGAGGGTTTTTGGTTGTCCCCTTCAAGAAGTATGAAGCAGTTCTTGAGTTTCAGGCAATTGTGGGTTATTTTTAAGTCTGTAAGTTAGGGTTAGCAGTCAACCAACTTTCTAGTTCAAGTGTGGATTTACGTGTTTTGGGCATGTGTCCTTTTTTATATCAAATTTTTGACAAGTTCTAATCATTTCAATGAATATTTTCAGAACAAGTATATATGCTGTGTTTCCTGCCTAATGACTACAGAAAACTGTTGGGCAATGATGATTAAAATGGGAAAACTACACTAATTGTAACCTCAACATTTAATTCAGTCCATAGAGAGGCTTTAAATTGTTCACTGTCCACATAAGTGGGATTTTGCTACAGTTATGTAAAATTAAATAGCTCTTCAAACCTTGTATAAAAATGAGTATGAAAAGCAGTGGATAATGAGATGATACATACTATTAGTGCCTAAAATGTTATAGTACTTATCTATTTAATAAAGTGGTTTGAATCAGAAAGTCTAATTTTACTTGGCAGATCAAGTCAGCCAATTGCTGTTTGCTGCTGTTTTTTAATCCAGTGAAAGGTTAAGGGCAGTTGCTACAGGCCAGTGATTTTCAAAGCCTTATGGCCTCATGATCTTGATACCCTTGAAATAAAATTATTGAGGACCCTGAATAACTTTTTATCTGGGTTATATTTTGATATTTACTGGGTTAATATTTTGATTTTCAATATTTACTGGGTAAGAAATAATAAAAAAAATTAAATCACCTAAACAGATGAAGAGCTACTTAATTTAAATTGTATTAATACAAATAACATTATTAGTGAAAAATAACTTTTCCGAAACAAAAAAAAAATTACAGTGGGAAGAGTGGCATTGTTAGGTATGTCTACAACTGTCTTGAATGTCCTGTTATTTATTTAGTTTTAAAGAGGACAGCTGGATTCTTCTGCATTTGCTCTTTTGTGGTATTTAGTTGAAGTTTAGGAAGAAAATCTGCCCTCATAGATTTTCGAGGGTCTCTGGGACCCTTAAGGGATCCTTGGACCAAAGTCTAAGAACCTTGGCCATAAGTAAGACTAACTCCTTACTGTTGGTTTTTTTTTTTTTTTTTCCTTCTTGTTTTTCTTTCTATATTGAACATATTATTTATACCAAGTGCAGAAATCAGAGACTGACGGGATCCACAGGGAATGTGGGTGTGTATGAATTTTTATCTGTGAGCCTAAAACTGGTTGGTAGGTAGTTTATTTTTAGTGGCAGAAATTAATTTGCTAGTTAAAGATTTTATGGTGGGAAAACAAATGAGCCTTAAATAAGCAATCTGTTTTAATGTGAAGCCTAGAAAACAGAAGTGCAATCAGTGCACTGCATAACAACACTTGCGTCAACAGTGGATTGCATATATGATGGTGGTCCTGTAAGAGCATAACACCGTACCTTTTCAATGTTTAGGTGTGTTTAGATACACAAATACTTACATTGTGTTGTAGCTGCCTGTAATATTCAGGACAGTAACATGTACAGGTTTGTAGTCTAGGAGCAGTAGCTTAGGTGTGTAGTAGGCTGTACCACCCAGGTTTGTGTAAGCACACTATTTGATATTTGCACAATGATGAAATTGCCTGACATCCCTTTCTCACAAAGTATCCCTGTTGTTCAGTGACACATGGCTGTTCTAAGAGTGAAAGTTTTTATGGAAACTACCTTAAAGTTTCTTACTTCTGAAAGGGATGAATGATAAAGCTAGCAACTTTATAGAGTTTTTGCGTTGGTTTAAAGGGTTTTTTTGGCTGTTTTAAAATTTTGATATCTGTTTTTTCTTACATAAGTGCAGTTCTTGAGCAGAGAAATATGAAATGACCTAAAAAAGGCCATTGTTTCTTAGTAGCATTCAATAGTAATAAAAACATAACTTTAGATATTTTAATTAATTTAAAGATAAATTACATTAAATTTTGGCTGAAGGGAATGCTATTTTTATCTGCTTGAAAGAGAGAATTGACAACAAGTTGTATGGTTTAAAAAAATGTATAATAGGTCATGCTTTTAAATACTTTGAGTCATTTAACAAATATTTGTTGAGCCCTGACTATGTGGCCAAGTACTGTTTGAGGTACTGCGTATACTTGCTCTCATTTTGCAGCGATCCCTTTTATGTCACAGTTAAACATTTGTTGAATGTAAGGCACTGAAATACTTAGCCAGTGTGATCACTGTTTGGAAAAGGGAGGAGACTCTGGGGGAGACTCCAGAGCAGACAGTTTGTAGACCTACGCAGTGGCGTTCATGGATGGACTGTATAAGTATGTGCAGATTGTGGTGGGTCTGTGTTCATTTGCAGAATTCTGGGGAGAGATTATAACTCGTCAAATTCTCAAAAAGGGGTTCCTGACTCAGAACAGTCTAAGCACCACTCATCTGTCTTTCAGGTCATATGGCACAGCAGCATAAAAAAACCTCCTTTATCAAGGAGGCTGGATGCATCCGGTCACATAGTTACTTAGTTAACAGAGATTGAGAGTTAGTAATCTGAAGGACCATGTTGTCACTCTGTAATTGACTTCTAAAATCACCAGGAGTTTGTATTTAGAGCTTACCTAGAGATAATTACGACAAACATCACCTTGTTTTACATAAGGTGGTTTCTTTCTTTTCTTTCTTGTTACTCTTCTCTAGCTGTTCTTGACTAGTTAATTGTCAGAGGCAGGACCAAATCCTAGTTAGGACCACCCATACGTCACTTTTTCTCAAAATGACAACATTATGGAAGGCAAGGAGGAGTTAAGATGTGGGACTTTGGAAAAGAATACTGTTGGTCTTTTTCTGGGGAAAAAAAATCACCTTCACTCCCAGAGGCCCATGGGAACCGTGGTGGCACCAGGTGGTAGAATGAACGTGAGTTTTGTACAAAGGCAGACCTGAGTGGAATTCTGGCTACACAGGCAAGGCTTTTTCATTCTTTTGTGCCTTCCTAGTCCCATCTATAAGAGGTGATCGTAGTGGTTGCCTCATAGGGAGGGGGTTAGGAGGCCTCAGGTGGGAGGATAGCAGACAGCATGGAAGGTGCTTAGGGAATGCCCTCCTCCCACTGCCGTTGGCAGAGTAGCAAGACAACAGTAAATGCATTATTCATGACTCTCAATGCAGTTACTTCTGGGTTTCTCTCCTATTTATTTTTTTTAATTAAAACAATTTTTCTTTTAATTTTTGTACACTCAGAGTCTCAGTATGTTGCCTAGGCTGGTCTCAAACTCTTGGCTTCAAGTGATCCTCCCACCTTGGCCTCCCAGGCGTGAGCCTCTGCACCCAGCCTTGGTTTTCTCTCCCTTTTTAAAGTACATATTACACAGGCAGTTATGGAAATAAGGATCCGCGTGCCAATGTGGCAGTTACTGTTGGTTCTCAGCACGTCAGCACCATGAAACTGATCTCAGCTGCTTATTAACTTGATCAGTTTCCTGATAATCAAATTTCTCAAAAGTAGACACAGCCTTGGAGGTGCTGTTTTTGCCTAAATACTTATGAATTCATCTTGACCTGACATTTTAAGAGATTGCCTGGAAATAAAGGCTAAAACTGAGATGAGTCACGTAAAATTTCAATTTTTGGGCACAATGGAAAACGCTTAAGTTTTCTTAAGCAGTCTCCTGGGCAGGTTTCCCTTCTGGCCAAGTTTAAAACTCTGCTTAAAAAAGATAGATCCTCTTTGAGAATGTTGGCAACACTGCTGTGAGTAGGGTGAACCCTTGAAAGCCCTGGTGGTTTCTAGATTGTCAGGAGCCTGTACCAGGTAGAGGCGTCTGTTGACTGGATGCAATAAGTCAGGTAGATATCGGGGCGTTGGTGGACTGGATTAATGTTCAGGTTTTATCTCACTGTGATTACAGTGAAAATAGAGCATCTTTTAAAAAAAAAAAAACAAAAAGCGAGAGAACAATTTTTGCCTCCAAAACCTCTTTTTTGAGTTTGTGCTCTGTAATTAGAAAACCTGCGATTATTTTTGTCCCTATAATCATTTTTATCATTTCCTCACTGGAACATAGGTGGACAACAAATTCTGTGTCCTTATCTTTGAGATAAGGAGGTATAAATGTAAGTGCTGTCAGATACAAGATGACTTAGTCAAGTCCTGACCTAATGGCTTTGTAGTTTCAGGGCCATTTCTTGCATTAGCAATTATCTCAACAGGGGCTAGAGAGCAAAGAGGCACAGAAACAGGTAAGCAGCTCTTAGAAACCATGCTTTCAAAAATGCTTTGACATAGAGGTTTTGGTTTTGCTGTGATTAGGTCCTGAGATGGGGAATGGCAGTGTCATGAGGTTATTTAAAAATTAATTTTAAATAATTGTATTTATTGTCTGCTACAGAGTTTGTTTGTTTTGCTTTGCCTGGAGGAGGGTAGAAGGGCCAGCTACAAATGAGAGGGTGGTGACGAAGGCATCGTGGTTTTAGCACCCTGTCCATCCTCAACATTAACTGGCCCTGTATGTCACCTGCATGGCTACCTTTCTGTGAGTCCTCCTGACTTGATGAGTTGCAAAATCAAGGTGCAGGAATGCACTGGTTCTTCCCCATAGTTTGCATTTAAACTGTGTGAAACATCAATGTGTGCCCTTCAGACGGGCTGCACAGGCAGGGTTGTGAGATGTGATGTGATTGCCAGTGGACAGATTTTCAACTTTGTCATGTTGTTAACAAGTGGGGATCTCATTAGTTTTATGGGTTAAAAATGCAGTAGTTGAAGTTTTGGGCAGAGTACGTGCATGACCAATTGGACCGTAGCAAAAAGTACGGCGCAGGGTGATGGCTTAATTGATACCAGGTGTAGATGGAGAAGGCACACAGATGTGATGGGGTGCGTCGTTACCTAATTGTTTTAATGTTCACCGAGAAGTTAATTGTCAGTGTGGAGTGTGCTAGTAAATTAGGTTCCTACTGCCTTAGTGTAACTGAGGATAAATGAGGTGTCACGAGTTTCCAATCTGTACCTCTGACACAAACACTTTTCCTGCGGGGAGGAGAAAGTTCCCAAGGGGAATCAGCATGGCAGCTAAAGAAATCCATTTGAATAATGTGCTTTATTTTTGCATTAGGGAAACCTGTCTTGCTTTTGCTGTGTGCATGAATGGGTTTTCCTTTCAGTTTTGCTGCTGGTGGTTTCAGGGTTTGAACTTGTTGGCAGAGAAGTTGCTTGGAGGTCTTAGGATGCATGAAGGCCTCTGTAACTAGTGTTTGGTAGCATTGACAGGGCAGCGTTTTATTAAAGTTGCTTTCCCCCCCCCCATAGTTTCTGGGGTTACTTTTCAGAACATGTTAGTAGATGTGAACAACCATTAGTGTTAAATTGCTGAAGAAAAGTCAGATTATTGGAACAAGACTATAAAGACTGGTTTTTATCCTTTTTGAAGTGGCTGGGTCTTTGCTACCTTTGTCTTGAATGGGTGTTTGGAGCATGAAATAGACACATCACTTGTGCTGAATGGTCAGGATAAAGGAATACAGAGTTCCAGTCTTAACATGTTCTTTTGACGCCACTGGGTGCTCTCTGAGGTTCACTGGGTGCTCTCTGAGGTTCAGTCAACCCATCTGCTTACATTGTAAGTTCTTATATGAAGGTATGGTTTCATAATTGTGTTGGAATGTTTATTTTTGCTTTATTTTAAGAGCATATGTTGGCCTCTTGCATCCAGGAAATTCGAACACTTTGCCAATTATCTAGTTACCCTGAGGCCATGGAGCTACCGCAGGGAAAGATCCTGGTGTGTGTTTAATAAAACATGGTTCCCACAGTTAGGAAATTGTGCTCAGAATTTGTCTCAGAATGCACACAAGCTGTAATATCGGAAGATCTGCCATTCCTCATTTCTTCTGACCAGCTCTTTTGCTGTCATAGCCGTTCTATTCTGTCATCCTATTAGTGCAAGTTAGATGTAACCCTTAGGAAGCATATATTAATAAGTAGTAATTTGCTTGTTGCCAGTGAAGATGCCCTCTGAGATTTGGCATTCTCACAGAATTCCAGATTTTCGTGAGAGAGAGAGAGAGAGAGAGAGAGAGAGAGAGTCCCTTCTTGTGGAGTATATGGTTTCTCTGTTCTTGCACCTCATCTAATCATGTCATGTACTTTCTATATAAAAGTTATGCCAGTTCTGCCCATTTTTGAACCCTCTTTATGTATCTGATACTGAGCATTCTAGGAGGATCTTTTCTTTTAGACTTCTCAGATATGCTTCTCCCTTTATGTTTTACTTGACCCTGTACCCGTAAGTGTGTGCCACACGTAGGTGCAGAAAATTATTTGGTTTTAGAATTTTAGTTTGTTTTGAACAGTATGTTTTCAACTGATTTGCCCAGGTTTGTAATGTCCTCCGTGGGCTGTATAACTCCTATTTTGAGTTTCTGTAGAAGACATAAATAAGGAGATTTTGTTTATTTCTTAAAAATTTTTTTTAAATAAAGGAAAACTTACATGCAGTCTAGAAACCTCAGTCCTTGGGACACTTGTAATAGAAGTCTGCCCAACATTTACAGTCTTTAAAAATCCTGGCAGATATTTAAATTTTACCAGCTGCAAGGTGAAATAAAGCATTGGGTTTCTTGGCTGGAATTAGAGTGTATCAGTCAGTATGGTAACACTGGTTCTCATGTTGATCAAAAAGCTGATTCTCAATTAAATATTTATTTGGCAAATAAATATTTGAAAAATGAATTCTACTTGATGAATCCTGTTTGGTAGATTAAAATCTTTCAAAATATAGACTTAGGAAGAGGTGTCTACAGTGGCAAATAGGTCTGTAGGATGATTACCCGCGGTGATTGGCATCCCATGAAGCCTGTGTGTACCTGGGCTGCTTTGTCACTCTCTGCTGAGGCCTTTTTTAGTGTTAATTTTGGGTTTTGAGTGGCACGGCAGGAATTTGGGACTATTCCTAGTTCATTTTAAAGTAGACTTTAAAATGTTCATTTAAAAATTACACATTTCTATTTTTGGTATGGAAGCCATCTAACCTGATTAAAGCAAGGCATTCTGTTGGTTAGGAGGTGGGTCAGAGAAACCATGCGTCAGGTATTATGTCACATTAGAATGTTAAGTGCAGTAGTTTAAAGAGCCAGGCTGAATTTCAAGTAAGTTTTTGGGTACAAGTGTTCCATGTATATAAACTTGAGTTTAAAAATCACTCTTCTGAGAGAGGAGGCACTTTGACTGTTAATAGGAATCAGCAGGTAGTGGACAGAGCCGCTTGGCCCCAGGCAAATTACCTCTGTCTTGGGACATCCTAGTCCTCCAGATTAAAGGAGCAGGAGGAGGAGGAACAAAATGTCTCGACAGTTGCTTTAGCCTCTTCTCAGGTTTGTTTCTAATTATTTTCTGTGTTTAGAATGCATGACTATTTTTTTTTTTTTGATTTTTCATTTTATTATTTTTTTGAGGTAGAGTCTCACTTTGTCACCCAGGCTGGAGTGCAGTGGCACAATCTCTGCTCATTGCAACCTCCACCTACTGGGTTCAAGCGATTCTTATGCCGCAGCCTCCTAAGTAGCTGGGATTACAGGTGTGTGCTACCACACCCGGCTAATTTTTTTTTTTTTTTTAGTACAGATGGGGTTTCACCATGTTGGCCAGGCTGGTCTCGAACTCCTGTCCTCAGGCAATCTGCCTGCCTTGGCCTTCCAAATTGCTGAGATTACAGGCATGAGCCACCGCCCCGGCCTCATAACCATTTTTAAATAGCGTAATGCAAAGCAACCTCTGTTTCATTCTTTTGCAAATGGTATCCTCATAAATGTTGCCTCGATTTGTTAGATGAGGACCCAGACAACATAGCATTCGAAATTTTGGAGGATCAAAATGACAATTTAGTCAATACCCAGGTTTAATCTCTGAATTCTCAAAATATGTATAAAGTGGCTCTTAATGGCCATCAAAATGACTGTGTTCTACCCTGGAGCCAGAAGCAACACACAGTAGGGGGTGCACAAGGAGAAATCACAGCGTGAGGGAAAAATACCTCAAAAAATGCAGTACCCACCAAGTCACTTTTGGGTTTCTGGGAACAAGTGAGGGAATCATGAAGGTAAGGGTCCCCCAGGCAGTAGTTTAAAAACCAGAATGGTTGCTGTTGCTGCCAGTGAATCTCATTAGGCTGGAACTATTTGCTCATATCAAGAACAACAATGAAAGCAACATCAGGGCTGGAAGAAGTCAGGGGCAGTTATACACAGAGAGCTGGGTTCACGGGAACAAGAGTAAAAGGAGGCGGTCTCTTTTTGGTGGGGTAGCCTTTAGGTAGAAAGCCGGCCGGGCGTCCGGCAGCTGCATGGGCCAGGGATCCCTGGGTCTGAGTGTGGTTTTCCTGTGCCTTTCCAGCCCACACTCTCTGCTGCCTTGTTTTGAGTCAATTTTACAGCATCAAAGGTATGATGAGGCATCTTGTTTTGTAACTTGTTGAAGTCTGCTGTTGAATGGGGTCCATTTCAGATAAGCAGTGCTGCTAATTACTAGCCCTGTCCACCACATTTGGAGGAACTTTCAGAGCTTTTCAAAACCTATTCAGACTATAAGCTTCATTTAAGCTGCTCAAGCGGAAATTACAGTAGTAACTTTGAACACATAGACACAGAGGCCTCAGAGCTTGACAGTCTCAAACGTCCAGTCATAGAAAGGTTATTGTTTCTAACAGAAATTGTATTGTTTCTAACAGAAGTGTAGTTTACTTTTACGTTCACAGTACCACTTGACATCGTTAAAAAAAAAAAAAAAAAGCCATTAAGAAGCTGTCTTGGAATGGCCCTGTGGCTTGGACAGCAGGAGAGCTTGGAAGACTGTGGAGAGACTGGTCAGCACACACCGACTCTATGCCCCATTTTGCTGGGCACTTGGGCGGATTTAAAGTTGAATAAGACATAGCCCTGCCCTGGATGCTGCTCAGAGTCTGGAGGAGGAGACCTCGGGGCTGAAATAGACTAGAAGAGAGAGGTGTATTTAAACATGTTTCCCATGTGTGAACAAGCAGCTGCTGCTCCGGCCCAGCTTTTCAGAGGGCGTGTTAGCACTTTGCAGGAGTTAGGTCTCCTGCAGCCCTGTCGGCTGTGGGTCTGGGTTGGAGGGGTTAGTTTTTAGCGGACATTTATCTAGGTAATTAGTTCAGGGATCCAGCCGGCTCACCTTTCAGCCCCAAACACTGTGGTAAAGATATTACTTTGAGCTTCTCTATATTGAATTGCATTGGTCCCTCCCAGCTGCTTTTATCTAAGCCTCCTGGCATTTGTGTAGCTTGAACAGTCATGAATAAAAGAGCCCAGCTCCTTTAGAGTCGGTCCCTGAGGAGGGCCAAGAGGCTTGGGATTGCCTTCTGGTCCCCAGTTTTGATTTCCTCCTGCATATGGTTGAGCTGGGAACAACCCTCCCATGGTGGGGTCCATGGTTTTCAGGGGGAGCTTTGAGGGCTGGCCACCTGGCTGATTACCTCTGGCTGGTTAGGAATGAAACTCACGGCTTTTAAAAAGGTACCATAAAGTATTTGCTCCTGTTGTATACTGTCGATTAGATGTGGTCTAACTTAAAGGCATCCCCCAGCCCGTTCTGTTTTAAATTGTGGCAGAGAAAGGTAACATAATTGTCTGTTGGCCCTGGACACCGCCCTCTTAGTTCTCAAACATCTTTCAGAGATTGGGGTTATCTGGGCTTTGTGAAAGGAGGTTTTTGCACAGCTCATTCAACATTGTTCAGGGCAGTAACACATCACTGAACAAATTGCCCCCTTGCATATGCTAATCCCACACTTAAAAGAACTCATTGTAACATGCTCTGATGCTTTAGCCCGAGGGGAGATGGGAATTGAAGAGATGTCAGATCATGTCATGTGACCCCAAAATATCTAAAATGCCTGTTTTCTTTGGGTCAACAGTTCCTACTCAGCATATGCGAATGAAAGTATCCTGTGTGGTTTGTGGAAAAGATAAGTCCTTGTTCCTGCTTTTGTGTGTGGGAGCTGGCCTTGCTATTGAAGATTCACTGGCCGAAATTCCCCCCTTGGGTCTTAAATTTCAGCGCTATTGGCGAGGAACACCAAGTCTTATTTTCAACAATAAATTAAAAGAATTCAAAAGAGTTCCTTCATTGTTGCTGTGGAAAATGTGATTTGCCTTTTAGGAAACCATGCTGTTAATCCCACCGCTTCCTTTGTGCCTTTTTAGAGTGGTACACATTGACTCTTACAGTTAAAGAATATGTCTAATAGAGTAATCTCAAGATTTGCGCATAGGCCATTCGCATTCCTGACCAGGAAGTCGCAGTGGGAAAGAATAAAAACACATCCACATACAACACAGTAAGCTCCTATTTCTCCGACAGTAAATAGAACAGAAGCACATTTCCAAGGAGGCCTGAAGAATCCACCTAGCTTTGGATGGTTTAATTGCAAAGTCAGGGTCTCCTTTTTAAGTGTGTAAACCTGTAGATACGTTTGCCATCAGAGTCTTTAGATGAGATGAATTAAATGGAATGAAAGGCTGTGTAGGTATCGCCTTTCAAAAATAGTTCTCACATCGAGGTTGGGTTTTCATGTGTACAAAGAGGCTTGGGAAGAAATCTTTGATTAATTTTTTTGTCTTGCAGAGTAATTCCCTTCTGGTCCCAGACAGTCTAAGAGGCACAGATAAACGCAGAAATGGGCCTGAATTTTCCAATGACATCAAGAAAAGGAAGGTGGATGATAAGGACTCCAGCCACTATGTAAGTAATTAAAGGACTTGAAATAGCATTTGTTTGCTTACTGCTCACCTAAGTGAGTATCCAAGTATACTCTTAAGATCTTAGTGATAATTCCATGTCCTTAAAAATAATAACATAAAGAGGAGAGGTTCTTACATTGTAGGATATTATTTCCCTTTGGGGCAGTAAATTATGCTTCTGCCGGGCTCAGTGTTAGGCTTTGGACTTCCTGCCTTTGTTACTCAAAAGGGAATATGAAAATGCAGGGCTGGCTTTGTGCGCTGTGGTTGCTCAGGGCCCTGCTGTTCTTAGGAGTCCCCCCAGCCCCTGCCCTCTCTTGGTGTAATGCTCAGATCTCACTATCTTTACATTCTCAATTTTTGAATAAGGTCTCTGCATTTTTCATTTTGTCCTGGACTCTGAATTTAGTAGCCACTCCTGCTAAAATAGAGTAAAAATTGTAGTGTCACAGAAGCTTTGTGGATGCTGTTCTGATGATACAGGCTCATACTACTTCTCAAGACAGAGCTCAACGTTTTCCACAGTGAGCGTTCTAGTGAACTAAGTTCATGGTGAAAATGGAAGAAATCCCAGAGGCATCTTGTTTAAACTCTGTAGATGAGATCACTCTACTGGTTGATGGAGTGGGGACTCTTGTCACAGATCCAGCTAAAACCACATTCAAAAGGAAACCAAACCGAGCCAGATGGCCATTGGCTCTGGTCTCAGGGTTATAAACATTGCAGCCGATGTATGACTTGGAGTTGCCTGTGTGTCCCCGAGTGTCTGTTTCAGGATGGATGCATTCTCAGGAACAGTATGAAAGCAGAGTTGCTGAATTGGGGCTACGTCCCTGATGCCCTTGGAGGAAGAGGCGTCAACTGTGCAGGCTATGTGGAGTTCTAAACACTAGATAGACGATAGTGTCTGCTGCTGGCTTGCCCAAGCCTATAGCTGATGATAGGTAACATCTTTTTGAGCACCACCTGGAGTTTGTGCCAGGTACCTTGTGATTTTTACATGGATTATTTCATTTAACTCTTATAACATCCCAGTGATTTGCTGGAGCCAGCTCTAGTATCTCTGCTCTTTGACACTATGCTAAGATGCCCAAACCCAGCTCCAGTATTCGATTATTTTACCAGAGATCCTCTATTTGGTTCGCACTTTGCACCATGCTTTAATAACATACTAAGAAACAAAGCGGTTGGTTCTCCCCATCCTAACCCAACACTTTTTAGCACATATCATTCTCCCCTTGTCTGTTGCCCAGAGCCGATGTCCCATGCATGTACTTTCATTGTGACATTCAGTGTTACTAAGCAAGTTGGAAGGTTTATGACATGCAGATATTTGCTAAGGTAGAATTCTGATGTTACGAAGCAAGTTGGAAGGTTTATGACATGCAGATATTTGCCGATGTAGAATTCTGAATTGCCCTTCATGAGGCTGTTGTGTATAGTAAGTTATTTAGTAATGAGTGCTCTAGAATCCATAAAGCTTGGCATGGTAGTTTTGTAACCTGCGTGTACTAGGTTTGTCTGGTTGGGTAATGGTTAGGGACCGTGTGTGGAGAGTATGTTGGAGAGTCTGAGACAAAGTCCTCAGATCTTAGATCACCGATGACAGACATGTACTGTCCTTTGCAGTACCCTTTGCAGAAGGGTCCAGTACAAAGCTAAGATTTAAATTACAGTAAACTCACTTCAGAGTTCCATTGTAATAAAGGAATTGTTCGCTATTTTTGCTAGTTCCGTCTGTGTACTAAATTAGCCATTTTTATAATTTTCTTTGTAGAAGATAAACTCTTTTAGTTTATATTTTTTCACCACCACCACCCTTAATACCTGGAAACATTCGTGCTTTGCTGTGGGCTTTACCAAGAGAAAACAGATTTTCGTTAGTATTAGTTTTGTTCTTTATTGTATGAAAATATTTATTTCAGTAGACTGTTATTTAGGATTACCCAGGCTTCCTCATTGGTTGTAATTTGAATTGTTACTGGTGAATTGCATGGTGCCCTGTAACCATGGCTAAAATATATCTTGTAACACACTATTGAAGAAAATAAATTGGGTCTCCCACATGTAGTGCTCTGTGTATGATTAGGAAACAAATCATGTAAGACTTGAATTTAGAGTTGAGGGTAAACTTTCCAGCCTAGATGTGTGGGCCTACTTCAGAAGGCCAATGTGGGTAATATTTGCACTTGTTTGTACTAATAACTTTTCAGATATTATTTCTATATTCTTCATTGACAACAGTATCAGTACAAGCATTGTTTAGATAATAAATTCGGGACCTCTTCCTTTCCAAGAATTCAAACCCATTGAGATGTCCTGCTTTTTCCATATACCTACATTGTATAATGTATTACTCTGCTCTAAAGGACATGAGACATTTTGGCTAAGTAGACTTTTTCAGCCTGCCTCAAACTTGATGGAGGGGGTGATCGCATCATTGAATTGTTTTTTTGTTTTTTGTTGTTTTTTTTTATTTTGAGATGGAGTCTTGCTCTTGTCACCCAGGCTGGAGTGCAGTGGCACAGTCTCGGCTCACTGCAACCTCCGTCTCCCAGGTTCAAGCGATTTCTCCTGCCTCAACCTCCTGAGTAGCTGAGATGACAGGTGCACACCACTACACCCAGCTAATTTTTGTGTTTTTAGTAGAGACGGGGTTTCACCATGTTGGTCGGGCTGGTCTCAAGCTCCTGACCTTGTGATCCACCCGCCTCAGCCTCCCAAAGTGCTGGGATTATAAGCATGAACCACTGCATCCGGCCCACATCATTAAATTGAACAGGCTTTATTTTATTTATTTTTTTTTGAGACAGTCTTGCTTTGTTGGCCAGGCCAGAGTGCAGCGGCATGATCTCAGCTCACTGCAACCTACACTTCCTGGGTTCAAACGATTCTTGTGCCTCAGCCGCCTGAATAGCTGTGACTGCAGGCATGCGCCACCACGCCCGGCTAATTTTTGTATTTTTAGTAGAGACAGGGTTTCACCATGTTGGCCAGGCTGGTCTTGAACTCCTGGCCTCAAGTGGTCTGCCTGCCTGCATTGGCCTCCCAAAGTGCTGGGATTACAGGCGTGAGCCGCCATGCCCGGCTGAACAGCTTTTCCGAATATTTTCCAAACCCAGTGCTACCTTGGAGTTTCCCCTGATTAGTAAATACTGTAGCTTTATGAAGGGACAATGAGAGCCTTACTGCAGAATGCCAGTGCCTTTCAAATATTGCCATCTATTATCTTTCCAAAAATACTTCAAGCTGATTGCAAAAAAGGTTAATTTTTAATTTTTTGTTACTTAAGAGAAAAAGATTGGGTTTTGTTTGCTTATTCCATCCACTGGCTAGCTTTGCTGGATTCGTTTTGTTTTTTGTTTTTTTTTTTTTTTTTTGCATTAACTAGTAATCCCATGGGAAAATGCTTTACCTTGAAATCATATGGAAAGACTCTGATATAAGGGTATGCATATTTTAAATTAGAGATTTCAGCCCTCAAGAGAAATTCAGCTGTTGCAACCATTTACTGAGCACTTACAACCTGCCAAGTATTTGCAACTTGCCATCACCTGTAAACAAGTTGTGATTGGATAGTTGGTTTGCTACTGCTACAGAATTCCTGCCTGAAGCTTTGCATAGCCCCAGGTCAGATGAGAAGAGGGGGAAGATGATAATAAATACTAGGGCTGACAAACTGATAGAGAGCCTGCAGGCCTGTCCCAGGTAGTTTTTTTGTCTGTCTGCTACTAAGAACTATAGAAAGAAATCTAACTGTGCCCCAAACCCATTCTTAGCTTTTAGTAAATGGCGTTAATGTTTCTTTCTTCCAGGACAGTGATGGTGACAAAAGCGATGACAACTTAGTTGTGGATGTGTCTAATGAGGTAACCATTCTTTTCATCAAAGTTTGTCTTCAGAATGATTTGAATAATGTTATGAAAATAATCTAACAGTGAATGAAGGAAGTAGAGCCCCTCAGTGCGGGGGACCTCTTGCAACTTTTTGCATTAAGAAGTTAATGGTTGCTCATGTATGGAGCAATAATGGTCTAACTGACATAAAGTTTTATTTCCTTTAAAAAAAAGATATTTCTGCAGATATTTTGAATGCCTAAGTTGGATGTCTGGCTCCCCTTTCCTTCCAATGCCCTCTAGGCAAAGTTCTTAAGCCTGAGGCACAAGGAGGGATATGACTGTGGGGTTGTTTTTTATGGCATGTTTGCGGGTATGTTTGTGGAGACCATGTTGCTCGTTATAACATGGTGTTGGTCACCTTGTACACCCCCAACCCGAAGGACTTTCAGCACTGTCCTTAAATTTAGAGAATGAGTGTGGAAAGGGAAGGGTCGGTCTGTTACAAGCTAAATCACGAAAACTTTTGATTATGCTCGTTGAGGACCCTTCCTCTCCGCGAGCAAGCCCTGCCCACTCGCCCCGGGAAAATGGAATCGACAAAAACCGCCTGCTAAAGAAGGATGCTTCTAGCAGCCCAGCTTCCACGGCCTCCTCGGCAAGTTCCACTTCTTTGAAATCCAAAGAAATGAGCTTGGTAGGTAAAGAAAACTGACACTTGCCTGTTTGGCCGTGTATGTTTCATTGTGGACTGGCGGACCCTGAAGTATTGGAAATGTAGGGGTTTTGCTGCTTGAGGGTTGTATTTTGAAGAGTTTACTAGTGAAACTCATCCTTCTGTTCTTTGTCATCATTCAGGGTTTACTTTTTCCCCTCTCAGTCATCTCTTTTTGACCACGATTAGGGAGGGTGGACACGCATCCGTGTTCATTGCCGCCTTCTGCTTCTTTTTTGAGACAGAGTCTCACTCTGTCACCCAGGCTGGAGTGCAGTGGTGCAATCTCGACTCACTGCAACTCCTGCCTCCTGGGTTCAAGCGATTCTCCTGCCTCAGCCTCCTGAGTAGCTGGGATTACAGGCACGCGCCACCATGCCCAGCTATTTTTTTTTTTTTTTTGTATTTTTAGTAGAGATGGGGTTTCGCTGTTTGGTCAGGCTAGTTTCAAACTCCTGACCTGGTGATCCACCCACTTGGGCCTCCCAAAGTGCTGGGATTACACGGGTGAGCCACCACTCCCAGCCTCATTGCCTTCTTACTTGGGGGATATGTCCTTGCCACACAGCTCTCTGAAACTTCCCAGTTGACAAATGGTTCAAACTTCTGAGATTTTTTTTTTTTTTTTTTTTTTTTCCGAGACAGAATCTCACTCTGTTTTCCGGGCTGGAGTGTGGTGGTGTGATCTCGGCACGCTGCAACCTCCGCCTCCCAGGTTTAACCAATTCTCCTGCTTCAGCTTCCCCAGTAGCTGGGATTACAGGTGCCCATCACCACGCCTGGTACCACCACGCATTAGAGAGGGTGTACACGCATCCATGTTCATTGCCTTCTTCTTCTTCCTTTTTTTTTTGAGATGGAGTCTCACTCTGTCACCCAGGCTGGAGTGCAGTGGTGGTGCAATCTCGGCTTGTTACAGGGTTTCATGTTGGCCATGCTCATCTTGAACTCCTGACCTCAGGCAATCTGCCTGCCTCGGCCTCCCAAAGTGCTGGGATTACAGGTGTGAGCCACCACACCTGGCCTCAAACTTCCGAGATTCTTAAGTCTTATTTTTTCTTAGGCTGACCATTTACCTGGTAGACCGATCCCTCATACCAGGGCATGTCATAGAGCATGCCCCAATGTTATGGAGCTCGTCAGATCAGTGATGCACAAAGGAGGCCCCAGGGGAAGCCAGGAACTGGTGCATCAGAACCCACTGGTGGTCATTCATTCAATCAAACTTGGTAGACTGCGTCATCTTTTAACAATAACATTTCATAACAACCCTGCAGTTAATCCTTACCTGGTCCCTGTAGGCATTATCTCGTTTTACCGGTTGCAGAGAATGAATAACTTAAGGCCACACAGCTGTGGCTCATGATCCAAGATCAGAAAGACTCTCTTCAGCCTGTGCTCTTTGCCACACTGTATTGGTTCTTGGACTGTGTTGTAAAGCACATGAAAGGTTGAAAAGCCAGAGAAGGTGCCCTGTAACCCCGTTACCATCTGGACTCTGAAAGGCCCCTTACTGGTGTTCAGTCTCTGCTCTGCACTGATGGGTCCACTTCGGTTATGTAGGCAAGTGGGCAGTGGCACTTAACTCCAAAGCGTTGTTCTTTTTAGGCATATTGGTAAGGCTAGCCCTGGGGCTTTTGTCTCTGAGATATTGGCCCCACTCTCTCTCACCATTTGTCTCAACCCCAGGGCTACCTAAAAAGGACACTCAAAAAGGGGTCTTCCTTGGACTTTCTTGGCGGCCGGGGCATGTGTTTCTGAGTGCCTGGGAAAGATTCTCTGGGTGGTCATCTTTCTAACTTGGCGTCGACCCAATGTCCACAGCCCGATGGAAAATACTTTTAAAATAAAATCTGCGGAGGAAGAAGTGTGATCATGTTCTGTGTCTCTAGCTCGAGTTTTAATTCTGGCAGGAAGAGGAAAGGTCAACATTTCTCGCTCACAAGTTAATGCTGTCAACATTGTGTGGATTTATGAAAATTGGCTGAGGGAGTAGCTAGAAGGTGCCCAGTGTCCCAGCTGCTGTTGTGATAAATTGTGTAATATGGCTTGGATTAAAAATAATACTCATTTAATTTGTTTAATGACACCAGCATGAAAAAGCCAGCACGCCTGTTCTGAAATCCAGCACACCAACGCCTCGGAGCGACATGCCAACGCCGGGCACCAGCGCCACTCCAGGCCTCCGTCCAGGCCTCGGCAAGCCTCCAGCCATAGACCCCCTCGTTAACCAAGCGGGTAGAGCATCGCCTCTTGTTGTGCTTTGTTTGGTTTCTCCCATTCCCAGCTTGATTTGCTGTCTGTTAATGTTGTGATGCAATTGCCCTACAAATACGAAATGTACTTAGGGCCACCCTCCTTCCTATCTCTGAAAAAGCCATGATAAGAAACAGATGTTTGTCCTTGGGTTTCAGCAGCTGCACTCTGTTCAGTCTCCAACTGTTTACATTCAGCTTTTCTTTTTTTTTTTCTTTGAGACGAAGTCTCGCTCTTGTTCCCCCAGGCTGGAGTGTAATGGCGTGATCTCAGCTCACTGCAACCTCTGCCTCCTGGGTTCAAGCGATTCTCTTGCTTCAGCCTCCCAAAGAGCTGGGCTTAAAAATTAGCCTGCCACCACGCCTGGCTAATTTTTGTATTTTTAGTAGAGACAGGGTTTCTTTTTTTTTTTTTTTTTTTTTTTTTTTTTGAGACGGAGTCTTGCTCTGTAGCCTGGGCTGGAGTGCAGTGGCCAGATCTCAGCTCACTGCAAGCTCCGCCTCCCGGGTTTAGGCCATTCTCCTGCCTCAGCCTCCAGAGTAGCTGGGACTACAGGCACCCGCCACCTCGCCCGGCTAGTTTTTTGTATTTTTAGTAGAGACGGGGTTTCACGGTGTTAGCCAGGATGGTCTCGATCTCCTGACCTCGTGATCCGCCCGTCTCGGCCTCCCAAAGTGCTGGGATTACAGGCTTGAGCCACCGCGCCCGGCCGAGACAGGGTTTCAACGTGTTGGCCAGGCTGGACTCGAACTCCTGACCTCAGGTGATCTGCCCGCCTCGGCCTCCCAAAGTGCTGGGATTACAGGCGTGAGCCACCTTGCCCAGCCTTCTTTTATTTTTAAATAATTCAAATCCTAGGGACTTCAGTAAAGTTTCTGATAATTATTTTGAACACAAGCCTCCCTACCTAACTAGCATTGTGCGTCTGACTTTGCTAATATTGGCTGAAACAGTGGTTTGGCCGGCCCAACCGCGCTCCTTGCAGACTATAGTTGGTTGGTTTTCTGCCAGGGAAGGCTTCAGGAATCAGTGGTCTTTCCTTCAGTAGAAATTAGGAGGGTTTCCCTGTGACTCCAGCCCTTAAAAAACTCATAATTTGCAACCTGACATCCCCCGGTGGGAAAGGAAAAAAGCAACAGCCTGGGCCCAAAGGAAAACAGGCAACAGAATCTTCCTCCTAAACCCGTGCTTTGGTTTACGTAAATCCAGGATTGGGTTTTCATTTGGAATTGGTACCAGGGAATGGAAAGTTCGGACTGAAAGAGAAATCTTGGATTTTATCGAGAAAATCTTCTTTTGAGATTAAGTCAGGTAAACACTTGGTGTCTGTGCCTTGGTTTGCCCTCTGTAAATTGGGTATGGTAATACGCTTAATTCCCCTGGCTTCCGGTGCTGCTACTTACACGAATAAGAAAATGTGTGGGTTGTGCTTCCCCTGGAGTCTTCTCTTTCCTGGAGATGAATTCCACTCTGGGGAAGGAGGGATCCAGTGTATAAAAATTGGAGGTGATTTCCCCCCCCTCCCCCAGAAGCCTTCCCTCTTTCTCTCTCCCTGTGAGTGACACTAACAAATGACGAGGCCAGACTTGCTGGTCAGATTTGATGGAGTGGGTCAGTTGAGTGATGTGTGGCTTGTGTTTCTTTTCAGCAGCTGGCTTGAGGACACCCCTGGCAGTTCCTGGTCCATACCCTGCTCCTTTTGGGATGGTCCCCCACGCTGGCATGAACGGCGAGCTGACCAGCCCAGGCGCTGCCTATGCCAGTTTACACAACATGTCACCCCAGATGAGCGCCGCAGCTGCCGCGGCCGCCGTGGTGGCCTACGGGCGCTCCCCCATGGTAGGCCGCTGTCGGGTGGGCTCTGGTTGGGGTAGGAATGCTGCATGCTCCATTTAGCGCTGTCAGGTTTGGGGCCAGGCCTCTCTGCGCTGCATGGGCAGGAGCAGCCAGCCCCACACACCTCGGAGACAAAGACGCCCAGTGTCCCAGCCGCACACTCGCCTTCCTCTTGTCAGCTTTCATCAGCACGCTGCTTCATTAAGTGAGAGCCAAACGTTTTTTTGTTTTACTGTTTTTGTGGATGAAAAAGGCAGTGTTTAGAAGCTCCTTCAGTGGTTCAGGGGACATCTGGTTTTCTCCCACCAAAGTTGATTTTTTTTATTTGAAGGCGATGAAATGATTCAAGTGGTTCACAGAAGCCTTTTCATTCATTTTCTTGAACTCTTTTTTCCTCATTAAACCTTAGGAAAAAATGTCTGGGAAGCCATTGCTCTCTCTTTCTATGCCTGTGCTACACTTTAAACCCAATCGCCTGATTGATGTATAAGCAGTGGTCTCTGTAAACAGGTAGAATTCTGGACAGACTGAACCACAGGGGCAGGCTGGCCCGTTTGCCCTGCCTCTTGCCACTGTGCAAATGGTCTGATTTTTAACCAAGAAGACACAGAACTGCATTTGAAGGGTAGAATTGGCTCTGCGATCATTGATTGCATTAAGGGTATAAAATCCCACCATCATTTCTCTTGGCTGTTTGGAAAATGCCCTGCACCTTTCTCTCTTGTCCCCTCTTCACATAGCATTACCTCCACTAGTTTGCGCTGACGTTAAGATTCATTGGTGTTTCCTGATATTGCTCTTGTAGGAGAGGCTGTGCAGTGGCGGGCAAAAGTGTTGAAAGTAAGGTGGTCAGCTGAGAGACTCGATGCTGTCCTTGTGCTGCACAAAGTAGGGAATCCATGTATGAATGCTTAAGCATTAAATTAGACCTGTGGTACGCAACTGGGGATGATTTTCTTCCTTGAGGACATTTGATAATATCTGCAGACACTTTTGATTATCATAACTGGGGGTGGGAGGGGGCAGGTGTGGATTCCTCTTGGCACATCAACAGTAGGGGCCAGGAATGCTGTTCAACATCCTGCAATGCGCAGCATGGCCCCCAACAAAGAAAAGAACTGTTTGGCACAAAATGTCAATAGTGCTGAGGTTGAGAAATCCTAATACAACATATTGCTCTGTGAACTTGCTTGCAAGTCTAAGGGAGGTATTTACCATGGGGAAGTGGTTCTCAGTGCACAAATAGATCATATCTCCTGTCTACCCCCCAAAAAGGAAGTGGGTCTTGTGGCGTTCAGAGGTGCTTATATTACCTCTTGCATAGTAATTAAAAAGAAAAACACTAGGCCATGTCACTGTTCCCATTGAAGTTGCTTTGGGGATCTGTGAGTTTCTAATGAAAGGTATTGATGTTCACAAAGTGCCTGCTACAATAACCTGAGTCTGCAATGCCTTATTTTTGTTTCCAGGTGGGGTTTGATCCTCCCCCTCACATGAGAGTACCTACCATTCCTCCAAACCTGGCAGGAATCCCAGGGGGGAAACCGTAAGTACCTCAAAGACCTTGGTTTTGTTTTAAAGGTGGTTACTCAGTCTTTGGTATTAGCAGACTAGAATTCCAAAGGGAGTACAGGCTTGGGCGTTTCCAAGGAGATTTCTGGTATCTTTTCCTGAGGAGTGTTAACACTTTCTATAAATAGGCAACTTGTAGGTGTCATGCCTCTGTCTTCTCCCTGGGGGTGATCTCCTAAGTTCAGTTATTTCTAGAGAGAAACTGTTGGAGATGAGGACGAGGTGGGAGGAAAGCGCTGGAGGTGACTGGCCCTCTTCGCTTGACCCCTCCGAAAACTGCTCTGCTCTGCCATTTGGTTAGAGGGCAGCTGCTGGAGATTCCCATCTGTGCTGTGCTGTGGGCAGTCAGCTGTCACAAACTCTTGCAGGCTTAGACATTCAAAATGTGTCATCTCTTTACCCAGCTCCGTGCCACCTTTTTCTTGTTTTGGTGGAAACGAGAGTTATTTGAAGGGTAGGTTGTGTTGCATGCCAGCACCCCAGGTTTACTCCCAAGTAGAGTTTTGATGAGTGCTCCGAGAGATCTAGAATTATAAAAAGCAAAGTGGCTTCATGGGGAAGCAGGAAAAGTTAACATTCATTTTGTGTCCAGTGCACAAAAAGCTTTGGAATTTGAAAAAACTCAGTTGGCTATTCTTCCTGGGTCACTTTAAAAATTGCTTGCTTTTCATCATGTTAGTAATTAGAAGTGTGATTTCAAAGAATTCCTAAAGTTCTCAAATTTTTTAAACAGCAGAATTGTTTAATTGCAGCAAAACTCTGCCTTCTAAGATAGAAAATAGCAGAGGCCAGGCACGGTGACCCACGCCTGTAATCCTAGTACTTTGGGAGGCTGAGGTGGGTGGATCACCTGAGATCAGGGCTTCGAGACCAGCCTGACCAACGTAGCGAAACCCCGTCTCTACTGAAAATACAAAAATTAGCTGGGTGTGGTGGTATGTGCCTGTAATCCCAGCTGCTCGGGAGACTGAGGCAGGAGAATCGCTTGAACCTGGGTGGCGGAGGTTGCAGTGAGTGAAGATCACCCCATTGCACTCTAACCTGGGCGACAGAGGGAGACTCTGTCTCGAAAAGAAAAAATGGCAGGTCTTTACAAATGTAGTTGTTTTTCTTTTCTTTTCTTTTTTGAGACGGAGTTTCACTCTTGTTGCTCAGGCTGGAATGCAATGGTGTGATCTCTGCTCACTGCAACCTCTGCCTCCTGGGTTCAAGCAGTTCTCCTGTCTCAGCCTCCCAAGCAGCTGGGATTACAGGCGCAAGCCACTACGCCTGGCTCATTTTTGTATTTTTAGTAGAGACGGTATTTCATCATATTGGTCAGGCTGGTCTTGAACTCCTGACCTCAGGCGATCCACCCGGCTCAACCTCCCAAAGTGCTGGGATTACAGGCATGAGCCACCGCGCCCAGCCGATTTTTTTTTTTCAATAAAGGTACGGGTGCTACATGTCTTAGGCCTTCAGTTTGTTTTTGTCATACCCTTGCCTTCACGTGGTTGCTTTCAGCTTTTATCAGTACGTCACTTGCATGTCACATTAGTGAGTTTTTTATTTTTAGAAACAGGGTCTTGCTCTGTTGCCCAGGCTGGAATGCAGTGGCACAATCGCAGCTCACTGCAACCTCGACCTCCTGGGCTCCAGCAATCCTCCTGCCTTGGCTTCCTGAGTAGCTAAGATTATAGGTGTCTGTCACCATACCTGGCCAATTTTTAAATTTATTTTTGTAGTGACAGGGTCTCCCTGTGTTGCCCAGGCTGGTCTCAAACTCTTGGCCTCACACAGTCCTCCTGCCTTGGCCTCCCAAAGTGCTTGGATTACAGGCATGTGCCACCACGCCCAGCATGATGAATTATTTTGAACAGTCCACTCAGCTGCCCTGTCATCCTTGGTATGGTTTTGATAAGAGCCTTGTTTCAAATAAACCACCAGCATGAGATAAAATTGAATTTCTTAACCTGTCACCTGCTTTTTAGGAAAGGCGATTCCCATTGCACTACTTTTCATGTATTTTAATATCTCTTTCACAATAATTTGATTCATGATGAAATGAGGTTTTCGTCTACACTAGGAATCAGTAGCGATGTTAGGAATTTAAAATGACATCTGTGCCCAATGAAGGGAGTGAGGGGTAGTATTGCTCAATGCTCACTTAGCTGGTAGTTCTCTTCCAGTTGAGTACCCATGGACTAGTTACTACCTGGTGTGTTTTCTTGGGGATTTGGGAATGCCCCCCTGCTTCCAGCCTGGGAGGTCCTTGGGGCACTTCTGAGCATTCCCTGTCTGTGGTTGCCAGCGGCGTTGTAGCTGTTGTGTTCTACCGATTGGTGAGTGGATAAAGGGCAAACCGGTAAAGTTGTGATGAGAAGCAGTAATACCAGTAACTGATGAACCTTTGGTGGAATAATAGGGAAATAAGGCCAAGTTCAGCTGACCCTTAGGGAAAGTTAGCTTCACGAGTTAGAGGTACGGGGTGTGTGTTCAGCTGCTAAGCCCCCACCTTGGGTGTAACTGAAGATGCAGTGAGGGAAGGCGGGTGAGCAGAGCTGTGAGCTGTGATGCTAAGGTGGAAGGCTGATAGGTGGGCACAGTTAAATTGGACCCTGTTCCTTATGTGTGTGTGTGTGTGTGTTAACAGGATCAGTTGTAAGATAGAAGTAGCATCGTGCTTATTAGAGTTAAGTATTGATGTCCTTGGCTTGTGAGCACCTTGCATTTCTTTGTGTTCAAAGCCGTGCAAACTAGAATCACAATGTGCCTAAGGACGAGGACAGTGGACACAGTGGCCAATGTTATGAGACTATGTCAGGGTACTTTTCTCATCTTGGTCAAAATGGCCATTGGCCTTTGGATCTGAGCAATCATTGCTCTCTCTAAAATAATTAAAATCTCTCTCTTTATTAATTTATTTTATTTTATTATTATTATTTTTTAGAGACACTGGGTCTCCCTGGGTTGCCTAGGCTGGTTTCGAATTCCTGGGCTCAAATGATCCTCCTGCCATGGCCTCCCAAAGTGCTGCGACTACAGCCATGAGCCACCGTGCCTGGCCTAAAATACATTTTTTAGGATTCTCTTTCATGTTTGAGCCATATTATGTGAGGAAGATAGACTTAATATCAGAAGGAAAAATGAGCTTTGCCATTGTTGCCAGGGTCTGGGCTATATACAATCTTACTGTGTCTCTCTCTCTTTCTCTCTTTCTCTCTCTATGTGTGTATGTATTTTTTATATATATATAACATATATATATAATTTATATATATATAACATATATATTATACTCTAAGTTCTAGGGTATATGTGTACAATGTACAGGTTTGTTACATATGTATACATGTGACATGTTGGTTTGCTGCACCCATCAACTCATCATTTACAGTAGGTATTTCTCCTAATGCTGTCCCTCCCCCAGCCCCCAGCCTGCTGACAGGCCCCGTGTGTGATGTTCCCCACCCTGTGTCCAAGTGTTCTCATTGTTCAGCTCCCACCTATGATTGAAAACATGTGGTGTTTGGTTTTCTGTCCTTTGCTGAGAATGATGGTTTCCAGCTTCATCCATGTCCCTGCAAAGGAACATGAACTCATCCTTTTTTTATGGCTGCATAGTATTCCATGGTGTATATGTGCCACATTTTCTTAATCCAGTCTGTCACTGATGGACATTTGGGTTGGTTCCAAGTCTTTGCTATTGTGAATAGTGCTATAATAAACATATGTGTGCATGTATCTTTATAGCAGCATGATTTATAATCCTTTGGGTATATACCCAGTAATAGGATGGTTGGGTCAAATGGTATTTCTAGTTCTAGATCTTTGAGGAATTGCCACACTCTCTTGCACAATGGTTGAACTAATTTACACTCCCACCAACAGTGTAAAAACGTTCCTATTTCTCCACATATTCTCCAGCATCTGTTGTTTCCTGACTTTTTAATGATCTCCATTCTAACTGGTGTGAGATGGTATCTCATTATGGTTTTGATTGGCATTTCTCTGATGACCAGTGATGATGAGCATTTTTTCATGTGTCTGTTGGCTGTATGAATGTCTTCTTTTTAGAAGTGTCTCTTCATATCCTTTGCCCACTTTTTGATGGGGTTTTTTTTTTTTCTTTTTTTCTTTTTTTTTTTTTTGAGACGGAGTCTCGCTCTGTCGCCCAGGCTGGAGTGCAGTGGCGTGATCTCGGCTCACTGCAAGCTCCGCCTCCCGGGTTCACGCCATTCTCCTGCCTCAGCCTCCCGAGTAGCTGGGACTACAGGCGCCCACAACCGCGCCTGGCTAATTTTTTTTGTATTTTTAGTAGAGACGGGGTTTCACCGTGGTCTCGATCTCCTGACCTTGTGATCCGCCCGCCTCGGCCTCCCAAAGTGCTGGGATTACAGGCGTGAGCCACCGCGCCCGGCCTTTTTTTTTTCTTGTAAATTTAAGTTCTTTGTAGGTTCTGGATATTAGTCCTTTGTCAGATGAGTAGATTGCAAAATTTTTCTCCCATTCTGTAGGTTGCCTGTTCACTCTGATGGTAGTTTCTTTTGCTGTGCAGAAGCTCTTTAGTTTAATTAGATCCCATTTGTCTATTTTGGCTTTTGTTGCCATTGCTTTTGGTGTTTTAGTCATGAAGTCCTTACCCATGCCTGTGTCCTGAATGGTATTGCCTAGGTTTTCTTCTAGGGTTTTTATGGTTTTAGGTCTAACATTTCAAATTTTAATCCATCTTGAATTAATTTTTGTATAAGGTGTAAGGAAGGGATTCAGTTTCAGCTTTCTACATATGACTGCCCATATTTATCTATTAATTAGTATGAGAGAACTTGCTGTTCTTACTATTTAGTAAGGTAATATTGCCTGAGGCAGTGCTGCTCAAACCATTTATGGTGACCAGTTTTTTTCCTGAGTAAATCAAAGATGGAGACATTTGTAACCTACAATACAAGTGAATAGGAAGAAAAAGATACAAAATCCAAGTCCATTTTTTGTTGTTACAAGAGTCAACAGCCCTAAGTCCTCAGGTTGCTGTGCTCACTCTTGATGACTGCACTCATCTCACTGCAAACAGTAGCCAGTGTTTGCTGACCACACGTTGAGTAGGGCTGGTCTGAGGCACTTAAGAGAAATGAGGACAAACTCGTGTGTCCAGGGTAGAGTGAACAAGGCGTTAAAGGTTATACAAATAATTCTCTGAAAAATACCCATGGAAAGAATGCTTGGGTGAGGCAGACAGAAGGCACAGCTGCCATTCATAGACTGAGTGTGAACTGTCAGGCTTTATGTGCGATGCCAGGCGTGCTCCAGGAAAGAGGCTGCTCTCAGCCTTCTCTGCCCGTGGGGGCTTGATGATGTCATTAAAAGAAGAGTAAATATCCTAGTTTAACTTGTGATACGTGCTCTTGAGGCAGAGCAGTGGGTGATAGGCAGACATGGAAATAAGTGACCAAAATTAGAGTCAGAAAGACTTCCGTGGGATGAAGCTGACGCTGAAGCACGTGCAGGAAGGATTAAGTTTCCCAGGGAACTGGGGAGGGACAGTCTGGGTTGCGCACAGAGAGAGAGCTTGAGGGATGAGAGAGAGAGCTTGCAGATGGATGAGTGCCTCCTGACTGTTACCGCCAAAAGAGTTCAGTTGGGGCAGGAGGGACTTTAACATCCCTTTAGTATAAATGCTCATGCGTGGTTCAAGCCTGCTAAGATAACCTGTGCAGTGACTATATGCCTCTGACCGTGCGTGTCGTTTGTCCAAGGACAGGGGACCCGCTGCTGCCCAGAGCAATGCATTTTCCATGGCTCTGTGGAAACTCTTCTAGCCCTTGAGCTGAATCTGTCTCCCTGGAACTTTGACCCATCAATTCTGACTTTTTCCTACCCCCCGAGACCACACAGCACACTGCTAATCCGTCATCCCCATGGCAGCTCTTCAGTGTTGAGAGACCCCCACACCACCCTGAGGCTTCTCTTCTGGCTAGAATTTGTCTGGCGCTTCAGCCCTCTCTTGTGGGCCGTGATTTAGGGTTCCCACATCATCTGCTCACTAAGATCCAGACCCTGTCACTTCCTTTCCATCCACACTTTCACGGATTTTATTGAGACCTCCTGCATAGGCATAAGGGGCCCCACTGGGAGCTCACAGCCTTGGATGGGGTGCAGGGAAGGAAAAATTCTCCTTTGCCCTCTGAGTCTGCAGCTGGGCCTGAGAATCAAACTGATATAAGATAGATTAACAGGAGAAATGCACGCAAGTCTTACTAAGGATTTTGGTGTACATGGGAGTCTTCACAAGGAAATGAAGACCCGAAGAAGTGTCCAGAGCAGGCAGCTTGTATCACTTTTCAGACTGGAGTGTAGTGGCCCAATCTTGGCTCACTGCAACCTCTACCTCCCAGGTTCAAGCGATTCTCCTGCCTCAGTCTCCCGAGTAGCTGGAATTACAAGCGTACACTACCATGTCTGGCTAATTTTTGTATTTTTGGTAGAGGCGGGGTTTCACCATGTTGGCCAAGCTGGTCTTGAATTCCTAACCTCAGGTGATCCACCTGCCTTGACCTCCCAAAGTGCTGGGATTACAGGCATGAGCCACCACACCTGGCCTTGTATCACTTTTATACAAAGAAATGACAAATTTGTGAAGACATGACAAGAAAGAGTTTTGGGATGGAGGCAGTAAATTGTGGTTAGGTAACTAAGAGATAGATATATTGGCGGAAAACTTGTGGGAGACAAAGGTTGTTTTGGTAAGTTGATTTGTACACATCCCTTTTAGTGTTGCTTCCCAGACTCTGGTGATGAGGCTGTTCTTCTGTTTCTGGTAGAGGGAGGGCACCTTTCTCATGGGAAATTGTATGGCCTGTGTTTGTATAGAAAGCGGTCGGGAAGTCTCTCCTGGATCTCTCATTTCTCAAGTGTTTTCAGCTCAAAATAACCAGTATACCAAAGGGGCATATTTGGTTGTGGCATATCCCGAACTCCTTCAAGGGGAACATGAGTTAAATAATCACAAAATCAGAGGCAGAATTGTAGACCCCCAGGCTACCACAGAGCTATCACAGAGGAGCACTGTTCTAGAAAGCCTGTGACAGGGCATGGGGGACTGATCCCACTGGGGAGGGTCAAGCAGGGATTCCCTGCTGAAGGGTTTTCAGAGCTGCACTAACCCAACAGGGGCAGGGGCTGAACCTCTAGGTGGAGAGACCAGCATGTGCAGAGGCCCTGTGGCTTCACATGGTCGTCAGTCAGAGTGGAACAGAGCAAGATGACTTGCAGTGCTAGCATTCCACACTCCTGTTTCCAGTGTTAAGATGACAAGATCTCAGTAGGGTTTCCCAACCACCCTGGTCACCTTCCCTCCTCTCTCATACCCATTCCAGTCTCCCCTAACTTCTTTTTGTTAAAGCATCATACCCATTCCCTCTGACATCTGAGCCCAAATTTTAGTGTTAGATTCTTCCCTATTTAACTTTTTTTTTTTAACAGTCTTATTCTTTGTTAAAATTCTCACCTTTCTCATGCCCCGTTTTGTCAGTAAGGTCCTAGATGAGGGTTATCTTTCTTCCTCACCAAATTGCTGTCAGTTTATTCTTTATTGTAAAGCACTTGTCAGGGCCGTGTGTTGCACAGAGGTCTTCAAAAGTTACAGATTCAGCATCTTAATTCAAAAATTCAAAATCCAAAATGCTTCAAAATCTGAAACTTTTTGAGTACCGACATGATGCCACACATGGAAAATTCCACACCTGACCTCATGTGACAAGGTGCAGTCAAAACACACAACACACAACACACAGTTTATTCGGCATCCCCAAGGGAAAACTAAAATCACCTTCAGGCTATGTGCATAAGGTCTGTATGAAACAGAAATGCATCTTGTGTTTAGATTGGGTTCCATCCCCAAGATAACTCATTTATGTTTATGTAAATATTCTGAAGTCTGAAGACAATCCAAGATTGGAAACACTTCTGGTTCTGAAGCATTTTGGATACGGGATGTTCGACCTGTATAAACCGACATGCCATTCAAGGCCCGTGGGTAATATCGCCCCAGCCTGCTTTTCCGGTGTCATGTCCTGTGTGCTTTATATCCTGTGCTAACCCAATGGGATGAGTCTCTGTTCCCTGATGACTCCAGCCCCTGCTCCCTGGAGCAGCTTCTCTTCTCACTGGTCTCTTCCTTTTGAAGTATTTTCTGTCCTTCAAAGCCCGCTTGAGTTGCTGCCTCCTTCATGAAGCCTTCATGGATGCCTTCCCATCTCTGGTCCCCCTCCAGTTGCACCATGAAACATCTTATAATCATGTACAGACCGTGTTTCTAACTACTTCCTCCCCAGGAGGATGGAAGCTCCCGAAGTCTTGTCCCTTGAGCACAGACACCCAGGAAACAAATGTTCATTGCCTTGAATAGGTGGGAGACAGGTCCAGGATTGTGTAAGACCCTGTGATTCATTCTTTTCTCAAGGAGATCCTTGGTTCGCATTTTCGAATTATTAAGTAGTGTTGGTTTATAAGAGGTAACCCTGAGCTTGTTTTCACACCCTCAAGGCTGGATTTAATTGGTATTGTTTAGTTCAGCATAACTTGAATTCATTTTTGGTTTTAGGACATTTATTCTCCTGAGCTCTTTGGAGATCATTGGTAAGAGAAATTCCAAAGTTTAGTTAGACTTTTTTTTTTTTCTGGCACTGTAGCACTGCTGTTCTCCCTAAAAATACCTGGGGGCTGTGCTCTACCTGCCTTATATATTAGCACCTAGAGGTCAGTAATAACTCAGGCTAATCATAGTTTGGCTTAAGAGTCTAGGGTAGTTACGGGTCCTTTCACCCTGTGTTTTAATGCCAGACATGTAATTTAGAAATCTTCTACCCACTTGTTTAGTGTTTAAATAAATCTTTAAAGTACCTTTTTGGTTTAGAGCCTAAAGGGAAAAGAAAAATCTTAACTACATTTGGGGTAAAATTGCCTCATAGGAAAACATTTGCAGCAGTGATTAGAGACCCTTTCCAGGCTTTTCGCCAAGAAAAAGTTTCAGTGGCCAGGGGCTTCCCCCTTTCACCCCACTTTTTCTGTTTCTGGTCTTCTGGTTTCTCTGTTTTTGTCTAGATTCCACAGCTCGCTTATTTAGTGGACTTGAACATTGATTCAGCCCTCTTTTTATTTGACGGGGTTGTATTACTCTGGGTTCTCCAGAGAAACAAAATGAATAAACTATAGATATGGATATGGAGAAGGAGTTATTTGGAGGGGTTGACTCACATGACTGTGTAGACTGAGAAATCCCATGATTTATTGTCTGCAAGCTGGAGGCCCGGGAAAGCCTGTGTAGTTCTACTCCAAGCTGAGGCTCGAGAACCAGGAGCACTGATGATCGAGAGCAGCAGCAGGTAGATGTTCCAGCTCAAGCAAAGGGCACATTTGCTACTCCTCTAACTTTCTGTCCTGTCCAGGCCCTCAGTGATGCCCACCTGCATTGGTGAGGGGACCTTCTTTACTCAGGTTACCTATTCAAATGCTAATTTCTTCTAGAACTGGGCCTCAGAGACGCACCTAGAAATAAAGTTTTATCAGCCACTCTGGTGTCCCTTAGTCAATTTAATCAAGTTGACATATAAAGTTGACCATCACAGTGATATTTGGGTAGGTTTTTTTTTTTTTTTGGATCTATTAAATGCTAAAAATAACATGCCCATTCTGTTCCTTATTTTTGCCATGTGGGTATTAGTTTAGTTTCTGTTTTTCTACCTTCTGATAATATAGGAATATGTAGTTTAATTTTTTGAGATTAAGTTGAGGTGAGGCCCATCCTTTTTAAAAAGAAAAATGAGATGGGGATGTCCAGGGTGACCTCAAACTCCTGAGCTCAGGGGATCCTCCTGACCCAGTCTCCTGAGTAGCTGGGAGGACCTTCCTTTTGATGTCAGTTGTGTTGAGCTACAATAATTCCTCACTGGACTTCTCTCTCTCCCTCTTCACCTTGTCAGAAATGACGTTTGGTTTATGGGATATAAATATAGTGTGTATATTTCTTGCTTGGATGATGCTCGTTTTTGTCTGTAGTGATAGTTCCTTTGCTGGAATGTTTTAGTTTAGCTTTGAAATAGCGATATATTAAGCCTCTTTTTGTTTTACTTTTCATCCAAGAGTTTCTCCATTTGTATCTTTGTCCTATTGAGGAGCCTTGTTCCTGCTCCAGCACACTGAGAAGTTTGGAAATGTATAATTGATAGAGAAAGTTAGGTCCTAGAACTCAGAATCTTAAATGTTGACTTTGGCTGGAATACCTCCTTGTTTATCAACTTAGGTCATCTGTTTCTTGTTTTCTTTGCTTGTAATCTTTTACATATCCATTTTAAGAAGTTTTGTATTTGCCTTTAAAAAAATAAATGAAAATCGAGTGTATGCATCTAAACAAGGAAACAAAGAGTCTCCCAACCTAATGCTTTGAAGTTTGCTACTTACAAGTTAGTTGGTAATAAAGCCCTCCGTTAACATAGAAATGCTGTCTTCTAAGTAAGGTAGAAATTATACCCGTTCTGCATATTTTCTATTTGGAAGAATACGCGAATGGCCAAACTGGAAAAATTTTGTAGATGTTATGGGGTAGATGTGCAGACCCTTAAAAACATTTGACAGAGGGAGGTTTTACCTATAGCAGGTAAATTATACTTTCTTCTAAAATCTTAGAATAATAAGACTCTGATTTTCTTATGAGCTCCACGTCACTATTCCCCTCAGCCACCACCTTTATTAGTTTTCAGGCTAAGAGTATCCTCCGGAATCATAAATTACATTATTCTCATCCATTCTATCCTTAAGGAGCCTGGTTCCCGCAGCCCCCACAGTCACGCTCACAATGTGGACATGCCTCATGTTGCTCACAATGTGTGGGGTGAGTGTCGTTGTCCTGGTGGGTCCCACGTTATCCCTCTTGAGGGGATAACGTCACAGGTAGTGCTGACGTGGAAGCTAAGGTAAAGATTAACAGCTCCACTTTTGCAGCTGGGCCGAGCTGGAGTTGGCTTTACCGCTTGCTAGCTGGGCAGTTATGGGCGAGTTACTTAGAGTCTCCTGTGCCACCTTCCCTCATCTCTAAACAGTAAGGGATAGTGAGCCCCTCCTGTGATGTGGCAAGCAAAGGTTGACTATATTGCGCTTCATAGTTTTCTTGAAGTACTTTCCCATGTGGCTTCATTACTTCACACCTCAGTGGTCCTGTTTATAGGCTAAGTTTTGTCAGGGCGCTTTGTAAAAATGGGGAAATGAGGCTCAAGTTAGTTAGGCATGGTGCCCACAGGTTACTAGTCATTAAACTGAAGCAATTGCTTGTGCCTCCTGACTTCTTGCACTTGACCATGTGGGTCCTGCTTTCCAGGGCCTGGAGGCAGGATGGAGCTTGTTCCATGTGACCTGTGGTTGCTTCTGCCACAGCTTGCTTGGGAAGGGCCCAGTGTCCACTGGATTTAGCTGACTTAGGGTAAAGCTATGGATTTCACTTCATTATTGTCATTGCTTTCATTGTCTTTTTTGTGGTCTAAGTCAGCTCTGTAGGGACTGCCTTTGCCCCTTAGGAAAACTGTTACCATCTCTTAGTGACATTTGGTATAATTGCTAGACATTGCCTGGAAAAGTTGGCTGGCATCACCCAGGGCCTTAGAGAGGAATGCCCACCTTGTTTTAGCAGATTTTCCTTACCAGGGCAACTTTTCCTGTCTCAATATATAAGTGATTAGGTAACAGTAGACAACTTGTGTTCTGATCCGTGGAGAGTGCCGGCCGGTGAAATCCTCTGCCTACCCCTGAAGAACTCTGGAATGGGAAAGACAGAAATGTTCACCGTGTGAGAAATACTCTTAGAGAGGTTAGTAGGAAAGGTTAGGACCCTGGGAAAGAATCGTCAAGGCTGGGGAGGTCGTGGCAGTCGGAGGGAGGGAGGCAGCGACGTGTACTTGGGAGGTTGTGGCAGTCAGAGGGAGGGAGGCAGCGGCGTGTACTTGGGAGGTTGTGGCAGTCAGAGGGAGGGAGGCAGCGGCGTGTACTTGGGAGGGAGGCAGTGCTGTTCTAGCAGGAGGGAAGTTTGTGCGCAACTTGGAGATGTGACAGCATATGATATTTTAGGGGACTGGCCTGTTGTCCCACATGGCTGGGAGTTTAAGGTCACATGAAGTAAGACTTGTTGACACTAAATTGTAAAGGGCTTCATGAGCCCTAAAGAGCTTCAAGAGCGAATGAAGGTTTTTGACACGATCGGATTTTTGAGCCTTGTTAATATAGCTAACAATGTCACATCCAGAGTGCCGAATCCATAGGCAGCGAGGCTTGACCACAGCCGTCATCTCTGGGGTCTGTGGTTCTTCACTATTGTTTACTTGATTCTGCCACTGCAGTTCCTATTTCCAGCAAACCAACAACCCTGTAAACACCTGTTTTCCTTTGACCACAGAGCACAGCGTAGTTTTATTAAGAGGAGCCTGGTCTGCTAGGAAAAAACAACCTGCGCCCTTGGAACACAGTCTTGTTTTCCAGTTCACCGCGGCCGCGAAGGAGCCCAGTGGGGACTCTCTGCTTTTAGTTCCTTCACCTCTGCTGTGTGCCCAGTAAATGAAAAGCCCCTCGCTCTTAATGGGTTTTTATTTCATTCAATTTTTGAATCTGTGAAGTCGAGTGGGCTTTATTCTTTTTGATTCTGACACCAGACTTCAGAATCAGACACGATCCTAATCTGTAGGAGCTTGATTCAGAAAGCTAGGTGGGGGCTGGGGCTCAGTTCTGAGGCTTTCTGAGATGCGGGTGGGCTTCTCTGTGTGGCCCCTAGCGAGGGATCCAGGACTGACTTTCTGCCCTGCAGTTTGCCACAATTCTATCCAAACGTCCATCTCTACTCTTTGGGCGTTCGTTCTAGTCTTTGCTGAATGCCATTTCCTCCACTCTCACCTTGGATGATTTGTGAATTTTGTGTTTTCCGTTGCCTCGTCACTGCCCTTGTGCTTTCCTGATTTCCCACCCTGCGTCTTCCTCCCTTTCCGCATTCCCTGACCCACATACTTGTCCACTGGTTGAGATAAAGCCCTCAATTCAACGTATCTTCACTTGGCATTTTCAGTCGTGGTGGTTCGATAACAATACTGTCATTTCCTGAAGACTCACTGCAGGGGTCAAGTGCGGTGTTAAGTGTTTTGCAGCTGTTACCACTTTAATCCTTACAGCAACCCCTGCGACCTCTATATTTTATTGTTATTCCTGCCTTATGGATCACGAAACGGACACATTCTAGACTGCAGGCTGGCTGATTGGCAAGACCACGGTTGATGTGGCCAGAGACCCAGAGAGAGGTTCATTTAACAGCAAAGTTTGGGCACTTGATTTGGCTGTGGACCTAATCTAATGTGTTAACTGGTTAAGAGCCTTCCCCTCGACTTCCTCTAAATAACTAAAAGAATCTAAACTTTAAACATTGAAATACCATACACATACAGAAAGTTCATGAATCCCATGTGTCTAGCTCAGCGACTTTTCACCAAAGGCAGCCACCTGTGTAACCAGCCCTTGGATCAAGGAACAGAGCAGGATCATTGCCCAGAAACCCGTCCCATGCCCCTTGCAGTCACCAAGGTTAACTACCACCTTGACTTTCAGTACTGCAGATAAATTTTGCCTGTGTTCGAAATTCTAGAAATGCAGTCATTTCCATGTCCGTTCTTTTGTAGCTGGCTGCATTCGGAATTCAGGTGTGAGCGATATTCATGAATACTCACTATCTGTTTATATATTCCTCTTTCTGATTGGTTTTACTTTTCTAGTTCCTCAACCAGTAGAGAAAGTTAAGTTTCCTCCTGGGATCCCTTCACCATTGTCACGATGAGCCCTCACTGTGGCCTTTTATCGAAAAAGCTCTGTTATTATTGTAGGTGAATAGTTTCCTCCCCTGGTTTTTTCCTTCCAGTTGATCCCTCCTAAAGACCCATCTGCCCTTTGCGTTGCTCTGGTGTGTTCATTTGATTTGGCTCCGCAGCCCAGCAGGCAGCACCAGCTTCCTGCGGGGCCCCCTGTGACTGATGTATTAACATCCATATGGGTTTCCCCTGGGACGGATGAGTGTTCACAGCTTCTGACAGCAGCTCACTGCATTGTGAATCAATTTTAAATTGCCTCCGTATGATGATCGCGGGCCTCCTGTGCATTTTAAAGAAGAGGACACCTGGGAGAGAAGTGGGTGTCTTCCAAAGATCAGACAGATCTCCCGTCTGTTACTCGGTGCATCTATTTAATCGGGAACATTTAACTCTATGATAAGCAGGCTTCCGGTTGAAGGAAGATAAAATTTCCTTTCGCTGAAAAATGTGGGATTGCTGAAAGGGTGCCTGAGGGAAACCCGGCCTTACCTCGAGGCGCCCAGCTTGATTTGTGGTACACAGAGAGACACTAATCCTTACGTGTTATTTCTCTCATAGCACCGAGATCTTTGAGAAGCAGTTTCCCCACCTTAACCACCATCCTTATAAATCATGTGCAACTCAATTGTTTTACTTTTATTTTTATTTTTTTAATTATTATTTTATTATCTTTTTTGAAATGGAGTCTTGCTCTGTTGCCCAGGCTGGAGTGCCGTGGTGCGATCTTGGCTCAGTGCAAGCTCCGCCTCCCGGGTTCACGCCATTCTCCTGCCTCAGCCTCCCGAGTAGCTGGGACTACAGGTGCCCGCCACCACACTCAGCTAATTTTTTTGTATTTTTAGTAGAGACGGGATTTCACTCTGTTAGCCAGGATGGTCTTGATCTCCTGATCTCGTGATCCGCCCGCCTCAGCCTCCCAAAGTGCTGGGATTACAAGAGCGAGCCACAGCACCAGACCTCAGTTGTTTTATTTTATGGAAATTTACTTGTCATTTCTTCAGTATCACCTGGCTTTTTTGTTGTTGTTTTTGGACCCAGAGCATGGAGCCTGATTCTGAGTCATAGAACTTGGCTACTGGACGTTGTTCGTTGAGCATTCTTCAAAGCCTAGAATTCTTGTAGGACATGAATAGACTTAAACTCTCACAGTTCTGTGGCAATCTTTAAGGGCAACAAAATGCTATTTGATTATTAATCCAAATATCCCATAATAAACGGCATAGGTTCCTGTTTAACTATGATGTGGGCTCGATATATTGCTAAGGACACCAAATAATCCTGTTGGATGAAAAATGAGATTGAGTGGTTTGGTGATGTGAGGGCTTAGAGCTATATTTTTTTGTTTGTTTGTTTGTTTTGTTTTTTTTTTTGAGACGGAGTCTCGCTCTGTCGCCCAGGCTGGAGTGCAGTGACCGGATCTCAGCTCACTGCAAGCTCCGCCTCCAGGGTTTACGCCATTCTCCTGCCTCAGCCTCCCCAGTAGCTGGGACTACAGGCGCCCGCCACCTCGCCTGGCTAGTTTTTTGTATTTTTTAGTAGAGACGGGGTTTCACCGTGTTAGCCAGGATGGTCTCGATCTCCTGACCTCGTGATCCGCCCGTCTCGGCCTCCCAAAGTGCTGGGATTACAGGCTTGAGCCACCGCGC
Organism: Macaca mulatta; assembly: GCF_049350105.2. Taxonomy (NCBI): domain Eukaryota; kingdom Metazoa; phylum Chordata; class Mammalia; order Primates; family Cercopithecidae; genus Macaca; species Macaca mulatta. Next base: position 112,569,502 of record NC_133420.1, on the reverse strand, counting down.
CCGACCCCTAGAGCTATATTGTTTTTATACGTGTATTTATTTCCCAGGACAGTCTCCATGGTTCCCATTATATGTGCTTATTCATGAAAATTAAGAGTAACATTAAGGATTTGGGCCAAATAGCTATTTTACTATTAGTTACTGGTACCAATTTGCCAGCAGGTAACAGATTGAGATTGTGTCCTGTGGTTGAGTGGGGGGGAAGTTTAAAAGTCTTCATGGGTTTGATGTTTTGCTTTTATGGAGGGAAGATAATAGCATGCATTTTATTTTCAAACAAATGTATGTGGGTTTTAAGTGCAGGGTGGTAGAGACCTGGCATAATCGTTTTCAGTTTTGTGCTTGCTAAGTTACTTTACAAAATTTGAGTTTGTATTAAAATGAAAATTTAAGCACTGTGTTAGGACTCATGGTGTTTACATTGTGTACAAAGCTGCCAATGACAGGCTTCAGAAAGGCACACGTTTTCAAGGGTTATTGGCAGGAGGAAGCAGTGCCTACTTCACTTATTGTTGATGGTTTGAACTTTTAGCGCTTCTAGTGATTTCAAGTTAAGAAAGTGGAAATAGTGGTCTTCAAAGTAGAATGTGCATACTTGTTTTTTTTTTTAGACAGAGTCTTGCTCTTGTCTCCCAGGGTGGAGTGCAGTGGCGTGATCTTGGCTCACTGCAACCTCCATTTCCCAGGTTCAAGTGATTCTCCTGCCTCAGCCTCCCAAGTAGCTGGGATTACAGGCATGTGCCACCACGCCCAGCTATTTTTTGTATTTTTAGTAGAGACGGGATTTCACCATGTTGGTCAGGCTGGTCTTGAACTCCTGACCTTGTGATCCGCCCCCCCTCTGCCTCCCAAAGTGCTGGGATTACAGGCGTGAGCCGCCGCGCCCAGCCGAATGTGCATCAGTTTATCAGTTGACATAGAGTGAAAACATTAGCACTTCTCTTTCTTCTATCCTCTAAAGTGTCTTTTCTTTGTTTATGTTTTATCATGTCCCTAGGATCTTAGCTCTTGGAGTTTAAATTAAATTCATTGGAGGAAAAAATATGCTTTGAATTTTGGTGTAGAAGTAGAAGTGGGTAATCAGGATTAGGTTTGTTTGTATTTAACAGGGGAAGAAAATGGTAGCTTAAATAATGTGGAAGTTTATTACTCTCTCACATAAAAGACACTGGCTCTCAGCGGCTCAGGGCAGGTATGACAGCCCCATAGTGTCACCAGGGCCTCTGCATCCTGTCTTTCTGTTCTGTCTCCCCCAGCAATCCCTTCCCTTCCCTTCCCTCCCCTCCCCTCCCCTCCCCTCCCCTCCCCTCCCCTCCCCTCCCCTCCCCTCCCCTCCCCTCCCCTTCCCTTCCCTTCCCTTCCCTGTTCTGGGATACATGTGCAGAATGTGCAAGTTTGTTACATAGGTATACACCTGCCATGGTGGTTTGCTGCACCCATCAACCCATCACCTACGTTAGGTATTTCTCCTAATGCTATCCTTCCCCTAGCCCCCGACCTCCTGACAGGCCCCAGTGTGTGATATTCCCCTCCCTGTGTCCATGTGTTCTCATTGTTCAACTCCCACTTATGAGTGAGAACATACGGTGTTTGGTCTTCTGTTCCTATGTTAGTTTGCTGAGAATGATGGTTTCTAGTTTCATCCATGTCCCTGCAAAGGACATGAACTCATCCTTTTTTTTTTTTTTATGGCTGTATAGTATTCCATGGTGTATATGTGTAACATTTTCTTTATCCAGTCTATCATTGATGGGCATTTGGGTTGGTTCCACATCTTTGCTATCCAGCAATTGATTTCTGTCTTTGAAATCAACCTCTGGGCCATAGGAGCACCAGTCATCCCTCTTAGCTCAGGCAGTGGGAAGGAAGAAGAGAAGAGGGCAGGTATGCTCCCTTCCTATTTATTTTTTTAGAGCAGTTATGGGTTCCAGGCAAAATAGAGTGGAAAGTTACAGAAGAGTTCCCATATTCCCCATCCCTCTCCTCTCTTTCAAGTTCAGAACTTCCTCAATGCCATCCAGCAGCTTCTTCTTAGACCTTATTGGTCAGAACAGAGGCACGCTGGGCTAAAGGAGAGTGGGGAAGAGTAGTTTTTTTAGCTGGGCACTTTGCTGCCTTATATAATGGCGTTCCTGACCAACATAGGCAAGGAAGATTGTTGAGTAGGAAACCTAAAATCCTGTTTAAAGCCATATAAGATAATCTCTTATTTTCTCTTCCTTAAGCAAAAGAAAGTTGAAGTCCAAACCATAAACTGGTATTTTTAGAAAGCTGTTTTTTGGGGTGGGGGGGGTTGTTTTTGCTATTAAAATACACTATCTACTCTGTTTAATTATTATTAGTTCTTAAGGGCTTCATCTTTAGCAGGGAAAATAATCATTTAAAATTATACTAAGAAATCATAAAATTACACAAGATACATGGAAGGAGGTATTTTATGTTCATTTGGAAGCGCGTTAAGTGTTTTATAAGGAGATTTGAGGGAATGCTTTATAGAATGGATAAGAACGATTTAAATACCTTAAAAAAATTTTAAATACAGTTCTATGTATATGTCATTTGGTACACGCTAGATTTCTGCTATTAATTATTTTAAATTTGCACCATCAGTAAATACTTCAACTTGTATTGTTTTGAAAGGAAAATATACAAGAGAATCTTTCCTTTTTTTCATCGTTTTCGTAGTCGTAGCATGTTGCCGAGGTAATGACTGCTTCCTCTGTCATTGTGTTTTCTGTCTTCTCTCCATTCGTTTTTCCAAAAGTGCGTACTCCTTCCACGTTACCGCAGACGGTCAGATGCAGCCTGTCCCTTTTCCCCCCGACGCCCTCATCGGACCCGGAATCCCCCGGCATGCTCGCCAGATCAACACCCTCAACCACGGGGAGGTGGTGTGCGCGGTGACCATCAGCAACCCCACGAGACACGTGTACACAGGCGGGAAGGGCTGCGTCAAGGTCTGGGACATCAGCCACCCTGGCAATAAGAGTCCTGTCTCCCAGCTCGACTGTCTGGTGAGTGGACAGGAACTGGTGCACAAGGGCAATTTCTCCCTGGAGATTCAATAAGGAAATAGCTGTGTGGGCCTGGGTTTTATTCCCATTATGAGGAAATAGAAGCCCCTTCTGTTTCCTGTGTTGGGTATTTAACCCCCTCGGCCCCCCGTTTAAATGCGAAGGTTTCATTTGTTGCTGTTGCACTGGCTAAATCCCAGAGTTGATGGATTTCTTTTTATAAAATATTTTACACTGGTTTACAGAGGCTCTCCTTGTGTATGGATGTACATTACAAAAGGGGGTTTCCCATTTAATGGACAAAAGCACAACTTGGCCTGGACTCTGGTCCCTGCCATCCACTCAGTTTTTAATTTCCCTATAGCCTTTAGATAAATATAGAATAGTAAATTTTTTTTTTTTTTTTTTTTTTTTTTGAGACGGAGTCTCTTTCTATCGCCCAGGCTGGAGTGCAGTGGCCGGATCTCAGCTCACTGCAAGCTCCGCCTCCCGGGTTCACGCCATTCTCCTGCCTCAGCCTCCCGAGTAGCTGGGACTACAGGCGCCCGCCGCCTCGCCCGGCTAATTTTTTGTATTTTTTAGTAGAGACGGGGTTTCACCGTGTTAGCCAGGATGGTCTCGATCTCCTGACCTCGTGATCCGCCCGCTCGGCCTCCTAAAGTGCTGGGATTACAGGCATGAGCCACCGCGCCCGGCCGAATGGTAAATATTTGATGACATGTCATAAAAACCATTCTGAACAGGGTAAGGTTTGTGTTTTTAAGGGAGACCTGAGAGAGCTGGTTAGGTTTTATGACCTTCACTTCAGGAAAGGGTTAAAGGCTGTCACTGCAAAGACCGGGGGCAGCCATCAACAAAATAGAGCGGTGAGAATGCATTCCCAGAGTTCCTAAGCCGTGTCCGCTCAGAGCCTGAGAATACCATTTTGCATTTTTCAGGGACATAAAACATGTTGGGACATGTTCCAGTCTCTAAACCATAACCCCAGGATTTACAGAGCACATACCGCTGGCCTTAAGCAGACTCCGAACTGCCCTGCCCTGCCATGCCCTGGCATGGGGTCTGCCTGCGCTCTGCGGTTGCAGATGGTGCCGTGTACCACTGCCTGCCTGGAAAATTGTAAGGATTCCGGAGAGAGTGTTTCCAGAAAGCTGAGTGGCAGTGTTTTTGAAACACAGACTTGTGTTTAGAGTAGTTATTAGTGCCTTTTTTAAAAAAACAAATAACTTCAAAATGTCTTCATTCATGAAACTTATATTTAAATATGGCCCAACATTCTATAGCAGTGGGAATAGCCTTTGTTGAAGTCACGTGTCTAAGGTTTCTTTAATCTTTGAAAGACAGTCCATCGTGAAAAGCACTTAAGCGAACTTTAGCCATATCTGCATCTTTCAGGGGTTGATCGTATGAGGGCCCCCCACCCCCACCCCCTTCATATGTGTTGGTTTTGATGGCAAGGTGCCTACTTTTATCAGGTTCTTTGGCCTTTGCATTGAGGGGCTTAGATATAATAGCCGCCACATGACAACTTGAGAAAGCAGCTTTGGTAAGTTATTAGCAAGAATCCCTCTGACTAATGAAGTAATGTGCTCAGCATAACGAAGACCAAAACATAGACGGGGGCCTGCAGTGTCCAAGCAGTAAATGATGCAGGGTGATGAGGCAGATGTATAAACGAGCTTGGAAAAGTGGTTTCTTCTCAGGGAACTGTGTGTACACCTGTACCTCATACCTAGATAGTTTCAGCTCTGTGATGCAGGACACCAGAAACAGTTATCTAAGCTCCTGTGAATTTGTTTTGTTTACTGTTTTGAAGGAGACAGTTGTGCTTGGACCCCAATCTTGACTAGAGATCTCTTGCTCTGTTAGAGTGTCCGTGAAATGTCACTCTTTAACTCAAAAAACCAAGACAGCCATTAGAGAACATGGTGCTATGATTGCTCGGTAATTCATTGTAGCAATGAATTCTGTTTATTTTACAGAACAGAGACAATTATATCCGTTCCTGTAAATTGCTACCTGATGGCTGCACTCTCATAGTGGGAGGGGAAGCCAGTACTTTGTCCATTTGGGACCTGGCGGCTCCGACCCCACGCATCAAGGCGGAGCTGACATCCTCGGCCCCCGCCTGCTACGCCCTGGCCATCAGCCCCGATTCCAAGGTCTGCTTCTCATGCTGCAGCGACGGCAACATCGCTGTGTGGGATCTGCACAACCAGACACTAGTGAGGTGAGCAAAGATGGTCGTCTAAGGAGGGGTTCCCTTCTTGAGCAGCTGGGCCTATCACCTCTGCTTCTCTCTGGCTGCCCGCAGCCTGCACAGTAAGAGCCTCTTGAATGCCAGGCATGGGGTTAGATGATGGGGGAACAAAGACAACCGTGTTGCTGCCTTTGGGGGGCTTACAGTCTTGCTACCATGCCTGGGGTCACCGAGACGTTCTATCTCCTTATAGATAGTCTGTATATCCTATAGTCTGTATGTCAGCCCGCATACAGACTCCAAACTTGTTCAAAAAATATTTCTGGCTTTTGCCAAGGGGTGGCCTAATGTGAATTACACGGCAGCACAAAGGGCCCTTGCTACTAGATGTTTTGGGCTTTGGCTAGAACTTGGTGCAGACAAGAGCCAACTGATAAAAGATAACAGAAAATCAACAAGGAGACATGAGAAGAGCAGATTCCATGAATTTCACCCACAAAATGGTTTTAAAGTATCTCAATAATGAAATAGGAGACCTGCCCAGGGGTGGTTCCACTCAGGAGCCCGCAGGGTTTTGCCTCGCGTCCTGGCATTGGCCCTGTCCCCTTAGCAGCAGCTGCAGTTCTGGTACCCTTGTGTCTCTCCTCAGCTCCCCCACCAAATGCCCCCTTCAGAAGTCAGTGCTCACACCAGAACTGTTCTCACAAAGTCTTTTTAAAGTAAGCACGAATGAAACATGAAAGGTAAAATGAAGCACGTGTTTTACTCTTGTTTCATCTTCACTGGGAAGCCATCCCTGCAGATGGTGCAGTTTGGGGTCCATGGCTTGTTTGGTAAGTCCCCTCTTGTGCTGCCCAGAGAAGGCACGGGCTCCAGAAATCATCATGACAGCTCACTCTCTTCAAACCTCCGCTGTAGAGATCCATTAAGTGTCATTGAGCTGGGCCCGGTCCCTGCGTGTGGGCGACAGTGCGGCAGTTATTTTCCTCTTCCGTTTGCTGAGTAGTGTAGGTGAGCAAAACGGAATAAGGGAGCCAGAGCCGAACGCCCTCTCAACCTTTTATCCTAGCAAAGTGACTTGTTTTTTCTTTTTTTAAAACTCCATAAGTAGCACTTTCAAAATATCAATTCCAAGCACTTTTCAGATATTCCTCCACTTAGTCCTCATGACACTGTCCTGCTATTTGTCCCATTTTATAGATGAAGTGCCTGAGGCTCAGAGAGGGTAAGTTACTGGCTTCAGGTTGCACAGTCGGATGTGGTGGAGTCAAGCTGGGGCCCAGGCATTCTGCTGTCTTCTCTGTGCTGTGATCCCTTGCTCCGTGCCGGCTCCTGGGGAGTAAATACCTGTTGGATAGGATGGGGTAGCATCTTACAAATCTTTCTCTGGACCGCCCACAGGTGGCTAGTGGCTGCCGCCTGTAACAGGGCCATGCACAGCCTATTGCATGTCTTTGTATCCATCGTAACCCAGCACATTCTGAACAGTCATAGGATGTGCCTGAGAGTCATGCTGAGGTATATGGATGGAGGGAGGGCAGCGGGATGGGAGGCAGCCGTCAGGTACCATATGTCAGCAGAGGAAGGTGTTTTCAGTCAAGGGGGAACAGCGTTTAATGAGTTAGAAAGGTCCAAAGAAGTCAGAGGGTCAAGAGATCACTGGATTTCCAGAGCGGTTTGAAGGGAAGAAAAGCAACACTTTCAGCAAGAGACGCAGCGACTGCTCCAGGCCTGGGTGTTCTGTGGGGATGTCTGGGAAGCGAGCAGAAACACTTGAGGTCCACCTGCACGGCCGCAGTGGAGGAGAGAGGACCAAGCCTGGATCCTAAAGTGCAGAAGTTGGGAATGGCTTGCAGAGAGAAGATGTTTAAAGTGATGGTTCACATCTTGGCTTAGAATTTAGGACAGTAGTGGTGCTTTTTCCTTCCCTTGCACTCTTTAAAATCCAAGCTCAGGTTAAAAGTTTGGAGCTCTATGGGAATGATAAGGTGTGGGGATCCTGGAGGAAGAAGCAGCGTGGAAACTTTCCTCTCGGTGTTGAAATTCTCACGCAGTTCTTTACTGGATCCCGCCTGGTTCCGAGGGTGGGTCTAGACTTTGTTCACCTTTTCTGGCTGCTCCCCCACCAGCTCCCTCTCAGCATGCAGGACTGAGTCCAGGATGGTCGCCATCCCTGCTGGGGCTTACAATGACCTCCCCTCAGCCGCTCTGCTCATTGCCTTGCACAGCATCTGTGCTCAGCAGATCCCTGTTAGCTGATAGTTTCTGGTGGCGATTTTTGAATGAAGCACAAGGTTCTGCTTTAAAGAACAACCTTGTGCTCAGCTTGGAGGCAGAGTCTTTCTGAGGTGCCCATGGCAATTACCTCTGTCTCTGCCCAATGCCTCTGAGGTCAGGAGGCTGGTATGCGTGACCCTTTGTCTCTGGGAGTCCAGATTTCCTAATGCAGGGCTCTTTCTAACAGAAAGCAAGGTTGAGTAAATACATGAGCTCATGCTCTGTTGGCACGTAGAGCATTGCTGTGTTGATCCACTCATGGAAACAGCAATGCTTCTGTCCACTCTGCTTGTAACGTCCCCGTTTCTTTCTCTCATGGATTCAGGCCTGCACGATTAAAGAACAGACCTTTATCTTTCCATAAGGAATACAATTGGGATTTTGTGTGTTTGTCTTTTATTTTCTATTTAACAATTCAACACTTTTCCAGAGCTGGCAAGAATTGTACCTTGCAGATGGATTTGTCAGAGTAGTGTATTTAACTTCTGGGTAGTGACCTGCACTGGCATATTCCATTTCTTTAGCACTTGGATCGTGAAAAAAAAGGAAAGACAATCAGCAGGTGCTGTGTCCCCTCCTCCTCGGGGGAAGGTTAGTTTGATCTTGCACATCAGCAGACACTGGTGGGATGACACACACACATGCACACACAGGGTCCAAAACTAACAACACAACAGTGTTTACCTTGAGCTCTGGCAGGAAATCATTATTCAATCTGGTTTGTTTTATCAGGCAATTCCAGGGCCACACAGACGGAGCCAGCTGTATTGACATTTCTAATGATGGCACCAAGCTCTGGACGGGTGGTTTGGACAACACGGTCAGGTCCTGGGACCTGCGCGAAGGGCGGCAGCTGCAGCAGCACGACTTCACCTCCCAGGTGACTGAGTGACTTCCGCTTGCCCCAGAGTCTGGGAGGTGCTGGGGTGTGTCTTCCTCCTCATACCCTCCCCGCTTACCCTAGGATGTTAGTGGCTGGACAAACAGATCAGGGCCGAATTTGAGATAACTAATTTAAAAACAACGACCACCACCTCCTCCTTCACGACCCTCCCCACTACCTTCCCCAAAACTCCTAGAGTGGTTTTTAGAATCCTGTAGATTAAGGGGTGTTCGCTGTTATATTTATATATGAGTTTGTTTAAGGGATTTGTACGGTGAGGAATATATAGTTTTCCTTCAGCAGTGTTTGATCGGTGGCACGTATTCTCACCATCTAATGTAGGAGTAGGAGATGATTTTTTTGATTCCCAAATAAATAGAGCTTGAGAAATCTGCAGAATGTCACTAGGAGTGGAGAGAAGTCACAGCCCCTCTGAAAGTTCATTTATTTCCCCTGCACCAGAGAGCTTAAAAAAATGCAGAAATACCTCAGTGATATGCATTTTATTCCTCATCCTTTAAAAAATGAACTCGTGGCTGACTAGATTTGCAGACTTTTGAAATAATATATAAATGGCAGCTTTGTAGATTGTGAAAAGTATTTTGATGTCCAGTGTCTGAGTGTAGACTTGTTTTGGAAAAAACAGTGTTTGCCGTTTTAAATGCTTTCTGGTGGTAGAATTGTTGCTTTGATCATGACTTGGCAATTTTTTTTTTTTTTTACCTTGTTTTGTAATAAAAATAATTCTACTCAGAAAACTAGGACAGAAACAGAAAACAAGCATATATACTTCTAAATTTCATATTCTGGTTAACATTTTGTTGAGTTTCTTAGAGTCTTGCTGTTTTCCCTCTTTCCTAACATAAGTAGGATACAATTTTTGGTCTGCCTTTTTTGTTTTTTTTTTAAACTTCTTAGAGAAATTCTCAAATACATATGAGTACAGCAAATGTCCAAGCAGTTATGAGAGTACAGAGAATTGTACAATAAACGCCACATGCCCATCACTCAGCTTTACGTTATTTGGCCGTGTGATAACTCTTGTCCCCATCCCCAAACACTGGATTATTTTAAAGTAAATTCCAGACAGCATATTTTATCCATAAGCACAGTCATGCACCATATAACCTTTTGGCCAAGGACAGACCTCAAATGTGACAGTGATCCCTTAAGATTATAATACCATATTTTTCTGTACCTTTTCAATGTTTAGATATATCTGAGTGTACAAATACTTCCCATTATGCTACAGTTGCCTACAGTACTCAGTACAGTAGCATGCTGTGCAGGCTTGTAGCCTACGAGTGATAGGCTCCCCCATCTAGGTGTGTGTAAGTGCACTCTGTGAAGTTCACACAATAAAGTAACCTAATGAGGCCAGGCGCAGTGGCTCACGCCTATAATCCCAACACTTTGGGAGGCCGAGGCGGACGGATCACGAGGTCAGGAGATCGAGACCATCCTGGCTAACATGGTGAAACTCCGTCTCTACTAAAAATACAAAAAATTAGCCGGGCGTGGTGGCGGGCGCCTGTAGTCCCAGCAACTCAGGAGGCTGAGGCAGGAGAATGGCGTGAACGTGGGAGGCAGAGCTTGTAGTGAGCCGAGATCTCGTCACTGCACTCCAGTCTGGGTGACAGAGCGAGACTCCGTCTCAAAAAATAAAGAAATTAAAAGACTGGGCGCAGTGGCTCATGCCTGTAATCCCAGCACTCTGGGAGGCAGAGGTAGTTGGATCCAGGGGTCAGGAGTTCGAGACCAGCCTGGCCAATATGGTGAAACCCCGTCTCTACTAAAAATACAAAAATTAGCCAGGCGTGGTGGCTCATGCCTGGAGTCCCAGCTAGTCAGGAGGCTGAGGCAGGAGAATCACTTGAACCCAGGAGGCAGGGGTTGCAGTGAGCTGAGATCGTGCCACTGCACTCTGGCCTGGGCGACAGAGCAAAACTCCATCTCGAAAAAAATAAAAAAATAAAAATATAAAAATAAATAAAAAACAAAATAAAGTCACCTAACGACACATTTCTCAGAACACATCTGCCTCAATAGGTGATATATGATTGTATTTCAGTTACTGTCTCGAAAAGGTAAGGCCTGCTTTAAAATGTACACATGAATGCCATTATTATTAGGAATCATTTCTTAATTTTATCCCAAAGGACAGAGGGGTTCAAATGTTTCCAGTTTCCTAAAGGTTTTGACACTTGGTTCATCTGCGTTAGATCACTTGCCCTGTGGCCCTCCCCACAGTCTGGACTCGGATGATTACCTCCGCCTATTCTTGCTCTTTCCCCCGCTTTCACATTGCGTCTTCCCTTCCTAAGTGTATCAGGCGGAATCATGAGTGAACCTGTCCTGCTCCTTGCAGATCTTCTCCCTGGGCTACTGCCCCACAGGGGAGTGGCTGGCAGTGGGCATGGAGAGCAGCAACGTGGAGGTGCTGCACGTGAACAAGCCCGACAAGTACCAGTTGCACCTGCACGAGAGCTGCGTGCTGTCCCTGAAATTTGCTTACTGTGGTGAGTTCAGCCGAAAGGAAACTGGCGGTCGTTGATGGCCCAAATGGAAAATGCTTCTTAAAAAAATATGGTAGAGATCATATCTGGAAACAGTGTTGTTCTTTGAGCAGCTGGATGCAATAATTCCATTGTTTTAATATGCCCTTCAGAGCACAGCAATGTCTGTTTCAGTTTGTTTTGCTAATTTGAGAAAAGTCAGCAGGCAATGATGTGATTGCCTAATACAAGGTTTGGACACAGGTTTGTTTCAGTGGGGGTTGGGAGATGACAATGAGTTTCCACTTTGTAGAGGGGTGGGTGGGAATTTACTGAAGAATGGGGCAGGGGCAGTGGAAGTCATGAGCTGTCCGTGATGAGGAATCCAGGGTCAGAGAAGCGGATATTTAGGTGTACCCAGACACTTAGTTACACTCTACAGTGAGGTTGAAGACGGAAGAAGTTCATGTGGAGACCCTTCTTGTGCACTGCAGATGGGCAGATACCTGTTCACAGGATGCAGAGGTGGACGGACGGACGGACGGACGGACGGACGGATGGATGGATGGATGGATGAATGCCTATCACTTATTGAGCATTTTTCTTCGTGCTATATGATGTGACTGGCATTTTACTTAAGTTAGATGTTTAATCCTGTCTAGTCCCATTTTATCATGGGAAGACTGACTAAAATAGAAGACATTCTTCATTGATTCTATATTTGAGGGTTACCGTGTGTTGGATATGATGCTACTAGTCCTGTATCCAGTGACTAAGGAGGCTGACACCTCTTAGATTATACCCAAGATCACACTGATAAATCACTGAGGAGCCCAGATTTAAAACCACTGTTCATGTCACGGACCAGTCCCTTAGGGCATGATAGTTCATACATTAAAAATGTTCTTAGTTTGATTCAGTCCCAGTTGCTAATTGTATAAGTAGGAATTTTAACCTTGTGAAAATGAGATATTCCTTTGCTAATTCTAGGTAAATGGTTTGTAAGTACTGGAAAAGATAACCTCCTCAATGCTTGGCGGACCCCCTATGGAGCCAGCATATTCCAGGTGAGTAAGTGCTCCTCACCTAGATCCACAATTTCACCACAGTGTTGCCTTTGAAACCAGGAGTGAAGGCGCCTCAGAGGGAGCGGGGCCTCTGAGTACCGTTGTTCCACATTAAACACGTGTTCATTGTTTTCTCTTCCAGTCCAAAGAGTCCTCGTCAGTGCTTAGCTGTGACATCTCTGTGGATGATAAGTACATAGTCACTGGCTCAGGGGACAAGAAGGCTACAGTCTATGAAGTCATCTACTGAAAACATGATGTGGTTTAACGTTGATAGTTGAATTGGGCCAAAATGTTTCGAATTTGTAGAAATAGAAAAGTTGTAACTTTAAAAGAGAAAAAAACATGCAAACACCTGTTTCCAAACCTTGACACGAAACTACTTTGTCTACAAAGAGGAGGCGACAAGTCCATCAGCAGAAAGTCACCTGTCTACATAGACCAAATGGAGCACCAAGGCCAAGCAGACAGAGGGGCCATGGGTTGTGGGATTGAGGAACGGAATCGGCCGACTCACGTGACAGCCCATTCTTTCTTTCTGGGTGATCTGGGGATCACGCCTTGCCCAAGTGTGAGATTACCTTTCCTATTCCTTGCAGTTCACCTCACTTTCTGTCGTTTGTAGAGCAGTGGTGTCTCCAATGAACTTGTTTCCTGGTTTTGCATCTTGTGAAATGTTTTTTTGTATTTTTGTTGAAGGTTAAACATTTGTATAAATTGTAAATATATTTGGTTTATTACAGTAAAGGCTTTAGTACCAATAAGTGGTTTTCCTTTTCTTTCTTTATTGTTTTTTATTACAGCTTTGGGATCATCAATGTGGGTTTTGTAAGCAAAGATTATACATTTGTAGAGGAAGTTTTGAATTGCACTGCTTATTTTATAAATATATTTGGTGGTAGGCTCCCGTTGCATTAGAACCTAATCCTTCACAAGCCTGAGTTGCTGGGAGCTCAAGACTAGGAATTGTGAGTCATTGAAGGTTTACTAATGACAGTTTTCTTTAGGAAGGTAAAATTACTTCATCAAGATTTGTTCTTTTGTTATGATACTGTTGTGATTCAAGGTCACAAATTAAAACTCTGCTTTTTTCTGGTGATTCATTGGAAGGCAAAATATTCCTTTTTCTAGGAAGGCCCAATCTTTTCTTTCTTTTCCCTTTCTCTTTCCCTTTCTCTTTTTCTTTCTTTCGTTCTCTCCCTCTCTTTTTTTGTTTAAAGATTTGGGTTCACACTCTGTTTGTTACCCAGGTTGGAGTGCATGATCACATCTCACTGCAGCCTTGAGCTCCTGGGCTTAAGCAATCCTCCCACTTCAGCCTCCTGAATAGCCGGGCTAATTTTTTTTTTTTTTTTTTTTAATTTTCATTTTTTGTAGAGGCAGAGTCTCACTTTGTTGCCCAGGCTGGTCTCGACCTCCTGGCCTCAAGTGATCCTCCTGCCTTGGTCTCCCAAAGTGCTAGGTTAAAGGCGTGACCAACTACATGCCGGCCCCAATAGTTTCAAATCTGTATTCTCGCTCTTCACAAACTTCACTTGGGTTTTGTGTTATGATCGATGATACATAGAAAGCTGCAGAGTTCATTCACCTGTAAAACGTGGAAAGCCAGCTGGTTTTGTCTTCATTAGTACTTATTTGGTCTATTATACAAATTTAGTTAAGCCAACCATACCCAGCACTTCTCCCCATTCTTCTCATTAAGGCCCTCCCTGTAGCTCTAGCCATTATTATCTGTCATTAATCTTTGGTCTTTATCTTTGTGGATATGCTTTTACTAATTTGATTAGATGAAATCTGTAACCCTGGGCTTTTAATAAGTTACCATCCACGTTTCCTCCTGGAAAAGCTACACGGCTCATTTTTTATATACTATTATTTTCTATTATTTTATAAAATAATAGCTAATAATTTTAAGGCAGCGTTCCTGGCTGTTTAAAAATAGCACCTAAGGAATTTTTAATGTTCTTGTTTTCTTATGATCCAGCGAGTTGTTGGTAGTTTGTCTTAATATTTTCCATTTGTTACCAAGACCTTGTTCTTTATATATTCAAAAACATTACTTTGTTTGCTTTTTGCCAAAAAAAAAAAAAAAAAGTTTATGTACTGAGTTAAATATTTTCACTTCTCATTAAGTGAATGGCAAACCCCCAATTATTGAAGCTGATGTTGCTATCATCCCTTCCTAGTATAACAAAATAGGTTTCTGTCTGATGGACTCAGATGACTTGTTAATGGATTGTTTATCTTTTCTGTTCTCTCTCCCTCCCCACCTTACTTTCCTATTTTCTCTAATACCAACAATGAAGTAGCTTAAAGACCATAAGAGTTTGTCTCCCTCCCACCTGCGACCCAGGGACCCAGGCCACAATGCGGCTGTGCACCTGGAAGGCCTCTCTAGTTGCCACCACTTCCAGCCAGCGGCTGGGAAAGGGCAGAAGTCCAGGGAGAGGGATGTGCTTTTAAGCAGATGACTAGAATTTGTTCCATCACTTTTATTTGCCAGTCCATCGGCAGGGAGTTTGTCACCTGGTGGCCACAAGGGAGACTGGAAATGCGATGTCTTGCTTTGCAGCCATATGCCTGTGGAAAAGGGGGATGCATGTGTGTGGCTTAAAGAGAGACTCCTGTTTTCTGTTAGTGGATTTTCTCCCTTCATTTTCCCTCATACTTTATAGTTCCCAAACTTCTGACATTCTTTCTGTAATGGGATTTTTCTGAAACTTTATCAACTCATAGATCGTCTTGAATCTGATGAAACCACTTCTATTTGACTTTGGAAAAGACTCCGACTGTGTTGGTGGCAAGAGTCCTGGAGATGACTCGTGCAAGCCCAGCTGCAGAAGGGTTAGAGTCTTAGGAAAATTGCCAGGACAATTCAGTGTTTCCCACTTGGAAAATGGGAGCAGTAAAACTTGTGTCTACCTTTCAGGGTCTGGAGGATGGCGGTAGGTATGAGAACACGGTTGTGAGTGGCGACTGTCTCACAAATGCGAGTACAAGTGGGAGAGCAATTTCTTCCTACGCTGTGACCGTAGGAGTCACCACTCCTGTCCCTCAGGAGATTGTAATCATGTGATTGTTGAGACCCAGTAAGCCAAATATTTATATACCTTCTGCCCTGAATATGGGTTACAAAGTAAGTTTCAACAAATTCAGATTCTTCGGTCACCATGTGCCAAGAGCTATGTGGCAATTTCGCATAGAAAAATGTCAGAAGGTGGTTACCATTATCCTCATATAACCAAGGGTCAGGGAAGCTGTGTCCCCATGGCCTCACAGGGCAGACCAAATGCAGGTTCTGCCCCGAGCCTTGTCTGTGTTCTTTCACATTTCGTAGAGTGGGCTGTGAATTTTTTTTTTTTTTTTTTTGAGACGAAGTCTTGCTGTGTCGCCCAGGCTGGAGTGCGGTGGTGTGATCTTGGCTCACTGCTGCCTCCTGGGTTCACTCCATTCTCCTGCCTCAGCCTCCTGAGTAGCTGGGACTACAGGTGCCCACTGCCACGCCTGGCTAATTTTTTTGTGTTTTTTAGTAGAGACAGGGTTTCACGGTGTTAGCCAGGATGGTCTCTATCTCCTGACCTTGTGATCCGCCCGCCTCGGCCTCCCAAAGTGCTGGGATTACAAGTGTGAGCCGCCGCGCCCGGCTGAGTGGGCTGTGACTTTTGTTTTCCCCCCTAGTTCTCCAAATTCCCTCCTCATTTCATTTTAAAGATTTATAATTTGCACGGTTCCCTTAAGTAGAACTCCTATGTAATGTTAGGTGTATAGATATGTTTGTGTTCACTAATTTATAACCTAATTTGTACAAATATTTGTTTTCCTCGTTCTTTACCAACAAATCGTATGTATTTAATCTTGGTTTTTAAAATCACTCACAGTCTTTACTCATACCTTGCATGTACGTTTCTACCATGTGACTCTTCTATGGAATTGGCTTGAAAAATCAAAATCCTAGTGAGATTGGTTTTGTAATACTTTTTTCATAGCTAGATGTTTCTAGCACCTATTTTATAATAAGGACCAAATTTTGCCTCAATATAATTACCACTTATTAAGTTTCTGTTATTTGTGAGGTGGTAGGGTAGGGGTTTGACATAAATTCTAATTTTTGTGGTGGCTGATGGGATTTTGATGGACCACCTCTTTTAAGATATGACTGCTAAATAGCAGCTGCCCCAAAGCTGAGAACATTCACACAGGGAGTTTTATTTTTATTATATTTTTTGTAGAGGTGGGGTTTCACCATGTTGGCCAGGCTGGTCTTGAACTCCTGACCAAGGTAATCTTCCTCCCTTGGCCTCCCAAAGTGCTAGGATTTCAGGAGTGAGCCACCATGCCCAGCCCATATGGGGATTTTTTTGATTGCACTTTTGCTAATAGTTTTGACTTTACCCAGATTTTCCAACAGATCAGAGAAAGGTATCAGATTCTTAATTTCAGCATGTTGTTTAATTCCATCAAGAGACTGCTGCCTCTGTCACCATGGCGAGGAAGTTGAGTGGTGACATTTCATACTCTCTGCTCGGGTGTGTGGATTGTTTACGTCTCAAGGATGTCCGCTCTTCACGTGGCAGTGACATCATCAAATCACCACACTTTCAGGCTTCCCTGAGCAAGATGAAGCTCATATAAGCGTCTTTTTCTTTTTTTTTTTTTTTTTTTTTTTTGGTGTGACGGAGTCTTGCTCTGCCGCCCAGGCTGGAGTGCAGTGGCCAGATCTCAGCTCACTGCAAGCTCCGCCTCCCGGGTTCACGCCATTCTCCTGCCTCAGCCTCCCGAGTAGCTGGGACTACAGGCGCCCGCCACCGCGCCCGGCTAGTTTTTTGTATTTTTTAGTAGAGACGGGGTTTCACCGTGTTAGCCAGGATGGTCTCGATCTCCTGACCTCGTGATCCGCCCGTCTCGGCCTCCCGAAGTGCTGGGATTACAGGCTTGAGCCACCGCGCCCGGCCTATAAGGGTCTTTTTCTAACCTGGGGAGTTTACTATCCAGATATCCAAAACTTTTTTGCCTGCATATTTTAAACCAGCACTTAATAAACAGTTAAATATTTTGTTCTTAATCAGGTTCACGTTTCTGGAGAAGTCGTCAAACGTTTGTCTGCATCAGCATCACTAGTTAAAATTCAGATTTCTGGACCCCGGTCTCAGAGTTTCTGATTCAGTAGGCCATGTTGGAACCCGAGAATTTGCATTTCTAAAGTGAGTTCCCAGGTGGTCCTGAGACTGCTGGACTGGGGACCACACTTTGAGAACTACTGATCTGGCATAATCTTTTCAACAGAGCCATCAATTTAATAAACTGTGAGAGCATATTAATAATTTCCTAAAGACTGGAGCCCTCGCAGTATTTGAGAGTTTGAGGCTGAAGATTAAAAGGAAGATGGCAATAAAGTGGAAGGCTTACTGTTTTGAAGTTGCTTGACATCTGTTCTTTGAGTTCTTTCTTGATTAGTATCTTTGCCCAAAACTAACTTTTGAAGCAGAGTACTGTAATAACCCTACAATAACTGAGCTCTTAAAAATGTTGCTTCTTGCTTAGACATAAATCAGTGTGAGTCTGCAAAGGTTTGGAAGACGTATCGCAAGGACCCAATGTGGAGGCCACAAGAATGTACATGGTGTTTAACTGGAGTGGTGATGCAGAGTTAGAAATCATTCCTTGAAAACTGGAATACATAACTGTGTAAAACAGTAAGCTGCTGACTTTACAGAGTGTTGTCCTTCAACATATATTAGATTCAGTCAACCATTTGACTTCAGCAGGGTGGTCACTGGGCTGGTGACTAAGAAGGAGTTATGCCAAAGAGGGAAGCTGGGGAAGAATCTGCTGATGGTGATAGAGGGGATGTGGTGAGGCATGGCCCTAAGGAAACCAACAGGAATGATGGGCAGGCAGCTTTCAGCAGTCTTGGTTGTGAATTACACTTTGGCATTGCTGACCCTTGGTTAGAACACCCAATGGTGCTATTCCAACAAGTGGAAGCACTATTGTATGCCAGGTGATGTGCCAAGGGCTTCCAGATGTTCTTGCATGTAATTACTGAATGTGCTCATATACATAATAAAAAACAGTACGCTTTGTTTTTATTGATACTTTTAAGAAAATCAAAAAGTTCACACACCTGATTATCAATCTGGAAAAGAAGAAAATTAAAACCCACTGTAATTGTTTCCCTAGAAACTGTTCTGGTTTTTTTTTTTTTTTTTTTTTTTTTTTTTTTTGAGAGAGTCTCGCTCTGTCGCCCAGGCTGGAGTGCAGTGGTGCGATCTCGACTCACTGCAAGCTCCGACTCCCAGGTTCATGCCATTCTCCTGCCTCAGTCTCCCGAGTTGCTGGGACTACAGGGGCCCGCCACCATGCCCGGCTAATTTTGTGTGTGTGTGTGTGTGTTTTTAGTAGAGACGGGGTTTCACCGTGTTAGCCAGGATGTTCTCCATCTCCTGACCTCGTGATCCGCCTGCCTCGGCCTCCCAAAGTGCGGGGATTAGAGGCACGAGCCACTGCGCCTGGCTGTTTTTTTTTTTTTTTTTTTTTTTTTTGTGACAAAGTCTTACTCTGTCTCCCAGGCTAGACTGCAGTGGCATGATCTAGGCTCACTGCAATCTCCGCCTCCCAGGTTCAAGTGATTCTCGTGCCTCAGCCTCTCCAGTAGCTGGGATTACAGGAGTGTGCCACCACACCCAGCTAATTTTTGTATTTTTAGTAGAGACGGGGTTTCGCTATATTGGCCGGGCTGATCTCAAACTCCTGACCTCAAGTGATCCACCCACCTTGGCCTCCCAAAGCACTGGGATTACAGGCGTGAGCCACCACACCCGGCTGGAAGTACTCTTTTTTATGCCAGTCATGCCAAATATAATACAGATGATTAATAATGTGTTTGCTACTTACCAAAGGACAGGTAAGCACTTTGTGTTATCTCACTGAACCTTCACAAAAGCCCAGTGAGGTTCATGCTTATTTAACAGATGAGGAAACCAAGGCACAGAGATTAACTTGATTGAGATCACACAGCAGATTGTGGCATCACATTTTAACTCAGATGTTCAGACTCCAAAGTTTAAATTCTGCTCTACCGTCTTGTCCATGAGGTTTTATAACCTGCTTCTCACTTTTTTTTTATTACTTAAAATTTACAGTGTTGGGTATATTATAATTTGCCTATTTCTCATTTGTTAGGTATGTAGGCCATTTTAAACATTAAGATATTATAATCCTTATAAAGAAAATGTTCATATATAATTTTCTCTCCTAATTTCTGCTCCTTTCCTTGGAATTAATCCTAAGAAGTTGAATTACCACATCAAAAGATAAGATATTTCAGATCTTTGTTATTATAAACTGCCAAATTGCTTTCCAGAAATATTGGGCTTGTGTATACTGTCTCTAGTAAAGCATGGCAATGGCTGCTTTTCTCAGGTCAACCTCATTAATGTTCTTACTCTAAGAAAGTATTTCCTAACAATAGGCAATAAATATCTCATGTTCCCATCTAGTTTTGTTCTCGCTTCCATTCGTTATTTTCTAAAGGATCCTGAAGTCAGTTCATAGGCTGTCTAACACCATCCTTAAGAACAGTGGATGTCTGTCCTGTTAACAATTCCTAGAAAAGCTTTCATAGACTCTTGATAGCTTCTTTTAGACAATGTGAATGCCTAGTTTTCTTGATCGGTTTCTATCGTATATACTTGTGTGTTCTATTTTCAATATTAAGAATCTGTAGTTTTCCAGGATCATGATAATTATTTTTCATTGTTACCATTTGCTTGCTGCAAAGGGGTAATTTAGAAACCCTCATGATGATAAACCTTAATAAGGTAAGAGCGGGGATCTATAACCTACTCCTGCATTAGTATTATTTAAAAAGATCTTCTGTAGTTGTCTGAGTAATATGCCATGGGCACTGTGGTGTGTTAAGAAGGACACTGCATTTGTAATCAACTCCAGACCAGGCACAGATGGCAGGTGTGATACGTAGTTACGTTTTTTGTATATCCTTGAGCGACTTCCTCAGCCCTTCTCAGGATCTTCAGCTGCAAGATTGGAATAAAAGTGTATACCTCACAGAGCTGTTAACAGAATTAAACAAGGGACTGCATTTTGAGAATTTAACATGGGGGCTAGTCATGTATTTCCTTGAGAAGTTGCCACATTGGGCCCAGTTTGACTGGCCACTGGACCTCCCCAGCTAGTTGTTACTTGGGACTGCCTTGAGTGGTGAATAAATGGGTAGACTTTAACAAAAGCTTGTACAAAGCGTAACTAACACAGTCAGCAACTCTTGTTTAGTTTGTTTAAGGGCATGGGTGGTGACTGGGAAGTCAGGCCTCGATACCCAGGACCTTCTGAACTGGTGTCTTTTCCTGGAAAAAACCAAATTCAAATGTTACCTTCGGAAAAGGTGATGTTTGAAGAAACTTGTAATGCTTTGCAGCATGCCTGGATTGTAGGGCTACAGCCCATTTGTGTGAGTCCTGATATGATCAACTTATGTTTGCCCAATCTGTGGATAGCTTCTCTCAACTCTAAAAAAAGATGCTGATGGTGTGATTAAATGGGTTACCTAGTAAGTTACTAGGTTTTGAGAGTATCCCTCATTATCCTAGAACAGTGATTGTTCAGACCATTTTCCATAGAAAGAAAATGCATGTTTCAATACCCCTTAAAGTGTAAGTGGCATTTATCTCTTGCAATTTAAAGGCTATACTTACTTATATTAATTTCCCTCAAAATGAGTGAGCTCTATTAAGGCTTGCACAGTTTCCATCTGTTGTATGTTCCTGTTAATTGTTAGGTTTTCAGCAATTTCTTGATGTAAGTGGTCATTTCCTTTGCTGTGAATAGGATATGCTACTATTTATCCTGTTTTCCTTACGCTAAGTCTAGTTAGAGAAGTAACCAGGGTAATGACCCACCTTACATGCCACGAACTGATGAAGTAAACAACGGCCAACGTGCAAATCCACTTGCAAAAGTGAGGCAAGAAGGGCCCAAACATTGAGTTTACTGCCTTATTTTATATATTGTTGGAGGAAAAGGCTACAAAGCATTAAAAAACAAAACTGCCAGGCAAAAAATCTCTATTTTTGGTTCATTTCCCTTGCATTTATTTGTAGATGCATGCAGACATGTGTAAACACACCACCATTTTGTGTTCTGCTCTCACTAGCTATCACAAATTTTTGCCCCTTTATTTCTGCATAGTCTTTTGGCTCATGCCTGTAATCCCAGCATTTTGGGAGGCCAAGGTGGGCGGATTGCTTGAACTCAGGAGTTTGAGACCAGCCTGGGCACCATGGTGAAACCCCATCTCTACAAAAATTAGCCGGACGTGGTAGTGGGTACCTGTAGTCCCAGCTCTTAAGGAGGCTGAGGTGGGAGGATTGCTTGTGCCTGGGAGGTGGAAGTTGCAGTGAGCCAAGATTGCGCCACCATACTCCAGCCTGGGTGACAGAGTGAGATCCTGTTTCAAAACAAAAACAAAAACAAAACTCTTCCATCCTAGTATTTCTATTTTTGGTGTATTTCCCTTACATTTGTTTCTTCATACATGCATAAATATATAAGCACAACACCCATTCCATTTGCTATCACAAAATTTCCCCCTTTATTTCTGCATAGTCTTCTGTACTTTTTATTGACCCCATCAAATAATACAATGCCATTTATTAGACTACTGCCATTTTGCATGGTTTTGTTTTGTTTTTTCCTTGAGATGGTCTCACTCTGTTACCCATGCTGGAGTGCAGTGGCACAATCTCAGCTCATTGCAGCCTCAGCTTTCTAGGCTCAAGTGATCCTCCCATCTCAGCCTCCTGGGTAGCTGGGACTATAAGGTGCACACCATCATGGCTGGCTAAGTTTTTTGTATTTTTAGTAGAGACAGGGTTTTACCATGTTGGCCAAGCTGGTCTTGAACTCGTGGGCTCAAGACATCCACCCATCTTGGCCTCCCAAAGTGCTGGGATTACAGGCGCGAGCCACTGTGCTTGGCCTTGCATGGTTATTTTAACTCTAATAACTAATACTGTATTAAAGTCTCCATATATAGGACTTTCTTTTTATTCTCTTGAACTATTACCTTGCATTTAATCACAAGAATGGGCTTGCTACATCATTGAGTGTGACTATATCATAAGCCTATTTTCCATTTCTGTTGTTGGCTTATGTAGAAGTAAAATTTGTTACCTCTACCCGACACAAGCATCTCAATCAAGAGTTTTCTATTTATCAAGCATTTTTGGTATAGCCTTTCCTAAGAATGTTTTATACGGCAAAATTAAAGAAAAGGAACAAACTGTTTCCCTTTTCATTATAGAAACCATCAACACCCAAGTACGGCCTATGCCAAAGCCTGTGCCCTTCTAGATTTCTTCTGATGTTGTGTGAAGTGACCCATGTCCTGCATAAAAGACAGTCGAGAAAGACAAAGCTCTTGTTCTTTGCGTGAGTGATTCATTGGTTGATTGCCTGGAGTTTTCCACTTGGGAGCAAATTCCTTCTGTGGTTTCCAGGCTTTAAGAGACATTAGTTTGCTTTTCAATTTACATGGCCATTCTACTGAATCCACTGCACAGCTCTCTGCCATTGTAATAGCCCTGATACATAACTTCACATTTGGAATGTAGAGTGCAACCATTCTTAATAGTTTACTTTAATGGCCACTCTTTTCTTTCCCTTATGGTTTCTTGTATAGTATTATTTTTTTAAGCAGACAGCCATTGTAGTGCCACCACATTCTGCATTTAGCATACCCTCTGCAGTGAAAATCCTTGAAAAACAACCGTAGTTCCTGGAAAGCAAATCCCTCAGTGTGAAGAACATTGATTGGTGGGGAAAGAAAATGACCTGATGAGCCCTTGTCTGGAATTTTCCTTTCTTTTTTCTATCTAAGAAAAGTGAGCATGATGTCTTAGACAGCACACAATCAAGTGGTCCAAGCCACAGAGAGAGGAGCTGTGTGAACCAGCTGGATTAGGTAGTTATCCGCATGATGGCAGTTTTTAAGGTCTGAGCCAGGCCTCGCTACCTGTGTATTTGTTTTACTTGAAAGACTAGTTTTTGAAATAAAGGAAACCTTGTATTTCTTTTAACCTTCTTAGAAAGTTTCAGGTCACTTCCAATTCCTTTTCTTCTTGACCCCCCCTTCTGCTGATTGAGGGAGTTGCAGCCTGGGCTGATTGTCCTTTTCAATGCTGTCGTCTGAGACCAGCGAAGTAAGAGTTCTTGCTCTCAGTTCTTGGGAGGGCAGCATCCCTGATGCCGTTGTCAGGGAAACCGGTTTCAGATGGGTGCAAAGAAAGTAAAGGATTCAAACATCTTATTTGAAATAATGAAATAAAAATGCAACCCATAACTCTCCCCTCCCCCTCACCGATCTAATGTCAATTTCCATGGAAACAAGATCAGAAAGGCCGCTGACAGCCAGCAGCTGACAGCAAACTCCCGTGTCTCTCTAGGTGGCAGGCATCCTTTTGATATCCGCAAATGCCAATTTGTACAATCCCATGACATATCACTGGGCTGGAAAGACTCTTTTATTTGAAGAGTGAATAAAATAGAATACACCTAGCCAAGATGTCTGTCCTTCTAGCATTTTATCAAACAAATTATAATTCAGGAATATGGCCCAGGCGCTTTTTATTGCTTTTCGTGCTATCCACTTTGTCAGTGTGCAAAACTCCTCATCTACCATGTTTATCTTTCTCATTTCTGGACCTGTACTTAGCAGCATGGTAACCATCTACTCAGAGATTTGGAAGATGCAGACCTCCTGTACCTTCAGTTTACAGGACATAAATATTCGTGTTGTCTTTTTTTCTGAAAATCTCTGTTAGTGCCTAAAAACTTGGTCATCTTGTCTACTAATTTATATCCATTTCATTTTATTTTGTTATTTTATTTTACTTTAGACAGGGTCTCACTCTGTCACTCAGGCTGGAGTACAGTGATGCAGTCACAGCTCACTGCAGCCTCGAGCTCCTGGGCTCAAGCAATCTTCCCATCTTGGCCTTTCGAGTAGCTGAGAATGCAGGCACACACCACCACGCCCGACTAATATTTTCTATTTTTTTAGAGACAGGGTCTCATTATGTTGCCCAGCCTGGTCTTGAACTCCTGCATTCAAGCGATCCTCCCGCCTTGGCCTCCCAAACTGTTGGGATTACAGGTGTGAGCCACTGTGCCCAGCTTGTATCCATTTTAGATGTTTTCACTTTTAGACAACGTGGATTTTTAGTATGTAATGTTTAGAAATTTCTAATGTACACATCTAAATAATTAAAAACTCTATGCTGTTGCTCGCATCTGTGGAGCAGAATCCTCCACAGGTAAGTGAGATACTAATGTCTCATCACAGCCATAATTCAATTGAGCATTTCAACAAAGGATGATGATTTCTTAGTAACGTGGACACATTCGTAGCAGAAAGGATTCAACGAAGGAAAAGAAGCTGAGTGCAGTGGCACACGCCTGTAGTCTCAGCTACTCAGGAGGCTGAGGCAGAAGGATCCCTTGAGACCAGGAGTTCGAGGCTGTGGTGTGCGTTGATCATTCCTGTGAATAGCCACTGCACTCCAGCCTGGGCCTTTCCCATGTAGAGATGCTAGATCACTCACATGAATTTTAGATGAGTTTTAGCCTTTCCAGCCATCTTTTGCTAAAGTGAATACAATTCAGAATGCTCTCTACTATGGCCTCCTCTACTGACATTAGAGTTAAATCATTTGAAGTAAATCTATTAGAAGTTTTCTGCTTTAAGTTTTAAACCTCGATGGATGATTTGCACTTAGTAAATATCAATTGCTACCTATTAATGGTGGTACAGAATATATAAATTATACTTTTTTTAGCACAGACCTGCCTGTGTGGTAAGAGAAATCTAAGGCAACACACAGATATGAGGAGCTCAGCACCATGGCCGTACTGTCCTTGCCAGGCACATTCCTCTTACCATCAGCAGCTAAAGGAAGCGTTCCTGGTAGCCACAACTGAACACATTTCTGAGAGTGAGGTGCTTGGTTGAATGGCTCACATAAGAAAAATAGTGAATGGGCTGGGCGTGGTGGCTCACATCTGTAATCCCAGCACTTTGGTAGGCTGAGGCAGGTGGATCACCTGAGGTTGGGAGTTCGAGACCAGCCTGACCAACATGGAGAAACCCCGTCTCTACTAAAAATACAAAATTAGCTGAGTGTGGTGGTGCATGTCTGTAATCCCAGCTGCTCGGGAGGCTGAGGAAGGAGAATCGCTTGAACCCGGGAGGCAGAGGTTGCAGTGAGCTGGGATTGCACCATTGCACTCCAGCCTGGGCAACAAGAGCGAAACTCCATTTCCAAGAAAAAAGGAAAAGTACTGAAAGGATTTTGTTGCTGATCTTTCTCTCCACTCCTGGGAGCAGGAAAACATTAAGATAAATCACCAGTGAGCTAATATCATCACAAGCTAAAAAAATAGTAAACCGATCACTTTCCCCTTTTCCTTTCCCCTCTGTTTCTGTCTTTACCCAAATTGACTGGGAACGGGGTTAGGATTGACTGAAGTCCATGATGCATGTGTGATTTCTTTAAGTTTGGTGGGGAGATACACAAATGTGTGGAAATAAACCTTTGATTTGATTTGAACAGAAATTTTGTTGTGTTGTGGTAAATATGATTCTTTATGTTGGCAACTGACAGCTGTTCAAAAGCAAGTTATTAAGTGGCTTGCCTTACGTAATTGTGAGAACTTTGGGGATAGCTTCTTGACATAGTCAGAAAAATATCAGTGACTATCCTGCCAAAATGGGAAATTTTTCTCCCAGCCTTTCCATAGGCTGTTTTCACAAGATTCAATTGTCATTATTGTTTACATTGAGAATTCTGGTTTATGGCTATTTCTACTTTAAGAATTACAATTATGTAATTTGCTAGTAATTGAAATTTTTTTTTTTTTTTGAGACAGGGTCTTACTGTGTTGCCCAGGCTGGAGTGCAGTGGTGCAATTATAGCTCACTGTGGTCTTGAACTCAAGCGATCCTCCTGCCTCAGCAATTGAAATCGTTAAAGTCATTTGGACCAGCTCTTCAATGATTCTAGAATGTGAGGAAAATCAGAAGAAATAAATGCTGTACATAAAACTACAGTTGATAAAAACATTGGAGCAAATCCTAAAGTCAGTACTGAGTTATACTTTATTTTATTGAACTTTAAATAGAAAACAACCACAGTGACATGTAATCATCTGGAAGAGAGGCTGCCTGGTGCACTTTTTATTGAATTATAATGTTATTTTAATCACCAGTAGAATCTCAGAGCAAATGCGTATCCTCACTGCACTCCATAACAAGGAAAGCAAGGAAAACTGCTTTTTTTTCTAGCCTAAGTAGAAAATCTTTTCTCCATCCAGGATTCAGTGGAAGCATTTGCTCTACCTGAAAGCACGAGGCTTGACTTTTAAAAATGCAACCTTTGAAATGTTAGAGGTGAATATAAAGATGTGGACAGGCCCCAAATAACAAATTTGCTGAGCTGGACAAAATAGGCAACAATGTGCTTTTATTAATAAAATAGGTAAAAGGTAAAAGGATATTTCAATTATATAAAAAGCAGTTACATCATTGAACATTTAGTATGTACAAATAACTCTGGTAGGCACTATTTCAGAATAGTAATTACTATGATTAACATTTTTCCAGTACTTACTATATGTCAGGTACTTTACTAAGTACTTTACTTGAGATATTTTCAAAAATCAGAAGAAATGGTTTCTGCCCTGAAGGAGCTAACTCAAGAGCCAGGATTAGAGTGAGGTGAGGAAGGCATTGGCCTTAGGCTCAAAATGTAAAGTGGTGCCAAAAAATGCAGTGATCAGTATATTTTACTGCAATATTAAAAATAATGAAAATTAGTTCAAAATATGTATGGGGATATGGAGTAATGGGAACTCTCATTTTTTGCTGGTGAGAATGCAAAATACAGCCACTTTGGAAGACAGTTTGTTGGTTTCTTACAACTAAACAAACTCTTACCAGAGGATCCAGCAATCTCGCTCCTTGGTGTTTACCCAAATGAACTGAAAACTTATGTTCACACCAAAACCTACACACGGATGTTTATAGCAGATTTACTATAATTGCCCAAACTTGGAAACTACCAAGATATCCTACAGTAAGTGAGTAGATGCGATGGTTTATTTTGTGTGTCAACTTGACTGGGCCATAGGGTGTCCAGATATTTGATTATTCTGGCTGTGTCTGTGAAGGTGCTTCTGGATGTGAAGAACATTTGATTTGGTAGACTGAGCAAAGTAGATTGTCCTCCCTAGTGTGGGTGGACTTCATCCAAACTGTTGATGGCCCGAATAGAACAAAAAGGCTAGGAGAGAATTTGCTTTGTCTATCATTGAGTTGAAACATAAGTCTCTTCTGCCTTTGGACTTGGTCTCAGACTGGAACTTAACACCATGGGCTCTCTGGATTCTCAGGCTTCTGGACTTGGACTGGATCTCTACCATCAGACCTCCTGGGTTTCAGTTTGCCAACCTCAGACCTTCAGATTTCTCAGCTTCTATAACTGCATGAGCCAATTCCTTATCATCAGTCCATTTCCCCATACCCTCTGTACCTACATATATACATATATATGTACATACACACACATATATACACGTGTGTGTATGTGTGTGTGTGTATCCTATTGGAGGACCCAGACAAATATAGTGGATAAACTGGAACATCCAGACAAAGTTATATTATTCAGTACTAAAAAGAAACAAGCTGTCAAGTCACAAAAAGACATGGAGGAAATTTATATCTTACTAGCCTAAGAAGCCAATCTGAAAAGGATACATGTTGCATGATTCCAGCTATAGACATACTGGAAAAGGAAAAACTACAGAGATAGTAAAAAGGTCCGTGGTTGCCAGGGCTTAGGGGAGAGGGAGGAACCAATAGGCAAAGCAACTCTGAACTTGCACACAGCCTCACTCGCCTAATGCTAATCTTGGCCCCATTGGAGGCTGTCTTTACTTAAAAATTTCATACTGTGTTCATCATGGATTTTTTTTTTGCATTTATTTTGATGTTTAAAATATTACATTAAAATAGTACTTATTTTGATTACAGGGTTTTCTGGCGTTTCCTTAGATTTTGTGCACATGGCAAATGCCTTATTCCCCTGATCCTAGTCCTGGTCCTGAGTATAGTAGATGTCACACACACGATTAATTATAAAATAAGGTAATAAATTATGCATTGCATGAAGGTAACTTTTATAGTCTCCAAAGACATGTGAAACATGATCCCTGGAGGCATAGGAAGAAAAAACGGTATTTTTATATATATATATATATATATATAATTAATATATAATATGTATTATAAAATATAAATATATAGTTATATAAAATCTATAATAAATAATAAAATAAGGCTTACTACTATTTAATAGCGGGTTTGATGACATATCCCCTACCTGATCCATATGTCAGCAGAACACATGTCACATTCAGTTCACAAGGTATCTCGAGGGATGGCAGGGACAGTGAAGAGGGGTTGACAGTGTTCTATTAGCAAATTATGATGTGTTGCAGATTTCATGTTCAGGTAAAGCAGATTTCTGTATTAGCTTCCCCAATTTTAAGCAACGCTTACCAATTGTATAGAAACCCTCTAGCGATGGAGCTGGAGGATGAATAATACTAATCATGCAAACATAAGGCAATCAAAAATGCCTATGCTGACACTTTTCCCATTTGGAATACTTGAAACTCTTCATCAGCCAAATTATGAGGTTCAAAAAAAGTGAGGTTTTCATTAGGACTGACAAGTTTTTCCTGAAGCAAAATTCAAAATTATCAAGAAGACGGTTTGTAAAAAAAGGGGTTACATCTATTCTGACAAAGGATGTACATCAACCTAATTTGTTGGATTCTTCAGTTGAATGGTCAGCGGTGGGTAGGAATTCTTTGCCTCCTCTGCCACCATCTCACTACCAGATGAGGGAATTGATCAATGTAATAATGGCTTTCATGGGTCATTCTTTCCTGTGGCCATGCCTCTTTGCAATGTGATGTTGCTGCTAGTCCTATCAAGTGACAGAGTCTATTTCTCTGCCCCCCTTGAATCTTGGCTGGCCTGTAACCCACTTTGACCAATGGCATATGTCAGAAGTGATGTTGAGCTAGTCCTCTAGAGGCTATTTAGCTTCTACTCTCATGCCCTTGGAAGCCTGAGATCATCACGCTGTAACAAAGCTTAGCATTGTCTCCTGAGGAAGCATTAACAGAGGTGCCCCCATCGACAGCTGGCACCAACAGCCAGACATGGGATTCAGGACAGTCCCAGCACTTCGGGAGGCCAAGGCAGGCGAATCACGAGGTCAGGAGTTCAAGACCAGCTTGGCCAACATGGTGAAACCCCATCTCTACTAAAATTACAAAAATTAGCTGAGTGTGATGGTGCGTGCCTATAATCCCAGCTACTCGGGAGGCTGAGGCAGGAGAATCGTTTGAACCTGGGAGGCAGAGGCTGCAGTGAGCTGAGATCATGCCATTGCACTCCAACCTGCACAGGGCGAGGCTCCATCCCTGAAGGAAAAGAAAAAAAAGACCCAGATTGCCAACCAACAGAATCATGAAACACACTAAATTATCGCTTCAAGCCATTGGGTTTGGGGGTGGTCAATAGCAGCAGATAAGTGAAACAGGTTAAAAATGGAAGCTGGTCTCAGACAGAATTCTTTCACATGTAGAGACTTGTAAGAAAACAGGTTCAAAAGCATCATACAACCTTTTCTCCAGGCTTGGTGTAGCCCCTGTTCTCTGTCTTCTTGGGCGTTCGGAACAGCCCCCTGCGGGGAAGGAACAGCAAGTCTTCCAGCTGGATCAGGCAGCAGAGTCCTCTGTGAATGGGGCCATTCAGGACCACGTGGAGTTCTGTAACTGGGGTACTGCTTTGAAGGTGTTGGACTGCAGGGCGGTGGTGCATGCGTAATCATTTTAGCCAACTATACACCTTGAAAACATTTTCGCAATGAAAAGCCTAAATCTAACATCCATATGCTAATTTAGGAGCCTTCTGGTGCTGATTTAGAGGATGCTGTTTGGAGTATTTGCAGCATCTGGAGAATGGACTCTTGTTTAGGATTCCTCAGTTCCTAATTATCTGCCCCTAGAGTGGGGATTCCTGAGTAGGGCTTGTGCTAACTCACAGCAACCGAGGAGATTGACATTAACTAGCACATACGTGTGGATCACTGATTTTCTTTGTTTCCTCCCTTTCTCCAGGCAGCAGCCTCAAAGGTAAGTGTAACATGGTCCTATACAAGGCTGGTGAATGGAAAGAGGATAGGGAGTCTCCAAGAGAGACAAGCAGAGTTGGTGGTAGAGGATGGGAGTGTGCTGGGGTCCCACGACGGAGGAGCCAGGCAAAAGCAAGAAAGCCTTGTGTCACTTGTGACTTCCACCCCGAGTTTTAAAATCAGATTTCCCAGTTTTCTGCAGTTCATGGCCCTTACAGAAAAGGAAAATATTCATAAAACACAACAAGGAAGACAGAGGCTGCCAGTACTATGGATCACTGAGGGGATCTTATGGTTTCCCCAGGGTGCCTCGAGGCAACAATGGGATGTTTTGTATATTTGTTAAAAAAAAAAAAAAAAAGCCCTTCTTTGTAACTTATATATTTAATTAGAGTAAATGAAAGTTGACAGTTTCAATAAAATGTAGGAAAAATTCAATACCCCTTGAAATCACTGGGAACACCCTAGGCAGAGCACAGCCAGGGGTGAGTCTCTGCACCCAATCATATTTAACCACAAAAAAACTCAGTAGGAATAAGCAGAAGAGTGAAAGGAAGCAGACAAGTCTAAATCAATGGTAATTTAAAGTTGTATATTTTAGAAACAAAAGATTGCTTTACTACTTCCATAAACTTTACAAGTTAGACACTAAGGTATAAGTAGCAATTTCATAGGTTAAATGAGAAGAGTTAACAAAACAACTACAATTCCCAAGTAAACAGAAGTCTCCCAAATTGCCACGTCTGCCATCTCGAGCTAGTTGGGTCAAAGTACAATTTAGTCACATGGGTAATGATGTGAACCCCATGTATCGAGTGACTGCTGTGTTCCAGAGACTTCCTCATCCTACCTCATTCTCTTCAGCATATTTCAACCCATGTAGCTGTCCCATCTCCCACCTTAAAACCAAAAACCAAAACGTAAAACCCAAAGCCCCAAACCAAAACCAAATCAAAACAAAGTTTTCTTAACTCCACGTCCGCCTCCCCTCCCCATCCCCAGGTACCGCCCCATTTGTTTTCTCATGACATCAGTTCTTTTCAGAATTATTCCACACTGCTTGCCTCCATGTCTTCGTTTCCCGGCTTCAATTCAACACACTCATCAGGCTTTTAATCCCAAGCACGCCATGGAAACTGCTCTTGACAAGGTCTGCAAAGCACTCCTTGCCAAATCCGTTGGCCAATTCTTTATGTTCTTCTTGTTCAACCTCTCAGCAGCATTTAGAACAGTGGATGACTCTGTCCTTCTAAAAACGCTCTCTTTTCTTGGCTTTGGAGACACCAAAGCCTTCCAGCTCCCTTCCCGCCTCCCTGGATTCTGGCTTCTCCTCACTGGCACTCTCCTGTTTCTTTACTACTCTCCAGCTGCACTTGCCTGCTCTCTGTTTCTGAAGCATGCCAAGCTTGTGCCTCCTGCCCAGTGCCTTTGCACAAGCTGTTCCCTCTGTCTGGTTGCCACGTGGAGATTCTTTCGCATCGTTCAGCTCAAATATCATGACCTCATAGAGTCCCTGGCCTCATTATCTGAAGTCACACCCCCACCCCACCCCGTTGCCGGCTTGTTTTATTTTTTTCATACATGTATTTCTGTCTTAAATCCCTATTTGTGGACTTGCTTACTGTTTGTTGTCTTTCTCAGGAATGCAAACCCCTTGAGAGCAAAAGCAATGTCTGTGGCTACCTGAAGATACCCACTACAGCAGCCAGCCTCCAAACTGACCTCCAGTTATCCTTGCCTCCTGCTATTCATGCTCTCGTGCAGTCCCTTCCTACCTTGCACTGGGGCTAACCTGTGTGAGCAACAGAATACTAAACAAAGTGACAGTCTCAGACCTTCTGCCTTGGCCTCTTGGATTGCTTCCTTTTGGGGAAGCCCGTTGCCATTTTGTGAGGTCACTCAAGCAGCCATCAGTGGAGAGGAACTCAAGCCTTTGCTTGACTTTAGCCTGCCAATATCTGGCTGCAACCTCATCAAGACCCCAAGCCACGCCAGAACTGCCAGCCACATGTGTCCTGAATTCCTCATCCACAGAAACCATGAGAGATAATACATGAGTATTGTCGCTTTAAGCCATTAAGTTTTTTGGTGGTTTGTTATGCAGCATTAGATATTCACAGATATGCTTACATTCAGTTGAAAAGGATGCTCAGACTAGAAAATGAATTTCTGCATGTCACTTCATATTTGACTTCAACACGAATCCACATAATACCCGTCAGCCTATCAAGAAGTATTTGTTGAACACATGCCATGTGGCAAACACTGTGCTAAGCCGGAAATCCAGAGCTACACAAAGTATGGCCCCTGCTCTCAAGCAGCTCGATATCATTTCTAAGACCAGACAATAGCTATTTGGGAGATAACTATGACCGTGTGAAAAGTTAACAACATAAAATAGAAATTTACAGGATGATAATTTCAGAGGAAGGCAAGAGACCTCAGGGTTTGGTTAGCATAAAACATTTTTATTGTAGAGATGGACATGGACCTACACGAAAACGTAGATCTAGAATGTTTGCAGTTCTCAAACTTTAGAACGCATCGGAACACTTAAAACTCAGATTTCTGGACCCTATTCCAAGTTTCTGATTCAGTTGGACTGGGGTGGAGGTCCGAGAATGTGCGTTTGCAACAAGCTCCCAGATGATACTGATGATGCTGGTGCAAGGGTTACCCTTTGAGAAACCACACTCCTCTAGATGCCAGCCACTCAGTGTGGTTCACACACCAGCAGCAGAAATGTCTCCTGGAACCTTGTTAGACATGTTGACTCTCAGGCCCCACCTCATGCCTACTGAATCAGATTCTGCAAGTTAACAAGGTCCCCAGGTGACTCATGTACACGGGGAAGCTTGAGAAATCCTGCTGCAGAGGGTAGATGGGTTACGCTCCCTTTAGCAAGCTGGGCAAGAGCTGGATTTGCTGGACACAACTGAGGTCAGGTATGACTTGTGTGTATGTGAGAACTTTTCTCGATGGTCACCCCATTTGGGTTTCATTGATTTTCTCAGGCAGACCTTTTGTTTTGTTTTGTTTTAGAACTCATTGATTTTTGCGGCAGACTGAGTCCTCCTCATCAGTTCTCTGCAGGTAATTTCAATTCATTTTGATTCACTTCCTCACTGGCTTGGCATTTCTCCACCGGCACTTGGCAGTACCACTAATTGTGCTTGCCTGTGAGTGACTGGATATGACACAACTGTGGAAAACTGCAAAAGGTCAAGGGGCTACTGCCTTGTGCAAAAGCAGAGAGGCCTGCATGCCTTTTGGAAAGCCAGGACATTTGAACCCGGGCCAGGCGCAGGAGTCCAGTGATGTTCATGCATTTCACTAAGTAAGAAGCAGGTGACAAAATGAACATGGCTATGGAAATGCTTTGAACACAACTGAAAAATTCTATGCTTGCTCAAGGCGAATGGGCTGTTTTCCACTGGTGATTATGAGCTAGATATGGTGACATCAACTGCTCTAATGTTCAGCCCAAGGAATTTTATCTTATGCCTTTTGTGTTCACATGAAGGCCAGGCCACTCCCAGGGACAGAGGAGGCCATTGTGTCTGCTCTGTCATGTCAGGACACAGGGAAAGCTCCATTCCTCACATTTTTAGATAGGGATAAAAATTTCCTTGCTTTCTTCTCTATTTTTGTGGGTTTTCAGAACTTACCCCGTCAATTGAAATCACATGTTAGCCATGCTCTTCCGGGTATAACAGGCTGCTAATTCTCCCCCTTTCATTCAACTGCCATTCAGCAAACGTTCTCTATCTTTGGACAGACAAAGATGATTAAGACAATGCCTTTCTTCAAGGGGGAGGAAACACGCTTATTTTCAAAAGCTGCAAATTAGCGTGCTATGTATTGTATAAATACTGCTAAATTTATACAATCATTCAGTTCTCTTAGACAGAGGTTCCCAAACTTTCTCTGTTCACGGTACCCAGTGATGTTTTGATGGCACTCCAAGCCTAAAGAAAATATCTACAGTTCTGCTTTTTTTTTTTTTTTTGAGACAGAGAGACAGAGTCTCGCTCTGTCACCCAGGCTGGAGTGCAGTGGTGTGATCTCAGCTCACTGCAACCTCTGCCTCTTGGGTTCAAGCGATTCTCCTGCCTCAGCCTCCTAACTGGGACTACAGGTGCACGGCACCACATCCAGCTAATTTTTGTGTTTTTGGTAGAGACGGGGTTTCACCATGTTGGCCAGGCTGGTATCAAACTCCTGGACTCAGTGATTCTTCTCTCTCGACCTCCCAAAGTGCTAGGATTACAGGTGTGAGCCACCATGCCTGGCCCAGTTCTGCTTATTAAGTAGTTAGGTTAAAACAACTTTATAATACCTGTGCCGTATATATTACTTAGTAAACATTTAAATAAATACACATAAATTGGAAGAAAAAAAATTTTTAGATGACCATACTTACTAATGAGATTGTGTACACTGGTTGAGAACTTTACAGCTTCTCAAATTATGGAAGCACCACCATCCCTCACTTTCTGTTTCTTGTTGAATTTTGTGGTCTCATGTTAAAGTTGAACTAGTTGAGGCTAGCAGTTTGTACAGTTTGTACAGTGTCTGGCAGTTGTTAAGTACCTCTGTGTTTCTCTTGAGAATTTAAAATATCTCATGGCATCTGTATGAGTTTGCTGGGGAGCCACAGGGAACCAGGAGGTCTTATGTAAGTACTGAAAAAACATGCAACTCAAAAAATCCTGGAGCTGTGCATTAGTCCGTTTTCTCACTGCTGATAAAGACATACCTGAGACTGGGCAATTTATAAAAGAAAGAGGTTTAGCTGGACTCACAGTTCCACGTGGCTGGGGAAGCTTTACAATCATGGCAGAATGCAAGGAGGAGCAAGGCCCCTCTTACATGGATGGCAGCAGGCAAAGAAGGAATGAGGAAGATGCAAAAGTGGAAACCCCTGATAAAACCAACAGATCTCGTGAGACCTGCTCACTTCCATGAGAACAGTATGTGGAAAACTGCCCCCATGATTCAATTACCTCCCACTGGGTCCCTCCCACAACATGTGGGAATTATGGGAGTATAATTCAAGATGAGATTTGGGTGGGGACACACAGCCAAACCACATCAAGCGTATATTGCTCAGTCTCCTCAGGGACGCAAATTTATTAAAGTGCATTCCAATGAAAAAATGTTAAAAATGAGGTCCATTTTTCTCTGATGTTATTTAGATTCATTATCCCATTATCTAATTCATTTTTTTAACCCATTTTAAGGTCTCTGATACTGTAAAGAGTTTTGTTGGTTTAAAATTATTTTTGTCATCAATTTATTATAATATACACACAGTAAAAAGAGCAAGTGTGCTTTGAACGAGTGCCTTCTTGCTGGGTTTTTACGTAGGTATACACTATCGATGTGTGGGCTGGATAATTCTTTGTTGTGGCAGACTGTCCTGTGCAATACAGGATGTTTAGCAGCCTCCCTGGCCTCCACCCTCTGGGTACCAGCAGCATGCCCACCCAGTTGTGACAACCAAAAATATCTTCAGACATTGCCAAATGTCTGCAGGGGTAAAATCACCCCCAGTTGAGAAGCCC
This sequence comes from Macaca mulatta, assembly GCF_049350105.2. Taxonomy (NCBI): domain Eukaryota; kingdom Metazoa; phylum Chordata; class Mammalia; order Primates; family Cercopithecidae; genus Macaca; species Macaca mulatta. The sequence continues at coordinate 112,533,718 of NC_133420.1, read as the reverse complement.
TGGTCTATACCATGAAACCACTACCCTCAGGTTGCCAGATTTAGCAAATAAAAATACAAGATGGTCAGTTATATTTGATGTCAGATAAACAACAAATAATTTTTTGTATCAGTGTGTTCCAAATATTTAACTGGGCATCCTGTATTTTATCTGGCGCGCCTACACCTCCCAGATCAAGATAGAGAACATTTCCAGAACCACAGAGGGCTCCTTTGTGCCCCTTCTCAGTCAATCAATGCCCACACCCCAGGGCAACCACCATTTTGAATGAAGTCAACTTTTATGTTCTTGTGAAATCCACAGCAACACTTCCCAACAAACCCTTTCTCTGTTGCTCGGTTTTTTCTCCCCTGAAGGGCCTCAAAGCCTCTCCCATGCTAAACTTAAAGAATCTCTTAGACCCGACTCCTGTACCTTTTCAGTTTCCCTCCCCCTCCTCACTCCCTGTGACTCATTCACCTTCTTGTTTTGCTCTTTCTGCCCTGCTGCTTCTCTTCACAGAAATGAGAGACTGAGAACCAATCCCGCAAGCAGTTATCATTCCACATTCCTGTTGCCTCTCTCATACTCTTCCTGCCACACATTTTCTGGATTCTGCATGACCACAAACTCAGAGCTAGGCTGACAAAGCCTTCTCTGTAGGGAGGAGAGGGATCTGGAGGGCACATCTGGGAGAAGTGAATGGCCGGCAGTCCTCGCCAGTCCATCTGGCTGTCAGGGTTGATGTAATCTCCGGATCCCCGTAGCATCTCCTCCACCTCAGTCCCTTTAGGCTTTTCTCCTGGCATCTAACTGTGGGACGAGACTGAAGGATACAGCTTCAGGATTCCTCATTCTGGGAACAGGAACAAATCGCAAGCCTCCTCTTTGTGTTGGCGTCTCTCTACCACACACTCTCATTGCATAACATTTACGCACACACTGAATTACCTTGTTTTTCTGTTCATACAAAAGCGTCATGTCAGTCACATTTTAGAGGTCATGAAGGGAACAATTTGGGTAGGGCTGAATTTGCAGAAATCAAGTGAATGTTGCTGAGAGTTGCTGTCATGAACTAGGTAAGATTTTGACACCAAAAGTAAGCCACGACCTTTGCCTGGGTAGGTGTGAGTCAGGGAAGTTTCTAGAGGAGGTAATGCTTGAACTAAGATTTTGCCTCAGATGTTGCTAAACAGTAGTGACTGAGCAAGTGTGTTCTAGATTAAGAATGTTTGGAAGAAAGGTAATCGTGTCGGTCTGGGTTCTGGGACAAGAAGAGGGAGAAGCAGGGTTGATGTCTGGGCGGAGATGGGTTGAATAGGGTGAGGATCCAGGAGGAGTAAAGTTGGGAACTTCAACATTTTCTGTGCGTCACAGGGAATCATCATTTTAGACCGTTCACCCTAGTGGTTCTGTGCAGAGGGATGAGTCAAGAGATTCGTAATTCAGGTCAAGGGGCCAATCATTCACCTCTTAGTATGAATTCCTATACACCCATCAGTTCTGTCCAAAGCTCTAGATGGCATTGGCAGTAAGAAGAGAGGGTATTACTGGGGCAGTGAGAAGACAATAGGACGTTTTGAGGCAGTGGATGCTGTGAGGGAGTTCAGGCTCGGTGGAGGGATATGCCTCCCTGCAGAAGGGCTGTCTCCAGTGGTTTTCTGTGACTGAACACATGAAGTTGGGACAGGGAGGCACGTGGGGGACTGAAGAAAGAGTGAAAAGGACACAGATGGCCCGTGTCATAAGTCTGCCTGGAGTAGGTGTCAGTCACATGAATGGATATGCCAGTAGGGGATTGTCAAGTGCTCTCAGAACCCAGGGTTACAGGTGTGACACCTCCGGAACATTTGTTCTTGTATTTATCAACATGTCCAAGAATGAGTACGAGATTAAGAGAACAAATAGTTTGAAGATTAAGTAATCATGCATTCTGTCGTGGCAGTCCCCGTAGTGCCTCGTTTGATCAGTTTAGTAGAAGCAAGAGACAGTAGTTTACAACTGCAGAGCATGAAAGCTGCTCTCCCAGAAAGGTCTGAGTTCCTGGTAGAGGAATAATGAGCTCACAGGCTGGAAAGGTCACAAAGCAAAGTTAACCCATAGCATGGAAAACTAAAAAATGACTTGTTACATCGCTTGTCATGGGTCTAATTTGTTTAAAATCAAATCCATCTGTTCATTTCACACCCTTTGTTCCACTTCCTTGCTGCAATCCACAGTGGATTACTCCATTACTTTAAAACTGGCTGCACTTACAATAAGCTAATAACTTATTTTGTGGTTAACTGCATCAAGATATTCTGGAACACAACCAACATTCATTCTCTCTCTCTCTCTCTCTCTCTCTCTCTCTCAGTCTCTGTCTCTCCCTCTCTGCCCCTTTGAAGAAAGAACTTCTTAGTGCAGCACATTGACCAGGGAAATCCTTTAAGTCTCCTTCACAAAATATCGTGTTTACAGGCTCTGATGAGAAGCAGGTAGGAGAAGAGGCATGTGTCACTCTCTAGCCCTTCCTCTCACTACTCGAATAACCTGCCGCAAAGGCTTACTTTGTCTCCCATGGGCCATACATTACAAAAGACTTCTTGGCTCAATTGATTCCATTTATGATCTCCAAATCTTAATTTCAAATGAAGCTTGCTCCTTTTCAGGAAAGAATTATCTTCTATGTAATAAACCAGAGTCCCCTGAGGCATTCATTTGAGATGCATCAATTCCCTTAAGGTCTCCTAACCCATTAAAATATGTACAGTATTTCTGGTTAACTAATGGATCACTGGAAAAAATGGGATTGCATGCATGATATAATTCAAAGAAATGCACTTGGGGTTGTTGGCCAATCCATTCACAGGAACATTTGCTGATTGGGAAAATATTTAATTTTTTTGGCTTAATCTTTTGCCAGACCACACAAACTAGTGGAGGTTGTTATTTTTGATTTGTTGGACCCAATTCTGAAGACAGAGCAGCAATGGAATTTGTGATTTTGTCACTGCTCCTGATGAAGAAATGACTGGCTGGCATTTAAACACAGTTGGAGTTGTACAATCCATGGATTTTGCCTTTTTTTTTTTCTTGTTGAGTGCAAGTTATGGCTAGATGTTATTATGTATTCACTCCTGCCTTGTTCTGAAGGGCCAGACATTTTGGAAATATTGTATTTATGAAATTGGATATTAAAATGGCAAGTGATTTAAGCTGAGGAGTGGGTGTTGAAAGATCCCAGCACACACGCTTATAGTAATTTTACATTTTTCATTACTGAGGTAATTAAAAAATTCCTTAGGGCTGAATTATAGTAAAATTTTATGTATCCTTATACTAAGCATAAACTAATTTTCTTTCCCACTGGACAGTGTTAATTTAAGTAGGAAATATTTTTAATTCTATCTCACTTATTCATATCATGAAAAATTGCAAACCTTGCTAATTTTATTCAACATCATTTCTTTCTAAATAGTCTTAGATTTAGTAACTGATATGCATTTAGTATCAAAGGGTAAGCATATCTGAAAGCTTTTTTTTTTTTTTTTTGGTCTCATCATGACCTCTACATGTTCATTCCTAGTTCTTTTATTTTATCGTATTTATTTTTGTTTTTATTTATTTTTTTTTTTGAGACGGAGTCTCGCTCTGTCACCCAGGCTGGAATGCAGTGATGCAATCTCAGCTCACTGCAAGCTCCGCCTCCTGGGTTCACGTCATTCTCCTGCCTCAGTCTCCTGAATAGCTGGGACTACAGGCGCCTTCCACCACGCCCAGCTAATTTTTTGTATTTTTTAGTAGAGACGGGGTTTCACTGTGTTAGTCAGGATAGCCTCAATCTCCTGATCTCATGATCCTCCAAAAGTGCTGGGCCTCCCAAAGTGCAGGGATTACAGGTGGGAGCCACCGCGCCCGGCCGTTCATTCCTAGTTCTTATGTGCCCTCAGAAAAGTTTTAGAATCTGCACTTCTTGTTATCTAAGTTTATGAAGGTCATGAAAATGTGCCCATAAGTTTTTCTTTTAATTTTGAGATTGAGGAATATATGAGATGCTATGTGACCTTGGACAAGTCCTTCACTTGTCTTTATCTTTGAAGGAAATTTAATGAGCCAAATTCTCTCCCTGACCTAATTCCTGCTCTTGAAGTAACAAGTAAAACACTCACAGAAGCCCCTTGACTCTTTCAAGCCCAAAGGGTGCCATTTTGTGTATTATTTCCAATGGTATTAACTATAGGGTTCACTTTTCTGCTACTTATGGAAAGAGAAGTGAATGTAGCATATAAGGCGTAGTACAGAATCTGATTGAAAACCATTTTATCTAGAAATGACAAGAAGGAACTGAGTGCCTCCATTCATGGAGCAAGAATCTTCTATAATGGCTCACCCATTTGGAAGTTATGCCCAAGAGGCATGCAATGCCAGAGAAAGGGAAGAGGGAGAACAAAGAGAAAACACTATACCTTAGTGCTTAGGCAGATTCCGTGTGATACCTGAGACCTGGGGGAAGCTTTGCACTTCATATATTAGGGGGTGGCTTAAGCAGGGGGAGCAGAGCATCTGTTGCCAACCTGGGAGATGGAGGAGGAGGAGGATGAACAGAATAGGAAGAGGAGGAGGAAGAGGAAGAGTAGAAGAAGGAGAGGAAGGAGGGGCTTTCTGTAAGTGTACTCTGTATAAGGTGCTCTGCCAGTGCTGGTCATAATGGCTGAGGTGAGTAAGCACTGCCCTCTTCATCAGCACTGCTTCCATAGTGCTTCATGAGCACTACCTCCTGTAATCCACCTACACTGTAACAGATAAGGAAACAAAGTCACAACTAGTTCACTTGGCTAAATGCCCATAGCTGGTAAGATTTAAAGTGGGGCTTTAAATTGAGGGTTCATTCCTATGCTTTTTCTACAGTGTGTCATTGCCATTCTTAGAGATTCATTATGAGGTATACATTTGGTGTCCCGTTCCATTCATCTCACCCCATACCTATCCCAGGGGTTTTCAACCTAGCTGTGTGGCAGAATCCACCAGGAGTCTTTCCTGAGACCTATTCAGTTGGAACCTCCTCAAATGTGGGGGGCAAATGGATAGTGACTGGTTTATACCAAAAAGTATCAGCACTTTAGCTCAGGGCCTCTTCATTCCACTTAGTCAATCAGTGTTTTTGGAGGATTATTAGGGGTCTAGCTCTGGACACTTTGTTTGAGATTAAAAACATTCTGTCTTCAAGACTCAAGATCATCAAAATAACTTTTCGGGGTAGGAATAAGTATGGATGATGAAGCTTCAGATCCCACAATCGGCGAGTGGAAGAGATGGTCTGGAGCCGAGACCTCACTACTTTTGTATTGCTTGGGCAAACCTCCCCTGTCTATCCTCCACACCAGCAAGCCAGGGTAATCTGCTTAAATCAACCCTGCAAATCTCAAGGTTTGAAAATTTCCATGCCAAAACTTGTTCCCTTTTCTCTTTGAGGTGATCTTTTTTGGCGTACCGCTACGCATACTGGTATGATAATGAGCCAAAAATAAAGCACCATAATACTACTTTTATAGAGGTATCAGCAATATCAGCAAATAGAGCAGAGGCTACCTACTCTTTCCAGAGGCTAATCCAGTTCAGAGAGATGAGAGGTGTTTCTGCCTCAGTGTTTATTAACCTGTGAAGATTAGGTACTTCCTAATCTTTAGGAAGTGACGGTTTTAGTTTTTATTTTCTTTCTTGCTTTAAAAAAATTCAGCCTTCTTTAAGTTCTTTGAAGATAGATATTATTCAGAAATGGGGTTCACAAGATTAGCAAGGGGTTCTGCATTCCTCTCTGGCACATACTGTGCTCTTTTTTTTTTTTTTTGAGGTGGAGTTTTGCTCTTGTCAGGAGTGCAATGATGCAATCTCAGGCTGGAGTGCAATGATGCAATCTCAGCTCACTGCAACTTCCGCCTCCCTGGTTCAAGCGATTCTCCTGCCTCAGCCTCCTGAGCAGCTGGGATTACAGGCATGCGCCGCCGTGCCTGGCTACTTTTGTACTTTTAGTAGAGACGGGGTTTCTCCATGTTGGTCAGGCTGGTCTCAAACTCCCAACCTCAGGTGATCCGCCCACCTTGGCCTCCCAAAGTGCTGGGATTACAGGCGTGAGCCACTACACCCAGCCACATACTCTGCTCTTAACCCCTTCTTGTAGGCTCCTGTAACCTTGAGACTACTCCAGCCTCCTTATGCCAGGGCACGAGTGTGCAATTATCCTAATGTGAGAGCAATTTAGAGCATAGATCAGGTTGTCCAAAACATTCCTGTTGATCTGCTTTTCCAGTGACAGTCCCTAGATGCAGATAACCACAGAGTACATTGGTTACCATTTCCATACCCTTCCATCGTCCCTTCAGATAGAACCACATGAGGATAGCTGAGCTGACTGAATCTCTGCTGTTTATTTACTTGCACTGTTTAATTCCATCTGAGTTGTTCTGTTTCTCACCTTAGTTTACTTTTGTAGGCAGTTTGTTCCTCCTTTCTTCAAAAGAAGCATCCAGGTAACTGTGGCCACAACATCTTGCGATTTATCTGTTTATATGCTGGTCTTCTCCACTAGGCTGTGAAATCCCCAGCAGCAGGGATCCTGTCTTATTCATCTTTGTAAACCTCAGGACATGCCAGGCCTGGCACAGAGTAGGTCTTTTATAAATTAGGTTTTTAAAAAATGCCTGAGTTGGTACAATGATTATATTTTTTCTTTAATCAGACTTTCCCCCCTTCCCTTATCTATCCTTTCTAAATCTTTTAGGTTGAACATGTATTATTTATGTAATATGAGAGAAGATTTAAATACAAAATAAAGATGTTTCTAGTTCGTTCTATGAAAACATTTCCATCGTTATATTACACTGTTAGCTTTCAAGAAACAATCTAGGCAAAGCGTAAATCAGTGTCGCAAGCATGTTTTGCAAATGTTTCTGTTATTTTTTTGAAATGCATTTCACTGTACACAAGGACATGGTCAGAGGAGATATAAGAAAGAATCTCGACTGGGCGCGGTGGCTCATGCCTGTAATCCCAGCAATTTGGGAGGCCAAGGCAGGTGGATCATGAGGTCAGGAGATCGAGACCATCCTGGATAACACGGTGAAACCCCGTCTTTACTAAAAATAGAAAAAATTAGCCAGGCGTGGTGGCGGGTGCCTGTAGTCCCAGCTACTCGGGAGGCTGAGGCAGGAGAATGGCGTGAACCCGGGAGGAGGAGCTTGCAGTGATCAGAGACCATGCCACTGCACTCCAGCCTGGTTGACTGAGCGAGACTCTGTCTCCAAAAAACACAGGTCTGTATTTGCTAGCCAGAGAGTTGCAACCTGTTACATGGTGCCTTCTTCCTTCCATGTTGGCTCTTCCTTCCAACATTCCCACCCCGTGACTTACAAATTGCCAGCTTAGCCCTAACTCTATAAACAGAAATTATTGAATGCTAATAATTTCTGGTAAGCCATTTAAGAGACATTGAAGTCACTAATATATATGTGATCCCCTTTTTACTGCCATTTCCAGGGAAAGTGCTACGAAGTGATATGTGGCAATAAGAAATTCAGAAGGAAGGGAATATGAAATTCAGCGAGCAGCGTGAATGATTTGCTGTTAGCATGAGGCCCGATAACACTACAAAGCTATAAACTCTGTCCATCTAGATTGCCCAGTTAGGTGGCAGAGATGCAATTTGTCTTTTCTGAAGCCGCCTGCTGCTTGCTAGCTCCATCTCCTGTCACAGCCTATTAGCTCCCCAAGAAAATTGGTGGGAAATTGCCTGCAGATTGTAGGAAATTGCATCTCCAGGCCCTGGAAAAAATGTAGGATAGCACAACACTGACCCTCCCAGAGCAGCTATTAATACAGCAAAAACTGACCTTTGACTTTCTGGGAAACGACTTTGCTATTTGCTGAATAAAGACTGTATTATATGTGGCTGAAGGAGGGTGCAAATGATTATCCTAGAGAGGCTCGCAGCCAACCTGCTTTTGAAAGCTTAAATATTAGTTAGACGATTTTTTTTTCCTTCTTCTCTTTTTTTTTTGGTTGGTTGGTTTGTTTTAGCTGGAGAGGGTTTGAATGTTGTACCTCTGCAGGGAGAAAACTGTCCAGTTGGCTTGTTTTTGAAAGCACCTTTTTCCCCGAGTTAAAAAGAAAAACTAAATTATGTCAAGGAAATGCTCATGACTCTCTAAGGCAAAAATCCAGGAAGTCAGTCTTTTAAAGACGAGATTAAAAAACAAAGATGAGGGCATTTGAGCATTGTTTTTCTTCCCCTCTGTTCCGTGGCACATACATCTGGGGCTTCCCCCGCAATCCCCGATTGCGTTTTACAATTCTACAATTCTGTCTATTTCTACTCACTTCTGAATCATTTTCTTTATAGGCCATCCCCAGAAGTTCAGACATCAAGATAATTCAGTGTTCCACAGGGGTACATATTGTGCATATTTTAAGCATCATTAACTTTATGTTACAAAAAATAAAGACCCTGACATGGTATTTACAGGCTTGCATTTCTCCCTAGAAGGATCTGAGCTCCCATTTACGAGCAGTATTTTTGAAGAGGGAGAAGAGCAGCTTAGTTGCTCTGAATGGGTGGGATGCCCTCAGTGCTGCTATATCCTAAATATTGTCCCCTCGGCACCAGCCTCACCCCCCTCCCATTACTGGGTCATTTACTTTCAGTACTCTTGGGAACAAGTCTGAAATGAGATGGTCGGATGCAGATCATCATTTCTATAAAGCAGTAAGATATAGACCATGTTGACAAGAAGGCACCCCACTCAGGGAAAAATAGCTCCAATGAAAGCTCCAAATTTATGCATGATAGAAAGCATTGCCCATTCATTCATATGCTCGTAATTTAAGATCAAAATTGCTCTCAGTTATGATATACCAGTTTCTCTTTCCTTGTGAAGTGCAGTGATGTCACCCCTTTTATTATTTGTACAGATTGAAAAATTGCTGAACAGGACTCCTCTCAGCTTTTCTAAAGTCCAGAGAGGTCTGACGTTTGTTTTCTTTCTTTCTTTCTTTCCCTCCCTCCCTCCCTCCCTCCCTCCCTTCCTTCCTTTCTCCCTCCCTCCCTCCCTCCCTGCCTTCCTCCCTTTCTCTCCTTTCCTACCTCCTTCCTTTCTTTTTTTTTTTTTTTTGGCACAAGGTCTCACTCTGTCACTCAGGTTAGAGTGCAGTCTTGAATTCCTGGGCTCAAGTGATCCTTCTGCCTCAGCCTCCCGAGTAGCTGGGACTGAGGAGTGCACCGCTGCACCTGGCCAGAGGCATTCTTTCAACCTGCTGCTTTCTTACATTTCATTCTTATTTCTAGAGAGAAAACTACCGGACACCGTATTGTATCACAGAGTGCTGAATACCGCCTGAGAATTTCTGAGCTCTTATATGGGCTCTGGTGCTCTCACTGTGTGATCTTGGATAATTTAAAAAAAAAAACTTCTTAGAGCCTCAGTTTCATTATCTAAAAAATGAATGTTCTCCAAGAACCCTTCCAGATATTAAATTCCGTGGTAACGGGTAAGAAGCTGTGGTAGGATGGAAGGCTGAGCTGGTCCTAAGTCAGGCTCCCTTACCCTGCTGCCTGCCTACTTCTTATGCTTGACTGACTGTTCTTGGGGAAAGAGTTCTGTTTGGTCAAAGAATCTACCTTGGATTCTACAAGCACTCAACAGTCAACCAGCTAATTTACCAGTCATTATATATCAAGTAAACTACTTCCTTATAACTACAGAAGAACCCTAAGGAATTCTTAAGAAATAACCCCTCGAAACATGGACTGTCAAGGGTCAGTGGACATTGGGTGTAGAAGGCCCATCACAAGGGGGCTGCTGGGGTATGGAATTTAGGTATAGAGTTGGTCTTTATAGCTCCATATTACACAATATGAAAAGGAACATCGAAAGAGTTCTGGTTAACCTCAAGAACATATACTAAGTAAAAAAAGCCAGACACAAAAAAATCATACATTATGTGGTTCCATATATGTGAAATATCCAGAACAGGTAAATCCACAGAAATACAAAATAGGTCAGTGGTTGCCAGAGGCTGGGGGTGTTGCGGATGGAGTAGCAGGGAGTGACTGCTTAGTGGTACTGTTTCCTTTTGGAGAGGTGACAATGTTTTGGAACTAGATAAAGGTGATGATTGAACAACAGTGTTAATGTACTATAAATGCCACTGAATTGTACCCTTTAAAAATAGTTAATTTTATGTTATCTGAATTTTACCTCAATAAAAGAAGGAGATCTAGTTAAATTGATAAATGAACAAATGTAAGGAGATATAATTACTTCACATTTAAAATGGGAACTTTAGCCTAGGCAGTGTAGCTCTTGCCACAAACCACCCCCGTGACCTTTCTTATCTGCCTCTGTTTCCACTTTAATCTTTGACCATGAGGATGATGTGAGAAATGACTGGATGTTTTGATTCTGCAGACCCTTAAATAACTCTACAGCTTCCAAGCCCAAGGCTAGGGCTGGTTTTGAGATATTTTAATTTTCAGGTGATTTATGAATGCTATTTTCCCTACCAGTTCCTTCAAAATCCAATTCAGTTGCTACGTCTTTTCTGAAAAGTTTCCAATCCTTCCAGCTCAGAGAGATCTCAGCCTTCTCTGAATGAATGGCATTTATCGACCCTTTTAGGGCTTTACTAACTTCCTACCTTGGATTATGGTTGTTTATTTTTCAGAGAAGCTTTACCTCCCCTGCTTGAGGCCAGAATCAAATCTTATTCTCCCAGACACCAGGGCGTATGTGCCCAGTAAACATTTGCGCTTTTGCTTGTTTTCTTCTCTACCTGAAGTGTGCTTTGTAGAATTCCACAGCAGTTCTTTCTCTCCTTCGGCTTAGCTGCCGAGGTACTTTTTTTTGTAGGGATCTACTCCTTTTCCATTCTCAGTCCCCATGACGACAGTTAAGCTAAATGCCTCCCCCATTTGCGTGCCACCCTTCCAGCTATCTCCAGGGGCAAGCTCATTTACATATTCCAAATCTGAGACTCTTTCTACCATAGATTGCAGATTTGGGCTCACTACACCTGAAGGTGCAGGTGACCTTTTGCCATGGTGTGGGAAGAGGCTGCCTGGGAATAAAGCCAACACAAAGAAAAGCAGAGCCAAGCAAAGGAGAGAGACTGGTTCCGGGAATCTTGTTCACATCCCAAGACTCTGTCCACCTAGAGCTAAAGTTGCCCTTAGATTTCTTAGTTTCATGAGCCAATCATTTCCTCTTTTTTTTTTTTTTTTTTCCAGGTCCAATATATTCTTTGAAGTTTTGGGTAAGGGCAGATGTTCTCTGGGAAGCCCTTGCATCATTTTTTTTTTTTTTTTTAACTTTTTTATCTCATTCACCTGTTTTTCATAATTCCACTTTTAACAGAGGTTTATTAGGCAATAGAATATAAATAGATATACAAAAGAATAAGACTGTTTTTACCTCTAGGGAATTATATTTACAGAAAACCTTGTGTTTAGTCAATTTTGCTTAATTTTATCTCCTTTAATCCTTATATGAGTCTTGTGAGATGAGTATTACTACTCGGATTTTATAGATGAGGAAACTGAGAATCAGAGGCTATAAAATTATTCACAGGAATAAGCCCACAGTTTGGTTATTTGAACTCCAACTTAGACATCTACTTCCTTTGCTCTTCCAGTGCAGTCTACCTTGCACTATGAGTTATGTATGTTTTGTCTCCTTTACTAGTCTAGGTTCCTTGAGGGCAGGGACTGTGGCTTACTTATTTTTCAATCAGCCACAACTCTTGGCATAGTCTTTTAATGATGGTAGGGTTTAGTGAGTATTTTGGGGGTAACTTGATAGATATATGAGTGAAGCACAGCTAAATGAATAATTTGTGTTCTCTGAAGTCTGTAACAGTAGCTATATCACAATATTCTTGGGAGCTAGAAATGCCAAAATGCTACTCCTGAAGCTCACCCTATTGGACACCTTAATAGCAGTCTATTTCCTCAAAGGCATCACCTCCATCATGGGAGCAGGTGTGGAGACATCAAGACTCAGGATCGCTGGCCGGGCGCGGTGGCTCAAGCCTGTAATCCCAGCACTTTGGGAGGCCGAGACGGGCGGATCACGAGGTCAAGAGATCGAGACCATCCTGGCTAACACGGTGAAACCCCGTCTCTACTAAAAAATACAAAAAAAAAAAAAAAAAAACCTAGCTGGGCGAAGTGGCGGGCGCCTGTAGTCCCAGCTACTTGGGAGGCTGAGGCAGGAGAATGGCGTGAACCCGGGAGGCGGAGCTTGCAGTGAGCTGAGATCCGGCCACTGCACTCCAACCTGGGCGACAGAGCATGACTCCGTCTCAAAAAACAAACAAACAAACAAACAAACAAAAGACTCAGGATCATAGGAAGGTTTATCATGGAATGAATGATGGTTAAATTTTAGGGCCACCTGGCTGGGCATGGTGGCTCACACCTGTAATCCCAGCTCTTTGGGAGGCCAAGGTGGGCAGATCATAAGGTCAGGAGATGGAGACCATCCTGGCTAACACAGTGAAACTCCGTCTCTACTAAAAACACAAAAAATTAGCCGGGCATGGTGGCAGGCACCTGTAGTCCCAGCTACTTGGGAGGCTGAGGCAGGAGAATGGCTTGAACCTGGGAGGTGGAGCTTGCAGTGAGCCAAGGTCGTACTACTGCACTCTAGCCTGGGCGACCGAGTGAGACTCCGTCTCAAAAAAGAAAACAAACAAACAAACAAACAAAAAAACCATTTAGGGCCACTCATTTGCAAAGTCATATGTTTCTGTAAAGTTTGCAAAAGTATGACATATTGTTTAAGATCACAGTCTCTTTCCATTCCAACTTCCCTTTTACTACTCTTTCTCTCATATAGGATGGCATTGGAATGGCCATGAGTGTTGGGAATCCAAGTAAGAGGAAGTTGAGTTGGGAATGCGGGTAGTTTGAGGTTAACAGGATATGTTTATGTGGTTCACAGTCACTTTCTGGAAGTATGTAGTGAATGTTTATTTAGAATGATAATTAGGATGGGTATCCTCATGTGGGAATGGCTTCTAGAAATACTCCTATTGCCTGTTGTGTTAATTAACCCAGTATCGTGCCATGAAGATATGGGGAAGAATTTTCTTGCACTATGAACATATCTTTTAGAGCCCGGCATTGTGAGTGAGTAAGTGATGGAGGGAAACGAACAGTCAGTAGCTAACATGGAAAATTCATCCAATTGTCATCTCTAAGTAGAATATTTGTTTCTCACGGAAGCCTAGTAAATGGAAGGTCTTTCTTCTCAGGAATACAACCGGATAGTGCAACATGTACAATTATAAAAACACCATCTTGTTTTCTTTTTAAATGAGAATTGAGGAAAATAGAAGATTGGTATAGGGCCTTGCAAGGGACCCATGGGAGTGAGAGGTCCTGAAGCTCAAGTTTGATGGTAAATCCACTTCTGGAAACACTTTTTCAAAATTATTGTTCTGTGAAGCAGTTGTCAAGAATGCAGACCCAAAAATGTAGAAAAAATAATATAGAGGGGTATCAGACAGTTACAAATGTAAGTGTTTTTGCATTTTGTACCATTTGTGCTATTAATATTTTAAAAATTTAGAATGTGACTTTTCTCATTCTAAAGACATAGTTATTAAGTAATCCTTTTACTAAAGAGTACTCACCTTTCCCTCACAAAAATGTAAATACTTCAGACTTCACAAAATCTAGATTTGCTCCCGCTGGGAATAACTATCAAATGATTTGTGTTAGTTCATCTCCCTAAACACCCATGAAATTTAGCTCACAGTGTTTCTTCCTGGAGAAGAATTCCCTTTTGGTTTTCCTTAGGGACATGGACAGGCGTGTTGTGATCTCTGTGTTTACAAATTCCAAAGTGACAAGATGCCTCGTGCTTTCCAATTGTGTGGCAATTTCTTTGGTTCTCTGTAATAACTTCAGCTTCAGGATCTGTTAGGGCATCGCTTTTTGCCAATGAGAAGTACCCAAGGCAAGGCTTTTTGGCTTACCATAAAATATTAACTACAATTTATGCACAGGTAGGCCAAGACCCAGGGGGGAAAAATTATTTTGCCCAAACTCATGAGATAATGAGTATCAGAGCGGCAATTACAGTTTTCCGATTCCCCGACTGTACATGCAATTTGCAGGTTTACAGTCCTGTACAAAAAACCGCCAGAGAACACAGATGGGCTTCTAACCCTTGCTAATGAGAGCATCACTCTTCATTGCTGGGATAATTAAGCAAATATTTAGTGGTCAGAAACCCACCCAGACTTTAAATAAAATCAGTCAAATCCCAATCCCTTGGGAGTTGTTGATTTTGGAATTAAAAAAAAAAAATCTAAACTGTAACTCTGCACGTGTGTGTGTATGGGCACGTGTGTGTGTACGTGTGTGTGTGTGTGTGTACAGTTCTTACTTTTATGATTTAAAGCAGAGAAGAGTTAATCCGATAGCATTATGCCTATTGAAAAGCCACATTCCTCAGAAAGGCCGTGCTTCTGACACTCAAAAGGCTCAAGGTCAAGAGAACATTTTCTCTTTGTTGATTGCTCCTTTTTTCCCACTGAATTTTACTCTTCCTTATGGAATTAGACCCTTTAAGTAAATTGCCAACAGTTCCCCCTGTGTGAAGCGCTGTCTAGCCTACCAAACTGCCTGAAACAATCCTTGACATTTCTTGTGTAAATAACAGCAGTGGATTCAGCGCTTCCAAGAATGGGAGTTGAAAAAATAATGAACTATGTTTTTTTCCAAGATAAAACACACTGTGCTCTCCAGAAATTAGAAGGGTTCAAGGAATGAAAGAACAGATTAATACATAATTCCTGTGTTGTTTTTATTACAACCCATTCCTTCCACCCACCACTACTAATTCTTCTTATTCAGCTATATTTTTACTTATTTCCATAGACTTTATCAACTCTGAACAAACTGTAGACTTTATTTATTTATTGTGACTATAGTTTATAATCTGTCTCTGCTTGCTAGAATAGAAGATCTAAGGGGACAAGAATTTTTATCTGGAGATATTGTAAGCATCTAAAATAGCACGCAGGACATAATAGGAGCTCAATAAATAGTTTTTGAAAGACTGCATACTGTGTGTCAGCTCATGGAGAGCAAAAAGTAAATATGATATTACACCTTTCTCTGAGAAGCCAAATTACTGTCCCCATGGATTGAAATTCTAGAATTTTGGCATTAAATTTCATGCTATTCATTCTTATCATTGGTATCAAGACCTTGATTTGTTTGAGGTAACAGTGCGTCTACTAAATACAGCCCATTTCCCAGCCTTCCCTGCAGCTTTTCTCTCACTTCTGGCCAGTGAGGCATAAGTTGAATTCTACAGGGATATCTAGGGAAGTGTTGCTTTCCTGATATTGGCACACACTTTTCCTCTTTGTCACTTTTTTCTTCTTCCTGCCTGGAATGTGGACGCCATGCCCAGAGGAATAGCTACTATCATGAGACCCTGAGGATGATAGCAAAATGCTCAAAAAGGCAGACGAAAAAGATAGAAGTAGAATAAAATGGCTTAGGGCAAGTGTGGTGGCTCATGCCTGTAACCCCAGCACTTTGGGAGGCCGAAGGGGGCGGATCTCCTGAGGTCAGGAGTTCGAGACCAGCCTGATCAACATGGAGAAACCCGTCTCTACTAAAAATACAAAATTAGCCAGGCATGGTGGCGCATGCCTGTAATCCAAGCTACTCGGGCGGCTGAGGCAGGAGAATGGCTTGAACTTGGGAGGCGGAGGTTGTGGTGAGCCGAGATTGCACCATTGCACTCCAGCCTGGGGAACAACAGTGAAACTCTGTCTCAAAAAAAAAAAAAAAAAAAAAAAAAAAAGATGGCCTACTCTTGGACTTGTTACATAAGAACAATAAAATCCTATTTGGTTAAAGCCTTTTTATATGGATCTATAAATTGAATGGAAAACAATCCTCAAAAATATACCCATATCAAGTCATGACTTAGTGAAATATCTTTAATATTTTTCATAATCCCAATCCTTCAGAAAGTTAAACCCATTGGATAAATTCTACATTTTGGTACCTTACTATCACAGATCCAGGGAGTCTCAAAAATAGAGGAAAAGGAAAGATGACTGGAGTGCAGAGGATCGCTGCAGGATCTGCTCCAAAGAATAAACTTAAAGAAATCTCGATTCACTTAAAATGCACTTAAAAATATATTGATCATATCTACCCTTCAAAATGCAGCCCATTTCTAGCAAAGCCTTTCTTGTTTGCTTTCTTCCCTCTTCCAGTACTATATTGTGATAGATGTATTGCTGTCCATGGCCGGGCGCGGTGGCTCACGCCTGTAATCCCAGCACTTTGTGAGGCTGAAGCGGGTGGATCACGAGGTCAGGAGATTGAGACTATCCTGGCTAACACGGTGAAACCCCATCTCTACTAAAAATACAAAAAATTAGCCGGGTGTGGTGGCACATGCCTGTAGTCCCAGCTACTTGGGAGGCTGGGGCAGGAGAATGCCATGAACCCAGGAGGTGGAGCTTGCAGTGAGCCGAGATGGCGCCACTGCACTCCAGCCTGGGCGACAGAGCGAGACTCCATCTCAAAAAATAAATAAATAAATAATTAAAGATTTATTGCTGTCCATTTTCATGGACTAAGTATAGATCTGAAATCTGAGGTTTCAGATAATAGGGCTGAATCATTCAGCAATCTTTTGTGCTCATGTAGTGGGTTGTAGTGACTCACATTCAGGTGTATGTCTATGGGTGTATGTACAAGTGTGCAAGAATTGTGTGAATGTCTGAGAGGCTTCAACAGGAGAAGTTTCCTCTTTGCACCCCAAATCAGCCAGTAATTTAGTCCACTCTTTCCTTACCCAGGACAATCATTCCCGCCAGTAATTGTCATTTTGATAATTGCCCAACAGCAAGTTTTAAGTTTTTTTTTTTGTAGATTAGTGGAAGCACTACACAAAAATAAAATACTTTCCTTATTTCTGAGAAGTTACATATGGCCTTCTAGTGGACTTTCAGATTTAGTGCTCTGATTTTTTTTTTTTAATAGTGTACAGCTAATCCTATAAAGAGAAACTTACAATCGCCTTCCACCAAGACATTTAGAGCATTAGCTATCTGTATGTGTTTTTATTTTTGAATGAATTAAATAAGTTTAAACTTAATTTTATTAAAATAAAAATTATGACTTTCTTAGATATGGGGTCTCACTGTGTTACCCAGGCTGGTCTCAAGCTCCTGGACTCAGTGATTCCTCACCCTAACCTCCTGAGTAGCTAGGACTATAGACATACACCACTTTGCCCAGCTTGTGTGCCTGTTTTTAAAAGATGTTATCTTATTGTAGAAAATATCCCTTTTAAAAAGTTTAAAAAGTTTAACTTTGCAATTTCCTATGCTTTGGTCAGACACCTAAAAAAACAAAAAAGAACAAAAAACAACATTCCATTAAAAGGAAACCAGTTACTTCTCTGTTTTTCTAGCTTTGCAGGGGGGTTTTACCATTACACTCTTTTGAGGAAACTTGTGTTATGAGAAGCAAAATGAAGGAAACAGAGAAGAAATAGTAAGGCTGCTTCAGTTCTGATTGGCTTTGTCTACCCTAGGGACTGAAAGTTCCCCTAGACGTAGAACTTTAACTTCAACTTAATTGCACTTTATGTAATTTCTTGCTCCTGGATTCTTCTTTCCTTTTTCCTATTATTTAACAAATTGATTCTCAATTTCAAATATATATTTTTATACTTTTTAAATGAAAAGTTGAAAGGAAACAAAACTGATTTATTCCACAATAAATTTCAAAAAACCAAACAAAAAGATGTCCAAGGAGAAAGTATTACCTTAATTCTCTCTTTGGGAGTTGTCTCAGGATTTGAAGATCAAAGCAGAGCTTACTCCCACTCCCCACCCTCAAAATTCATTCTTCAGTTTCTTTTCATGAATAGAACCTTGGAACTTATAATAAAGACTATATTTTCCAGCATCCTTCATAGCTAAGCGTGGCCGTGTGACTAAGTTCTGGCCAGAATTGGTGTGTACAACTTCATAGCATGTGGATGTGACGGCTGGACCACTTAGAGAAAACATTGTTTTTTAGTATGTATTTTTTTTTTTTGAGTCACGCAGACAACGAAAATTCTGACATCAAACTCACATAAATAAGGCTTGTGTTTAGAAATCCTTAATGCGACAGTATAATTTATTTTTTATTTTTTTACTTCACTCAAATCCAAAGCCAACATCAACAGAAGCATAAATGCCAAACATCTCCCTTTGCAGTGTGTGGAATGATTTTCCTCTACACTCTGAGAATGTATGTATTTGGAGGAACCAGCGTTATGCCAAAGCTCTGTAATCTGAACTGTCTCTTTGCTAAAGTCCCAACTTGTACTGGGTGTAGCCCAGTAAATATGAGCTACAGGTCACTTGAGGGGTCTTCAGTGCCTTCTCTACTGCTTGCTTATCTTTCTAGATTCACACTTTTCATCTCTGGCCTCCAATCTGTCCATATATTTTCCTGCCAGCCAAGCCATGCATTCAAATGACATTTTAAATATTTTATACAGCATTTTAGTTATGCCCGGAGGGATGAGTCTGCCATGTTGCTGGAAATAGAATTCTAAATCCTGTTTTGTCTCATCTTCAAAAAATAGTGCTTACTTGATCACTTTATACTCATCAACATCACTTCCTTTATTATCCCACCATTCCTCATGTTAGACATAGAGCTATGGGGTTTCTTTTATTTATTTTTCTTTCCTTTCTTTCTTTTTGAAAAACCTCTCCTCTTCATTTTCTTCCCTCCTCTCGCATTCCTCCCCCCTTTTTTCTCTCCTCCTCTCTCTATCTCACTCTATCTTTCTTTTGGAGAAATCTAGGGCCACAGAGCCATGTCACCAGTGGGCTTTTATTTATTTATTTATTTTTGAGACAACCTTGCTCTGTCACCCAGGCAAGAGTGTAGTGGCACGATCTTGGCTCACTGCAGCCGCTGCCTTCCGGGTTCCAGCAGTTCTCCTGCCTCAGCCTCCTGGGTAGCTGGGATTACAGGCACCTGCCACCATGCCCAGCTAATTTTTGTATTTTTAGTAGAGACAGGGTTTCACCATATTGGCCAGGCTGGTCTCGAACTCCTGACCTCAGGTGATCTGCCTGTCTCGGCCTCCCAAAGTGCTGGGATTACAGGCGTGAGCCACTGCACCTGGCCGGCTTTTAAGGAAAAAGTAGAAGAATCACTGTTCACTTCTCCAGTCAAGAATATATTGTGACTTCTCAGTCATTTGTATTATAAGATATTTTAGTCAGTTTGGGCTATACAAAAAAGTACCACAGATTGGGTGGCTTATAAACAACAGGAACTTATTTCTTACAGTTCTGGAGGATGGAAGTCCAAGATCAGGGTGCGAGCACTGTCAGGTTCTGATGAATGCTGTCTTCTGAGTTGCAGACTGCCATCTTCTCCTTGTATCTTCAAATGGTGGAAGGAGGGTGTGAGAGCTTTCTGGAGTCCCTTTCATATGTGTACTAATCCCATTCATGAGGTTTCACCCTCATGACTTAATTACCTCTCAATGTCCCCACCTTCTGATACCACTACGTTAGGGGGTACGATTTCAACATATGATTTTTTTTTGTTGTTGTTAGACGGAGTCTCATCTCTGTCACCCAGGCTGGAGTGCAGTGGTTTGATCTTGGCTCACTGCAACATCCACCTCCCAGGTTCAAGAGTTTCTCCTGTCTCCCTCCTAAGTAGCTGGGATTACAAGCATGCGCCACCACGCCTGGCTAATTTTTGTATTTTTAGTAGAGATGGGGTTTCACCATGTTGGCCAGGCTGGTCTCGAACTCCTGACCTCAGATGATCCACCCACCTCAGCCTCCTAAAGTGCTGTGATTACAGGCATGAGCCATTGCGCCCTGCCTCTCAACATATAAATTTTAAGAGGACCCATTCATTCCATTGCCAAAAGCATACTGTCTAATAATGTTTTATAGATTAAAAGATCAGATTTATTTAATAAGCATCCATCAAGCACTTGCTATAAACCAGTAGGGGATCCAAGATAAATAAGGCATAGTCCCTGCCCCTGAAGTCCTTACAATTCAGAGAAGCTTACACACTACATCAGTCACTGAGCATATGGCTGTACAACGCGGGTCTCTCACTCGGCTTCAGAACAGCACCCAATGATTGGAGAAGGAAGAACAGACAGAACATTTGTTGATGAAGGAGATGAGCTTCATCTTATCACTGTGGACTTGCACCAGACTTAAAATATCATGACATGGTGTCCTGATCTTTGTTTCATTCATTCATACAGCACACGTTAATTGAGTGCCAACTGTGTGTCAGGCAATGTGGGAGGCACTGGGGCTCCAGAGATGAATAAGATCCTGCCTTAAAATAGCTGGTTGTGTGGGGTGGCTGTGCAGTGCGCTAGTGCCAGGGCAGGGAGAAGCACAAGGTGCTAGGTGAGTGGGGGGGCGGGGCATATGCAGAAGGTGTCTAGAGGAGGTTAATCCGTATGTGGGAGTTCCCCTTTAAGAGACCCCCCACATGGGCGGGGCGCGGTGGCTCACGCCTGTAATCTCAGTACTTTGGAAGGCCAAGGCGGGTGGATCATGAGATTAGGAGATCGGGACCACCCTGGCTAACACGGTGAAACCCCGTCTCTACTAAAAATACAAAAAACTAGCCGGGCGTGGTGGTGGGCGCCTGTGGTCCCAGCTACTTGGGGAG
Organism: Macaca mulatta; assembly: GCF_049350105.2. Classification (NCBI taxonomy): domain Eukaryota; kingdom Metazoa; phylum Chordata; class Mammalia; order Primates; family Cercopithecidae; genus Macaca; species Macaca mulatta. The sequence continues at coordinate 112,512,993 of NC_133420.1, read as the reverse complement.
GCTGAGGCAGGAGAATGGCGTGAACCGGGGAGGCGGAGCTTGCAGTGAACTGAGATCACACCACTGCACTCTAGTCTGGGCCACAGAGCGAGACTCGGTCTCTAAAAAAAAAGAAAAAAAAAAAAACCCACATGAGCTAATTTTGTAGCTCAAGAATGAGTGACTGAGGTAGTCAGGTCCCTGGAATTGGAGTTTTGTCTGGGAAATAAACATCATATAATTATTAATTATTGTTTATATTATGTGTGTGAGACTGTTTTTGGCCTTAAAGAAATCACAAACACATTTCTTGTGGAAGTGTAGAGGAATATTCTGCTTTTGAATGAATGGATAAACTGATCAGGAAGCTCCAAATTCGAAAAACAGATCCCCTGTCAGTCAGAATGTAGATGTCAGCCTCAGAGATAAACCAACTGCCGTGGTTTCTTTTCTATCACAGCTCGGTGACCTCAAATAGCCCTTTGCAAAAGAGCTGGCACAGGCTATTACAAAAAGCGTTATATTGCACTTCAGTATTTGAACACATTCTAATTGGGATGGGTGAAATAATGACCCAGAGATAGGATTGTTTCCACAGGCTTATTTTCCAATTACCACAACGTACAGTGGAAATAATCGCTTTGTTAAGATCCATTCTGTTAGGATCATGCTTTACATTGGTGTCCCAAGACATATAAATTTTTATTAGTACAAAAGTGCAAAGGGAGAAAACAAACAATTCATAGAACTGCAGGATAATGGACGTCTCTCAGTGCATACTGTCTCTATTCTTGGTAGATCAGTGGCTAGAGTAGGGCCTAGCAGATGACGTACTGAATGTATTCTTGGTTGTAGATCACAGCTGAACAAACTGCTCTGGAGTGTGAAGGGTCAGTGCAGTGTAAACAGAACTCAGCAGTGACCTATGGAGTCGTCTCAAGACATAATAAATACAGTCTTCATGCTCCTTTCCCGCCTTCTGCTGATTCAGGTATTCTTCAGCACCGTGGGGCTCGTCTCCGGAGCGATATTTCAAACCCAGCAGACCATTGTATTTGGAGTAAATGTTCTAACTGTGCTTTTAATTTTGGCAAAATAGCATTTAGCTCTTTCTGAAAATGTCATCATACACATGGAGCTTCGTTGAGAAAGAATAAAACGCGTTTAGAACACTCCATTAGCTTTGGCTACCATTAGTTCTGCTATTCTGGAAGAATTTCTCTTAGATTTAGGGGATAAAAACAGAATTATTTCTTTCAGTTCAGAAAAGAATTTGTGGCAGAATCGTTAACTTTCCTCTCCTTGAAATCCTCCAACGACAATTTAGTCCTGTCTTCCCTCATCGAGAGGTGTCTGGGCTGGTATTACCTCCTGCCAAAGTAGCACTGAGCCCACATCCACCCTGTTTCCTTCCCTGGACAGCCACGAGTCCATCAGGAGAGCCTGTACCAGTTCCTGCCCTTGTTGGATGAAAAGGTTCTCTGATTAGGCTCTGCTATCAGCTCATACTCGCTTATGGAGGTATTTTAAGACAAAGCTGCTCACCTGGACCTGAGGCAATTGGAGCTGGTGAGAGGGTAACATACTCCTTATGTTTCCTGTGCACCCCAGGGCAGAGAAGAAAGAGATTTAGGAAGCTGCATGAATATATCTAGGAATGCTTTCCAACCTTCATCATGTGCAAGATTAACACAGATTTGCTTATCCAGTGGGGTAGTCTTACATGAAGACAAAAGCTGCTCATAGAATGGTACTCTCTGACACTGCGCTGTTAGATACAGTGTAACCTCCCTTCACCTCAAGCCAAGCCAAACAGGCAGCTCAGTCCATAACCTACAGTAATTTAATCCAGATGGTCATATTTTCTTTACACTGCAAACCATTTCCAGTGAATTCACTGTTTTTTTTTTCTTTCCTATTTTTATAATTAAAGTTTTGGCTTGCTAAGTACTAGCTATCCAAGAAGAGGAAAGATCAGATGCTTAAGATTAAGCATTGAAAGTCAATAATGTTTGATTGTATGCTCTCACTCATAAGTGGAAGCTAAGCTATGAGGATGCAAAGGCATAAGAATGAAACAATGGACTTTGGGGACTCAGGGGAAAGGGTGGGAGGGGGGTGAGGGATAAGAGACTACAAATTGGGTATAGTGTATACTGCTCAGGTGATGGGTGCACCAAAATCTCAGAAATCAACACTTATTATTATTGATTAACTTATTCATGTAACCAAACATCACCTGTTCCCCAAAAACCTATGGAAAAAAAAAAAAAACAAAGTCAATGATGTTTGGTTAAGATACAATGGAATAAAACGAACTGCACACCCACAGGTCCAAAAGTTAAAACTTGACTGAGACTTATGCTATTAGATAGTTGGTTTTATTTGGAAGTCAAGTGATCATGAAGGATAAAGCTAATAATGGTGGCATTGAGGAGAAGATGGGGATGTTATGGTAAAGAAATGGCCCATACTGAGCTGTTGTGTGGCATCATTGAAAATCTCAACAGAATTTTCCAGTGAAATAAAACAACAACAAGAAATTGACACAGAGGGCTAGAATATGTGAGTCATTAACTTCTTCAACTTGGAGACCTGTGATGAGTCAGGGTAGGAAATCTCATGAGAAAAAAAAAACTAAAAGTTAAAAAGAACAACTCGAAGAGATCTGATTTAGAGAATTATGTGCATCCATTTATGTCTTAGCCATTCTTCATCTTGCACTAGATGCATTTAAAAGTGAAATACAAGGGCTCATATGACTGGCTAAAAATAATTTCAAGACCTTTCATCAGTCATTTTTACCCAACACCTACTTGATTTCCAAACTCATCGCTTTGCTTGGCAAATAAAGATGTGCTTAGCTTACTTTGAATACTGTTTCTTCTTTGGCCTTTATGTCTACCCTGTATTTATGAAACTTTCCATGCTCATCTCTCTTCACTTCTTCACAGCACTGTAAATCTAGCACCTGCCTAAAATTATTCCCAACTTAGAAGATTCAACTTACTCTTCAATACAAAAGGAAACATATCGCTCCTGGACATCTACACAACATTCTGTACACGTCCACATGGTCTTTGTTGGCATATGTACTTTGCAAGGGCAAAAACCATGTCTTTTGTAAGCTTGTGTGGTTTCTGCTTCTGTGTCATGACCCATACGGACGCTCAATAAATGTTGAATCAAAGTGAATTGCTTTCCAGTGCATTTATTGGCACACGTACTCTGGTGGGTCAAGATCCATCTCTTTTTGCAGTGCTCAGTGGTTTTCTGTTTGAATGCATTCCTGATCAGGCCAGAGTTGTTGGATGGCTCTAAAAATTGTTCACAGTTTGCTAAACAAGGAAGCCGCACGGTCGCATTATTGTATTGTAGCCATGTACCAGGTTTACAAATCAAGAAAATCCGTCTTATGTTGTACAAATGGTTGTTCTTTCTCTTTTGTTCTTTTCCTTTTTCCTTCCTTCCTTGCGCCCTTCCTCCCTTCCTTTCTTTCCCTTCCTTCTTTCTTCCCCTCTTCCTCCTCTATCCCCTCTTTTATTTCTTTCTAACAAAGCTCTTATGTGAAACTCAAACACTTATAACAAGATCAACATCTGTGAAGGACTGTCTTTTTCAGCCCAACCAAGATAACAAATACAACTCCAGAAGCCTGGCCTCATACCCCAATTGAGGAAGGTGTCAACAAGATGAGTTGAATCAAGGTTGGCCCTGTTCTCTGCCTGGGGGTGGCACTGGCCCTACCAGCAGGGACACCGCGTTTCCAGCTTCAGGCTTTCAATTCTCTCTATAGCTTAATGGCTCACAGACCTTTTCTGAGACAGCTGGATGACAATGTGCCTTTATGACAGCCTGACTCTTTTCTCCCCATTGAAATCTCAAACTGAACTGTTTAAGACAGTCTGTCTCCTATCGTTCCATCAACAAGGCCTGAATAGGCAAGGCAAGCGCTCCTGCAGCACTAGTTTATTTTCTTGATTTTTTTTTTTTTTGCCACAATAAAAGAGTAAGGGGACAAGACAGTCCAGGGTGTGAAAGATGGCTGGCAAAGGCCTCTGTGTGAGGTCCTCGGCGAGATAATCTCATTCTAAAGATCTGGGTGACTGGAATTTCCCTTCCCCCATCCCTGCAGACATTGCCCTCCCCAACATCCTTCTAATACAAATCCTTAAGCATTAAGTCAGGCGGAAAATGAGTCTACTCTACATTTATCTTCCTGAATGGCAGTCAACTCCCGCTTAATCTTTCAACATATATTTGTTCAATGGATCAACAGATTGTGTAAGCAGCATGACGGTTGGGTTTAGAAATGTGTCTGCTCATGTTTGGTTTGTGCTGAACCATTGACCATTTTGTTTGTGAATCCATCATAAATTATACCTCTGCATTACCCAGCACTAGGGATGGGACAGAGGACAGTGCTCACACAGGCGGAAAGACTTTTTTAGTCACTGTCATTTTCCAGCATTGAGAATGCTGACTTGTTTTATTTTGTGAATGCTTTTTTTTTTTAAAGAAACCTTTTCATACTAGAAAACTTCCTATTTGATTAATCTTCTTTTCCCAAAAGCTTCTCTTACACATTCTTTTGCTATCTTTTTCCCCATTAAAATAAAGAAGACTTTCAGGATACAGAGTAAGTAATAACATAGTATAAAATATGAATAAAATGGTTAAGAATTAACAACCTTTCCTAATGTCCTATATGGACATATTTCATTCATTCATTAGGACTTTCTTACTGTCCTATATGGACATGTTTAATTCGAACCACTGTTCCTCAAAAATGAGAAGAAGAGTTTATTTGGGTATTAAAAGATTGAAGAGTTGATCAGTCAATTCATGATGCAACTGATATATGCTTTTTTTTTTAAAAAAAAAATGAATTGTCAGTTGTTGCACTGAATATTTAGTCAAGAAACCACTGTTTATTGAGCATCTGCTACATTAAAATCCATGGAGAAAATATAAAAAAAGACAAATCTCCTGACCTCAATAACTTAAATCAAATTGGAGGACTAACATTATAAGCATATTTTTAAAGTTTTATGAGGATTCCTAAATAAAAATGAGGGGAAGAGAAAATTTGCTTTGCAGTAGTATAGTCAGTGAATAAAAAGGAATAATTTTCAGGGCAGTTTTACTCTTTGACTTGAAAACTGTTCAACAATATTTATTGTGGAATACCTAGTATATTTTGAGCATAGCATGCATAATATAAAGTAAGATTTATTTTCTATCTACATGACACTTAAGATTGAAATAGAAAGAGAGGAAGTGGGGCCGTACGGAAAATTGATGTCAGCCATCCTGTCCAAGTCACATCTAACTCATGTCCCTGTCAGGCCTGAGGTCAGGAACACAAAGCCGACTGCATTTGCTGGTTCTCATGAGTAGATTTTGCATATCAAAGTGGAGGCATTAGATAAAAGGACATTTCCATATATTTTGAATGTTACATTCTTATATTTTAAAATGGAAGCATAAGCATTACTTTGAAATATTCAAGCCAGACTTGTACTTAGACCAGTAATGATACATCGTTTTAAAAAAACCTATTTTTCATGTTGCATTCTAACTACTGAGTCACCGCTATGCATCCACTGTTGCTGACTCCCCATAAGGACCCTGTCAATAGCTCAGGTAGCTGTTGTTATGCTCAGAGAGGTAAGGAAACTGCAAGGGCTTCTGGGCAAGTCCCTGAGGACACAGAGTTATTTGTTGAGTGATCTGGCATAGTGTCTAGGCCTCCTGATTTCTAGCTCTGGGTTCTTTCCTCTTCTGTATTTAGCATTCTTTGATTAAGCTTCACAGTGAATGGGAAGAACCCTGATTTGAAAACTCATCTATTGGTTCTTTTTTCTTTTTCCTGATAAGCAATATCAACTGGAGTTTTTCTTTAGCTCAAGGTATGTTTTATTGTTTATAGGTAAATCCATCTGCAGATGCCAAGACAAATTCTTTGCAAATGGAGATAACATGTTAAGGTGATTCAGCACTGACTGATGCCTCACACACTTTGAATATGGAATAACAGTAATAAAAAATGTCACCTAATGTCTAATAAACAGAATGTCAACAGAAAGTCCTTTTTGGTAGACTAGATTGAGAGACATTCAGGCATTGGAGTGTTTTCCTAGATTTGATGGCATTGAAAGGCACAGCCAAACTAGAGTCCTGAACCCCAAATTAGTAGTGATAGTTCCCTTGATTGTAGAAAGAAAACCTTACACCAGTCAGCCCAAGAAAAGAGAAGGATTCTTACGAGGTTTTGCTGAGTCTGTCAGGAAGTAGCGCTAACAAATGGACCTTATGCGCCTGGTTGCTGGGAAGACGGGGAACAATGGCCTTTCCTTGACTAATGTAAGGTTAGGCAAGCCTCGGGTTAGGAATCCACCCCAGGTCTAACCACCTGACGGTCCCCAGGTGCTGCGCATCACCACATCCATTCAGAGGAGGGTATAGTCAGAGCTAGCAAAGACCTGTGTCTCTTGTTAAGAGTATTCTTTTTATTCTGTTTACCTTACACCACAGCTAATGGACTCAGTAGACTCTAAATGTTCCCTCAATTTGATTAGTGTTGATCTGGTTATTTATAATTGCTGAGAAGCATAACATAGTTTTGTTTTTTTGCTACAGTTTATTATGCAATATTTGATTTCCTCTAAAAATAGAAGAAAATTGTAATACTCAAAATGACCATATTAGTCAATGGCAGGGACAGAAATTAGAATGCTGCATATTCTGGCCATGTGGACTATGGTTATCCCAATGCTTCCTAATACAAGAAAAGGATACAATTATCCATTATTGAGTTATCTCTGATAAATAATAAATATGGAATTTCTGCTAACAGTGACAGAGAAAATATACAAGCTAAGTTATCTCCTTTTCTTCTTCTCCCTACCACCCCTCCTTTCCCTCCACCTCTTCCTTCCCAGCTCCTTCTTTGGAGACTGTCCCAAAGCAGTGCACCTCGATTTGGCCTTCTTTAGCTCTTCTTATTCCCTGTACACATTTCAAGGCAAGAGTTCCCATCATAGAATGTGAAAAATCTGGGCATTATTGAAATCATGCAAGGTAGGTGTTAGGGACTGGATTATGTCTTCTCAAAATTTATTTATTTATTTATTTATTTATTTATTTATTTATTTATTTATTTTTGAGACTGAGTCTTGCTCTGTTGCCCACGCTGGAGTGCAGTGGCACAATCTCAGCTCACTGCAACCTCCGCCTCCTAGGTTCAAGCGATTCTCCTGTCTCAGCTTCCCAAGTAGCTGGAATTACAGGTGATTGCCACGACACCCGGCTAGTTTTTTTTTTGTTTGTTTGTTTGTTTTGTATTTTTGGTAGACATGGGGTTTCCCCATGTTGGCCAAGCTGGTCTCGAACTCCTGACCTCAAGTGATCCGCCTGCCTCAGCCTCCCAAAGTGCTGGAATTGTAGGCGTGAGCCACCGCGCCTGGCCCAAAATTTGTATTTTAAAGCCCTAACCTCCAGTGTAACAGGAGACAGGGACTTTAAAGTGGTGATTACGGTTAAATGAGGTCATAAGGGTGGGTTCCTAGTCCAGCATGACTGGCAGCCCATAAAAAGAGAGAACGACACCAAGGATGTGTACACACAGAGAAAGGCCATGTAGAAGGTGGCTGTCTGCAAGCCAAGGAGAGAGACCACAGGAGAAATCAACCCTATTAGCACCTTGATCTTGGACTTCCAGTCTCTGGAACTGTGAGAAATAAATTTCTGTTGTTTAAGCCTCCTAGACTGTGGCATTTTGTTACGGGAGCCCTAGCAGATTAATACAATAGAAATGGATATTTTGCAGTTATTTCTAACATTTTGAAAACATGGCTAAAACACAGCGTGTAATTAAACAAGTCAATATTTGTTTTGATAGCTCATATTTCATTATATGTTGTATTTTTAAATGGGAAAAGGAATTAATAATGAATAATTTTTAAGAAATGTAGAGCAAATAATGAATAATTTTTAAGAAGTGTAGACCAAATGTGAAAACCATGTATGTGTACCTCTCGGATGTTTGACTTTAGGGAGCATTTTTCTTTTTTCTTTTCTTTTTTAAAGACGGAGTTTCACTATGTTGCCCAGACTGGTGTCAAACACCGGGGCTCAAGCAATCTTCCTGCCTTGGCCTCCCAAAGTATTGTGATTACAGGCATGAGCCACTGTGCTCAGTCCAGGGAGTGTAATTAACCAAAAGCCCCAAGCTACTGCATGCGGAAGTTCACCACCACGTTCATGCCAAGGCACACTTCCCCTGGCCGTTCCCTGCTGTTGACCGAGTGTGGTGGATATACTAAGGCAGGCCCATTCCGGGGGATGGGGACTGCTGTGACAGGCAACTCAAGCTCCATAACTATGCATTGATCTTGCTCAAATTTCCCTAGAACTGCATGGCAGTCCAGGTCTCTTCCAAACCCGGCTCGGCCTCCTTTTCTCTCTCCTCACAGGCATTAGACCTCCATTAAGATCTGACAGCTCTCCCAGCTTCCTCCTGTTTCCTCCCAGTTCTCTCTCACCAGTGGCTTCCCCAATAAGTTTTTTTGCACATTCATTCTGTTTGGGTATCTGTTTTTTGGAGGACCCAATCTAGCACACCATATTTTTTCAAAACATAAGATGGTTGAGAGTGGTGATAGAGAGAAACTTATTGGGAATGGTAACTCTTCTTTATTATTATGAATTCTTTTAGGTGCCATTTCCTCCGGAAATGACAAAACTAGATTCTTCTTTGCATCTTTCCCATCCTCTTCCAAACCTCCATCCCTGAAGACGGTAGGGCCCATCTCCCCTTTCCTGTGCTCCCGTGATACCTCTGTCCATTCACCTTTCTCTCCCACTACATAGTAAGCTCCTTCGAGGCTGCAACCTCGGCTTTTTTCTTTGAATCACTCATGCCTAGCACAGAGCTACCATGTGAAAATTACTCATTAAATGTGAATTAAATGGACGACTCAACCACTAAGTTAATATATGTTCATTGTCTCAGGAAGTAACCTAACTGAGGGATTATAGAAGATCATGAAGGATAACCAGGAAAAGATGGGTTTCCAAATCTTCCAACAAAAATCTAATGAAGAAAGACATTGGTGGAGTGGTGTGAAACTGTGGGAGAGGGAAGATTAGTAGAGAGACCTTTCCACCAGCTGTACATACTGTCTCAGGAACAGCACCCTCAAAAGGTTAAAAGTCAGCAATGAACACTACAGATGTGACTACTGTTCCCTCTTCACTTCCTGACTCAGTTTCTTAGCCACTTAGGGCTGAGTGGGAGATGCAGAGAAAATGGCTTCGTTCCCTACCTCTGCCTTTTTTAGACTTCGGGGTAAAATGGGTAAAACTTGACATTTTATGTTCCGAAATATTATTCAGTGTCATGGGGAAAAAGTGCCTGCTATATGGAAATACATTTGCTTGAAAGGGGAAGAGAAACTCATTCAACAAGAGTGCAAAGTTCTTGGCAGCATGCTCTGTACTTCTCGTAGGTTGTCTCATTTACATCTTGTACAACCTTTGATTTTGTTGTCTCAGTTTTTATAGATGGGGAAGCTGAAATGCAGAGAGGTTAAGTGGTAGGTCACAAAGATACTAAGTGGAGAAACCAGAATTTGCAAACAGGCCCTCCCTCCTGAATCCCAAGATGATGGTCTTTATCCTACGTGGTCTGCCTGCTTCATAGCCTAAAAGCTTTTATTTTGAAAACTCTTACCATTGTCAAATTTAAAGGCAGATAAAAAGTTTTGGTAAGGCCACTGGCAGGTAGAGAAATGCTGGGTGAAAATAGAGGTGAAGAAGGATAATAATCCAGATTCCAAATAATTCCCTCTAGTAACTACAGGTTGGTTATAATGAGGTAGAAAAGTGAACGCCCTGGAAGCTGGCCTCCAGGCAAACACATGATGCTGAGTCACACTAAGAAAGTCACTTCTTCCAAGAGAAGCAGAGAAATGGGGCCATTTAAATATCAGCTGGAAATGGAATTGGGAAAGATCAGAGGAAGCTAGAGAATTCTCAGGCTACTGCCTCTTTGTGTTCAAAACTGAGACTATTAGGAGCAGTTTAAGGAAGTGGGCCTTGCATAGAGGGGGTTAAAATATGAAAAGAATTGGCAGCAACATTTATTGTTAAGGAGATGTTGAAATGCTGCCAGTTAATTTAACAATAGTCTGCCTTAAAAAAAATCACGTGGGTTTACATAGCCTTCATTTGTATTTGCTAAGCAAAGCTTATCATCACACCCTTTCCTTAATTTTTTATCTTCCTCATACAATGTCCAATGTGGAATTTCATCAGTATTTTCTTTTTTATCCTTGGATGATAGAAGCCTCCAATTTTTTCCCCTTTCCTCTTTACTTTAGAGAGAGGAAGAACACTTAGAATTTGCCCTTGAGATACAATGTCTTCCAAATATTAGCTGAGGGAATAGCAAGGCTCTGAGTTGCCGTGTGCTGCTGTTTGCTGGAATAAATAATCATACAAAGGCCTCGTTCTTCCCTCTCTCTTTCAGCAGAGTTCAAGCCAGGGTTATTTACAGGTATCCTCGTAAAACCAATGGAAAGACTCTGAATATCTCAGCTTTTCAGTCTTGCTTTTGCTTTTTCTTTTCTATCACAGTGTCCCTTTTTATTTCTTTCTAGGCTCTTGACCTTATTTTTTTTTTATTTTTCCCAAACAATAGGAGCTCTTCTGTGTGTGAGTGAACATGCATATGCTCATGTGTGTATGTGTGCACATTTGTGCATACTTCTATGTGTGTCTGTGTGTCTATGTCTCTCTGTGTGGTGTTCCTTTTCTTTAAAAGCAATACTGCCAGGTGCGGTGGCTCATGCCTGTAATCCCAGCACTTTGGGAGGCCAAGGTGGGCGGATTACTTGAGGCCTGGAGGTCGAGACCAGCCTGGCCAACATGGCGAAACCCCATCTCTATAAAAAATCAGCTGGGCATGGTGGCACAAGCCTGTAATCCCAGCTATTCGGGAGGCTGAAGCGTGAGAATTGCTTGAGCCTCGGAGGCAGAGGTTGCAGTGAGCTGAGATGGCACCACTGCACTCCAGCAGCCTGGGCGACAAAGTGAGACTTTGTCTCAAAACAAACAAACAAAAAAAAAAGCAACACTCACGGTACCACATCACTGAATTTCCAAGGCTCTGCCATCTGTAATTATAATTTGCTAGATGTTGATAGACTAAAAGTCAAATAAAGATCTTAAACACTCACTCCCCAGTTCTACTGCCATTTGGAAACTTAAATGTATAAAATGCCTTGAGATGCCTTGAGGAGGTTATGACACTGGGCTCAGATTTCTCAAATGTTCATGTATGTATCTGTTTTTAAAAACAGGAATTTCTTTTCTTTTTTGAAAGAGTAAGCACCTTACAAACTGGAAGTCATCAGAATGTTGCCTTTCCCTATTCATCATACCTTACATTTGCCGAACACAGATTAAGGCACATTATCAACCTACTCAATTACAATGGAACTCCTATGGAAATGTCTGTTACAACCACATTAATATCTCATTAGTTCATCATGTTAACGTTATTACAATGGTTATCAAAGGAATTGGCACTGATTGGTACCTAATTTTGAAGGGTTGTTGCCCCGAGCATCATTGGAGAGGGAGGCTCAGGAGTAGTAGAAACCTGCTTTCTGTCTTCTTCCTTAACAAAAAAAAAAAAAAAAAAAAGAAAAAAAGAAGGAAAGAAAGAAAGGACAAGTGAATATTCCTGGCAAAAACATGCTGCAGAGACTGTCTGAGACGCAAGATAGAAATCTATTTTGACAGGTGCAGTCATTATTCTTATCAGCTAGGATAGCATTATTCTTTTGTTTTATTGGCAAAGCTAGCGAGAAGACAAAATTTGTCTTTACATAAATGCATTAGAATGTAATAACAATTAGCTGATATAATTAAATTATTACTAATGTTGATAACATCACGTCTGTGTCTTTACAATGAACATGTAGCTCTGCTTATTTACATCTTTCCCCAAAGGAGTTCAAATAGATTTACAGAAAAGTTAAACCACTCCTACTTTCCCATTCATTTGCATACATTGAAAGAAATAAGGCATAGAAGTTGATTATGCCATTTTATCAGAAAATAATGTCCCTGCAGTTTTAAGCCTTTCACTAAGTTGGTAATCCTCCATGTTAGGGCAGTAATGTTTGTGCGGCAGTAAGATGGGCAGAACTAAGACCAAGATCCAGGTGCCATGACTTCCAATGGGCGTTAATTTCCGTGTCTGCAAGGTTTCCGGCTGGAGGTCCTCCACAGTGATATCAGAGCTGGCCTTGAAGACAGATAGAAAGAAGGTAAAGTCCATTGCTTATGCTGCCTGTACTGTCTCCCTACTTTTCCTTTATTTATTTATTTGCTGAGTCAGGGTCTCAGTCTATGGTCCAGGCTGGAGTGCAGTGGCGCAATCTTGGCTCACTGCAACCTCCGCTTCCCAGGTTCAAGTGATCCTCCCACCCAAGCCTCCCCAGTAGCTGGGACTACAGGTGCACACCATCACGCCCGGGTACTTTTTTAATTTTTTGGTAGAGATGGGGTTTAACCATGTTGGCCAGGCTGGTCTCGAACTCCTGACCTCAGGTGATCTGCCTGCCTCAGCTTCCCAAAGTGCTAGGATTACAGGCATGAGCCACCATGCCCGGCCACTTTTCCTTTAGATATTTCAGAACACTCATGGTCTTTTCCATGAAATTTTGAAGTGGATTGTCATTGCAGTTTACCTTTTGGTTTTCTTAGCAAAAACAAAACAAAACAAAACAAAAACTGAAAATTAGTTATAGGGAGTAGTTGTTACTGAAAGTCTGCAGAGAAAGAAGACATGGTGAAACAGGCCTCCTGGAGAGTGGGAGAGCAAACTGTGTCAGAAAATGTGACTAGTGCTTGCCTGGCAGTGCTGATGCCCTGTCTGAAATTAGCACAAACATTTAATGAGTGAGTTGTCAGTGTGGTTGTGAGGATTTCTCCTTCCGTGTTCAGCTGCTTAGATGCAGACACATGGTTGTACTGGGATCTTGCTGGGTTTGGAAGACAGAAGAAGAAAAGAACAAAAACACCAAAGGTATATGAAAGGGAAACATTGCAGTAGGGGATTGTGGAGTCTAACCAGGGTGAGGAGGCAAATGAAATGGTGGCAGTATGATAGACAGTGAAAAGTGGAAGAGGCAGTCAATGGGAGGTTCCACTGTGGTTGAAGCATATTGGCTCAGAATTGTTGGAGGGATGTCCAAGAAAAACAGAAGATGGTGATCTCAGTGAGACTCTTGAAATGGAAATTTTGTAGTCAGTATAGTTATTGAGAATGACGCTGTCTAGGACATCAACATGAATGGAAAGTAGATTATTGCAACAAGGGCAGGTTAATCTGGTCATTTATTCTGACAATACACGCTTCCAGGTAACTGGGGAATTTTAGAGTTCAGGGAAAACAATAGCTTGGCAGTAGAAATAAGGAGTAAGGGGAACCTAGCCCATCTTCAACAGTTGTTGAGCATCGGGTGTGAGAATAAAAATAGTCCTTGCTTGAAAGGGCTGCCCTCGAAGTGATACCTGAAAGCTCCAGCTAGAACAAGAAGGCGAAGGTAACTTTCAGAGGGAAGGTCACCAGCATAGGGGATTTTGAGTTCTTCAGGGTACAGGGCAAGGTGTTAGGGAGTCATGGGGATGGGTGATTGAGTCAGATTAGGGGAGGTACAAACCCATATGGGGGTAGAGTCTATGTGGTGAGAGATGACTCTGGGGAGTGGACTCTTTGTTGAGACTGGGATGGCAGGTATGCAATGTATGATGCATGTAGTCCTGATCACTTTAAGGGGACATGGAAATCAGTTCTTATGGCATCCACCATGAGCATAATCTGCTATATGATGTGAAATGTGAGACTGGAGATACGCAGTGGGATGTGGAATGGGAGGATCTTGCCAGAAATACAAAGGGTTCTATGGGTTTTCCTGAAATTAAGTTATGGGTAATTTAGGAGTGGATGGGATAGGAAGTCTTTCCAAAAGACAAAGAGTTCTGTTTAGAAATTTCGAAGTAAATGTTGAAAGAAGAATTATAAAAAAAGTCTAAAAGAGTTATTTTTAAATTTTTATCATAAGCCTTTGTGTACTATTATTTAAGTGAAAAACTACATATTTATTATTTTGTTAAATAAACAAATTACTTAAAAAATGATGAGTTTCTAGAGAGGATGGGGATTATTTTAAGAGAGAACACTGAATAAAAAGGATATATATAAAGAAGAAATGGCAAAGACTCCTAATTGCTGATCCCAATGTAAATACTTCTTCCTCCTTAATAACAGAACCTCGGTTTTTGGCAGGGCACTGCTAAATAAGTGAATAAATAAACAAACAAATAAATAAAAAGATTGCTTTACATAAAGTATTTTCCCAGCCTCTCTTGATGCTAGATGGGACCAAATGCTTGCTTCTGGCCAATGCGATATAGTGGAAGACTGAGCAATGGTGGATTAAAAAAGGCCAAACATCCTTTGGCAAACCCTTCATTGAGAGATGCAGTCTAACCTCCCTCACCTTGAATCTGGTCAGGTTCTAAGGCTGCGTTCTACCTGCTGTGCTATGGAAAGTCCAAGTTACATGCAAAGGCCATGTGCAGACACTCAGGTTCAGAGTCTCAACTGAGCTTCCGACTGACAGCCAGCTTCATCTGCTAGCCATGTGAATGATGCATCTTAGATGTTCAGCCCAGTTGAGCCTTCAGATGACACAGCTCCATCCAACTGTAGTGAACCCCAAGTAACAACTGCTCAGTTGAACCCAGTCAATCCACAGAACTGTGAGGAGTTACTATGTTTTGGCATAGCTTCTGCACAGTAATAGATAACCAGAACAGTGTCTTTGTGGTAATGTTATTGTTTTTATCATTTGCTGCCCACCTGTGAAAGAATTATATGTCCATCCCCATAACCATGTGACTTGCAGTGTTTCCCTCTAAGAAGATTCTACTCTGTTTCTCAATTAATGTAGAGTTTGGTCATATAATTGTCTTTGGTCAATGGAATGTGAACAGGTGACAAATGCCACATCCAAGCAGAAGCTTTAAGAGAAATTGCATAGATCAGCCATTGTTCTCCTCCCTCTGCCACGAGACTTAAGCCTGCTTCTTTAGTTTAGATCCCTGTGTTAGTTTGCTAAGGTTGTTAGAATACCACAGACTGGATGGCTTAATGAACAGAAATTTATTTCTCATAATTCTGGAGGCTACAAGTCACAGATCACAATGTCTGCAGAGTTGGTTCGTTCTGAGAGCCACGAGGGAAGGATCTGTTCCAGGCTTCTCTCCTTGGCTTACAGATGTCTGTCTTCTCCTGTCTTCACACTGCACATGTCTGTGTCCTAATTTCCTCTTATAAGGTCACCAGTTATATTGGATTAGGACCCACTCTAATGACATCATTTTGAAATTAATTACCTTTTAAAAGACCCCATCTCCAAATATAGTTATATTCTGAGCTACTACGTATTAGGACATCAATGTATGAATTTTTGGAGTGACAAATTTAGCCCATAACTATTCCCAAATGGGAGAAAATGTGGACTAGAGTTTCAGCCAACCCACAGACAACTTGTGAAGAGAGTGAGAAAAATATGTTGTAAGCCTCTGATATTTTGGAGTTTGTTGCCACAGCATAACCTAGCATAAGATAACCAATGCAGTCCTTTACAGGGAAGAACATGTTCTTCTGCCTCTCTTTCTCCTTCGTGCTGCTTGGGATTTGGACAACGTTGACACTTTTAGCCAGCTGGACCATGAGGTTTATGCTAAAGATTGCTGACTATGACGACCATGAAACTGCCACACCTGCCGTGGGTGAGCTACCTCTGGACTTTTTCTGGGACAAAGAAACTTCTATCTAATTTAACACAGGAAAGAAAATGATGACAATGCTTCCTTAATTAGAACTGTGCTTCAAGGAGCTCTGACTGGACAAAGGGGAAGAGAGAATCCCAAACACGTAAAGAAATTGTAAAGAGAGGGTAAAGCACATGATCCCTTGTTGTAAATGCATATTTTTCTATAAATGATATTTCCACATCTTCTTTTTTTTTGAGACGGAGTTTTGTTCTTGTTGCCTGGGCTGGAGTGCAATGGCGTGGTCTCGGCTCACCACAACCTCCGCCTCCCGGGTTCAAGCGATTCTCCTGCTTCAGTCTCCCGAGTAGCTGGGATTACAGGCATGTACCTCCACACCCAGTTAATTTTGTATTTTTAGCAGAGACGGGGTTTCTCCATGTTGGTCAGGCTGGTCTTGAACTCCCGACCTCAGGTGGTCTGCCCGCCTCAGCCTCCCAAAGTGCTGGGATTACAGGCGTGAGCCACCTTGTCCAGCCGCTATTTCCACATCTTAAAAAAAATCTTGTAAATGAGATTGGTGAGTAATCTCAGCAAACATGAGGTATACTAAAAGATCAGATATGGGCATATGCCATTTTGCCATTCCAGTTTTCAAAAAGAGGAAGGGAGATTCTACTAACCATTGAACTTTATATTTATATGAGCTTTATTTTATTTCCCGGAGTTCCACGAAGAGGAATTGGTTGGGTGACCATTACAGTAACCTCATTTCCTTCTTTGACAGATATATTGGACTATGGAGCCAGGGGAAATGCGACAGTGTACTTTTGAACAAAGCAAAGCGTTTGAAAGGGCTTTCAAAATGTCTTCATAGATCAGTTAGAAAACTATCCGTTTATAGATCAAAAAGGTGTACGAAGAGTAGTTTCTACTGGACAACCAGAACATAGTTTCTATCTCTACTGTCATGGTGTCAGCTTCAACGTAAGGATTGGCTCCCTCTTGTGGTTAAGAGATGGCTTCATTGCTACTTGTTATGAATATGGAGAGAGGATTCCTTCTGGATCTTCCTTCTCTGTGGTCAAAAAGCTTCAGTCCCAGATTGTGACAAAAGAAAGTCCCCAAAAAACAAACAAACAAAACCCTTTTCTCATATTTAATTGACTTCCAATTGGATCAGGAGTCCATCCCAGAACCAATTATTCTGCCCAGGGAAAGGAATGCTCTGCGTAGCCTGGAGCTGACTAGCTAGGGGTAGAGCTTGGCTTCCCCCAAAACGCATTGACTTCGTGGGCTGGAAGGGCGTGTTTACGTATGGATGTGGATGTCTAAAGAGAGCTGAAGAGTTAACAAAAGAGGGAGTGGATTTTTTTGGTGGCCAAACACAATATTCACTGTTCTTAGAAGATTTTGAGAGTGAGATTCTTTAATTATATCATGCAAAAGTTTAAATTTTGATGAGCTAGGCATTCTAATAGATTTATCAGGATTCCATCAACCACAAAATACCCTCCAGTTAATCAGATGAATGAACCCAGGGGCAGAATTGTTTATCATTATTTATCTAGTGGCAGAGACATGTGGGCCAAAAATGGACTTTGGCTTAATTATAAACTAAGTTAACACTCTACTACCTAATTATAGTTGACAAATATGTTTATCTTCTTTAGAACATTAGAGAAGGAGTATGTTCTCAGAATGGATAAGAATGAATTTACAAAAAGAATTCTTTTTTTAATTACAGGAGAGCCCGTATCTGGTTTATCTGAAGATTTGTTTCAAGTTGAGGGCAGGACATGGTGACTCATGCCTGGAATCCCAGCACTTCGGGAGGCCAAGGTGTGAGGACTGCTTGAGTTCAAGAGTTCAAGATTAGCCTGAGCAACACAGTGAGTCTGCGTCTATTCTAAAAGTCAAAAGAATTAGCCAGGAGTGTTGGTGCGTGTCTGTAGTTCCAGCTACTCAGAAGGCTGAGGCCGCAGGATCACATGATCCCAGGATACTGAGGTTGCAGCAGGCTATGATTGGTCCATTGCTCTCCAGCCTGGGTGAAGAGTGAGACTCTGTCTCTAAATAAATAAATAAATAAATAGGCCAGGTGTGGTGACTCATGCCTGTAATCCCAGCACTCTGGGAGGCCGAGGTGCGTGAATCACTTGAGGTCAGGAGTTCAAGATCAGACTGGCCAACATAGTGAAAACTGAAAATACACAAATTATTATTATTATTTTATTTTATCTACTGAAAATACAAAAACTAGCCGGGCATGGTGGTGCATGCCTGTAATCCCAGCTACTAGGGAGGCTGAAGCAGGAAAATTGGTTGAGCCTGGGAGGCGGAGGTTGCAGTGAGTGGCGATTGTGCCACTGCACTCCAGCCTGGGTGACCGAGTGAGAACCTGTATCAAATAAAATTAGATAAAATGAATATGTAAATAAAGAAAAAGATTTGTATTAAATTATGCTGATATAAATTAAAAAGGAATTTGCTAGAATGCAGTCCTTTTTAAAATGCTGTTCGAAATAGTAGTTTGGAATACTTAAACTTCAGTGTTATCCTCAGGGTGATATTCTAAAAAAGTCTCTCAAAAGATCCTTAAGTGTCTTGCATCATTTTATTGAGATCAGACAGATTTTACTTAAAAATGCTTAGAGTTATTCAATAGCTGTTGCTGTTTTTAATGAGATCCTCTGTTCATTGATGCAGAGTGTATCAAGGGTCAATGGTAAAAAGTTCATCTGCAAACTACTTTGTTCCTTATGCTGGCTATTTAATTGAGAAATCAATATGTACAATGTATTGAAGAAAAAGAGACCACAGAGTTTGGGTTGATATTTGGTGAAATGATAGATCTGTAATTTTGGGGATGTTGAGAGAAGTTCTTGTAGATAAATCATTCTTTAGGGCGTGTTCCACGAGATCTCAACCTAAGAACTTAAAGAAGTTTTGAAAACCCTGTCGTTCACAGGGTTTACTGAGTTCCATCAGCAGAAGATTGTCCTTGGGGGCTTTTATCACCTGAAAATGGTTAAATATTCTACAGCTCCTTATTACTCAAAACCTGTGGTCCATGAGCTAGCAATATCATCACCACGGGAAGCTTGTTAGACTTGCAGAACCTCACCTCCATCCCTGGCCTGCTGGTTGGAATCTGCCTTTTTACAAGACCCCCAGAGGATTCATGTGCCCATTAAAATTTGATCCTGGATTACTACAGCTCAGTTAGGGAGATTTCCACACTCCACAGAGCATTGTGAAGTGTGGGTGGGGCAAACAAATTCATGTTTCTTCCGGTCCTCTCAAAGATAGACCTTCAGCTTTCTCACAGAATTTTCATTTCCATTGACTGTAATGGCTACTCATGATGTTTCCTCTTAAAATCTGTATTACTTTTTTTTTTTTTTTCCAAGTTAGCTGTCTCCAGAACAAAGGCTGTGGACTGGAGCAACCTCAGTTTGAAATCTGGATCTGCCACTTCCTGGAAATATGACTTTGGTCAAGTTACTTCAACTGTGGAAACCCAGTTTTTTTTTATTTCTAGAATGGGTTAGTATTGATCTTATACTATTGAGAGAATGAATTGAGATGATATGGAGGAAGCATGTAGCCCAGTACCTGCCAAATATATATATATATATCACTGAGTATTAGTTCCTTTCCTCCTTGCTAGAGCATGCAGTCAATTGAAACAGAGTTATCTACTATAAATGATGCAGAAACTACAGAAAGTTTTCCCTTGCATAGCAAAATCCCAATGTGGCTCCCGTAAAACAGATTTGAAGCAGCTCTACTTGCCAAGTAAGTGACTTGCAAAATGATATTTAAATAATTAAGTAGAAATGAATTGTTTAGTGTGGTCCATCTGGACGCCAAATTGCACCCGCCAAAATGATAATTTGGATTTTAACATAATTGATACTTTACTGTTCTTCCTGAGTCTGATTTGTCAACAGGCTTTGCTACTTCTTTGCTACTTAGCTTTTTACTGTGTAGCTGCTTCTGAGTTCTGATAAAAGGTTTACATCTTGCTAAGTTTCGTTGACTTTTTTGTAATTCTTGTCCATGGAGGAGCTGGAGTGGTGTGCTTCCTGGTTCTCAGATATATGGCTAAGTGGGTCTTGATGAGTCATTGAGCAACTGGTTGAGAAGTTGCACCTGAAAGATAGCCTGGGCTGAAAGCCATAACCATCATTAGCTCTTTACAGTTAAACTGTGACTCTATCTTGAATTCCATGATCACTCTATCCCAGGATAGATGGATTGTGAAATGACAGTAATATGGTTTGACTCTGTGTCCCCACCCAAATCTCATCTCAAATTGTAATCCCCATGTGTTGAGGGAGGCTGGTAGGTAATTGGATCATGGGGGCGTTTTCCCCCATGCTGTTCTTGTGATAGTGAGTGAGTTCTCACGAGATCTGATGGTTTTATAAGCTTCTGGCATTTCCCTGGCTTGCACTTCTCGCTCCAGCTGCCTTGTGAGGAAGGTGTCTGCTTCACTTTCGCCTTCCACCATGACTGTGCGTTTCCTGAGGCCTCCCCAGCCATGTAGAACTGTGAGTTAATTAAACCTCTTTCCTTTATAAATTACTCAGTCTCAGGCATTTCTTTATAGTACTGTGAAAATGGACGAATACAGACAGCCGACTGCATGGCAGCACTTCAGACATGGAGGGGGGCCCTGAGGGCCGTGCACAGGCAAGTCTGTGTGACTGAAGATGAGGTGTCCATTCCTGGGTTCTTCATGTGGAATGCAGGTCTCCACAATTCCTTCCTCCAGAGAACTTCATGAAGTAGGTTCTCAAGATATTATCATTTATTTATAAATGCTTTTTAAAATTCAAAATATAAGAAACTATACAAGAGAACATAACAAACACCTGTATTCCCACCACGCAGAACTGTTAATATCCCATTTAACCCTCATTTCTTATACCATTTTTTCCCCAATACCTCCAAAGGCAAACACTGTCAATAGTTTGGTGTATGTCATATATGCCTTTATAAAAAAAAAAAAAACTATGCTGGCCGGGTGCGGTGGCTCACGCCTGTAATCCCAGCACTTTGGGAGGCCGAGGTGGGTGGATCACAAGGTCAGGAGATCGAGACCATCCTGGCTAACACGGTAAAACCCCATCTCTACTAAAAATACAAAAAAATTAGCTGGGCGTGGTGGCGGGCACCTGTAGTCCCAGCTACTCCAGAGGCTGAGGCAGGAGAATGGCGTGAACCTGGGAGGCAGAGCTTGCAGTGAGCAGAGATCATGCCACTGTACTGCAGCCTGGGCAACAGCAAGATTCCATCTCAAAAAACAAAACAAAACAAAAAACCCTCTATCCTGTCTAGCTATCTATCTTTATCTCTCTCTTCATATCCATATTTAATATGTAGTAGTATTTTGTGAGTGCTTTTTGAAATTTACATAAATGGCATCAAATTGCATCATTTATCACCTCCCTCCCTTCAACATTATGATTTTATGATCTAGCCATGTTGACAGAGCCAGTTAATTTCTTGTAATATAGACCCAATCAGTTTCATTTAATGGTAGAACTTTGAATCTTGGAAACAGACCACACTTCTCTCTTTTTAGGATTTATGAGTTGTGGCTAATATCTAGACACCACCAATAGATCTATGCTATGCACTGGCATTTATGTTCCCACCCTAATGGTTTGCTTATTTAACTAATGTCTGCTGTTTCATTAGATTAGCATATTAATTAAAACAGTACTTATCCCTCCTGGTAAAGTGATGACTTGTATGGTTTATTCTTTTGTTCATAAAGTTAAGAGGTGATGTTTGTGCTCTTTGGTGAGCTCAGGCACCCCAAATAAAGGTCAACACATTAAACAACCCATTTGATAAAAACAGGAGTAGTCCACTTAAGTATCCTCTTCTAATTTGTTGGCTATTGTTAGACCCAGACCAATGAATAGATTGCTTCCATGTTTAGACAGGTCTAGACTTAACCCAGCATTCACAGTTTACCTTTCTCTTTGGCAGCTGGGGAGAGAAGTTTCTGTGGCTTCTGTCAAAGAAAATGTGTTTACCCTTATTAACAAAGTCAACAGAGTAATGACGCTAAGGTCTTTGAGGTCATCTTCGTGCCACACTTAATGGAGTAGTTATTTTAGTGGGAACATTACCCCCCATATAAACTATATTTTCCAGGCACCTCAATACTCTATCTTCTGACACCTTTTATTAAGGACTTTTTCCAAATTGTCAAATAAAAATGTAGCTATGCAAAGTTGTACATTGAAATGAAATATACTACAAAGAAGTCAATAGCCCTAGAAGTTAAGTTCTAATTTCAGGGAGAATGAATTTGTAAGCAGGACTAAATGTGTGTTTGTGTGTTTGTGTGTGTGTGTCTGCATGGGCACACAAGGACCGTATTTTTGGTTGGTGGTGTAAACAAGCACATTTTAAATGAGCTATGTGCTGACTACCCTCTCTGATCATTGATGGTTTACTTTTCATTCCAATTACTTTTTTCTCCCTACTCCTCCATGGTAATCTTTCTGGTTAAAATCACCAGTGACTATGCACTGTCAAATTCTGTAGTTAATTCTCAATCTTTGTCTTACTCTAGCCCTTAGAATATTTGACACAATTGATCACTCCCTCTTTGAAACACTTTCTTCATCAGGCTTCTAGGGACAACATTTTTTTCCTCTTGGTTATCCATTCTTTTTCTGTCTCTTCTGTGAGGTGCCCTTTATCTTCCAAACTCCTTAATTTCAATGTAACCAAGGGGTCAGCCCTCCCATTTCTTTACTTTTTAAAAACACACCAATAGATGTGACCACATCTGGTCCATACCCATGAGGTAATGATTCCCAAATTTATATCTAGTCCAAATCTCTTCTTTGACTTTTCAACTCTTATGTCCAGTTGGCTTCTTGGGCAACTCCACCTTAAAAACTGTAAACTGAAACCTTCAGTTCCATACCCCAAATCTTTGTGACCTCAGTATTCCCCATTTTAATAAATAGAACCTCCATCTATCCAATTGTTCAGGCCACAGACTTTGAATCCTTTGCTGACCTTCATAGTCTGTACCCATTCTATCAGCATATCTGTTGTTTTTAGCCTTAAAATATATCCAGACTGTGACCCTTTCTTAACATCTCCACTGCTACCACTCTAGTCCAAGTTGTTGTAGTGTCTGCATGGACTATCCCAATTGCCTCAAGTAGCTTCTCTTTTCCCACTCTTGCCATATTATAGATAAGTTGCTGACCAGTAGTTAGAATGATTCTTTCAAAA
Source organism: Macaca mulatta (assembly GCF_049350105.2). NCBI lineage: Eukaryota > Metazoa > Chordata > Mammalia > Primates > Cercopithecidae > Macaca > Macaca mulatta. The sequence goes on along the minus strand of NC_133420.1, from coordinate 112,489,878 downwards.
CACAAATCTGATTATGTCATTTTGTCACTTTAATCCTTAAATGGCTTCCCATCACACTTGGAATGAAAGAGAAAGCCCTTCTAGTAACCTTCCGCGTCCTATAAGATCTGGCCTTTCTTAAAGCGTTTGTACTCAGTTTTCTCAGCCTAGAGTATTCTTTGAGACATTTTCATGATTTGCTCTCTCACATCACTCAGATTTCTGCACAAATACCACTTCATTAATGAAGCCTTTTCTGGCCATCTTATCTAAATCTTTCCTCTACTCTTTCCCCCTTAACTTGCTTTATTTTTTCCCTTTTTTTATGCAGTGTCTATTTTCTTCCACTAAAACCTAAGGTCCTAGTGAGCAGGGACTCTGTTTAATTCACTACGTATACCCAGACCTAGAACAATGCCTGACGCATGCATTTGGTGAAGTGAGGAATAATGGATTCTATGTCATTCTTCCTCCCATTTACATTTTCATTATAGTTTTAGTTAAACTATAATGAAAAATGTCACTTTAAAGTGTCACTTTAAAGAATGTTGTCAGGAGGGCATCTGGTTCCCTTGTGATTATCCCCATCCTGTCCTGATCTGCTACACATTTTCACAGGTATTAAGACATTTGCTCGGGAAGCATGAATACTTCTGCAGACATTTTGGAAGCAATGGTACCTCATGTACTGCTCAGGTTCCTGTCTTTCTTCTAAATGTTTTCTTCAACTTTAATAAATTGTGACTGAGAATGACATAAAATCAGCAGAAATGTTGTATGTAGATTACCTTTGCTTGTTTAGAACAATAGGAGATGAAGAGAGACTGTCTAAATTAATAATTTTTAGTCTTGCATTTGCACATATATGAATATGTAGCCTTAAGTCTTTTCCTTCATTCTTTCCTTCCTCCCTTCCTCCCTCCCTTCCTTCCTCCCTCCCTCCCTCCCTTCCTCCCTCCCTTCCTCCCTCCCTTCCTTCTTCCTTCCCTCCCTCCCTCCCTCTCTCCTTCCCTCCCTCTCTCCCTCCCTTCCTCCCTCCCTCCCTTCCTCCCTCCCTCCCTCCCTTCCTTCCTTCCTTCCTTCCTTCCTCCCTCCCTTCCTTCCTCCCTCCTTTCCTTCCTCCCTCCCTTCCTTCCTTCCTTCCTTCCTTCCTTTTTGAGGCAGTCTTGCTCTGTTGCCCAGGCTGGAGTGCAATGGTATGATCTCGGCTCACTGCAGCCTCCACTTCTTGGGTTCAAGCGATTCTCCTGCCTCAGTCTCTCAAGCAGCTGGGATTATAGGCACAAGTCACCATGCCTAGCTAATTTTTGTATTTTTAGTAGAGATGAGGTTTCACCATGTTGGTCAGGCTTGTCTTGAACACCTAGCCTCAAGTGATCCACCTGCCTCAGCCTCCAGAGTGTTGGAATTACAGGTGTGAGCCATCATGCTGGCCCTTAAGTGTATATTTCTTCGTGCAAATATCTACTAAAGTTTGCCAAGTAAAGATTCCGTTGAATTTGCTTAAGATTATTAATGTAGCATTCATAATTATTATAATATCTGTATGCAAATGAGCCCCAAAATATTTAGCACAATTAGAGACAGGTGAATTTCTTTAGTAAATAATTGCTTGTCTTCTACTTGGTATGTAGTAAGGGGGCAAACATTGGCCTTGTAAGTTTTTTTTTTTTTTTTTTTTTTTGAGACAGAGTCTTGCTCTGTCTCCCAGGTTGGAGTGCAGTGGCGCAATCTCAACTCGCTGCAACCTCTGCCTCCTGGTTTCAAGTGATTCTCCTGCCTCAGCCTCCTGAGTAGCTGGGATTACAGGTGCGTACCACCATGCCTGGCTAATTTTTGTATTTTTAGTAGAGACAGGGTTTCATCATGTTGACCAGGATGGTCTTGAGCTCCTGATTCCAGATGATCCACCTGCCTTGGCCTCCCAAAGTGCTGGGATTACAGGCGGGAGCCACGACGCCCGGCAGGCCTTGTATGATTAAATCACTGCAAATGTGGAGTTAAAATTTTCTAAATTGAGGAAGGGTTCCTGTGATTTTAAGAGTTAAAAGGAAGAACTGAGACTCTGGTTTTCTTCGTTTAAATGTGAGGAAGGTCTTTTGGTGACCTAATTTTGACCCTTGTGAGGGTTTCTATTTCCTCAGAGAAGCCACAGAACCAGTGTAATCCCCTAAATTGGGAAGGTCTTTACTTACTTTTGACACTTCAGGTAAGTCCAGAGTGACCCATTTTCTTGCTCACCCTGATGGTTCTAGAAACTGGGGGAGAGAAAGATGGCCTAGTGAGAGATCAGTTGGGCTAATTGAAAAGAATCCCCTCCCTGCTTTCTAAACTATCCCTTGGCTTACTGAATTATCCCTTGGAAACAAAGGAAGAACGGCAAAATGGTAAACGCTCTAATCATGCAAGCAAAAATATTGTCCAGTATCAAATTAGATAAACTGATGGTGCATACCCTGAGAGTGCCTCAAGAGACTTCTCCGTCAAGACCACTGGGGAAGTGAGTGAAGTGGATTTAGATGATGCTTTTTGTTCTGGCTGAAAGTATTCTCCCTGAATTTTCTTCCTCGAATCCCTTCTCCTCCCTTTCAAGTCTCTAGTGTCATTGGTTCTCTTCCAACAAGAGTACCTAAGTATGACATCAGAAGAGCTAGCATGCCAAAATGATGCCATATTTATTTTCTGGGGTGACTTTCTTGTAGGCTTCTAGTTATTAAGTTAGGGGCCTGAGGGTAGGCCTGGTGATGGGGGGTAGGTGACTGGTGCTTTGATGGGTAAAAGCCCAAGCCCACAATAATGCTTTTGTCTGAAAACAAATCTTTGTATCATGTGTAAGAGAGAAAAATTCCTGCTTGCATAACTTTTTATGATAAGCCGATTGTCATGTTAACACATTACCTTAAAAAACTGTTGAAAAGTCCTACACCCAACTAGGTAGTCACTAATGATAGGGTGAGAAACATATCCAGTCTTATTACAGAAAAGAAGATGAAGATTGACATTGGATACTAGGCTCGACACGAAAGGCAGAAGAGAGCATAGATTTAGCAAAGGGCAAAAAAATTCATGCTGAAGAACCAAGGGATGTTTGTGCTCAGCTGCTGAAAACGGAAGGATCCAACTCTGAGTTCCATAAAACCAAATTGAATTCCTTCCTTCCTTATTTTATATACACATTTCTCTATGCTGTACAAACTCTTCTGAACCTTGCTTTTAAACTTATCAGTATATTTTGGAGATTGTTTCATAATATTATATATAGAGCTACCTTGGCATTTTCGATAGTGCCATAATATTTTGTTATTTTGATGTATTGTAATGGTTAAAACGATGTCCATTATTGAACATTTTAATTACTTCCAATACACAAATATGATCTTTTTTTGGGAGGAATGCTCTATATAAATTTCATGTGCATATATCTTTGTGTGCATCTGTAAGTGTATTTGAAGCACAATTTCCTGAAAGTGCAATTGCTGGGTCAAGAGTATGTGAATAATTTGAAAAGACACTGCCAAATTGTCATTCATTAAGAACATGCCAGTTTACACTTCCACTTACAAGATGCAGGAGTGGCTGTTTCCTCATTCTTTTTGTCAACATAGAATGTTACCAAATGTGTTGATCTCTGCCAATATGCTAGTTAAACCACAGAATCTCATTATAAGTTTATTTGTATTTCTCTTATTATTAATGATTAACATCTTTTGAAATGTTTAAAGGTCATTAGTTTCTTTGAACTGCCTTTTTGTATCTTTTGTTAATTTGTGCTTTTTCCCATTAAGCAATTAGATCAGTTAATGGTTCATCTATTTGATTTGGTTTTTCAAGAAACCAAATTGCAAATTTAATTATTAGTAGTGCCACTTTTTTTCCTGATTTCTAAGTCATTGCTGTTTTCATCTTCTTCACTTATTCCTTGTGTGTGTGTGTGTGTGTGTGTGTGTGTGTGTCTCTCTCTGTTAACATTAAATGAAACAAGACTGGCAAAATGGTGAAAATAGCTGACAGTGGCTAAATGAGTACCTGAGAGTTCATTATAATGTCTTTTATACTTGCATGTTTGTTAGAAAAATTTTAGAATAAATGAATACTCTCCTCAATCTCTATGCAAATTAATTTGAAAGTTTTACAAAGTAAAAGGTTTTCTTGAAAAGATACAACTTAATAGAACAACTCTTGTATTCCTTTCTTGGCCTCATTTTTTTTTTTTTTGAGATGGTTCCAGGTTGGAGCGCAGAGGCACCACCTCGGTTCATTGCAACCTCTGCAATTCTCGTGCCTCAGCTTTCTGAGTAGCTGGGATTACTGGCGTGTGCCACCACACCCAGCTAATTGTTGTTATTTTTAGTAGAGATGAGGTTTTGCCATGTTGACCAGGCTGGTCTAGAGATGAACTCCTGACCTCAGGTGATCTGCCTGACTCAACCTCCCAAAATGCTGGGATTATAGGTGTGAGCCACTGTGCCCAGCCTCCTGCCCTCTTTTTAAAGAAATATATATTTACTGACATTATTTTAAAAAGTGAACTTTTAATTCAAAATTTTACATTTACAGAAAAGTTACAAAGATGGCAGAGAAGTTCCTTATTCACTTGTACCTTTATAGCCCTTATGCACTTTCCTCACTGTTTACATTACCACGGTACATTTGTCAAAGCTAAGAAACTCATACGGGCACATTACTATTAGTTAAATAGCAGACTTTATTTTTATTAAAAAAAATTTTGTTTTTGTGAGATAGGGTCTCGCTCTGTTGCCCAGGCTGGAGTGTAATTGTACAATCTTGGCTCACTGCAACCTCCTCCTCCTGGGCTCAAGTGGTCCTCCCACCTCAGCCTTCTGAGTAGCTGGGACTACAGGTGTGCACCACAATGCCAGGCTAATTTTTTGTAGTTTTTGTAGAGATAGGGTCTTGCTATGTTGTCCATTCCGGTCTGGAACCCCTGGGCTCAAGCAATCCAGCTGTCTTGGTCTCCCAAAATGCTGGGCTTATAGACATAAGCCACCGTGCCTGGCCAGCAGACTTTATTTGGATTTCACTAGTTTTCCATTAATGTCCTCTTTTTGTTCCAGGACCCAACCCAAAGGGTCACGCTGTATATAGTAGTCATATTTCCCCTGGTCTGTGACAGTTTCTCAGTCTTTCCTTGTTTTTCATGGTCTTGACAGTTTTGAGGAGCACTGGACAGATACTCTGTAGAATGTTCCCCAATCTGGGTTTGTCTGATATTTTTCTCATGATTAGACTGGAGTTCTGAGATTTTGGAAAGAAGACCACAGTGCCCTACTGATCATATTTTATCAAGGCGTACATAACACTCTCATGGCATCATTGAGGATGTTAACTTTGATTACTTGAATAAGGTACTATTGGCCGGGTGCAGTGGCTCACACCTGTAATCCCAGCACTTTGGGAGACCAAAGCAGGTGAATCATTGGAGGTCAGGAGTTCAAGACCAGCCTGGCTAACATGGTGAAACCCTGTCTCTATTAAAAAAAAAAAAAAATATATATATATATATATATATATATATAAATTAGCTGGGCATGGTGGCAGGCACCTGTAATCCCAGCTACTCAGGAGGCTGTGGCGGGAGCATTGCTTGAACCCCGGAGGCGGAGGTTGCAGTGAGCTGAGACCATGCCATCGCGCTCCCGCCTGCGCAACAGAGCAAGACTCCATCTAAAAAAAGAAAAGAAAAAAAAAAAGAATAAGGTACACTTTTCCTTTTTCCTATTCTATTCTTTGGAAGTGAGTCATTAAGTCTAGCTTACCCTTACAGAGTGTTGGAGGTGGAAATGAAGCCATAGTTCCTGGCTTTATAGACCCTCTCCAGTAAGAATAAGTCTCTACACATATTATTTCGTGTATTTCTGTAAGAAAGATTTACACTTTATCTATCTATCTATCTATCTATCTATCTATCTATCTATCTATCTATCTACCTACCTACCTACCTACCTACCTACCTACCTACCTATCTTTTCAATCATTTATTTTAGTATGGACTCATGGATATGTATTCATTTAATACTTTGAATTATAATAATCTAATACTATGTTATTTACTGTATTGTCCAAATCATTCCAGCTATGGCAGTTGGAAGCTCTTTTAGGTTGCTTCCTGTGTCCTTTTGACATGACCCATCTGTTCTTTGTGTTATTTCTCATGTTCTGATACTATAAGATGTGGCACCCTCATTTTCCTTACCCCATGTGTAGACTTAGCCATTTTTTCAAGAGTCATTTCTTTTTTTTTGAGAGGGAGTCTCGCTCTGTGGCCCAGGCTGGAGTGCAGTTGTGCCATCTCGGCTCACTGCAAGCTCCACCTCCTGCGTTCACCTCATTCTCCTGCCTCAGCCTCCCGAGTAACTGGGACTACAGGTGTCCACCACCATGCCCAGCTATTTTTTTTTTTTTTTGTATTTTTGTAGAAACGGGTTTTTACCGTGTTAGCCAGGATGGTCTCGATCTCCTGACCTCGTGATCCTCCCGCTTTGGCCTCCCAGAGTGCTGGGATTACAGGCATGAGCCACTGTGCCTTGCCCGAGTCATTTCCTTTTATTGGAGAATTAGAAACCAAGATCATCCTGCCTTCTTTTCGTTCGGTTATTTTTTGTCATTCTATTTTCTACTTTATTAGTACAAAAAAGTACTCTCTTTTTGTCTTTTCTTAGTGGCTAGGCCAGAAATGGCTACATACACCTTTGACTTGTCAAAGCCTAATGTCTGTAATGTCTTCAGTTTTGTTTATTTTTCCATTATTTGAAATGTATTAGCATAGGCTTTCTAACATCCCCAGCTCCCGCTTCCATTGTAGCATGTCCTGTTCAGACAGACTTGCCGTCTGAGTTTTCCTAGCATTGCTCCCTCCCTGACTCTGATGTGGACCTCTTCTTGCATTGGCTCTAAGGTCTCTGTTCCACTTACTTTTGATTCCGTTTCCATAAAGTCCTTCTCAGGGCAGGACCCTTTCCTAGAAGGGAGCTTGCCTGGCAGCTCCCAGGGCTTACGTGGCCCAGGCTGCTCCAGCCCCTTGAGACCTCACACCGGCTCTCGCACTCCCCTGCCATTTTCTTGGGCTGAAACTCCTCCTTGTTTTTGCTGCTCTTCCAGGCTGGACCAGCTGGCTTTCCAGTGAATACTGTGCTCCTATTCTCAGAGCTTCAGACGCTCTTTTACTTAGCCAAGTTTTGTGGCTATTGGTCATTTGTCCCTACTACTTATTTATACTTTGGTATGCATGGTTTGTTGTAATTGTTGTTCTTTTATGTTTGGCTTATCATATATTTCCTTTGTTTGCTTTTATGTGAAGATTCTGAGACCTAAAAACTGTGCTGCCCCCTCTGCTTTCAGTCATCTCAGTCCTTTTATGAGTCTTTTTTTTTTTTTTTTTCTTTTGAGACGGAGTCTCACTCTGTCACCCAGGCTGGAGTGCAGTGGCGCGATCTTGGCTCACTGCAGCCTCCGCCTCCTGGGTTCAATCAATTCTCCTGCCTCAGCCTCCCAAGTAGCTGGGACTACAGGCGAGTGCCACCATGCCCAGCTAATTTTTGTACTTTTAGTAGAGATGGGGTTTCACCATGTTGGCCAGAATGGTCTCGATCTCTTGACCTTGTGATCCGCCCGCCTTGACAACCTGAAGTACTGGGATTACAAGCGTGGGCCACTGCACCCGGCCTACTTTACGAGTTTTAATGATGCTATGTTTGCATAGATATATGCCTAAGGGATCTTTACTTTTTAATACTATGAGTTCATTTTAAAAAACTATTGGAATTTATTACCTTTTCATTTCCTCCTTCCTCCCCTCTTTCCCTCTCTCCTTCCTTCTTTTTTTCCTTTCTTCTTCCCACCTCCTCCCTGTCTTTCATTTTCAAAGTTTGCTTTTGCCACGTTGGAATCAGTCTACATTAGAGGTAGACCTTGCATAGCATTAATAGTTGGGTTTTGTCTTGTTATCTGAGTATCTGAGTAAATTCTGAAAATATGGCATCATTCCATTCACAATTTTTAATCACAGATTTTTTGGGATTTATTGCTGCTAGCACCATGTTATATGTTATGAGAGTTAACGTTTCCTTTGTTCTCTTTTTCATTTATCCTCTGGTCTTTTTGCTCTTCTTTGCTTGGTATATAGTCATCTGATAATCTGAAAGTTTTGTATTGTTTTTGTATGTCATGATTAGCCTTATAGTTACAATCTTATGTATATTCTTAATCCTCACTATTGTGAACACTGATAAAAAATGTTCCTGCAATTTTGTCTACCCCCATTTTCTCCTTGCTTCTCCTGATTTTAGCTAATTATATTGTCTTTTTCTGTTTTCCTAGTGTTTTCTTTTTGTTTGTTTGTTTGTTTGTTTGTTTTTTGAGATGGAGTCTTGCTCTGTCACCCAGGCTGGAGTGCAGTGGTGTGATCTCGAATCACCGCAACCTCTGCCTCCTGGATTCAAGTGATTCTCCTGCCTCAACCTCCCGAGTAGCTGGAACTACAGGTGTGCGCTGTCATGCACAGCGCACCTAGTAATTTTTGCCTAGTAATTTTTGTATTTTTAGTAGAGATAGGGTTTCACCATGTTAGCCAGGATGGTCTTGATCTCCTGAACTCGTGATCCTCCCAAAGTGCTGAGATTACAGGCGTCAGCCACTGCTCCTGGCCATTTGTTTGTCTCTTTTTGAGACAGGGTCTCATTCTGTTACCCAGGCTGGAGTGTGGTGGCATGATCATGGCTCACTGCAGCCTCCATTTACTGCGCTTAGGCGATCCTCTTGCTTCAGTCTCACAAGGAGCTGGGCCACAGGCATACGCCACCATGCCTGGCTAATTAAAAAAAATAATTATTTGTAGAGATGAGGTCTCACTATGTTGCCCAGGCTGGTCTCAAACTCCTGGGCTTAAGTGATCCTCCTGCCTCGGCCTCCCACACTGCTGGAATTACAGATGTGAGCAACCACACCTGGCCCCTAGTGTTTACTTTAAACTTTTAAATACATTTATGCTTCTATTACTGGATTAATCAGAATTAAATGATCCATTTAATTTCAGACAATATAATTGCATGACATTCTCATGTTCTCTCAGTCCTTATTTTCAAACTTTTGTTATTAACTGGAAGCAGAAGAAATTGCCATTTTTATAGGTTAAAATGATAGTATATTGCCAGTTTCATGGTTGTTATTGGATGGCTACCCAAAGAACTATTTCATTAACTTTACATTTAATTACTTTCCTGAGGTATGGCTTGATGTTTATCTCTCTGATTCATTATTTCTTGGCATGTAGTATAACCTTCAATCTGTAGTTTTAAATCTGCTTTCACTTAAGATAGCTATGTTAAATTATATCTTTGATTTTTTTTTCTTCTGTTCAATTCTTTTTTTTCAGGAATAAAAATTATTTGAATTTAGGATCTCTTTTGTCTCACAGCTATATCTTCTATCTCCTGTCTAATCCTATAAAAGTCACTATACTTATTTAAGTTTATTCTCTTTTCTCAGTCCTGTGTTTTCTGTGGTGTCTGCTTTCCTCTTTGATATTTCCATACTGGCCTTAATTTCTGTGGCAGCTTCATTTTTTTCTTCCACTTATTTCCTGAGCCCTGGCCACCTCGCATCTAATCTGTTGTGTCATCTTTTCTTCCCTCTTGCATATTTGTGTCTCTTCTTTGTGCTCTTGTTTTAAATTAACATTTAGTTTATTTAATTCTCTGAGATTCTGGATACGTATTTGTGACTTTCATCTACTTCATTATAATATTTTTTATGATATGCAGTTTTTGCCATTGTTTTTTCTTTTGTGTTTTACTATAGTATCTGTGTCTTGATCTTTTGCTAATTCCTTTATATTATCCCTCATCTTTGAGTGATAAAGCAGACTTTGGGAGGTGTCTGGTGTTGCAGTGTTCTGGAGTAGTAGGAAGCCTTGATGGTGCACAGTGAAACTACTTAGCTTTAGGGTTTTGAGTGTCAGCTAGTTAACTCCAACATCTCTGGGGCTGTCAGAGTTCAACATCTCCTCAAACTTCAGAATCTTTCCTCTCTCCTACCTCAGCAACATACGATGGCAAGAAATGATGGCAAGTTTGTTTCTTTTTCTGTCTTGGAGTCTCCTATTCCTTCCTACTAGAAAGAAACCAAGGAAACTCCCACGTCACTGCACAATCTCACCCTGTGGCTGCAAATAAAGGACTATTGCTTCTACCTTTGAGGATACCACCTTCTTCGGGCTCTTTAACCTCCAGGTACAGTTGTCTCTTCAGCACAGTTCTGTGCTCTAGGCTGGTATTTGCTGAGTTTGAGAACTCTTCCTCTTAAAATTCGGTCTCAAGTACAGAGTATACCTAGTACCTAGGTTTTGTTCAAGTTGAAAGTTGCCTTACTGCCTTTCAGATGTCTTGTTGCTTTCAGGCAATTTCAAAGAGAAATGGTGGAAGGATGTGTTCATTTTGCCTTTGTAAAATTGGAAGTCTCTGCGTCATTCATTTTTGAAATTTGTAGCATGACTTTAAAATGGGATTGAGAGGGAAATTCAGTCATTCTCTTAAACTACTTCAGAGAGGTAACCATTCGGGAGTAGATGCACTTAGTAAAGTAGGTTGAACAATTTTTAACCTAACTGTATATAACCTGTTGGCTAATTCTAGGCTAGCCTAGCATACTTGGATTAATGAACGGTAGGGAAATCTTAGGTATTTTTCTCTGAAAATAATCTCATTTGGGGAAGGCAAATGATTTAATTACATTCATGTTCAAGTTAAATTTAGGAGACTTTGAAAAGATTTTAATTTCTTAAAATGGTGTTATTTTGTGATATCTAAGAGACTTCTAGTTAGACTTTTAGAAAGTTTATGAACAGATTTCAAAAATGAAACCTCACTAGAGTCATGAGAGATATTAAGAATGTCTGTAGATTTTATAGATGAGGAAACTGAAGCTTGGCGAACTCAGTTATCACATCTAGTGAGTATTAGAGTGAGTTCTAGATGAGCGTATTCCTAAATTCAGTTGTATATAAGAGTTTCATGATTTTTGCTATATCTGCATATTATTTTACGTAACTTTTTTTTCTATATAACATTTTCCTCTAATATGACTCATCTATTTTATTAAAATAACTTTTTTTTTTTTTTGAGACAAGATCTTGCTCTGTCACCCAGGCTGGAGTTCAGTGGCATGATCACTGTAACTTGAAACTCCTGGGCTCAAGCGATCCTCCTGCCTCGGCCTCCTGAGTAGTTGGGACTACAGGCGTGCATCACCATGCCCAGTTAATTTTTTATTTTGTGTAGAGACAGGGTCTTGCTTTGTTGCTCAGACTGGTCTTGAACTCCTGGCCTCAAGTAATTCTCCCTTCTCGGCCTTCCAAAGTCCTGCCATTACAGGTATGAGCCACTGCACCCAGCCTAAAATAACTGTTTTTTTTTTTTTTTTTTTTTAAAGAAGAAATTTTGTGTAATTACTCTGATAGTACTCCAGGTATAGCCTGGAGTACTATCAGAGTAATTACACAATTACTAGTTAGCATCACATAGGAACTAGTTAAAAATGCAAATTTATGGTCCCTCTGCTGACCTAGTGAACCAGAATCTCTAGAGATGAGGTCCAGGAATCTGTGTTTTAATAACTCTCCATTGATTTTTGTGCACATTCAAGTTTAAGAACCACTGCATTACTGTCAATTGAAAGCCAGCATCAGTTGCTGTCAATGAAAGGAACTATAGAAAATAAAAATGGATCAACAATATCAAATTTTAGCTGGATACTGTTGCTTGCAGAGGCTCTGAGTTTGGGGCTTGCTCTTTTTATTAAAAGTGCAATTAGCAAATGCTATAAAAGTATTAAATATATATAAACACCAAATGGAGAGTTTATCCTCGAAATATTGAAACAATGAAGAAAATCACTTTCTTACCATGTCCTATGCCACGTAAAATAGGTTTTCTTACTACCAAGTGATAACCTATTCTACATTTTAGTACATATTGGTACAATTCCCAAATGTGTGGTAAATTCGAACTTCCAACACCATGCTGTTTCCTTCATATCCAGCTCTCTTAGACTCTGATCTCTGATTTGGAAGTTGATTATTTTAGCCTTTGGTCACCTTGACTTCTTTGTTTCTGTATATACAGAGATGTGGTTTTGTGGGCAGAAATGCTTTATATCCTCTCCATGAAACTAGATTATCTTTAGTCTTTTTTAAAAATCAAATCATCCTGGCTGGGCGCGGTGGCTCACGCCTATAATCCCAGCACTTTGGGAGGCCGAGGTGGGCAGATCATGAGGTCAAGAGATTGAGACCATCCTGGCTGACATAGTGAAACCCTGTCTCTACTAAATATACAAAAATTAGCTGGGTGTGATGGCACACACCTGTAGTCTCAGCTACTCGGGAGGCTGAGGCAGGAGAATTGCTTGAACCAGGGAGGTGGAGGTTGCAGTGAGCCGAGATTGGGTCACTGCACTCTAGCCTGGGCGACTGAGTGAGACTCTGTATCCAAAAAAAAAAAAAAAAAAAAAAAAAAAAATCAAATAATCCTATCTCTACTTACTTTTTGAATGAAGTCCAATTTTATATCCCTTCAACAGTATTCAATCCTTCACCGTAGAGCTGGAAGCCAACTTGGAATTCAACTCCCTCTTACTGGTAGGCAAACTTATCAGAGAACTGATTGGCAATAGAGGGTTGTACGGGCTTGAACTAAATTATGACCTGGATTAAAATCTCATCCTATACGTCTTGGCTTCTTCACTTGTAAGATGAGGCTAAAATGCTAACAAGACCTATTTTAGAGGTTTTGGTGGGGAAAGAAAATAATGCTTATGAAAACATTTCCATGATGCTTGGTATATAAAAATTGATCAACATGGCGCTATTACGACTCTTGTTACTACTGCTGGTATTATTATTAGTATCATTATTTGTATTTCTAACACTACTACTGCTACGGTTACTCTTACTGCTGTGACTAAAGATCTCAAAGTTCGTGTGAATCATTTTACTATGCTAGGTGAGCAATATCTGTTTCACCTGCCACTTAAGAGGTTATTCTCTTTACTTGACAATGGTTTTTATGATTAAATGTACCAAAAATGACAAAAAGATCTGCTTATTTACCCAATCTGAAGCACGCTAAGGTCAGTGTCACATAGGGGAATAATGCCTATTTGCCAAATGGTGTGGTTGGAAGTATTCACAAACATATCTTCCACAGTCTCGGCACCAACTTGGAAATTATCATATACCATATTGAGGTAGGCAAGTACAACAGTTAAGACACAGAGCCTGAAGCTAGACAGTACCAGTTTAAAAGCTGACTCATCCACTTACCTAGTTGTGTTACTCTGGGTAAATTACATTAATCCTCTCTCAGTTTCTCCATCTCTAAACTGAAGATAACATCTACCTCATTAGGTTTGAGGGATTAAGGGAGCTATTATATACAAAGCACTTAGACTAGGTACTGGTCTATCTTTGCCATCTATGCTCTCTTTGTGTTAGATCTCATTATTTTAGTCATCATATGTTTCAGCTTAAGTTAACACAGTATTCTAGGGTTAGTCGTTAAGATCTTAGTTTGAATCGGATGATCAATTTAGATTGGGAGATCAAGGTGTGGGAATAGGACAGAAAAAAATGCATGTTTTAAAGATTTAATTGACTAATCAACAAAATTATATACTCATACACAGTAAGCATACACATATAAACACACACATACATACACACATGCATACACACATTCTCAGATTCTTGACCTTGATGACGTTTCTGTGATTGCAGCAGTTTAAAGCCAATGGTTAGGAATGGTGTGTTTTGATGTAGTGGCAAGGGGTCAGAAGAGGGCCGATAGTGAAAACTCAGATGTCTCAGGAAGGGCCCAGAGGGCCAGGCAGCAGTCTCAACACCCCAACTAGGGTAGAATGGGATCAATAACGTGAAAAGAAGAATAACAATGGGCTAAGGGTGATAATAAAATGAATAATCTCTTACATTTACAGAGCAGGTTATCATTTCTTTAGCATAAATCTTGCAATAACCTTGGGAAGATGGGAAAGAGAAAAACAGGGAGGAACATGGGCCTGGAAGAAAAACCCTGTCTCATCATTTCATTTTAGACTCCTGGTGTCTGCTGGTGTCATGGAGTTTTGAGTCTTGGTGATTTCTTTGGGCTTTTCTTAAAAATTAGACATCGATGAAAATACTCAATGGGATATTGAGGGAAAATATGATAATCTCTTAAGCACTTCATAGTTTGCTTCCTGTCTGTGCTCATTAACTTGCCATTTTTAGAGAGCAAAGAACTTTCTTTGAATTTCTACGTAAATAAGTATAGCATGAGCATCAAGACTGTTTATTCCCCAATTGTGTGAAGAGATACAATAGTCCTTATCAATCTGAAGCCCATCAAGGCCCCAGCCCATAGTGTTGCTAGCTTGTTCAAAGGTCACACCATGACATACACAACAAGGGCAAATCATTAGGGAAGATTGAGGTTGTGGTCTACTGCACTGTTGTGTTGTTGACTTTGTCACCACCTTGATCTTTTCAACCAGGGGTCTGAGCAGGGTTATGGCATGGAATGGTACAGCTCTTGGCCGATGAAGCCACTCTCTGGGTCTTAGCCCTTATGGCCTCACTGAAGGGGACCACCTGAATGAGGAGTGCGTAATTGAATCTGCAGTTTTTTTTTTTTTTTTTTTTTGAGACGGAGTCTTGCTCTGTTGCCCAGGCTGGAGTGCAGTGGCACAATCTCGGCTCACTGCAAGCTGTGCCTCCCGGGTTCATGCCATTCTCCTGCCTCAGCCTCCCGAATAGCTGGGACTATAGGCACCCACCACCATGCCCCGCTAATTTTTTGTGTTTTTAGCAGAGATGGGGTTTCACTGTGTTAGCTAGAATGGTCTCGATCTCCTGACCTTGTGATCCACCGGCCTCGGCCTCCCAAAGTGCTGGGATTACAGGCATGAGCCACTGTGGAATCTGCAGTTTTAATGCAAAGCTGCTTCAAAATGTTTTGATGGACAATTATATGTGTCTTGGCATTTAAAACTCCCTTAGCAGGTCATTAGACCTGCTCCTCCACATCTCCCCAGCCTCTTTT
The DNA here is from genome assembly GCF_049350105.2 of Macaca mulatta. Taxonomy (NCBI): domain Eukaryota; kingdom Metazoa; phylum Chordata; class Mammalia; order Primates; family Cercopithecidae; genus Macaca; species Macaca mulatta. The sequence continues at coordinate 112,474,789 of NC_133420.1, read as the reverse complement.
TTTCCTAGTGACTTCTCTTGGCATGGATTGATAGAAATATCCCCAAATCTTTGCACACTTCAGAAACATGCTGTACCCTGAATACGTCTCACAAAGAAAATGTTGATAGACTTTGCTTCAGCCTCATAAAATTCTAACCTAAAAAAATTATGGGCCTGGGTCAAAAGAAGTATGTACAAAAAGTCATCTGGACTCTGTGCAAAGGATTGTTGACACAGAACATACTCTTCTTTTAGACCATCAGTGGGAGACTGGCTGGTCCCGAGCCATGCATAAATCTGTCCATGTGCAATTGGTAGCAGTTCCTAATTGTGGAAAAGGAGGGTGGGAACGGACTGAAGCAGAGGGAGCTGAGACTGGCAGGCAGGGCAGAGCCAGGAGGGAGACACCCAGAACTTAACGCCACCCTTCCAGAAAGCCTCCACCAAGGGGCTGCACTGAGCATACATTACCACCTTTTCTGGAGCTCAGGAAAATGAGACCATAAGTAATGACTATACCTGAGTGCATTGTGGAATGGTTGGATATTGAGAGGAAGAATGTGTCCAGGCTAAGAGACGGGCAAGCAGAGCAGCATTTGCTGAATATGGTAAAAGCAGAGTGGCCCAATTAATTTTTAGGAAAACTTCTCCTGTACCCCAGATATCCAGCCTGTGCTCTCCAGTAGGGGAAGAACATGAATACTCTTGGTTCTTGATGGGTAATACGTTGTAAATAGCCTTGGATGGGGGCATTCTTACATGTCTGGAAAGCTAATTTTCAGGCACTGAGTTTACTCTCCAAACGTTTCCCTGTGAACTGTCTTTCTCGGGGTTGGAACACTTTGTGCCACCATTGGAAAGCCTCTTTTGTAAATTTTTACTCCATTATGTTGCAATTTTAACATCTCATGCTTTTGGCACTCGAAGCATTTTTATAATGGTCTTTGATTTATTTTTGGCTCAGTTTTACGGCTCTCTGCCAGCCTCCAACTTCTGCTGTGTAGCTGACCCAAAATAGTTTCAAAGGCTCAGATGCAACTTGATATCAAAATTTTCTCCCCACGTATTAAAGTTAGCCTTGTAAATGCTGAAGGCACTGAAAAAGTTTTCCTGAGTACCTTCGGCTCATGAGATGAGAAAGGCAAGTTTCTATGTCACTTGTAGGTAAATCCAAATAAAAGATGCTTCTGCAGTGAGGTGCTTTCTACAATTCAGAAAAAAGTTCCAGATGTATAGAAATTGGGTTGACATTTAAAGGGTTCTAAATATGCTCCATAACCAACTAGGCTGACGAGTGTCCTCATGAATCTTCACCATCTGATTCCTCGTGACTATATATTACTACTTCCACCACCACCAGCTAACAATGGTAACAATTATTCTCTGATTACTTTTAATGTGCCAAGACTTTTACCATCTACGATCTTGTTAAAGTATCTCATTAACTGTTTATAATTGGAACGATTTTCTCCACTGTTTTACAGATAAGAGAATTTGTGATTTAGAGCAACGATTTCCAAACAGGGTTGTAGAATTTCCTGGGGGGTTTTCAAAAATCTCAATGCCTAGGCAGCAACCTGTGCCCATTGCATCAGAATGACTAGGGGTGGAAACCAGATATTAGTATTTTAAAAAAATATACATGAAAAAGATGATTCTAATGTACAATAGTTTCATATTTGGAAACCACTGGCTTAAACAGATTTAAGAGATTAGCTGAGAATTCCCCTGCTACCAAATGGTAAAATGAAGGGACCATTTGAGTCTAAACCTTGTCCTTTTACTAATATGCCAGGGTGCCTTTCGTGTTCCTGCAGGAAAAATTATAAAATTTATACAATAATGTAGTCTATGGACCCTGCTCTCAAGGAATTTATGGTCTGAAGAAAAAAATGATGTAAGTAAAGACCAAATCAGCATTAAGCGATGTAGCACTGGTTATGAACTCAGGAAAATGTGAGAGCTATTCAACTAGCCAAGGACATGGGATGGCTTGGATTTGGTGCCTTATGTAAAAGAAACACTGAAAAAAACCCACTCTAACCAACAAAAGTTGAGGAGATCGGTTAAAATCAGAGGTAGAGATTGAAGAACACTGACAGCAATGATGTTAGCACTAGGGAAACGGATTCTTTGGGAAATTATATCATACATTCACTTATCAAATAGTTTACTCATTATTATAGGCAGGGTGCTTTAGACATATTTAATGTCACAGTAACCCAGAGTGATGTTATCATCCCTATTTTACAGATTGAAAAACCGAAACTCAGTGTAGATAAAACTGGAGCTCACATAACTTAGAAGTCTCAGACTTAGAATTCACATTCAGATTTATTTAACTAATATTGATAAAGGCCCTACTGTGTGCCAAGGAGTGACATAGATGCTGGGGATGTAATGGTGTACAAAATCTTAGTCCGTGATCTTATTGACCTTCAAGTCTAGTGAGTAAAACAGACATGAACCAAACTTTCATGCAAAACACATAAAAATGTAAATGTGTTCTAGTATATAAGGCAAGAAGCATAGTAGGTGTTAATTAGGCAATTAAAGGGAAGGAAACAGACTAAGGGAACAGCTCATGACATTTTTCTATGTTAAAAGGAAACATGGAAATCAGAAGGAGATGAAAGAAGCCCCATGAAGGGGGAGCACCGGAAAAGAGGGTAAATCAAGATGAGGTTGGAGCTGGAGAGGTGGCCAGTGTTAGCTGTGGATGGTGGGAGAAGCTCTGGGAAGTGACATCAGACTCATGTACTGAAAGCGTCACTCTGGTTGTCTTGCAGAGAACGTTTTGCAGGAGGCCAGACTGGATTATGTCAGTGGCTGTCAAACATTTTTTGTAGGTGATTTCTTATAAGAAATACATTTTGTATTGTGACTCAGTATGCTCACGTACAGACACACATCAGCAGTTAAAGCGTCAAGACCTAAGCCTTTTTATGAATGAATATTTCTTTTATGTTTTATCTAGTCTATTTTATTTTTTTAAAAAAGGGCTGGTTGCCATCTACTTTATTTCACAGTCTATAAATGGTGTGCAGTTTTTAAGAATAGTGATTGAGGCCTGGTGTAGTGGCTCATGCCTGTAATCCTAGCACTTTGGGAGGCCGAGGTGGGCGGATCACCTGAGGTCAGGAGTTCAATACCAACTGAGCCAACATGGTGAAACCCCATCTCTAGTAAAAACATAAAAATTAGCCAGGCATGGTGGCAGGTGCCTGTAATCCCAGCTACTCTGGAGGCTGAGGCAGGAGAATTGCTTGAACCCGGGAGGCAGAGGTTGCAGTGAGCCGAGATTTTACCACTGCACTCCAGCGTGGCGACAGAGTGAGACATTGTCTCAAAAAAAAAAAAAAAAAAAAAAAAAATACTGAATACTGGTTGAAGCTGGGCATGGTAGCTCACGCCTGTAATCCCAGCACTTCAGGAAGCCAAAGCAGGAGGATTGCTTGAAGTCAGGAGTTTGAAACCAGCCTGGGCAACAAAGTGATACCCTGTCTCTACAAAAACAAATTGAATAAATTAGTTAGGTGTGGTGGTGTACACCAGTAGCCTTCAGCTACTCAAGAGGCTGAGGTGGGAAGATGGCTAGATCCCAGGAATTTGAGGCTGCAGTGAGCTATGACTGTGCCCCTGCACTCCAGCCTGCGCGTGAGAGAGAAACAAACAAACAAACAGAAAAAAACACAAAAAAATTGCGTGAGGTGTCATTGCTACTAGTCTATTACAATGGTCTCAATGAGAGGATAATAGAGAATGAGATAAACTGATAGATAACAGGATAGGGAAGAGGAAAGGAAATCTATGAAGGATGACTTAGTTTTCTGGCTTGAGAAACTGTATAGATGGTTTCATAAATGCAGAAATGATACCTTAGAGGAAGACCATCCTTGGTGGGGGTAAATCTTGGGTTCAGCTTTGGACATTTTGGGTTTAGGGTACCATGGAGATACCTCTCAGGAGTTGTCTGTGGGAGAGGCCTGGTCTGGAGATATACATTTTTGTGCTTTCATCAGGTGATTGAGGGACAGTTCTAAGAGAGGCTGTCAGGAGACAGAGTATGAGTGAGAAGAGAAGAGCCAGCACCAAAGTTTGAGAAACTCCAAAATTTGACTGGCAGGTGGAGGAGGATGAACCTGTGAAGAGGATGAGAAGAATGGGCTGGTACGAAAAAACAGACGGCTTGAAGCTGAGAAGAGAGTGCTTCAAAAAAGAAGCCAACAGTGCCAAATGCAGCCACACAGCGTCAAGCAGGAGAAGAAAGAGTCCGCTGTCTTTGTGAATATGAATGTCCATGGTGGCCCTCCACAGAGCTGTTCTGATGGATTCATGGGGGTAGAAGCCAGACTGCAGCACTTTGAGGCCCTAGAAAGGCAGTGATAGACATCAACTCCCTGAGAAAGCATCCTGCCCCCTTGGTGAGAGGCCAGAAACCAAATGTACTGTTCAGAAAAGGCTTTTGTAGCAACGGAAGAGCTCCCAGCTTTCTGAATGGGTCCTGGGGCTCTGGGCTGCCCCCTTCCCTGTAGAGTCTCAGTTTCTTTGGTTACCACCAACTAAGTTAATTCTCCAACCCAAGCATAAGTCACGTGTTCTACCAATATGCGTGCACTTGTGCAGGTGGGAAGTTTAAAGTAATGGATGCAAAAATCAGGGACACTGAGTATTGTATCCACTAACAGTGCTAGCTCCTGACAGAAGGGACTTTGGGCATCTTCCGTGTGTCTTACCACACACTGTACACCCCTGTGTGAAAGAAATAGAGGTGCAGAGAGCTAGGGAACTTGGCTCATGTGGCAAGGGCCAGAGCTGGGATTCCAATTGGAGTCCTATTCTCTAAGACTTTTGGTTGCTGGTCAAAAGTCCAGAGGCATCTGAAGGGTTCTTTGTCCACCCATCATGTAGGGGTGTGGCTGTGCAGAAGGTTGCTTTGATTGCCTGTTGAAGAGGGCTTGACATACGTGGGCCATTTTCAACAATAGAACTTCTGTCTATGCATCTGCTCTCACAACCAGGACATTCCTCATCTACCCTCATATTTCTGAACAGTTCACCATAACGGTGGCCTGTTCCACCTTTAGGAATGGATATTAGATTCACCTGAGCCGTGAAAGCAATATAAGACAGATAACACGGAGCAAATCAATAGGAAATAAGAGAATACGGACATCTATTATACATCGTATTTTATCTTAGATATATCTTGACATCCTTGGAAATGTTTGTTCTCTCATTCCTTTCATAGTGGTAAGGTGAAGGTCTGATCTTGGAATTGTAGATGTTCTCATGTTCAAACAAACTGTCATTAATAAAGGCTACTGCTTACAATGCTAACTAAATGTCAGATATGTTACATACCTTTAATCCTCAAAACAGTCATATAAAATAGTTTCTTTGTGGTCTTTTTTTCCACAAATGAGGAAACTGAGTCTGGGGTGGATTAAAATGGCTGCAAATTCTTTGCCACTTTTCCGTTAAGAATGGGTGTTTTCTCCCCTCCTTTGACTCTGAGTTGGCCCTTGTGGCTGACTTGACCAACAGCCTGTGGTGGAAGGGACATCGCATGTTCTAGATCTAGTTTTTAAGAGGCCTGGAAGCTTTTGCTTTAGTTCTAGCTGCCATGTGAGAATTTCAAGTACCCTGACACTGTTATGCTTTGAGGAAGCCCAGGCTAGCCATGTGGAGAGGCTACCTGGGGAGGGGGCAGAGGAAGACAGAGAGACAGACGGAGATCTATACCCAGCCAGCACTAGCTCATCAGTCATCTTAGCCTACAAGTCATCCTGGACACATTCTAGCTTCATTAGAAACTGGGGAAAAAACCTGCCCCCAATCCCCTCACAAAACTGTGACTGTCGGTTAAAATGTGGGTCCCAAGCATATGAACAGAGTTGAGCCATCCTAGTCATTTTCAGTTCTCAGTACTACTCTATTTGAGGCCACAGACATTGTAGAGCAGAGATAATCTGTCCCTGCTGTGCACTGCCCTAATTCTAGACTCTGCAAAACCATGACTATGGTAAGATGGTTGTTTTAAATTACTGAGTTTTGAGGTGGTTTGTTATGCAGCAATAAGTAACTTAAGCAGTGTTTCATTAAGCAATTTTGCCTGATGACAGAGGAAGGAACCGAGTCTGGATTCAAACCCACATTTGCCTGATTACAGAGGTGGCCACTCTCTGCTACTTTGTGTGGTCCCTTCTTCTGGGACTTTTAGATTGGTGTTTAATTTTCTACTAGGTCTCCCACTAAATTTCTCTTAGTTTAAATCCTGGACACATAGAAGGGATAAAAAGATTTGTCCTTCATCATAACAATAAAAAGTTAAATTACAGGTGAAGAAGTTCTGAAGATAATGTTGTGCCAGCTTGTTAATTCTTTTTCCTAGACCTTGTCAGGAAAATAGGAGGGTCCGGAAAACCACCCTAGCCAGAACTTCATCCCTGCCCACTCCCACTTTTCAATTGTTAAAATGAGACTACTTTCCCTACTTCTTGATTTTTTTTTTTTATGTTTTAAAATAAAGCATGATGAAGGTAATTCTGCCAGAGGAAAGAGGCAAAAGAGGATTTGTGGAAAACAAATGCATTACCCCCTATTCCAAATTACCATGAAGTAGGAACCTGTGGAGTCATTTTGTGGGATCTTTGGGAAATGGCAGGAATTCAGCTTACAGGATGAATAGGGGCTGTTCCTTTAGAAGACGTTCTGTGTTTCTGTGGTAGCAAATATACCATGTGATGATAGCCCTGTGAATAGCTGTGTTTATCAAATTCCAAAGCAAATACTCAAGTGAAACTCCACATGAAAGGCCAAACCACAAGCTGGAGGTTCCCCATGGCACTGCCAAATTTGCAAAAATGTCTGTGGTTTGTGTATGTGTGTGTGTTTGAATTACACATCTATTATAAATGCATCTATTTCTAGTGACTGCTACATAGAAGCAGAAGAAAGGCTTATCTCTTACCTAATGTTCTGATATCTGTTTATTATCTCATTTCTCTTACCTGATGCTGAGTAGGCAATGATGGGTAGACCTCATGAAGGTTTTGTTGTAGATCCAGCTTCCCTATCCATAGACGTATTGTGTTATGTAACTTCTAACTCTGGCAATATCTGGCAAGAAAGACATAAATATTGAGTTGCAGGGAAATGTTTAGTGTATAAGGAGTAACTAGCTGATGCGTACATAGGTGTTGTAGATTAGATAATTGTTTGGCAAATATTTACTTTCTTTATCCCCACTACCTCCATGGGAGGAGTATATTTCCCCACTCTACTGATGTGGAGTTGGCATTGTGATTTGCTATGGCTAATGGAATACATAGGAAGTGACAGTGTGTGAGTTCTGATTCCAGGCCTTAAGATGCTTTGCATGTGTCCACATGAACCTCTGGAAGCCTTCAGCTTCTTCCCTTGATACGAGCAACCGTCGCTCTAGTAAAGGGTCCAGAATGACCACTTGTGGAATAGAGTTATTCCAGCTGACTTGCAGCCTAAGGAAGAGTGTATTAGTCTTTTCTCATACTACTGTAAAGAAATACCCGAGACTGGGTAACTTATAAAGAAAAGAGATTTTACTGGGTCATGGTTCCATAGGCGATACAGGAGGCATGGCTGGGGAGTCCTCAGGAAACTTACAATCATGGCAGAAGGTGAAAGGGAAGCAGGCACATCTTCACATGGCCAGGGCAGGAGAAAGAGAGGGAGGAGATGCTATATACTTTTAAAAATTTTTTATTTTATTTATTTATTTATTTATTTATTTATTTATTTTGAGACTGAGTGTTGCTCTTTGTCCAGACTGGAGTGCAGTGGTGCAATCTCAGCTCACTGCAACCTCCGTCTCCTGGGTTCAAGCGATTCTCCTGCCTCAGCCTCCCAAGTAGCTGGGACTACAGGCGTGTGCCACCACACCCCAGCTAATTTTTGTATTTTTAGTAGAGACGGGGTTTCACTGTGTTTGCCAGGATGGTCTCGATCTCCTGACCTTGTGATTCACCTGCCTCGGCCTCCCAAAGTGCTGGGATTACAGGTGTGAGCCGCTGCGCTCAGCCTATACACTTTTAAACAACCAGATTTTATGAGAACTCTGTCATGAGAACAGCACTAGGGGGATGATGCTAAACTATTAGAAACTGATCTAATTGCCTAATACCAGGCCCCATCTCTAACATTGGGGATTACAATTGAACATGAGATCTGGATGGGGACACAGATCCAGAGCATATCACAGAGCCTTATGCTATAGTCACTGAGTTCTAGGTTGGCTTGTTACTCAGCATTATTGTGACAGTTGCTGATTGATATAATAAGTGTATTTCAACTTACGTGCAAATTTCTTTTTCCCTGAGCTTGTGCTTGTATATTAAGTTTGCTTTTATGGTTGCAAATTGGATGAAACAGTTAAAAAAAAAAAACCCAATATATGAAAATCAAACCTTTGGTTTATTCAGAGTAGAGTTTGTGATGAGAAAGGATGGCTGTCATCTGAGGACAGGATAGAGGACTGTGTGTAAGGTTATAGAATGGCTACTGGACAATTGGGCATGCATCACGAGGAAGATGGGGCAGTTTTTTCATTGCTAGGGATTGCATCTGTTATTTGAATTAGGTAAGTGGCCTGATTGGGAATATGCAATTGAGGAAGAGCCCTATAATGGTTCCTGGTGAAAGGGGAAGATAAGAGTATGGATTTGCTGCTGCCGTGTGAAATTGATGGTATACTGTTCTAAAATGTCTTATGGGAAGGAAGAGAGCTTAATTTCCTTTAGAGGTAGTTGGATTCACCTGCTTCATGAGGCACTCACTGTATGGCTGACTCACTCTCCAGGCTTAAACCAACAGAATGACATATTTTCTGGGATGCCAACATTTTCCCTGGACCACAAGAGACCAGCAGAGGAAGAGTGGTCTGGGCGGACAGTCAACTCTGACCACATAACAACTCTGCCTTTTTCTTCAGATTGTATGTTCTGGAGGGAAACTGGCGAACATATTTGCCTTTTAGTGTGGACACATCAGCATCTTAGGAAACACATCCAGAATTCAGTCACAAACAAGAAATCCCTCTTCACAGCCCTTTGGCTGCTGCCAGTCTCCTCGCTTTAGCTGAGTACCAAAGATAGACTGCCGAGCAAGTACTGTAGTACTTCTTTGTGAGGTTGAACTAAAATGTGAAAAAAATCAACCAGTGTTTACAGAATGACTCCCATGTCCTGGGGTAGTTGTTTTAAGTGACTTACTTCATTTGCTCCTCATACAATAACACTATGAGGTAAGTGTTATTGTAACCATTTTACAGATGAAGAAACTGAAACCCACAGTTAATCAACTTACTTCCGGTCACACAGCGATTTGGCAGAGCTGTCTCGTTGACCCAAGTCTTTTGGTTCTCAATCCAGTCTTCTTTCCATAATGCCTGGAACTTTCCTACAATTTAATTTTTGGTTTAGAAGATACAATTTGGTACAGAGATGGTGGTTGACTCTGTTAGATACAAATTGCGGGAATGTAAGGGAAGGCAGTTCAGACTGTCTCGTGGAGTGGAAACAATACATCCTTGGAGCCCTTGTCAGGAGGATAGGTTAAGAAAATGTTGGGGACTTTTCTGTCGGCCTCCAACTTTCTTCAGAGCCTTGAACCTGTATTAGAATAGATATTTGCAGCAGGCAGAAAGAGGGCAGGAGTTTCCTCTGGCCTGTAAGCCTTTTTCTACTACCTGGTTATGGCAGTGAGAAGACTCCTGATATCTGGACAATGGTGACTTCTGTTTGATGAGAACCCATAATACTGCAGAAGCCATTCTAACTGTTAGTGTACATCTGTTTTCTGTTGGTACCTTTGGCAGTCTCAAAGCTGAGAAGGAGGAATGAGCAGACTGAAAATCAGAACAGGCTTTTATTATCAACTCTGCTGTGATTGTTGCAACTTACTTAGCATTCTTCAACTTTGCCTCTCTGTATTGCGAGGAGATTAGATGATATCATTGCTTCTTTCTTCTTTGTAGCAGCAAAAATATTTTTTTAAGACAACGTCTGACGTGGAATCTTAAGATGTAATATAGATTCAACTCTTCTGGATGAAGCGAGGATTGGATTAAGTGCCCAATGTGGTCTGAATGTTTGTGTCCGCCCAAAATTCCTGTGTTAAAACCTAATTACCAGTGTGGTAGCAGGAGGCGGGGCCTTTGGGAGGTGATTAGGTCATGAGAGCATCTCATGCAAGGGATTGGAGCCTTATTATAAAAGAGGCCTTGGAGAGATCCCCTTCTACCATGTCAAGACACAGCAAGAAGGTGCCATCTATGAACCAGAAAGTGGGCCCTCACCCAACAGCAAATCTATTGATGTCTTGATCTTTGACTTCCCGACTTCCAGAATTATGAGAAATAAGTGTCTGTTGTTTATAAGTCACCCAATCTATGGGGTTTTGTTACGACAGTGTGAAGGGAATAAGACAGACCCAAACCGACGGGCTGTTTGGAAGCCCTTGAGTCACGTATGAGAAACCCAGGGCTTTGTGGGTGAGATTTAAAACTGCTGTTCTGGGTGATCTCTTGGGGCTTTTTCAGAATTAATAGCATGGGATTACAGAACGTGGTGGTCTGCATTGTCCTCTAACTGTCCTCTGGTGGTCGTTTCTTGGTTATTTCCAAATCTTCCAGCCTTGGGGAAGCATCCTTCATTATGTGTTTCTATATTTTTTTAATTGTCAAATGAACTGGCTCGAGCTTCTACCTGTAAGCTTCTCACCACGCTTTCCATCCATATCTGAGGATTCTTAAGGGGTGTCCATATCTCGCAGTCATATGTTGCTCCAGTTTTCTGCATCTGCTAACCACACATTTCCTCTTTTGCAGTTGTCTCTTTCTTCTGCCCATATCAGCTCAACATAAACAGCAGCTGCCTTTGGTTCTTTTCCAAGAACCACTCACATATGGCTGCATGAGCCTTGCTTTTGCTGAAGGTTGGCAATAATGGAGGGTTGGGGGGGTCATGGCACCTTATGCACGGCAAATAATTCAAAATTGGATTTTAACCATCCCTGTTTTACATAGTCTCACAGCCATAGCTAGTACTGAAAATTTCTTTCAAGGTCATGCCCTCTGGGGCTTTATTCACCAGGGCCTTCTGAAACCCTCCACGACCCCACACAAGGCACAGCCCCAGCAGCTTGGAGCTCGGCCACCTGCAGTCTCTGGTGGGTGGCGAGGGGGAGCAGGGAGTGTTGGATTTGGGGCCTGTTTTCTGGGTTTTCATTTCTGAGCAAACCCATGTTAGGGGAAGAGGCTGGATTAACCAGCCGCCCCTCTGCTTTCAGGGTCCAGACAAGGCAGTCGCTGGGGAAGAGCTTTTGCTCTGGGCCCCTCCTGTAGCTTCGGACGGTTTGGCCTCAGAAGCAGGTAGGGGGTGTTACTGGGCTGCATTTCCTACTGGCCGCCCTCCCTCTTCTGCTGGTCCTGCCTCTGCTCCTGCTTGGTTTGTTCTCACAAGGGCAGGTCCATTCCCTCCACACAGTTCAGCACCAGTGCCTTTAACACGGAGCCTCTGTGCTGCTGGTCCTGCAGCCCCCCGAGGATGATGTACAGGGAGCACACCTGGGCTTGGAAGGGCTTCACCAACTTGGTACAGACAAGAACCTGGTGCCGATCAGATCCATGCTGAGCCATCAGTGTCACTCTGGACTGATCATGTCATAGAGGTACCACCTGTCAAATGTTCTCAGTGTGACCCCACCAGGAACTTGGCTTGCACTGACCTCCCAGTGGAGGGAATAGGTCCCGGGTTTGGGCAGCATCACTTGCTCCTTCTCTGCCCCCTCCATCTGGGTTGCTGTTGGTCACGTGCCAAGGGGAAAATTTCTTTATGGAAAAGACTGCCTTCCAGGGTGCTGGGTTCCCTCACTGTCTGTACTTTCTTAGATCTCTCCTTCCTTCTGAGGCCATTCACTTCTCAGCTTTCTGTGCATGTCCCAATTCTCATTTTTTAAAGTAATAAAAAGGCATTTATTCTTCTCATTCTTCTACTGTTTTCTTCTAGACTACCACCATTGTTCTATCCAAATGGCTCATCAAGGTTTTTTGCTCAACAAAAGACAGTTCTGTTCTTACAAGAAATTCTGCCAAGATCCTTTAAAATTATATTGTCTCTCCTTTCTAATGGTTGGTCATGGAACTATTAATACATGAGGTGTTTCTTGATTTAGCTATAAAGCAGGTGTTTTCTTCCAAGCCTTAATTCAGAGAAATAAGATACCTTTAAATCGAAGATGGATAATTTGGATATTTGTGATTGTTCTGGAATTTTAAACTTTTATTACCTTTACACAAAAAGGAGAAAAAAAAAAAACAGTAAAGAACACCCATATTCTCATCACCTGTTGAACAACTTTCATCTCATGGCAAATCCTGTTTTATTTAACTCCCTGCTACTACTTGCAGATGGATCATTTTGAAGCAAATCCAGGACATTGAATCATTTTATTCATAATTTTAGTATGTATCTAAAAGGTAAGGACTCTCTTAAGACAACGTAATCATGTTACCGTTGTCGTAAGATTAATAATAATTCCTTAATATCATCAAACAGCTAATTGGTGGTCAAATTCCCCAGATAGGCTAGAAATCTTTTTTTAAACAATTGTTCAAATCGAGATTAGAATAGTTTGTCTATTGCAATTGGTTGATATGTCTCTCAATTCTCTTTTAATTTATAGGCTCTTTCTTCCTCGCTCATTTTTTTTTTTTTTTTGCAATTTGTTAGTTGAAAAACTTGGGTCATTGGTCCTGTAGAATTTTCACATTCTTGATTTTGCATCCTCAAACTGTCATTTAGTGAGATTCTTGTTCCCCTACATATCTATTAGAAACTGAGTGATCCACAAGCTTCTCTGTATAAGTGGTGGTATCTACTTTCAGAAGGAGACATATATCTGGTTATCTCTCTTTTGGTGATGTTAGGAGCCATTAATGATCATTTTCTGCGTTCATTATTTTACCAGAGTTTGCAAAACTGATGATAATACAATTCAGTAATTCCTTCCTGATTTATAAACTGGAATACTTCTGTAAAGAAATATACTATTCCTCACTAACTATTTGCTTATCCTCAAGTATAGTTGGTATAGGAGAGGCAAAGTATTGCTTGATGCTTTCTTTTGATTCATCAGTTTTTGGAATATTAACTTAATTCCCTAACACTTTCCAAAGGTAGCCAGTGAGTATTTATTTTAGAATCATAATGGTCTAATGCATTTAAACACATACAATGTGTTTTAATCCATTGCAGTTATTATTATTACTTTTTGACACAGGATCTCACTGTGTTGCCCAGACTGGAGTCAAGCGATCCTCTTGCTTCGGCTTCCTGAGGAGCTAGGTTATTTAAAAACTTTTTTTTTTTTTTTTTTTTTTTTTTTTTTTTTCCGCCTCCTGGGTTCACGCCATTCTCCTGCCTCAGCCTCCCGAGTACCTGGGACTACAGGCACCCACCACCACGCCTGGCTAACTTTTTTGTATTTTTAGTAGAGACGGGGTTTTACCGTGTTAGCCAGGATGGTCTCGATCTCCTGACCTTGTGATCCGCCTGCCTCAGCCTCCCAAAGTGCTGGGATTACAGGCTTGAGCCACTGCGCCTGGCTAAAAGCTTTTTTAGAGATGGGATCTTACTGTGTCATTCAGGCTGGTCTCAAACTCTTGGCCTCAAGTGATCCTCCCACCTTGGCCTCCCAAAGGGCTGGAATTACAGGTGTGAGTCACCATGTTCAGCCCATTGCAGTGATGATTAATATTAAATGTTCACATTGTTCTATCTTTGCCACTGTAATGCTTTTCAAATTGGCTCCTGGACCATTTTGACAATTACAATAGCATGTCATAGTTTTCTTGCTTTCTAGTTTGGTAAAATGTTCCAGGTTCATCTAGAATGGGCCATTTCTTCAAATATAGCTGGTTCCTTTTGGTGGGAAAAGGTATTTAGAAACCACAATCTGAGTGTTAGAGTACTTATTGCTACTAGAATGCTGATTATTTCTAAGCCTTTTCAATGGACACAGCTAGGAAATGTATTTGTGTATTTTTTAATGAGAAAATACATCTTAAGTTTATACTGGTATTTCAAATCGATATTTAGAATCACCAAGTTTTTATTTAACTTGAAAATTTCTTGTTTCTCTTTGCTGAAAATCTTGTATCCTAATGATGTATGTATCACTGGGAGATATATATATATATATATATTTTAAATTTTTAGCCTATATAAATTTTTATGAGTACATAGTAGGTGTATATATACAGTTTTTTGAGACAGACCTTGCTGTGTCACCCAAGCTGGAGTATAGTGGTGCAGTCTCAGCTCACTGCAACCTCCATCTCTTGGGTTCAAGTGATTCTTCTGCCTCAGCCTCCCGAGTAGCTGGGACTACAGGTGCACGCCACCACGCCTGGCTAATTTTTGTAGAGACTGGGTTTCATCATGTTGGCCAGGCTGGTCTTGAACTCCTGGCCTCAAGTGATCCACCCGCCTTGGACTCCCAAAGCGCTGGAGTTACAGGTGTGAGCCACCGTGCCTAGCTGTAAGTGTATATATTTATGGGATATATGAGATGTTTGGATACAGGCATGCAATGTGGAATATGCACATCATGGAGAATGGGTATCCATCCCCTCAAGCATTTATCCCCTAATGCTATTAATGTGATTATTTCTTAGTTTGATCTTACAAATAATATTTTCAGAATATTAAATTTAATATGATTACAAACAATGTAATGACTTGTGTTCATTTGGGCTGTTACACTAAAATACCATCAACTGGGTAGCTTATAAGCAACAGAAATTTATTGATCACAGTTTTGGAAGCTGGAAAGTCAAGGCACTGGCAGACTTGATGTCTGGTGAGGGCCCACTTCTTGGTTTATAGACTGTGCCTCTCATTGTGTTCTTATATGGTGGAAGGGGTAAAGAAACTCCCTTGGGCCTCTTTTGTAAGAACACTAATCCCATTCACTAGGGTGGAGCCCTGATCATTTCCTAAGGTCCATCCTTTTAATACCATCACATTGAAGTTTAGATTTCAACACATGAGTTTTGGGAGACACAAACATTCAGACTCTAGAATTACTAAAAATAGTTTCCAAGAAGTTCTTTTTGTCCTTCAGGTATATTCATCTAAGAACGTGCAGTCTGATTTTCATGCTTTAAAATCACTTGAAATAATTTTTCTCTCTATGTTAATGTTACCACTTTAGTACAAAATCTAGGTTAATTTATTTTATCTTGCTTTAAGTTTTTAGAAATTTTTTGCTTAAAATTTATTTTGTACTCTTATAAAATACATACAGCATTCCAAAATCAAATAAGTCCAGCATCTACTTCATCCCCTTTACCCTGTCTGTACCCTACCTCTCCACACTGCTTTGTTTTTAGAGGTGTGTGTGCATGCACGTGTGTGTATTTATATTCTCTTTCTTCCTTGGATAAATGACGTCATTGCATGCATACTTTTCTCCATTTTGCTTTTCTCATTTAACAGTGTTTTCGGAGACATCTGCATAGTGATATAGAAAGATACTCTTTATTCATTTTTACAGCTGCACAGTATTACATCATATTACATTGTATGAATGTATTTATATTTAGCTAGTTTCCTATTTATGGATATTTGGATTGTTTTCTTTTTTTTTGCTATTACCGATTGTACTGCAATAGCTATATAAATATGATTTTTAATATTTTCTGATTAACAATAATGAAGCTAGTATATTGTTTGAATGTATTTCTGGAAGTAGGTTTGCTCGGTTAAAGGGTAAATATATATGAAATCCTGATGGACATTTCTAATGGTTCTCCAATGGAGTTGTGTCATTTTGCATTTCTACCAGTATGGGTAAAAAATAGTATCTCAGTGTAATTTTAATTTCAATGTAAAAGAAGTTTGAAGAAATCCAGAAGCTTTTACAGTGGTGAGAATTAAGGACCGTCTATCTAGAAAGTCTTCAAAAGTTCACTGTCTAGAGTTGAGCCATTTATTGTTTATGAGGAGTGGACATCCAGGTTTCCTATCCTGGCTTTCTTCCACCTGCTCACCACAGGTACAGTGAACAGTACAGGCACGCCACAGAGGTCTTTCTGTATCACCTCTGAGTCAGGACTGGTGGTTTCAACATATTTTTTTCCTAGCTTTATTGTAAATTGAGATTTTTCTATAGATAGACCATTCTGTTAAATGCTTTTGCCTGCGGACTTGATTTTGTTAGATGTTTTCAATGATAAAATTTAGATTGATTTGGGATTTGAAAACCTGACATATCTATGTGTTTACCTATCCATCTGTCTATCCATTTATCCACCCTAGCTATAGCCACAATGAATTGAGGTGGCCTATACACTATGAGTGAAACAAGATTTTTAAAAGGAAATATCAGGGTAAAAGTTTAAAAATGTGGTAAAGGGGTAGAAAAATAGGGAGAAAAATAAATCATGAAATTCTAAACTGAAAAAGCCATGAATATAAGCTGTGATTTTCAACATGTAGGCTCACAGTAAAACACAGTACATTATGTAACTCTCATTGTATAATGGTAACAATTGTACCAGCTCATTAGAGAAGAGGTACAGTTTTTTTTTGTTTGTTTGTTTTTTTGTTTTTTTTTTTTTGAGACGGAGTCTCCCTTTGTTGCCCAGGTTAGAATACAGTGGCGCAATCTTGGCTCACTGCAACTTCCACCTCCTGGGTTCACGCCATTCTCCTGCCTCAGCCTCCCATGTAGCTGGGACTACAGGTGCCTGCCACCACGCCTGGCTAATTTTTTGTTGTTTTAGTAGAGATGGAGTTTCACCGTGTTAGCCAGGATGGTCTCGATCTCCTGACCTCGTGATCCGCCCGCCTCAGCCTCCCAAAGAGGTATAGTATTGAAGAAAAGTTAAGGCTGGGTGCAGTGGCTCATGCCTATACTCCTAGCACTTTGGGAGGCCAATGCAGGAGGATTGCTTGAGCCCAGGAGTTCAAGAACAGCCTGGGCAACATAACTGAGATTTTGTCTCTATTAAAAATAAAAAAAATTAACCGAGTGTGGTGGTATATGCCTGTAGTCCTAGCTAATCAAGAGGCTGAGGTGGAAGAATCACTTGAGCCCAGGAAGTCAAGGCTGCAGTGAGCTATGACCATGCCACTGCATTCCAGCCTGGTGACAGAGTGAAAACCTGTTTCAAAAAAACAAAAAAAGAAAACAAAAAACCACAAAAAGTTTGGTTGGAAGTTCTGTTTCTAAACCATGGCTAACAAGCTTGTTACAGTCAATCTTCATATACATACATACATGTTACATACATATGCATATATATGTTTGTGTGTGTATTAATCTGTTTGAAGTTTTAAAATATTGTAAGGCTACAAAAAAAAAAAAAATCCACAAAACAAAAAAACCAGCAGTGAGGATTTGCAGGCCAACATTCCCAGAAAGTAAGGAAGGACAGAGAGGACATTTGGCCCCATGTGACTTTTCCAGTAGAGAAATTTGCTGATTTGCAATTAGTAATGGAGAAGCCAAGAGGCTGAGCAGAAATTTAAATATTCTTATGAGACTAGGATGAAATAATTGGAACTAAAGACCTGCCAAGGAAAAAGGGTCTTAGTAGTCATACCAGGTTTTCATTTGGGATTCTGCAGAACCAAATCTTAAAAATAAATAACCTGGGCTGGGCGCGGTGGCTCACGTCTGTAATCCCAGCACTTGGGGAGGCCAAGGCAGGCGGATCACGAGGTCAGGAGATTGAGACCATCCTGGCCAACATGGTGAAACCCCGTCTCTACTAAAAATACAAAAAAATTAGCCGGGCGTACTTGGGAGGCCGAGGCAGGAGAATGGCGTGAACCCGGGAGGCAGAGCTTGCAGTGAGCTGAGATCATGCCACTGCACTCCAGCCTGGGCAACAGAGCGAGACTCTATCTCGAAAAATAAAAAAATAAAAAAATAAAAAAAAAAATAAATAAATAACCTGAAAATAGATCATCCACCGCAGGGACTGCATTTCAGCTCTGATTATCTCCATCCTTGATGCATTAAGAAGATCTTTCTTGTACCCTGGCAGAAGCACACGTCTAGAAGAGAATACATTTGTAATACCTATCACTGTTAAGAGAGTTGTATCCAGAATGTATTGTAAAACACAAAAATTACAGACAATCCAATAGGAAAGTGGGCAAAATACTGGAACAGGCACTGTTCACGAAAGAGGATCAAAATAGCCAAGAAACAGATGAAAAGGTTAACAATCTCACTATAATTCATCATAGAAATGCAAATTTAAATCACAAGCATATACTACATACCTGATAAAAGGGCTAACATTAAAAAGTTTGAAATATCAACAGCTGGTAAGAGTGTAGAGCAACTGGAACTTTCTTATAGAACTGGTGAGAGTATGAATTGGTAAAATGCTTTAAAATACTGTTTGACAATATCGACGTGGGCCGCACATTCACACGCCCCTATGACCCAATAATTCACACCCAGGTATAAATTGGGCGACAGAAGTTGGCAACAGAAGCATACATATGGTCCTCTGAAAATCACATAAAATGTTCATAGTGGCATGATTTATAATAGCTCCAAAGCAGAGACAATCCAAATATCCACCAACAGTAGAATAAACTGTGCTGTATGTTTACAAAGAGACATTACAAAACAATGAAAAAGGAACCACTGTTACAACACAGATGAACTTGGCAAACGTGTTGCATGAAATAAGCCAGACACACAAAAATACATACTGATTTATATAAAGTTTAGAAATATACAATTCTGGCCTGTGGTGTTAGAGATTAGGATAGTGGCTAATTTTGGGGAGGAGGCAGGAGCTGGGAATTGAAGCAGGCATGTTGAAGGCCTTGGGTATTGGACATGGTCTATTTCACAACTCGAGTGTCAATTACATAGGTGTGTTCACTTTGTGATTTAGCTGTACACTTATTTGCACTCTTCTGTAAGTATATTATACTGCAACAAAAAGTTCATGTAAAGGAAAATTCTAAATGAAGCTATCTCCCATTGGACTTCATTCCATTTCCTAATCACTGTTTTAAATCTACAGATTACGCTATTGACCCCAACATCTTCTAAAAAAATCACCTGTATTTATCAAAGATATCAAGTGGAAAAAGATGTAGAAAGTTAAGAATCCATAATAGAGACCCCAATAGCCAGAAAAATGTGAGCCAATTGGGGATAGACGAAGATTATAAGGAAATAGAACAGTAACAGTAATTCAGTTGAGTTTTCATAGACATGTATTTAACATCAGGCCAAAAATAACATTGTTTTTTAAAAAATTTATTACATTAAAAGTGACAAAGATGTACTTACTGCAGAAAATACAGGAACATATAAGAAAAGGAAAGATAACCACATGTAACCAATAACCTTGTCACCCTAAAATAATCTTTATAAACTTTTTGTCGAATGACCTTTCATTTAACACTCTCTTAAAATACATTTACAAAACTTGAATTTGACTTACAGATTAAAAAAAATTTTTTTTTGTTTATGTCCAATCACATGTGCACTTAAACAGTGCATTCTGTTTATCTAAGTTATCTAAACAGAACAGGGACAATCAGCTGTGATGAACTATGAATCGAAGACCTGGCTACTGTAAACACAGAGAGCAGGCACAGAGAAATGGAATGAGGGACTGTCTCTATCTGTAATCAGAAGACAGATTCCCCTTAGAAAAACATTTTTCTCCACTGTTCAAGTCTTATAATTAAATGTTTTGGAGGGCAGTCATCAGGTAGGTAGGGAATTCTCGGAATTCCCAGAAAATAGCTTCATTTATTTCCCCCACATTTCTGCATTGTAGATGACAAGTAAGGCAGAACTGGGTGGCATGAAAAAGAAATGGACACTTTTGTTTGCGTGCCAACTCTGTAAGGATATAGACAGTGCCTGCTCACAGGGCAATTTTCTTTGGCATTTTGTCTGCTTTGGAATCTTCCTTTCTGTTGTGTTGTGTTTAAATTGTAGGGTGCACGCCGCAGTCATTGCCTACCAATCCCTGAAGTTTCCAGAGTGTGGGGGAAGCTTAATCACATAAAGCCCAGTGACATTTAGGGAGCCACACTGTTCAGACGTTCTTATCGCTTTCCTCCACCCATCTCCTTATCCAGGGCACAGGGTAACTTGAGATCTGCACTTGAGCAGTCTTTCCTGTTCACACCTGCTCAGCCCTGTCTGGGCACTCAAGTTTGAAGGGAGGGATGTCTGCAGAAGCACCAGCAAGCCCGTGGGAAGCTCGCTTGTGAGGATACTTCTTTAAGGTCCCTAGGCAATGGGACTGAGTTGGAATAAAAAATGTATACCTGTAAAGCACTTCAAAAAACTCTGACAAAATATATGAATCATGAAATTTACCTTTTTAGCTATTTTAAGTGTTTAATCCAGTGGCATTAAGTGTATTCAAGATGATGTGCAACCATCATCTTGAAACATTCTGAAATTTTTTCATCCTAAAAATTTCAGAATTTCAGAAAAGTTCTGAGAGTTTTTCATCATCCTAAAAACGCTATTAATAACCCGTTAATACCACTTTCCATTCCCATGTAAGCCATCATCCTTCTCAGCCTCTGGAAACCACCAACCTGGTTTCTGTGTCTATGGATTTGATTATAAAGGATATTTCATAGAAATGGAACCATACAATCAATATGTGGCCTTCTGTATCTGGCTTCTTTCACTTAACATGTTTTTAGGGTTCATGCCTATTGTAGCATATATCAGTATTTCATGCCTTTTTTATG
The DNA here is from genome assembly GCF_049350105.2 of Macaca mulatta. Classification (NCBI taxonomy): domain Eukaryota; kingdom Metazoa; phylum Chordata; class Mammalia; order Primates; family Cercopithecidae; genus Macaca; species Macaca mulatta. Next base: position 112,454,004 of record NC_133420.1, on the reverse strand, counting down.
GCTAATATCCCATTGTATGGATATACCACATTTTGTTTATCTATTCATCCGTGATGGGCATTTCGGTCGTTTCCACCCTTTGGCTACTGTAGATGGCACTATTATGAACATTCATGTGCAAGTAGTTGAACACCAGTTTTCAGTTCTTTTGGGTATATATCTAGGAATGGGATTGATGGGTAATTTGGTAATTCTATGTTAAACTTTTTGAGGAACTGCTAAGTATTTTTCACAGTTTTAAAGAACTCTTAAGGCTGGAAATGTTCAACACTGATGCCCACCTCAGCATAAGTTATTAATAGAAACCTAATAGAAAGTAGTTTCAAAGCTTTTCTTCTTCCTATTCTAGTTCCCTTCATGCTTCCCAGTATTCAGTTTCTTCATTTTGTCCCCTGAACTCCAGAGTTTTTCCCAAAGCAAACTGTTCTGGCCTACTTTTTTCTTTGCTGACTGCTATCTCACCATCAAACTTACCTTGTCCTATTATTTCACGGCACTTAAAAAGAACAAATTCATTCTGTTGTGTTTGGATACTTAATGAGGGATTACTGCAGTGGCTCTGAAGCTAGGATGAACATTAGGCCTAAGATGATTTTCCAAAGCAACACTTATTTCTGGATTCCTTACTGAATCACATGTTCTGGAAGGGGAGGCTCTGTGTGTGTATTTTCATTGATTCTTTTCCACACTTCTATTTAATAATCAGTCCAGTTTGCCTGTAATCTCAGCACTTTGGGAGGCCAAGGTGTGGAGGATGGCTTGAGCTCAGAAGTTTGAGACCAGTCTGGGCAACATGGTGAGACCCTGTCTCTATAAAAAATAAAAAAATTAACCAGATGTGTGCCTGTGTCCTAACTACTAAGGAGGCTGAGGTTGGGGGATTGCTTGAGCCCAGGAGGTCAAGGCTGCAGTGAGCTGTGATTGTGCCACTGCACTCCAGCCTGAGTAACAGAGTGAGATCTTATATCAAAATAAATAAATAAATAAATAAATAAATAATAAAAATTTAACAATCAGTGGATTAATATGTTGCCTACATAATTTACCATGTTAATAGGAGTGTTCAGGGTATAATGCTTCATTCTAAAAGTTAGGACTATTGATAATATTTCTGGCACTAAGGCAGTAGAGAGAAAAGAAAGTTTGACATTTTGGAGCAGGAGTGGGCCTTGACATTACTTACTTCACACTGAATAAGGATCTGGTGGATTATAGGACTGATTCATCATGATTTTATGAGCATTTTGCTGGTTGCAGTTGAAAATAAGCTTCCCCCTTTGGAAAAGCAGACTCCTGAATCATGCAGAGTTGGTATAAAGGAATAGAGTGGGTAGATGGGAAACTGTTGCAATTTGTTTAGTATGAAACAGATTCGGGATCTAGAATTAATTACTTGAGTGTGCTTATAGAAGAGAGAATACAGCTAAGTGGAAATAGTCTGCTTTGAGAAACCAGAAAAAAAAAATGTGTATTCAAGACTTCACTATGTTATGGCTCTTTCACTTGTTGACCAATTGAGATGATATGTAAGCGTGGGAATTGGCTGAGAAACTGAGAGGGTGTCATTAGGAGTCAAAAGATGAGATAGAATCCTGTAATTTTTAAATTTAGAGTTTTGTTTATTTGGCATTACTTGGATTCTTCGTTTGTGCTAGATACCTACCTTCAATAACTTGTCTTATTGTAAACATTTACCTTTATATAAACACTAATCTAACATTTTCCATTGACTTCCTGTTCTAAAACTGGTCATTCTTAAATGATCACGCACACGCTCCACCACTTGCTGGAAGCATTTATTATGAGGCTTTATTTGCAAGGAGGAAACTTTAAGAATGTGATAAGCTGCAGTGCCTTAAAGCTTAAGACACCACATCCTGACCCTTGTTCCCATTGTGTCTCCATCTCCAAATCTATACAGCGGAGATCATAGGATGAATATCTCAGGATAGTTTAAAGATGACTCAGTTAATACTTTGTGAAGCTCACAGGAAATTACATATTTCTTTATTATGGTTATGAGCACAAGAAAAAAATTTCAATACTGTCTCCTTTGAACACATGTCAGACATACTTCTAAATATATTTAATATAATTCAGGATATCAGTCAGTTGTTGCTCAGTTGTTATCCTAGGCTTGGAAAACAGGTGTGTTTTGCTGACAGTGCTGCCAAATTCACACATGGGCTGAGATATGAATAGTGGTGCTAATTACGCTTTGCAGAACTGGTAGCCAATTAATGTAATAAGAGAGTCCCACTAAACCACATCAGCCATGCTAAAAATAATATCATCCCAGTGGTGACTGATATGCTGATTTTATTTGCCTGCTGAGCTACCACAAGAGTATATTATGTTTTCTGACTTTACCTGTTATTGAAATTAGAATGGAATAAAAACAAAATTGAAATATATGAAGAATGTTTTCTACAAGACATGTTTTCAAAATCTAGGTTCAATTACTTCGTTTCATACACTGGAAAGGAGGGGTTACCTGGTTAAATCCCATAATAAATAAGACAGTTCAATGCCACAAACAAATAGGTACTAAATAAAATATTTTCTTGCATATATTAATTTAGACATTTACAGCTTGACAGATGAGCAGGCTGAACTCTTAGAATCTGAAATGTATGAGTGTCCTCTTTGTCTTGACCATTTAAGCAGTCAACATACTTTCACCTATAAAAGCAAACCACAAGCCCAAATGTATGTTCCAGGGCTATGTTTTCCAAACAGAAGTAACATACAGGCCTACTTTAATGGACAAAATTTTCACTCATTCTGCCCTTAGTAAATGAGTTGATACCATTTTAAGATAAGGGTACTTATATCTCTGCAAATGTAACTATGTATAAGCTTGTTATTCTTTTTTTTCTTTTTGAGATGGAATTTCGCTCTTGTTGCATAGGCTGGAGTGCAATGGCACGATCTCGGCTCACCACAACCTCTGCCTCCTGGGTTCAAACGATTCTCCCGCCTCAGCCTCCTGAGTAGCTGGGATCACAGGCGCCACCACGCCTGGCTAATTTTGTATTTTTAGTAGAGATGGGGTTTCTCCATGTTGGTCAGGCTGGTCTTGAACTCCTGACCTCAGGTGATCCACCTGCCTCGGCCTCCCAAAGTGCTGGGATCACAGGTGTGAGCCACCATGCTTGGCCTTGTTATTCTTATAGATAGAAAACAATGATAAAATCAAAACTGATTTACAAATTAAATGTTAAGAAAATTACTAAACCAATGAAATCCAAATTCTACACCGATTTAAGAAAACATAGCTGCTGACCCCAGTGCAACTCCAAGTCTTCAGTTTTGGTATCATAAACTCAATCTTCCTGTTTGTTTAGTCGGACCATTAAGAAATCATCATTCACCACATTTCACTTGGCTTTCAATTGGCACATGTGTGTCATTTTTATACTAATTCCCCCTCAGCTTTCTCTACATTAGCCCATGTACATTAAATAGTATCACTTGATGATGCAACAGGAAAATGAAAGCACAGACACTAACATGAAGTGGAAATACTCACTTATAAGGTGGTTATCCATGTGGTCCCAAGTATATTTCATACATTTTTTAGCTTATCATCAAAATAAATCACAAAATTAAAAAAATTCTCTTCTAAGGACTTCCTGACTCCATTGTCCTTATTTTTCTGGGTTTAGAAGTTTAATGCTGCAACATGACTTCAGCACCCAACTTTGACCCCTTCAGATTTTGTAGTTTCCTAGAAATCACATCTAGCATTTTGGACTGATGAATCCCATCATGGATTTTAGCTTTTCTGACTCCTGTAGCCAGAAAAGAAACAGAGAATAGGTTGAGTAAGAAGTGACACAGAAATATTCCTCCCACCATTCAGACTTTCTTCTGTTCATTGCAGTCTACTGGGAAGGCCACTCATCATCTCCTAGATGGATGACATCAACCATCATTTCCCTGCCTTCCTCCTCATTCCCTCTTTTTCACATTGCACATGACCGTCTGACCAATTGCTCTAAGCTGTGTGTTGGTAAGGATGATCACTTATTCTCAGTTGCTCACCAAAGAGTTTAAACTCTTTATTCATGCTTTCAAAGCTCTTCGCCATTTAACCTCAACTTACCTTTACCTCCCAAGCACCATCACCCCCTACAGTACACCATGGTCCAGCCAAATTGGATCACTGTATGTTCCCTGTGCTTTTCTACTTCTGCCCTTGCTCATGCCATTCCGCCTGCTGGTCATGCCTCATCCCCCATCTGTGCTTTCTGAAATTTGACTCGTGGCTTAGTGCCCAACTCAGATGCCTCGCCTCTGTGGCAAAAGCGTTCCCTGACCATGCCTGCTGGACATGATTCTCCCTTTGAGATTCTAGAGTACTTGGTCCTTCTCCCCATGGCCCCAATTTTATGTGGCCTCACATTATGGCCATGTGTGCATGGCTTTTCTATCTGTCCTTGTAGAATGTCAAGTCAGGAACCGCACCTAACTCACTTTCCATTCTCCTCACTGTCTAGCCCAATGCTTTTGGCATAGGAGAAACTAACTACTATTTTCTGTGTAAGTAGAAAACTGAAAATCACAATTCTAGAAGAGGTATGAGTAGACAGATTAATATAGTTCTAAGTAATAGATGGTATTTTACCTTCAAAAGCAGCAAATGAACTGGAGAAGTCTGATAAATTTTTCCAGGTTTCAGGCCTGGAAAATAACAGATAGTTATTTTCATTCGTGATCAATAACAAATTTAACAATTTGTTCAAAGGTAAAAAATGATCATTATAAGGAATGGGCAGCACTTCCCACTCACAAAATGAGAAGAGATATTTTATGCACATGCAGGAGATCTAATGAGAAAACAGAGCAATGGCCCAAGAATGTGGTCCAACAACATGTTATTAATCATCTAGAAACTACGTTTACAGAAAACAGCTGACTTTGGGGATCTATGCCAAAAACGCCTGTACTTTTTGGCAATCATTTTTTGCTGCCAAGCTTAAAACATGAATAACGAATTCACATCAGTTCATTTACCTCACTGACTGACTTTTTACTATTTATTTTCTCTCCATGTAACATATATTAGTGGGAAAATGAAAATACATAGAGATACAGTCTTCTACTAAACTCTGACATGAAGCTGAGGTCAAACTTATCATTTGCAGAAATGTTTTGGGTTTTAAATAAATAATTTTCTTCTACTGGCCCTGTTCATATCAACATGTTTATGAATGGGCACATTTTTCCTCTGGTGGTGGTGATTTTCAGTTGAGTCTAAATATATTGCTTTCTCCTTGTTACATCACTATTGGTTGCCAAATTGATGATAATAAATTTATCAAAAGAAGGTGCCTGCCACGTAGACATTCTTAGGTATGAGAAGGGCAACACAGTAAGAATGTCTTAGTCATGACAAGGGCTGCCTCTTGAAGCTGCCATGTGACTAACCCTAGTTGACCAGGGAATCTGCAAGTATGCAAATGGCTGCTTGATTCCTGGGAATCTGACCATTGTCAGTCAAAGGTTACTGCAGTTCTGGAAGCAGTGTGAGTAGCACACTGTATTGGTGAGAAACACATTGTTTTGGGGACAGTGTGGTACCCCCCAAGAAGCTGCAAAAAATGGGAAAAATTCTGTCCTCCAAAAGTTAAACTTTAAGCTCAAGGGACAGTAGCAGTGATATGCAGAATCGTGAGAGGGACAGCTTTCCCTCCAGGACTGACTAGTTTAGCGTCATAAATATGCAAAGAAAAGAGACTTGCCCGCCAGAAAGAGAGGATGTTTTGTCATTGAGGGATGTACCAGTGAGACACGTATTGGCTGTACCTTTCCAAGTGCCATGTGGGAAGAGAACATCCCAGTCAGTGGGTGTTTACTTTAGTATGCTGGTTGCAGTGGGTGTTTAGTATGCTGGCTAGCAGCACTGGCAAAGCCCCTGGTCAGATTACCCCTAATTTAGTAATTTAAAGAGTTGTAGCTAGAGCACTTTGGGTCCTATTGGTAAAACTGCCTCTACTGGCAGCTGCAGACACCTGGGCATCTTTACCTGATGCTCTTTGCTTTTGATTCACTGGCTCTTAGCTTTTGATTCACTTGGTAGATGCCTTCCTTCTGAAGGCAAATCCTTTTTCTTAATATAAGGAGATGTGCACGTTTTGCTTGCAAAAGAATTCTGGTTTCTGTGGCACATATTTCTTGAGTCAAAATTAAATTTGGTAACTCCTGACCTGGGTTAAAGTAAACGGATCTGTCTCCCGTTTGAGGCTGTAAAGCTGAGAGTGAGTCTCTGAACCGCGATCAAGCAAATCCACAAAGGAACTGCCATCTTGCGAGGCTGCCCAGAAGTTTAGCCAGATGGAGGCAGGGGGGAGTGATTGTTCTGAGCACATTCTCTGAAAGTGGAACACGCGGGGCCCACGCGTTTGGACGTTTGTGCAGTTTGCTCACTGCGCAGTGAGCGAAGCTGCCACCCGGCCTCTGCCTAGTTCTCAAAGCTGCACTCCCCAAGCAGGTCTACTTGGAGGAAGGGGCTTTTTTATTTCCAGTTTGCAGAAAGAGTTTGGTTTTGAATTAGAGTCCTTATAGTGATTGCAATACTCATGAAAACTGTTTCAGGGCAAGCTACTTTATGCATGTATTTAGAACCTCACAGGTCATGCCCTAGACCCTGAGCAAGGGTCTCCAAATATGTGGATCATTCCTCATTACCAGGACAAAATTAAAAGTGTGCAAATATATATATATATACAGTAAAAAGGAAGAAATAATAAATGTAAACAGAAGATCTTGTGAATTCACTCTGGAGATCAGAAGATCACTAGAATAGGGAAGATGGTTAAAATGGGCCCCTTTTTATCCTACTAACACATTCAAGAAAAATTGTGTCTGCATCCACTGAGAGATTCATCTTTTCTACTACCCATCCCACTGCATCACCCTAAACTCGGAAAGTCTTCTACTTGTCTATCTCAAATTCTAGTCACATCAACCTAACTTTTTTTTTTTTTTTTTTTTTTTTTTTTTTTTTTAAGATGGAGTTTCACTCTGTCGCCAGGCTGGAGTGCAGTGGCGCAATCTTGGCTCGCTGCAACCTTCGCCTCCTGAGTTCAAGCAATTATCCTCCCTTAGCCTCCTGAGTAGATGGGACTATAGGCACATGCCACCATGCCCAGTTAATTTTTTTATTTTTAGTAGAGACAGAGTTTCACCATGTTGGCTAGGATGGTCTCCATCTCTTAACCTCATGATCCACCCGCCTTGGCCCCCACAAAGTGCTAGGATTATAGGCATGAGACACTGTGCCCGGCCAACCTAACCTTTTTAAAGACACCCAATATTCTTCACAATAATGAATTCTAACAATTGGTATTTAGATAGGATTATAATCTTGACTATCTTTAAGCAATTAAATCAATTAACACCATACATTTTAAAAAGCTTAATTTGATAATTTCAAACATCGTACTGATAATTTTATTTTTGCATTTCTAAAAGGTACCCTCGGAGCCTACTGCAAAGATAAAGATTAATAAGTTTCTGAAAATGCCACTACCACTACTTACAATAGCTATAGTAATGTATTTTATCTTTTAACTGGCTTTAAAAAGAAGCTCAACTGACCAAGTCTATTGCAGAAATTGGTCATTGAGACAAATACTTCCTGCTCCATGACAGGTTTCCAGAAGTTTTGCTTTATTATCTTTGATCACTTTATCTGGTTGTTTAGGATATTTGGTGATAAAACTCCACTACTTTTCTTGTCTATCTCTGCATTTTTATAGCATTGGCACCAGACTCTGTCTGGCAGAGCAATTCCGTGGGGAGGATCAATTAGCCTGGTTATGACTCCAGAAGGTCTGTTCAAAGAGACAGAGCTCTGTATAAATAGGGTTAACCCCTCAGAAGTTACTGGAACGTCAACACTCACTTTGCATCTTACTGGAATGGTGTTCTTAGAGGCCAAAGGAGTGTCCTTTATATACACAGGAAATTTTAACAGGAAAATATTTCTTGTTTCTTTGGAGAAAATGATTTCTTGGGTTAGTATGATAAGGAAAGTGAAGGAAGGTACAAGGAAGAGTATCTTTCTATAGACTCTTGTTATCTGTTGAAGGAAGTCCTACCTTTTGAATACTTACTAATTACTGATATTTGACATGCACTGCTGAACTTTGGCAATTTTGGTTGCCCTCTTTCTATGCTCAGAACTACTTTTATATATACCTCTTATACCTCCTTAGACAGACACATAGAAATCATACACATAGGTTAAACAGACACATAGAAATCATAATTTTTAGGCAATTACACATCATGAGAGTCAAAGGACGGATTCTCATCGATTTAACTGTTAAGAACTGGTATAATCAACACAATCTATGGCAACAATGTGTGAATATAGTTGGTAGAAATTCAAGTATAAAGAAATGGTTTTCTGCCGGATGCGGTGGCTCACACCTGTAATTCCAGCACTTTGGGAGGCCGAGGTGGGCAGATCAAAGGGTCAGGAGATCGAGACCATCCTGGCTAACACGGTGAAACCCCGTCTCTACTAAAAATACAAAAAATTAGCCGGGCGTGGTGGTGGGTGCCTGTAGTCCCAGCTACTCAGGAGGCTGAGGCAGGAGAATGGTGTGAACCCAGGAGGCGGAGCTTGCAGTGAGCCGAGATCGCACCACTGCACAAAAAAAAAAAAGTAGAAATGGTTTTCATATTTTCCATTGAAATGCTAAATATTATTCATACATACATGCATACTTATACATTTAATGTGTATGTGTGTGTTTGCAAAGTGGGTACTCATATATTATTTTATTTTGATCCTTATAACAATTGTATGAATTAGGAAAGTAGATATTATTAGCCCCACTTGGTTTATGAAGAAACTGACTCTCTAACGTCTTAAATGGCTTGCTTAATAATGATCTTTCCACCGATCTCTAAATGTGTATATTTAACTGTTTATTTGACATATCTTGGATGTCTCCTAAAGAACTTAATTTGTCCAAGTGAATTCCTGGCTTTATCCCAAAGCTTTTCCTACCCATTCACCAGTCTTCAAAAGTAAATATCATCACCATCATTTCATTGTGTATGTTAGAAACCCAGGCATCATTCTTAATTTTTTTTTCCTCTTTTCGCAATCTCCTGCATCCAAACCATAATCAATATAACAGATATATCAGATACATGTCATCAATTCCAAAATACATCTTCTTTCCACTTGTCTCCATTGTCATTGCCTAAGTGGATTGCCATTATCTCTTGCTAGACTACAATAGTCATCTCTGACAGGTCGCCTAGATTTTACTCTCGCCTCCAGTTAATTCTCCATACAGCAGCTAGTGTGTTCTAAAATGTAAAGTGGATAATGTTCTGCTGCTGTTTAAAATCCTGCAATGGCTCCTCATTTCTCTTGGGATAAAATCTGTACTTTTTATTCTGACCTACACAGCGTGGTTCTGTCCAACTTTGTGTTGTGTCTCTGCCCCTTGCTCACTATACTCTGTCTACCCTAATGTTTCTTTCAGCTTCTTAAACATGCTGAGTTCACTCCTATTTCAGAACCTTTGCACAGTCTAGCCCCTCTGTCTGGAATGTTCTTGACATGATTATCTCATCACCTTTAGGCTTCAGCTTCAATATTACTTTTATACAGAGGCCTTCTGTAAAAACTGCATCCCAAGTAGATCCTTGCCATTATGTTTTATTTCATCACCTCTGTTTCTTTCACAGCATTTATTGCAATTAATATTTTTGGACTTGTTTGTGTTGGTTGCCTTCCTTACTTGATTGTGAGCTCCACTAGGGCAGTGGCTCTGTGTCTCTTTTTGCCATTCTGTCCTGGGCTCTTAGCAAACTGTCTTGCACATAGTAGGTGTTCAAGAGATATTTGTTCAATAAATGAACCACTTAATTGAAATTCCTCATAATAAAATGGGAAATTAAGCTTGTTGAGGTGAAGTGTTTTGCCCAGTGCAACATGGAGACTTAATGACTGGATCCATCCCTTTCCATATGAGGCATTGGATTTAGTTGTGCAATGATGCAAAGGTAGTGGAAATAGTTTCTTGAGCCTCTCATTCAGCTATTGGGTGAGACTAGTTCCATTTTAAGCTAAATGTTTGATTTAGGTAGGTAAAATGTTATGACTCTGTAGTTGGAATTTAATCAACCTCTTTCAACCTGTTTCTGAATGTGGGGACTCTGGCTTCCCTGTAATCACATATTCCTGATGACTCGACTGATGAGAATCATGTAAACCAAGAAGGAACTTCACTACTAAAGTTCATAATTTTTACAAGGATCATTCAACATGGTCAATCTGTAAGAGAACAATGCTTGATAAACGACTGAGAGAGCACTGCTTTTTCTTTTTCCATTCTCCTGTCTGGATCCTCCTGCAGAAATCACTGCAGGGGTCCTTCCTGACAAGAACTGAAATTGTTCTCAAGAGATAGCCTACCACACGATCAAAGCCTAGGACTAGCCTGGAATAGCTGTGGGGACAGAGGAGGCCATTGAGGCAATGCTTGTTGTGATTCAGCCTTGCATTTATAATTCTGACCTGCACAGCAGCTTGGCATATGGTATTTGCTCAGTGTTATAGTCAGTGTTGGTCCTCCTCCCTCTCAGATTCCTTTCATGGGGCCAGGGTGCCTGTTGGCTGCTGCTGTGAGCATTGGTTGCTAACAGTTTAGACTTGTCCCTGTCATTGACCTAGAAAGCTGCCTCATCTAGAAATGTTTGGGAGGTACATTTCTTGCCATGCCTACCCTTAACCGAGGGCAACTCCAAACCAATGACTGACAAATATGTGGATAAAAACATCTGGGCTTTTTGAGAAAGTGGGACGATTGTGGTGCTATTCATGCTACAAAATTTCCTGTAGACATTGGCTTAACCTGCATCTTCCTCTAGGTTTTTCTCCTGTTCTATCCTCCCATCACTCCCTTACAGGTTATACCTGCAAGCATGCCCTCAATCAGTCATTTGCACGATGTTCCCTGTCTCAGACTCTGTCCCTAGGGAACCCGACCTAGAACACTTAGAATTTGGGAGCAGTTGTAAATGATATAGTTGAGAGATTATCTTAATGGCTCAAACTGCTAATATCCCTGTAACCATATTTCAGGATACCAATGACAGTTCCCAGGAATGAGATGTACCTATAAAGTTCTTATTTTGAATTTCAGCCTGATCCATCGCAGTGGTAAAAGGATTGGCACTGTATGTAATACTTAACAACACCTCAATCTTTGAAGTGAAAACCGAATGGTCTTTTTGTTACTGGAAAAGGGTCCTGATCCACACCCCACCTCCAAGAGAGGGTTCTTGGACCTTGTGCAAGAAGGTCCAAGAAAGAATTCAGGGAGAGTCCATAGAGTAAAGTGAAAGCAAGTTTAAGAAAGCAAAGGAATAAAAGAATGGTTACTCCATAGGCAGAGCAGTGGCATGGGCTGCTTGACTAATTATACTTATAGTTATTTCTTGATTATATGCTAAACAAGGGGTAGATTATTCATGAGTGTTCTGGGAAAGAAGTGGGCAATTCTTGGAACTGAGGGTTCCTCCCTTTTAGACCATATAGGGTAACTTCCTGAGGTTGCCATGGCATTTGTAAACTGTCATGACACTGGTGGGAACGTCTGTTAGCATGCTAATGTATTATAATTAGCATATAATGAGCAGTGAGGACGACCAGAGGTCACTTTCGTCGCCATCTTGGTTTTGGCTGGCTTCTTGATTACAGTCCTTTATCAGCAAGGGCTATAAGAGAAAGACATATCTTTGCCGACCTCCTGTCTCATCATGTGACTTAGAATGTCTAACCTCCTAGGAGTGCGGCCCAGTAGGTCTCAGCCTCATTTTACCCAGCCCCTATTCAAGATGGAATCGCTCTGGTTCAAACGCCTCTGACATTTGAGTACTAAGTCATTCCCCTGTCAGTTAATTACAGACTAAGCACCCTTGACAATCCTATTTCATGTATCCCTAAAGAAGTTCATCTTGTAAAAAATAATAATAATGTGGCAGTTTCGCTAGCACACTGTCTCTTCAATTCTTCTGGTCTATCTTCTTCTGGTACTAGACCCATTTCTTGTTATCTTTTGTTATACGAATCCAGGAAAATTTAGTCCTAGAAATTCTGATTTAACACAGAAGAACCGGAAGAGGCTGGCATGCTCTTAGGAAATATGGTGACTAAACTTTAGCACTGGCTGAAGCTGTCCAGGAAGCAGATTCTGAGTGGAAATGAAGGCACGTGAAATTTAAGGAACTGGCAGCTGTGGAAGGGAAGAAAAGAAATTGAGACTGGGCAGAGGGAGAATTGAACTGCAATGCAGTCATGATGGAAGCCTCAGCCAACCCATGGGGAACTTTTTTTTGTTTTTGAGATGGAGGCTCGCTCTGTCACTCAGGCTGGAGTGCAGTGGCGCAATCTCGGCTCACTGCAAGCTCCGCCTCCCAAGTTCACGCCATTCTCCTGCCTCAGCCTCCCGAGTAGCTGGGACTACAGGCGTCCACCACCACGCCCAGCTAGTTTTTTTGTATTTTTAGTAGAGACGGGGTTTCAGCGTGTTAGCCAGGATGGTCTCGATCTCCTGACCTCGTGATCTGCCGGCCTCGACTTCCCAAAGTGCTGGGATTACAGGCGTGAGCCACCGCGCCCGGCCAGAACTTTGAGGCTGCAACGGTCCTTCAGAATTGTCCTGGACACAGCATCATAACAACTGTTCGTCAGACACGGGCTGCCCCATGAATGGGGTGATCTTGAATGTGGGGGCTCTCTTTAACAGAAGCAATACTTGTGGGGCGAGGACAGCGGACAGCTGTCTTCCTGCAGCACTCCCAGCAGCAGCAGACTAGTGCCTTCATTCCTAAAGAGAAATATGGGTGGTACAGGGACGCATACAGTCACTCTGTGGTTAGGAAGTCCTGAGACAGGCAGGGGCCTGGTCTGCTGCTCTAAGATTTACTTTATGTGGTCTCACTCTTTCAGGACACGCTTGACCTGAAAGCCTGTCTTCAAGAATGTAATTGGAAAACTCACACAGTGGGTAAGTTGCTGGCTTCGGCTGCTTTTAAGTTATCATAGTTGTGTGGGGCTGGATTTGAGCGTAGGCTTATTTCTATGGTGCCTCCTAGCTGCTGGTCCAAGAAGAAAATAGAGTTGTTTGAAGTCCTGGGTGTTCTATTAGAGGATGGTGTTTTTGTAACATAAGATTATGAATTCTATTCCTGGGATTGTATGATTTATATTTAGCTAGGAGCTGGGCTGGCTGTGTGTCTTTGACCACATATCTATTAAAAGAAAGCCCTGCGCTATAAGAGAAAGGCTTATCACAGCTTCTCCCAGTGTCTTGGAAACCTTGAAAGAAAGAAGAATATTTGAGAAGCGAGAAACTTAATAGACATTTAAGTAGACATGAGACAAGACTCAGAAAAGTGTCAATAAAGTTAAACATGTCAACTAATTAATTTGATAGAATATAACACTTCCAACACTTTGTATTTTCATTTCCATTTTAAAAAATGCATATTTTCTTATAGGCCTTATATTTCTTCTGATAAAAGTATGTCTACAGTGAGCACCTCTTTCAGTAAAATGGAAATGATAGATGACCAGCTATGAAATTTTAAAATTATAGGTTATAAAACATTTTACAAATTGCTACCCACACAGAGTACTTGGATAAATGATACATGTTTGAGTAGCCCATCAAATTGCAGCAGATTTAATCTCATCTCCAGACCTTCTTTAACCCTCTAACTAAATGTCTGGTAACCCAGCACAGATATGAAAATGGTTTAGTATAGAGCCAAAAAACCAATAGAGGATGTCTGTTCAGTGTACTTGGGTAGCACATTTAGCATTAAGGATTTCACAAGCTTCTCAGTGATCTGTTCAGAAGCAATGAGCCTTTTCATTTTAATTTAGACACTACCTCTAACAGCAAATAACTCTGATAGAACTTTAATTTTACCATGGCTCGTGGCCCTACTAGTGAAACGTGCTAACAAGTCCCCAGTCAGAAAAGCAGAGTTCCGAAAGGGACTTGAAAAATTCTACATAGTTTGAAGGTTCCTGGGAAAGGGGTGGACCCTGCCCTTAGGTGGTAGGCTTACCTCAAAACTCACAATATGAGGCTATTTCTTTCTTAGCTTTTTTTTTTTTTTTTTTTTTTCTCAGCATGAAAATGTAGTAGAGAAAAGAAATGGTGTTGCCCTTTTGCATATCCATACTGGAGAACCCAATAAAATCCTGAAAGACCTAATAAGATTTAGCTTTCCAGCAATATAAATAATTTAATCAGATTAATGACATTGTTCTACCTGAGGGGTTCCATAATTAGTGGATTATTGAAGCCACGTGAAAGTTGTCTGCCATTAGCACCTGGAGGAATTCCTGTTGTCTTAGAGCGTGGAATTGAGCAGTATGAATATTCCTGTCATGCAAACTGTAAAGATAATAAGCCGCTGGCATTTTGTAAGCTATATAAATCCACAGATTTCACATTAAATATTTAAGGCACAGGAGGTGTTATTTGTTAGGCTATAGATAAAGGGAGTTCAACTGCCTCAGCCCTTTCCCTTTCGGGAAGTCTCTCTCTTTGTCAAAGGTACTTTCAAATCGTTACTATTGTGTTTCACCCCCTCCTTTAGTTTGTATATTGCTTCAGTTCCTCTGGAGATATTAGTTGGATTTTGTATGAGAAACATTCAAAATATTTTAACAGAAGGCTTGTCCTTTTCATATGAAAAGGAAATTAATACCAAGGGTGCAAACAGATATGAATCAAGCAGTATATGAAAATATAGTAAATGCTAGAAAGCTATGAAAAGATCATCTCGTTACTGTATTCCTAAAATATTTAAAATACCAAGTGTTTTTTTAGCTTTATGGGTTTCATTCCTCTTGTTTATGTGTTCTTTAGCTATGGGAAAAAGGACTGGCCTTTTCATGTGCACCTATGATTTAGTTTTTTATATCACTGTAAGACCTTTCATGTAAACAGAATTCCTAAATCAGAAATTAAAAATACTGCCTGAGACTGTGTGTCTAAATGGTTGGGGCAGAAAATACTGTCACTATAGCTTATGGAGAGAGATGACACAGCCAATTTGGCTGGATGTGCTGCTGAGATAGGAAGTTTCCAAATTAGAGCACTTCTCATTTGGTAAAGGTGCTGCTTCCTTAATTGAGTTCCGTTCACTTAAGATAACTTATCAGTCGGGTTTTGTCAGGAGAGGGACAGAAGACTCAAATGGGTAAGTTGAGGAGAGATGAATGAAGCGACTATTTGGACACACATAGGCAGGGTTAAGGGAAGCAGCAAGCAATGGTGAAGCACCCCAAGGTTAGCAAGAGTGGAGAGCCCTTACCACATGCAGGCCTGAAGGGGAAAGGGGTGCAGGTGGTTACCAGTCTCCTACAGCTGCAGAGAAGCACTGCCCAGCAAGAATTAACATGAATGATCACTGCCAGCGGTGGACCAAAGCTGCTGCCAACCCAAGGCCTTGCAGGGAAATAACTGGTGGAATAAATACCCCCAAACCTCTTCCCTCTCACTTTCCGTGCTGTTACCTCCCATTGACTGGTCCTAACTGGAAACCAGAGGATAAGAGAGCCTGTTGTTGCTACCCGTGGAAGCTGGGCTCCCAGACCACACAGCAGGGTGGGAATGGGTGAGAATGGAGCTGAACGGCAAATAGGAATATTTGATGCAATCATATTTAAAAATACTTGGCAGAGTTCTTTTAATATGAGGCTTTATGTAGACAACTGATGCATTTATGAGAAGAGTGATAGAATTTATATAATGACATGCTGTATAAATTTATAGCATTGTTAACTTAAGTGGGAAAATCTGTTTGTATATAATCTGCATATACCACAAAATACCACTCATGTTTCCCTAGAGAATTTATGAAATTATTAGCCACTTAGTGGTATAAGAGTATCTCAGTCATAATCACATCCAGATTCTTATTTCCTTAGACTGGTTCAGTATCATCTGCCTATCTGATGTGGTATGGTGGAAAATATTAAACGACAGTCTGTGTTGAAGTAAACGGGATTTATATTAGGGCTTTTATATTCATTAACGATTTTCCCTATTTCTGCAATTGTCTGAAGTTCATAGGTCAAATACTGAGTTTTTATAAGTACTTCTATAGCACTGACTATCTTTATTTTAAAAGCATTGCTGGGCCCACGTGCAGTGGCCCACGCCTTAATCTTAGCACTTTGGGAGGCTGAGGCGGGGGAAATCACTTGAGGTCAGGAGTTCGAGACCAGCTTGACCAACATAGTGAAACCCCTGTCTGTACTAAAAATATAAAAATTAGCTGGGGGTGGTGCTGCACGCCTGAATCCCAGCTACTTGGGAGGCTGAGGCAGGAGGATCGCTTAAACATGGGAGGCGGAGGTTGCAGTGAGCTGAGATCATGCCACTGCACTCCAGCCTGGGTGACAGAGAGAGACTCTGTCTCAAAAAAAAAAAAAAAAAAAAAAAAAGTTACTTGACATAGTGCAATGTTAGTGTTCAGTGAAATTTGCTCTCTCACATAAGCCTTGAAGTTTTTAATTATCAATTAAAGGTATCCCCTTCTTATGTTCTCTATTCTCTTCAGTGGGAAATATAAGAGATTTTATACACATCCCAGAGTTTTTGAAAGGGAAGGTGTCAAATTTTCCTAGGCAAAGTGTTACTTTAAAAAATTTCTCTGCTTTGCTGAAGCAATTGATTCTATAATTTTTTTCTTTTGTTTTTTGAGACAGAGTCTTGCCCTGTTGCCCGGGCTAGAGTGCAGTGGTGTGATCTCGGCTCACTGCAGCCTCTGTCTCCTGGGTTCAAGTGATTCTCCTGCCTCAGCCTCAAGAGTAGCTGGGATTACAGGCAGGTACCACCACACCTGGCGAATTTTTGTATTTTTAGGAGAGATGGGGTTCTTGCCTTGTTGGCCAGGCTGGTCTCGAACTCCTGACCTCAACTGATCCATCAGCCTTGGCCTCCCAAAGTGCTGGGATTATAGGCATGAGCCAAAGCACCAGGCCAGGTTCTAGAGTTTCTTATATTCATCTGTTTATATTCTTCTTTACACTCCTTATATATTTCTCCATAATTTTGTTCTAGGTGTGACATCTTTCAGTGTGCCCTTTGTCTTTTCATATTCTCATTCACAGTGGCTATGTATTGCTATAGCTTTTTTTAAAAAAAATTTTTTTAAGAAGGACAAGGAGAAGGTACATTTTTTGCCTAGTAATAAAGGATTGCACTTACCTTATATTATCTTCCTTGTATGGAGAACTATGGTATACATAAAACTGCGGGTTAACACCTGGGCTGTAGTTTCTTCTATGCAATTAATTCATACCTTTGGTATCACTTGCAAATTTTTCCATGGAACAGCAACAGGCAACATGTTCCTTGTTCCACGGAACAGCACAGGCAACATGGAGAAGTAAAATGCCCATGGAGATTAGTGCATTCTATGTAGTTCACAGGAGCAGCAGGAGACCTTCGGAAACTCCTAAACTTGCAGAGATGTTTTAACTGAAGGTCTTTAAGATTGCCACATCATGTAAAAACTTTTGTAGAGATAGCAGATGACCTTGGCATGCTTAAGATGGGTTTGTGGTTTGTGTGCTTGAGGACCATGCAATTAAAAATATTTATGTAACTGTTCTTCAGAAAGCCTTGGGACATTAGCATGAGGTTATAAATTACCGTAACTTTCACAAAAGCCAGAGGGGCTGAGCTTGTCGATGGGGTGGTCCTGGAATTTATCTACATAATTGTTGCATCTTTGTCAAGTTTTGAAGTCACCAGGAGGACATCCCAGGCAACAAGAAGTTACCGGTGGGCTGATAAAGCAGTTGAGTTATAATATGGATCTAATTGTTCTCTGAGCAGCAATTGTAAGACATATGTCAGAAATTTATCACCTCCTTTTTAGAGACCTCCAATTAAATAACGTGCCAATGCTCACTTTCATCTTCCTGGCGCCAGTGGTGGTCTAAACAAATCATTTCTAAACAAATATGTTTTAAAACCTTTTACTCTATTTAAAATGATAGGCTTGACTAAGTAATTCTTTATCAAATTATAGTGCTGCGTTTTGCCCTGTCTCTGTCTCCGTTAGAAGAAACCCCTATTTTTAGAGATTTGTAACTCACATTTCCTTGAGGGAGGAAACTTGGCATTCAAACTAGTGGGAGGGAGTGATGGTTATTCGTTAGGATTACTTGTTTCTTATTTTTTAAAGTGCCTTATTTCCAAACAGAATTATAGAAAAGCAAACAAAAGCCTGAAGTAAGTTCAGGGCTATTTGGTTTTCACCAGTAGCTTGAGCTTTAATTACATAACTCAAGAATAAAAATGATACACTACTGAGAAAACTGTACCCAAACTGTGCTGTGCATGGGAATATTTTCCGACTCTTTCTCCTTGTAATCAGCCAAATTTCTCCTATTCTCTCCCTTCCTCTTCCTCTCTCTTTCACAAAGTCTGAAGTCCTTGTAATTCTGTTTGACTTAAATCCTTCTCCAGTTCCTTCTGTTATCCATGTTTTTCGATTCTTTTGTTACTCTTCAGTATCATGTGGATAAAAAATAATGTCTCCGGCTGGGTGCGGTGGCTCACGCCTGTAATCCTAGCACTTTGGGAAGCTGAAGCAGGCAGATCACGAGGTCAAGAGATTGAGACCATCCTGACCAACATGGTGAAACCCCATCTCTACTAACAATACAAAAATTAGCTGGGTGTGGTGGCATACACCTGTAGTCCCAGCTACTTGACAGGCTGAGGCAGGAGAATCACTTGAACCTGGGAGGCAGAGGTTGCAGTGAGCCGAGATCACACCACTACACTCCAGCCTGGTGACAGAGGGAGACTCTGTCTCCAAAAATAAATAAATAAATGAAGGAAGGGAGAGAGAGAGAGAGAGAGAGAGAGAGAGAGAAAGAAAGAAAGTTTCTGTTTAAAACATCTGGAATAATTTGTAGCAAATAGTAATTTTTGAGTTAAACATTGAATTATTTGAACACTATAATCTGGAAATTGTATAGAAATGTTTATCTCCTATCCCTTGGGCAGCATTGTATGGGGGACAGGGGTCATTAATTTGATAGTCTTATCTAATGGAGCCAGGTGGAATGTTACCTGTGGGGTGATTCTTATCCAAGATCAGGGATTTGGGCCAGAGTAAAAATGCCAGAGGTTTTGTATTGAGCAACAGGTTGATGTCAACATGGATGCAAGGGAGCTGTGAATCAAAGGGGGCAGTTGAGGTTCTGGGATCAAGGGACTGACCCAAATGGATGAAGTTGAGGGTAGAGACAGCATGAGACGAAGAAACAGTGTGGGGGAAAGGCAGATGTGGACCAGTGTCTTTGGCCATCCTTTTATATGTTCCAATGTGTATTTGTGTACAGGTGAGCTAGATTCAGAATTGTGAGTATGGGCTGGGCCCTGTTGAACTGATCCCAAAATTAAACTTGACGGCTTTATTTGTATTATTAATTTCTTTTGATAGTGAGTTGCTGTGTAATAACGTGGCTTGTCAGAGTATGTGTATGTTTTCTGTGGGTTTGTGAAAATTGTAATGTATTATTAATTTTTGGTTGAAGTCTGCCACAAATTTGTGGCAGGATCAGTATATCAAGAGTGATTTGGGAGTCACAGATTCAAAGTTTAGAACAAAGCTGATTTAATGAACAAATTCTTCCTATCAGGATAGCCAGAAAAATATTTAAAAACATCTTCTTATAGGTAAGGAACTAAAACTCGAAAGAGTGAAGAATAACTGCGTTAGAATCTAGGGGCGTTCAGAGCCCAGGGCTGAGCTTTTGGCTACTTTACTTCTGGGGCTATTTGTTCATTTTCCAGGAAATGGCTGCGAAGCTTGACAGGGCTCAAATGTCAAATGGTGGGGGCAGGAACTGGAGTCCAGGACCCCAAAGGGCTGGGATAGGGGTGAGCCCTCCATGTTTTGGGTTAAGAATCTAAGAACTGATCCCTAATAATAAAAGGAACTGGGAGAATTCATACCTTCTTGAGACTGCAGCTCAAATGTAAATAATACCAGTTTCTGAAATTAGAATGAAATGAATTCATATTGCTAGTTCTTCTAGCTACAAGCCAAAGTCGAGTTTAAATTCTCTTTGGTGGAAGATGTCATCATCCTACATATCAAATTATTTCTACAAATAATTTTTCAAATAAAATGCTTGGCAAACAACAAAAAGTAACCAGATCCCTAAATAGTCAATAAAACATTAGCAAAAACAGCAGAAGAAACAGGCAAAATAAACAAACCCACAGAGGCTACAGATCCTGAAGTTGTCATAAAGAGATTTTAAAATAACAATGCTTGTTACATTTAAGAAGATGAAAAACAAGATTGAGAATATTTGCAGAAAACAGGAAGCTATTAAAAAAAAGGAACCAAATGGAAATTCTAAAAATTAACGGTATAAGGCCAAATTTGTGGGTTTAGTGGATAGGGTATTGAACATATTAGACCCAAATAAAGAAATAATTCACACACTGGAAAGTAGGTCAGAAGAAAATATCCAGATGGAAGTATTTAGTGACACAAGGATGGAAAATACAGAAAACAGACAAAAGACATAGAAGATATGGTAATAGTCTAATATGCTTGTAATTGGAGTTTTGAAGGAAGGGAGATAGAAAACTGGAAAAAACAATATTTACAGAGATAATGGTTGACACATTTCCAACTCAATTGAAGACATTAAGCCATATATTCAAGAAGTACTATTTTAGCAGCATAAATGAAAAAAAAATCTATCTTTAGATACCTATCTAATCTAGAAAAATCTTATAAGCAGGCAGAGAATAAGAGATTGCTAAAGTAGCAATAATTAAACCAATAGCTGATTTCTAAGTAAAATCAAATATAAAATCAGGAAAAAACTTATGAGTAGATTTAGTGTCCAGGGAGCTGGAACTGACAGGTAGAGTAATAGATGAAGACAGACAAGAAGTACTGTGGGGAGATATAAAAACCCTAAAGTGAAATAACTCGACTGGGTGTGGTAGCTCATACCTGTAATCTCAGCATGTTGGGAGGCCAAGGTGGGTGGATCACTTGAGGTCAGGAGTTTGAGACCAACCTGGCCAATGCAGTGAAACCCCTTCTCTACTAAAAATACAAAAATTAGCTGGGTGTGGTGGCACATGCCTGTAGTCCCAGCTATTCGGGAGGTTGAGGCAGGAGAATTGCTTGAACCTGGGAAGTGAAGGTTGCAGTGAGCTGAGATCATGCCACGCCACTCCAGCCTGGGCAACAGAGTAGACTCTGTCTCAAAAGAAAGAAAGAAAAAAAGAAATAGCACTCTGGTACAATTTGAGATTTGTATATGTGCAAGCGACTGCATTTGTGTACTCTTCCTAACACCTTCAACAACTAAGCATGTCTCTGTTGGTCACAGATTTCTGTAAATTGGTTTTTTATCCTGGTCTCTGGAGCTTTTTATTATTTAAGGAAAAGAGAGACGTTGCATAGCTGTGTTCCTAATCCTTTCACAGATTATATTGGCTTACATGGATCTTTTAATAGTTTATAATTGAGAAAGTAGCATTAACCTATGCCTTGCCTTGCTTGACGTAAAAGAGCACACTTAAGCCCTGTCTGAAATAAAGGTGGCCCAAAGCAGTCAGCATCATGCTATTCAGAACTCCAAGATGACTGCACCGTGCTTTATATTTAAGAAAGCAGAAAGGAAACTCATCCCCCAAAACCTGGGTCAAAAATATTTAGTATGAACAAATATTTGAAAAATATTATGATTTGTATGTTACTACCAAGGAAAGCATCCTTGAGTTCCACACTCCTTGAAGTGAAGGATTGGTCCTGTGTTAATATTTGCTTATCAAAATGAAAATGTTCTCTCCCGCCTCTTTATAAAACCAGTGACTTGTAACCATATTCTAAAGGAAGTCTTCTCAGCTGTCTAAGTGCTAAAAGCAATCTCTCAAAATTTCCGAGTCATTGTAAGAACCAGTATGTTGTATTTTAAAAAAGTATCTCAAATAATACCATGCTTGTTTCAGACCTTTTGACAACTTCCAATTGCATCTCTTCTCATCATATTGCCTACACAATCTACGTGATTTGGCCCTGTCTACTTCATATCAGCATGAAGAATGCAAGCCAAAGAAAAGATTTTGGCAGATGAAAGGCTGTAATTAATGAAGGTGTTTATGATGAGGCTTCAGACAACTTGATTGCCAAACATTGTATTTGAAATTTGAGATGCCCCGTAATAAAGGTAGACTCCGTGAGTATTTTCCAAATAAATCCATTTCAGATAAGGACAAATGAGTAATGCCTAAAGCCGTTGCAGAAAAATAATCAAGAATTAGTAGGACTATATGCCGCTGACCCAAATCAGGAGGACAAGCATAAGTGTGGTACTACACAGACTCAGGACACAACGTCTTTTCTTGGAGCTTTCCAAACAATTGCAAACCTATGCGAGATGAAAGGAAGACTTTTCCACTCATTTGAAGAGTGCTGCAGCTTTGCAGAGAAACACTTGGTTGGAAATGAAGATGGACACGTAAGAGTGTCTTGATTCTATTATGTAGCTGGTTCATTGATTCAGAAAAAAATGAAAAAATATGGAAGCAGATGACCATCTAATCTAGCATTCCATGACCAGTGTTTTCTTTGTGTAAATCCTTAATGCTAAAGGGATCAATGTTAGAAACTGTTCTATGCTGATCATTAAACTAAGTGATAATCTTTATAATCCCTTGGAATAGAAATTCTGTGAGACGTAGTGTGATGGGAAGTAGAGAGGAAAAAACATTCAAGGACCCTTTGAAGGCCTTGGCTTTTTACCATCTGCTTGTTGATTCATTGGTCCTATTTTTTCCTCATCTGTTTATTTGCATAGCAGCACCAGCTGCCCCCTCAAATTTGAATTGCTTGACTTAATCAGACAGGCCCCTGATTGAGAACTGAGTTACAAATTGGCAGATGAATACCAAATTGTTTTTAATAAGACACACAGTTCTGGGTGCTTTGTGCCTGTGCTATAACTGTTTGTTGGCAGCTACAATAACCAGCAGCATTCCTTTCATCTTGAAGAGAAAGGCAAAAGGCATTCAAAAGAAGCCTTTGAATTTGGTACTCAGAAATTCCACTCATCTGCCTAATGTTCTTTTTTTTTTTAATTAGAAGGATACACATATGACTTAATTAATCAAGCCTGTCTTAGGGAATTATGCATTTATTAATGGTTTCTGCAGTCAAGCACATTATTAAGGGATTTGTGCTAAGCACCTGACATAAAGCAGACTAATTTTGCTTGCTTTGCTTAATGTATTGAGAAACGGCATGTTGATCAGATTTCAAAACATTCAAGCTATGAACTAATGTCCTATTTAGAGGGTTTAAAAATTCAGTGCTTTGGCAATCCAGCCTTATAATGCTTTCTTTATCAGGCAATCCCCAACCTGAAAGGAAGAATGACTTGATGGAGAGAAAAGCACTAAAGAATGAAAAGAAAGGAAAGAGTAGAGGGGAAAGCTGCCTCCCATCCCAGGGCAGGGCAGGGCAGGGCAGGGCCAGGCCTTAGATAATTGAATTTGTTGTTCTTTCCTCCAGTCTTTCCATAGTTTTTGATGATCACATCTGAACTGATATTGCAAAGACCCCCACTGGCTATGTGAATGGCTGAAATGGCTGCATTGCACCTACTCTGTCATATAGACTTTGTCAGGGTTGAGTGTGTAAATCCATATTCACATTGCTGATCTCCTTGTAGTCTGAGCTCCTTAGATTACTGATCATTTTATAGTTTTTATTCATGACAGTGATTAAAAATATATTATCTGGCATGGGCGGTACCATTATTAAAAGGACATTACATGTTGAACCAGGAATTCCTCTACACAAACTACAAAAATTTAGTGCACCAAAGTTCTCAGTAACCAAAAAGTAACACAGAAACACATTACAGAATGCTCTGTATACATCTACAGTGAAAAGTAATGATTTGACCAAGTGGAGAACAAATCTCATGAATTTGGGGAATTTTTCAAAGTGTTTCACTTTTAGGGAAGAGTGGCCAGCTGATGTCAGGGAAGGGTAGCTCCTCATGAGTTGCAAATATTAAAGCCTTGCCAGTCAGTACTGTCCGAGGAAAGCAGAGAACACAGAGGACCTGGGTGCAGTGTAATTCAGTAGATAAGAGAAATACCTCAAGAGCCAAAAAGCTGACTGAGATTGGAATCCTGGCCCTGACACTTAGCAGCTGAGCAACTATGCACAGCTCAGGTAACCTCTCTAAACTTCAGCTCTAGAATGGTCATCATTGTGTCTCCTATCTAGATTTGTTGTGACGATTGAATGAGATAAGACAAGTAAACATTCAATGTGTATTCACATTGTTGTTATTCATCAGTCATCAGCCACATCTTAGTGCACATTTATTGTAGGCAAATTCAGTTATACCATGTAATGCTTTTCTACCTGCTGGCTGATAGAAACCTCAGTTCAGAACAATTGCTCACCTCTGGCAATTACTCTGGTAAAATCCAATTAGGGCTTTGCTGTATGTATTTTCTGTACTACAAAGCTGGCTTCATCTTTATGTTCTTATCTTTATTAACCTTTAATTCTAATTGTCTTCCTTATTTTAAAAAAAGTAAGTACATATTTCTTTCCTTGAAATGTTCCCCCTTCTCTCCTGTTCCTGGTTAACGTCTATTTATGCCTTATCCAGCCCAGCACTTTTCCCACCTGTTAGATTGGGTCACATCCTTCGTTTTACACTGTCATAACACTCCAGTTTTCTTTCTTTTCTTGTTGCCATTTAAAGTGTGTAACCATGTCACAAGGTGGAAAAATCTTGTTACTTTCACAGGTCGCAGTAACATTCCCCTTAGGAAAAGCACTTTTGGGAAAATGCTTCAGAGTGCATTCAGAGTTGAAGCAAGCTCCTTGAGGGACTGGAATTGGTCTGTACTATAGGCTCAGCAAGGGGCGATATCTGTCCTAGGAGATAGAGAAAAATCTGGAACTCTTGCTGAGTTATCATATTTGCCATTCCATATTCTATGCATTGTACTCAATAATGGAATTGAAACAAGAGGAAAATAAGGGACAAGGGAGAAAGTGGTGAGATTGGAGGAAGGTTGTGTACTATGCACAGGGAACCAACCCCTTCTTGGGATCCAACTGATACCATCAATAATGACCGCCAATATTACAATTGCTTGGGTTAGATGATTTTATTGTGGAAACTGAAGAAGGCAGGCCCAGTTTAATGGAGGAATTACAGTGTGGCTTGATCAAGGCACACAGAGGGAAATCAGTGCCCCAAGAGCCAGATGACTGTAAAGCTTCCCTATTCCCCTACAGAATTGGCGGAAATCTTGGGGGAAGACTTCTGTTAGTCATGATCATGGCATGGGGGTGAAGAGGGACAGTTCAAGATCTCAAAGGGATGGAAAGCCCTGGCTGCCACATAGATTGCATCTATTCATATGATTATTATGTAATATTTGTCCCCATTCCATGAGTGCTGAGATTGTGTCTATTTTGCTCATCTTTAATTTCCTGGCCACTAGTTCATTTTCTGGCACATAATAAGTTCTCAATAAATATTTGTTGAATGAATCATTATTGTACATCTCTTTAGGTTCTTTTGGAAACATAGCTTGGAAGAAGGAAAGTTGGAAAGAAGAAATGAAGAGAGAATAAGTGCAAATACATTATCCAAGCTTACATAGCAGGTTAGCCATGGAGTCACAGTTTAAACATAGTCCATTCCTAAGCCTGTTTGCTTATACATTAATGTAGTATTGTTATCCTCATGTTTACAGACAAGGATTTTGAGATTCAAGGAAGTTCAGGAATGTGGTTAGGATATACAGTTAGAAGAATAGGGAGCTGGGATGTGAATCCTAATTTGTGTGACTCCAAATCTTATTTTATTGCACTATATTTTATTAGGAATTTTCAGTTGTTAGATGGCAGAAGCCTAAGTTACATAGGCTTAAACACAATAAGGAATTGATAGACCCTTGTAAGTCCTGAGGAAGATCGTCTGAGGCACAGCTGGATCCAGGAGTTCTAAACTATGTTATCAGGGCTTTGTTTTTCTCAGATAGACTTTCTCCATATGACTGACAGCTCAAGAGCCAAATACTGCTATCTTAGCAACCTCAAGGGAAAGGAAATATTCGTCCTTGATACTCTGGTTGAGTGGTCCCTGAAGTTGTCTGACTGGCTCAGCTTGAGTCCTATCCCACCCTGCCTAGGGAAAAGGGGTTGGAGAGCTATGATTGACCAGCTTCCTTCATCTGCCCAATTCTTTAGTAGAGAAAATAAGGCCCACGTAGTCAAGCCCACCATAATCAGACACACTGAGGGAAGGCTCCAAAAAGGAGGGAGAGTGAGGCAAATGAATAAATGACAGATGTTTACTCCCACTTGTTTCTGATGCTGTAGAGAAAAAAATGCCTAAGAGCGTGGGTTTTTGGATTATATTCTTGCAACTAATTCCCAGTTACTTCACTTTCCATATGTGCCTCTTGAGCAAGTTACTTACCCCTGTGAACCTTGGTTATTTTCTTTTATAAATAACCTTTAATACAATGTTGTAATGGATAAATGAGTGCATGCATGCAAAGCACTTACCACGGTATCTAGTTTATAGAATTACAATTTTATCATTACCATGAGAAACATGAAAGAATTTAGGTGTGTAGTGGTTTTGTGCAGTTGTACATATCATGGGATTAAAATCTTGAGATTACCTTAAAGTAAGGAAATAGTCATTGTGGAATCCTAATAAGTCCCCCCCCCTTCTTTTCTTTTTTGGAGACAGAGTCTCGCTTTGTTGCCTAGGCTGGAGTGCAGTGGCACCCCCAATCTCCTGGGTCCCAGCCTTCTTAATAGCTGGGGCTATAGGCACACACCATCACCATCGGCTAATTTTTGTATTTTTGGTAGAGATGGGGTTTTGCCATATTGTCCAGGCTGGTCTTGAACTCCTGGCCTCAAATGATCCACCTGCCTTGGCCTCCCGAAGTGTTGGGATTACAGGCATGAGCCACCGTGGCTCCTAATAAGGATTTTACTATTGATTTCCATCATCAATACAGCGTATGCTTGTAAGCCCCTTGGGGACCTTGTTTAATCAGTTATTTGTACCGTCATTGAGACTCTTAGATGATCTTGGTTCTTTCTCTTCATTCTAAAATAATTTACCTTAAGTTCCCTTCCTTTTAAGAACAAAAAGTGTTGACAGCAACCACCACCCTTCCCTTTACCTTATTTTTCAAGGTGTCATACATAAACCATGTTACCAAAAGACTTCTTGAAAGAATGATTTGCCTTTGTTTCTTCTCCATTATTTCCTAAACAACTCAGTCTAGCTTCTGCAGACATCAGTGCATCACTTCAACTGCTTTCAGGAGAGCTATAATACCTGGCCTGGTGGTCAGGGGACATATTAAAGAACTTATTTCGCTTGATTTCCAAATCTGTGTCTCTGGACAGGCAGGCCTCTCCCCCTCAATTCCAGATTGATACATCTGAGTGACTGATACATTTGTCATCATGAGAAGGGCACTGTTGGGAAATGAAATAGGCAGCCTGGCATGGGACTTCGGCATCCCCATCTTACTCCGGGTGAGTTCAAGGGTGGTAGACAACATTGTTCCTTTATGCTGAACATCATCTCTAAGCTGCCTCAGGACTAATGGTAATAATGACCATTAGTCATTATTTTGGTTTCTAGTAAGAAAGTATACCCTGTCAAAAAGATCAATTTATATGACGTTATCAGCTGTTATTAGCTCTTAAAAGAGCTAAGTTATCCCAGCACTTTGGGAGGCCGAGACGGGCAGATCACAAGGTCAGGAGATCGAGACCATCCTGGCTAACACGGTGAAACCCCGTCTCTACTAAAAATACAAAAAAATTAGCCGGGCGTGGTGGCGGGTGCCTGTAGTCCCAGCTACTTGGGAGGCTGAGGCAGGAGAATGGCGTGAACCCAGGAGGCGGAGCTTGTAGTGAGCCGAGATCACGCCACTGCACTCCAGCCTGGGCGACAGAGCAAAACTCCATCTCAAAAAAAAAAAAAAAAAAAAAAAAGAGCTAAGTTGTGGCCCCTAGAGAATGTGACATATAAAAGATACATTTTAAATAATAATAATAAAGGGGTATTTGGAAGGACTGGAGCACATTTCAGGGAGTGGGAGTGCAAAGTATGGATACTGGGAAGCACGATGGGAGAAGTAAAGGTCAGTGCAAAGTATGGATACTGGGAAGCACGATGGGAGAAGTAAAGTGTTTCCTATACTTTGTCCTGACATCTACAGTAACAAGAAAAACAGAGACCACCACTGCTTATTGGAATCATCCTATATATCAGGCACCTTACCAAATGCATTACATGCACCACCTAATTTAATCCTCACAATAACTCTGTGAGACAGACAAAACTGAAGTTATTAAAAGATAAAGCAAATGGCTGAAGCTCATGGAACAGGTAAAATGGCTAAGCTTAAGTTTGATTCATTTGTTTATTTAATGAATAACTTTTCAGTGACTATTGTATAAAAGGCACTGTTCTAACTTTTGGGTAAAACAGTGAACAAAAGATTTCCCCTCAAGAGGTTTATATTCTAGTATGCGAGAATAAAAAAGTAAAGCATGGAATCTTCTCAAAATTTCTATCGACTGGGTGCAGTGGCTCATGCCTGTAATCCCAGCACTTTGGGAGGCCGAGATGGGCAGATCACGAGGTCAGGAGATCAAGACCATCCCGGCTAACATGGTCTCTACTAAACACACACACACACACACACACACACACACACACACACACACACACACAAATTAGCCGGGCGTGGTGGTGGGCGCCTGTAGTCCCAGCTACTTGGGAAGTTGAGGCAGGAGAATGGCTTTAATCCAGGAGGTGGAGCTTGCAGTGAGCCGAGATCGCACCACTGCACTGCAGCCTGGGCAACAGACTGAGACTCCATCTCAAAAAAAAAAAAAAAAAAAAAAAAAAAAAAAAAATCTAGGATCAGCAGTAGATTGGGCCTGGCCAATATAGCTTTTTTATTTTTAGTAAAGAAATAATTGCATCGTTAGACAAGAAGACAGATATATAGAATTTGAACTTAAATACTGATTTTGAGCTGCATTAAGAAATATAAGAAAATGTTTTTAAACATCAGTGTATTGACTATATTTTCTTATTTTCTGTATTTTTGATGCCCTGGCATTTGGTGTCTAGATCCTGGAAAGGCTGTCTCTACCAGGGCTAGCTAATTCATACAGACAGCAAATGACTTCGTTTCCAGCCCAGCTTTCATAGGCAAATAAACCAATCTAGAGCCCATACCCCAACCATCTCCTTTGTCAAATTCCTGCACACCAAGTCATTATCACCTTGCCCCACATCATCCTAGGACCAGGTAGTGGACAACTAGGGATCACCACTATGTTCCAGAGTGCATTGAAATTATTCTAACTATCCAATCCTAAATTTACTCAACATACCTATCTTGTCCCACTCTTTCTTCCCTGGGAGCCCCAATAAAAGCTTTAGGCCATGCTCTTTTCTCCCACTTTGCCTCCTTACCTGGCTCTTTCCCTACACGACCTGCATGGCTGCTGTGCCTCTTGTTTCTAAGGATCTGTGTGTATCAATTTCTTTTTTCACAACAATCATTTTTGCATTCATATCTTCTCATGTCCAATTAAAACAAATTTCAGGTACACTTTGATACCATCAGAAATACAGACAAGTATATTGCAGAATTCAGGATATTTAAAAATGTACTTACTGTTTTAGAAGAAAAGATTTGTACCCCCTAGTTCGTATATTGTTAGCCTTTCAATCAGGGAGAAAAGTGATTAAAAGAAGCAAAAATCCTCTGGAAGGCTAGGACAGGATTTAAATAAGCAAATTGTGCATAATTTAAAATTGAATGTGGGAGGATAAGAATACAGAAAATGCACTACATACGCCCATTTAGAAGCTTTTTCCTTAAGCAATGATTGGACAAATATGTAAAAAGTATAAACGAAATAAAGACAAGTCGATAATTAATTTAAAAATAGACTTAATAATATTTTCGAATAAAATTCTGAGTAGATTGTACAGCTGAAGTAAAAGGAGCCTTGTCTTCTCTTTTTGTAAGTGGACTCAGAAAGAAAAAATAGATGGGAATAGGAAATTGCCAATTTAGAAAATTTCTAACGTGGTAAACATTTTCAAAGAATAACAATAAAGCAAACAAGCTAGAAATCAAAATAAACTTCCAGCTATTTAGATAGAACCATCAGCTCCTGAAATAAAAGGAACAAAACGACTTTTATTTTCTAAGAATCAAGAGCTCATGAATAAGGACACCTGTAGAAATTACAGGGAAAAGTGTCATTGGAAGAGTTAATGTCCAATATTATCTGAAAACAAAATGTCTACTTTCCAAAATATGTCCAATGATGCTACTTCAAGGGAAACATTAATGCCCTTCCTCTGAACCAATAAGGGTAGGATTGAGAAATATAAACAATACTATAGTTTCTTGTTGATACGGTACTGTCTAGTTAGCTTTAATCCCACTACCATAGAATATCAGTTTCCTCAGTGTACTAAAACCACTCAAGTAGTGGAAATTTATAGCAATTCTAAGCATTTGCCATGCCTGAACTTTCAAATATTACTTTGAGAACATTATCGAAGGAACACTTCTTTCTTCTCCGTGACCCACTCTGAGCACGTAATAGAGATTCACTTTATAATAGTACTGCCAGATACAATGTATTGCAGAAGGATTTTTGAGGACATCCCAGAAATTTCTCCTCACCCAGTCAAATTACAGCTGATCTGGATATGCAGATAATGCACTTATATTATGTAGGATTCAAGACATAGCAGGAGAATTATCTATATACTAGAATCACTATGGGCAAACACTTTATGGACATGGGCAAAATAATCGGAGCAGAACTCATAAGAATTCAGATAGGGGAGAAATGGTGGATAAGAGGCAGCACTAACGTGCAGCTGCCACTTGGATGGGCAGAGCAGTGTATGGAAACTCACATGGTGAACTTTTGCTCCGAGATCTGCAGGAACATACCAGGAAAGCTGAGAGAAACCACAGACCCTTTGAAGGAAGTGGATTGCAGCTGCAGGTTCCAGGAGATAGCCAAAAAACTGAGTGCCCAAAGTGTGAAAGGGGGATCATCTGCCCACAAACAACACATCTTACCAGGGAACCCGAAGGTCCAGATCATGGGAGAAGGATTTGACCTTACCTGGGGCTGATAAGAACTTAGAGAGCCAACTGGAATACAAGGGCAGAGGAAGCAGCGGGAAGAGCCCTGTGGGTATTCTTGGTCCCCAGGGAAGTCATTTCTGACTTTGTCTCACAGGGATTCTTGGGGAGGGCTGCCAGTAGATCTGGGGAAAGACCACAGGGAGAAGGAAACCTCCAGATGAACTTTGTAACAATTTTGACTGAAGGTGAAATTTTTTGGATGGAATCTGGGGAAGAGGGAGAAGCAGGAGTGCAGATGCAGCACAGAAGTTGTGGCAGGTGGGGAGGTCTGAAACCTGAAAGCCCTGCTTGCTTTCCCAAAGGGGAATCCTGGAGCCCTGCTCACTTGCTGTCTGGAAACAAACTCAGTGCTGTTGGGGGGGTGGGGGGCCACAGTGGGAGTGAGACTGGCCTTTCAGGCTGTGTGGGAACTGGGTGAAGCCTGTTACTGCCAGCTTTCCCCCAACTTCCCTGGTGACCTGTATGATACATCAGACCCAGCCTTAATTCACCTGGGAATATAACTCCATTGGCCTGAGAACCAACCCCTATCCCTCACAGCAGCCACAACAAGCTCTGCCCAAGCAGAGTCTGAGCTCAGACATGCCTGTTCTGGCTGCCAGCTGGTGGTGGTCTTTTTCTACTTGCCCTGGTAGCCAAGGACAAAGGATATAATCTCTTGGGAGTTCTATGCCCAGGCCTAAATACTTATCCAGGCAACCCTAGGGCAAGCTTGTATGCTCCCTATACTACCACAGCTGATACTCTCTTGAAAGTACCACCTCCTGGCTGGAGGCCAGTCAACACAAAACTAGTGTGACAAACCAAAATAAAACTAAGGACCCTCACAGAGTTCACTTCACTCCCCTGCTACCTCCACCAGAGCAGGTGCTGGTGTCCAGAACTGAGAGACCTGAAGATTGATCACATCACAGGACTCTGCAGACATTCCCCAGTACCAGCCTGGAAACTGGGAGCTCTGCTGGGCTGCTAAATCCAGACAAATAAACAATCTAAGGTCACACTTCAAGGAACTAGAGAAACAAGAACAAACCAAACTCAAAAGCAGCAGAAGAAATAACAAAGATCAGAGCAGAACGAAATGAAATTGAAACAAACAAGACAATACAAAAGATAAATGAAACAAAAAGCTGGTTCTTTGAAAAGATAAATGAAATTGATAGACCATTATCGAGATTAACCAAGAAAAGAGAAAATTCAAATAAGCTCAATTAGAAATAAAATAGGAGATATTAGAACTGATACCACAGAAATACAAAAGATCATTCAAGGTTATTATGAACACCTTTTTATGTATGAACTAGAAAACCTAGAGGAGATGGACAAATTCTTGAAAATATACAACTCTCCTACATTAAAGCAGGAAGAAATAGAAACTCTGAACAGACCAATAACAAGTAGTGAGATTGAAATGGTAACAAAAAAATTGCCAATAAAAAAGGTCCAGGATCAGATGGATTTACAGCTGAATTCTATCAGACATTCAAAGAAGAATTGATACCAATCCTGTTGATGCTATTCTACAAGATAAAGAGAGAATCCTTCCTAAATCATTCTGTGAAGCCAGTATCAACCTGATACCAAAACCAGTAAAAGACATAACAAAAAAGAAAACTATAGAACAATATCTCTGATGAGCATAGATGCAAAAATCCTCAACAAAATACTAGCTAACCAAATCCAACAGTATATCAAAAAGATAATCCATCATGATCAAGTGGATTTCATACCAGGGATGCTGGGATGGTTTAACATATCCAAGTTAATGTGATACACCATATAAACAGAATTAAAAACAATAATTACATGACCATCTCAATAGACAGAAAAAGCATTTGCCAAAATCCAGCATCCCTTTATGATTGAAACCCTGAGCAAAATCAGCATTGAAAAGACATACTTTAATAAAAGCCATCTATAGCAAACACAGAACTAACTTTATACTGAATGGAGAAAAGACAGAAGCATTCACCCTGAAAACTGGAACCAGACAAGGATGTCCACTTTTACCACTTCTATTCAACATAATACTGGAAGTCCTAGCCAAAGCAATTAGACAAGAGAAAGAAATAAAGGGCATCCAGATTGGTAAAGAGAAAGTTAAATTGTCACTGTTTGCTGATGATATGGTTGTATACCTAGAAAACCCTACAGACTCATACAAAAAGCTCCTAGAACTGGTAAATGAATTCAGCAGAGTTTCGGGATACAAAATCAATGGACACAAATCAGTAGCACTGCTATACACCAACAGTGACGAAGCTGAGAATCAAATCAAGAACTCAAACCCTTTTATAATAGCTATAAAAAATACAATACAATACAATAAAATACACAGGAATATACCTAACCAAGGAGGTGAAAGACCTCTACAAGGAAAACTATAAAACGCTGCTGAAAGAAATCATAGATGACACAAACAAATTGATATACATCCCATGCTCATGGGTGGCTAGAATCAATATTGTGAAAATGACTATTCTGCCAAATATATTCTACAAATTCAATGCAATTCCCATCAGAATACCACCATTATTCTTCACAGAGCTAGAAAAAATTATAAAAATTGCATGGAACCGAAAAAGAGCTCATGTAGCCAAAGCAAGACTAAGCAAAAAGAACAAATCTGAAGACATCACATTACCTGACTTCAAACTATACCGTAAGGCCATAGTTGCTAAAACGGCATGGTACTGGTATAAAAATGCACACATAAACCAATGGAACAGAATAGAGAACCCAGAAATAAAGCCAAATACTTACAACCAACTGATCTTTGACAAAGCAAACAAAAACATAAGGTGGGGAAAGGACACCTTATTCAACAAATGATGTTGGGATAACTGGCAAGCCACATGTAGAAGATAAAACTGGATCTTCATCTCACCTAATACCAAAATCAACTCAAAATAGATCAAATTCTTCTTCTTATTATTTTTTTTAGACTGAGTCTTACTCTATTGCCCAGGTTGGAGTGCAGTGTCGTGATTGTGGCTCACTGCAACCTCTGCTTCCCAGGTTCAAGTGATTCTCTTGCCTCAGCCTTCTGAGTAGCTGTGATTACAGGCATCTGCCATTACATCCAGCTAATTTTTCTATTTTTAATAGAGACAGGGTTTCACCACGTTGGTCAGGCTGGTCTCAAACTCCTGACCTCAAGTGATCCATCTGCCTCGGCCTCCCAAAGTGTTGGGATTACAGGTGTGAGCCACTGCACCTGACCAAGATGTATCAAACACTTAAATTTAAGATCTGAAGCCATACAAATTCTATCAGATAACATTGGAAAAATTCTTATGGACATTGGCTTAGGCAAAGACTTCATGCCAAGAACCAACAACCAAATGCAAAAACAAAAACAAAAAACCAAACAGATGGGACTTAATTAAACTAAAGAGCTTCTGTACATCAAAAGAAAAAGCCAGCAGAGTAAACAGACAAGCCATTGAGTGGAAGAAAATCTTCACAATCTATACATCTGACAAAGGACTAATATCCAAATCTACAAGGAACTCAGTAAGAATAAAACAAAGAATCCCATCAAAAAGGGGGCTAAGGACATGAATAGATAACTCTTAAAAGAAGATGTACAAATAGCTGACAAACATGAAAAAATGCTCAACATCACTAATGATCAGGGAAATGCAAATCAAAACCACAAGGTGATAACACCATACTCCTGCAAGAATGGCCATAATTAAAAAAAATAGAAGTTGGCATGGATATGGTGAAAAGGGAACACTTTTACACTGCTGGAGGGAATGTAAACTACTACAACTACTATGGAAAACAGTGTGGGGATTTCTTAAAGAACTAGAAGTAGATCTACCAGTTGATCTAGCAATACCACTACTGGGTATCTACCCAGAAGAAAAGAAATCATTATGCCATATATATAATTGCACACACATGTTTATGGCAGCACAATTCACAATTGCAAAAATATGGAAGCCACCCAAATGCCCATCAATCAATGTGCCTGTGGCATATATATACCATGGGATACATTCAATCATAAAAAGAATGAAGTAATGATATTCACAGCGACCTGGATGGAATTGGAGACAAGCATACACAGGAAAAAAAAAATCAGTAGAGATTGTCCCTGAGAAGGCCAAGACATTGAGCTTACTGGGCAGAGATTTTAAATCAGCTATTTATATTTACAGAACTAAAGGAAAGAATGTCTAAAGAACTCAAAGAAACTAATAAGGATGATGCCTCACCAAATAGAGAACAAAAGGAGATAGAAATAAATTAAAAATTCTGGAGCTGAAAAATACAGTAACTGAAATAAAGACTTCACTAGATATGTTCAAAAGCCTACTTGAACTGGCAGAGGAAAAAATCAGTGAACTTATTGATAGATAAATTGAGATTATGAAGTTTATTGGCAGAAAAAAATGGAGAAAACTAAAAGTCTCAGAAACTCAATGGGCACCATGAAGCTTACCAACATATACATAATGGAAGTTACACACACCACACACACACACACAGAGAGAGGAAAGAGTATGGGGGAGGGAGGGAGAGAGGAGCAGAAGGAATGTTTGAAGAAATAATGACTGAAACTTTCCAAATTTTATAAAATACATTAAGCTACACATCCATGAAGCTTGGAGCTCAGTGAATTCCAAGTTGCACTCAGGGATCCACACCAGACAAATCATAATCAAGTTGTTGAAAGACAAAGACAAATAATCAAGTTGTTGAAAGACAAAGAGAAAATCTTGAAAGCAGCAAAAGAGAAGCAACACATCACATATAAGAAATTCCCAATAAGATGAGCAGCTGATTTCTTATCAGAAGCCATAGAAGCCATAAGGCAATGGGATGACATATTCAAAGTGCTGAAAGAAAGAATTAACCAAAAACTCTATATCCAGAAAAACTGTCTTTCAAAAATGATGAAGAAGAAATTAAGCATTCCTAGATATATAAAAGCGGAGATAATTTATCACTAGCGGGCTCACCTTATAAGAAACTATAGGGAATCCTTCAAGCTGAAACATGTAACTCCGTCCACACTGAACATGAAACAGTAACTCAATCCACACTGAGAAATAAAAAGCACTGTTAACTGCATAGATAAAACTGAAGGATAACAAAAATGTATTTGTTTTTGTTGTGCTAGTAGTAAATAGCACATAAAATGAACTCTCCCCTCTTATATTTTTAAGTGTACAATACAGTATTGTGAGCTATACGTACAATGTAGTACAGGAGAGCTCTAGAAAATTTTTAATCTTGCACGACTGAAGCGTATCAATTTTCCCCTCCCCCAGTCTTTGGCAACCACCATGCTACTTTCTGCTCTAATGATGCTGACTACTTAAGATACCTCATGTAAATGAAATCATGCAGTATTTTTCTTGCTGTGACTTATATACTTTGCATAATGTTCCCAAGGTTCATACATGTTGTGGCATATGACAGGAAGTCCTTATATGTGACTGAATTGTATTCCATTGTATGTGTATACCACATTTTCTTTATCCATTCATTCACTGATGGATAGTTAGGTTGTTTCCACCTCTTGGCTCTTGTGAATAATGTGGCAACAGACAGGAGAGTGCAGTTATCTCTTTGAGATTCTGATTTCAATTTTTTTGGATAAATACCCAGAAGTGAGATTGCTAAATGATATAGTAGCTCCATTTTTAATTTTTTGAGAAAACATCCACCCCATGTAACATGATGGCTGTTCCATTCTACATTCTCAACAGTGTGCTAGTGTTCCAATTTCTCCACATCCTTACCAGCACTTGTTATTTTCTTTTCTTTTCTTTTCTTGTTTTGTTTTGTTTTATTTTTGATAATGGTCATCTTAATAGGTGTGAGGTGATATTCTGTTTGTGTGTGTTTTTTTTTTTGCATATCCCTGATGATTATTGATTTGAGCATCTTATCATCTACTTGTTGATCATTTGTATGTCTTTTTTTTTTTTGAGAAATGTCTATTAAAGTCATCAGCCCATTTTTAAATCAGGTTATTTGGTATTTTTTATTGAGTTGTAGGAGTTCCTTATATATTTTGAACATTAAACCCTTATCAGATACATGGTTTGTATGTATTTTCTCCCATTCTGTAGACTGCATTTTCACTCTACTGATTATTTTCCTGTGCAAAAGCCTTTTACTTTGATATAGTCCCACTTGTCTAATTTTGCTCTTATTGCCTGTGCTTTTGGTGTCATATCCAAGATATAATTTTACAGACCAATATTATAAAGTTTCTCCCTGTTTTCTTCTAGGAATTTTGTGGTTTTAGGTCTTCCATTTAAGTTTTTAATTCATTTTCATTGAGATTTATGTATGATATTAGATAAGGGTCCAATTTTGTGCTTTTGCATGTGGGATATATAGTTTTTCCAGCACTGTTTTTTGAAGTGCCTATCTTTTCCCTATTGTGTATTCTTGGAACCCTTGTTGGAAACTAGTTGACCATATATGTGTGGTTTTATTTCTCATCACTCTATTCTGTTCCATTGGTCTATGTTTGTCTTTATGCCAGTATCATACTGTTTTGATTTTGTAGCTCTGCAATATGTTTTGAAACTAGAAAGTGTGAAGACTTCAGCTTTCTTCTTCTTTCTCAAAATTTTCTTGGTTTTTTGGAGTTCTTTGTGGTTTCATATATATTTTAGGATTGTTTTTTCTGTTTCTGTGAAAAATACGATTGGAATTTTGATAGTGATTGCATTGAATGTGTGGATTGCTTCAGAAAGAATAGACATTTTAACAATGTTAAGTCTTCCAACCAATGAACATAAGTCTTTCCATTTATTTGTGTGTTTAATTTCTTTCAGCAATGTGTTTTTTATTTTATTTTTATTTATTTATTTATTTGTTTTTGAGATGGAGCCTTGCTCTGTCACCGAGACTGGAATGCAGTGGTGTGATCTTGGCTTACTGCAGCCTCCACCTCCCAAGTTCAAGTGCTTCTCCTGCCTCAGCCTCCTGAGTAGCTGGGACTACAGCCATGCACCACTGTGCCTGGCTAATTTTTGTATTTTTAGGAGACGGGGTTTTTCCACATTGGCCAGGCTGATCTCAGGTGATCTGCCCTACTTGGCCTCCCTCCCAAAGTGCTGGGATTACAGGCATTTTTCAGAAGTGTTTTGTAGTATTCAGTCTACAAACTCCTTAGTTAAGTTTATTTCTAGGTATTTTATTCTTTTTGTTGCTATTGTGAATGGAATTGTTTTCTTAATTTCATTTTCAGATTGTTTGATGTTAGTTTATGGAAATGCCACTGAATATTGTATATTGATTTTGTATCCTACAACATTACTGACTTTATCAGTTTTAACAGTTGTTTTTGTGTGGAATCCTTAGGGTTTTCTACATATAAGATCATGTCATTTCCAAGTAGAATAATTTTACTTCTTTCTTTCTAGTTTGGATGCCTTTTACTTTTTTTCTTGTCTAATTCCTCAGGCTAGGATGTCCATTACTGTGTTGAATGGAAGTGGTGAGAGTGAGCATCTTTGCCTTGTTCTTGATCTTATTGGAAAAGTTTTTAGTTTTTCACTATTGACCATGATATTTGTTGTAGGTTTTACAATGTTAAGGTAATTGTCTACTATTCTTGTTTTTTTTTTTTTTTTTTTTTTTTTTTTTGATTCATATAAGGGTGTTGAGTTTTGTCAAATGCTTTTTCTGCATCTATTGAGATGGTCAAGTGAGTTTTATTCTTTATGTTCTTAATGTCACACTAATTGATTTTTCCTTTGTTGAACCACCCTTCCATTCCAGGAATAAATCCCACTTGGTCATAATGTATAATCCTTTTATTGTGCAGTTGAATTCAGTTTGCTAATATTTTGATGAGGATTTCTGCATCTATGTTCATCAGGGGTATTGGCCTGTAGGTGTTTTTTTTTGTTTTTGTTTTTTTTTTTGTGGTGTCTTTGGCTTTGGTATCAGGGTAACACTAGCCTCATAAAATAAGTTTGAAAGTGTTCCCTCCTCCTCTTCCATTTATTGGAAGAGTAGCAGAAGGGTTGGTGGTCATTCTTTAAGTGCTTGGCAGAATTCACCCGTGAAGTCCTCTGGTCCCAGGCTTTTTTGTTGTTGTTGTTGAAAGATTTTTGATCGCTGATAAAATCTCCTTACCAGCTATGGTTCTAGTTATGAGTCTGTTCAGATTTTCTGTTTCTTCATGATTCTGTCTTAGTAGATTGCATGTTTCTAAGAATTTATCTGTTTTTTTCTTGCTCTTAGTTCAAAATGAATTACAGATTCAAATTATTATCAGAATTTGAACCTATGGCTGGGAGCCACGGCGCATGCCTGTAGTCCCAGCACTTTGAGAGGCTGAGGTGGGTTGATTGCTTGAGTATGGAGTTCAAGACCAGCTTGGGGAACATAGCAAGACTCAGTCTCTATTTTTTAAAAAGAATAAAAGTTTAAAGATAAAGCGTTTTTTTTTCATGTGTCTGTTGGCTGTATGAATGTCTTCTTTTGAGAAATATCTGTTCATATCCTTTGCCCATTTTTTGATGGGGTTGTTTGTTTTTTTCTTGTAAATTTGTTTGAGTTCTTTGTAGGTTCTGGATATTAGCCCTTTGTCAGATGAGTAGATTGCAAAAATTTTCTCCCATTCTGTAGGTTGCCTGTTCACTCTGATGGTAGTTTCTTTTGCTGTGCAGAAGCTCTTTAGTTTAATGAGATCCCATTTGTCAATTTTGGCTTTTGCTGCCGTTGCTTAGCAAACTATCACAAGAACAGAAAACCAAACACCGCATGTTCTCACTCATAGGTGGGAACTGAACAATGAGATCACTTGGACTCAGGAAGGGGAACATCACACACCAGGGCCTATCATGGGGAGGGGGGAGGGGGGAGGGATTGCATTGGGAGTTACACCTGATAAAATGACGAGTTGATGGGTGCTGACGAGTTGATGGGTGCAGCACAGCAACATGGCAGAAGTATACATATGTAACAAACCTGCACGTTCTGCACATGTACCCTAGAACTTAAAGTATACAAAAAAAAAAAAAAAAAAAAGCGGTGGGGTGCAGTGGCTCATGCCTGTTATCCTAGCACTTTGGGAGGCTGAGGCAGGGGAATTGCTTGAGCTCAGGAGTCCAAGACCAGCCTGAACAACATGCTGAAACCCTGTCTCTACCAGAAATACAAGAAAATTACCCAGGCCTGATGGTGCATGCTTGTGGTCCCAACTGCTCAGGAGGCTGAAGTGGGAGGATTGCTTGAGCCTGGGAGGTGGAGTGAGTCAAAATTGCACCATGGCACTCCAACCTGGGCAACACAGTGAGATGCCATCTTGAAAAAAAAAAAATAATTTGAGCTTGACTGGGCGCGGTGGCTCAAGCCTGTAATCCCAGCACTTTGGGAGGCTGAGGTGGGCGGATCACAAGGTCAGGAGATCAAGAACATCCTGGCTAACACAGTGAAACTCCATCTTTACTAAAAATACAACAAATTAGCCGGGTGTGGTGGTGGGCACCTGTAGTCCCATCTACTCGGGAGGCTGAGGCAGGAGAATGGCGTGAACCAGAGCGAGACTCCGTCTCAAAAAAAAAAAAAAAAAAAATAGAAAAAGAATCTGAACCTAAGTCATTTCTATTCTAAAGCCCAGTCTCTTAAACACCTTTGTAACTGCTAGGAAAAATAGGAAAGGATAAATTTTCTAAATCTTGCATGCAATAAAAGTGTTACTCATTTTTTCTCACGCATAAGAGAAAAAAGCATCATTCGTGTTATTTTACAACTTGCCTGAATATACTCTTACTTCACTGAAAATAATATCACAATATCAACTAAGCAACACTACGCTTTATTTTGTGATAGGTTTCAGTTTGGCAGTGATGTCTCACATTTGACAGCTTGTATATTTCATTTTTTAGTCTGAAGATTAGGAAATTGAGCAAAGCATGTTTGTCTTATTTCTTCTACAGGCAAAAAGCATTAAATATAAATTATTTGTCAATTACTTATAAAAGGTAAACTTCCTTTATCAGATTCTCTCATCACATCTGGTTTTTGGAATAATCTGTTTGTTTGAAGAAACAATTTACTCTTAGAACGTGAGGTTCAGAATTTCTCTTAGACATGATGTAAAGTCTTGCATGGCTAGAATTATTTAAATAGTTGTTATTTGATTTTTAACCAAAAAACCCATTGGTAACAAGCAAATGTTGTACATCATTTTGCCCTTCAAAGAAAAATGTATTCAGTTGGAAGTGATTTCAAAAGCTGCTTGTCATTTAGCGGCTATTAAACGTTTTATGGACAGTAGGCATGGAACTTAAATTTTCATAGCATCAAAATTATTATGTTAAGACCAACCAAAAACAGGGCTATAATTCCTCTAGTTTGTATCATTAGAAATGTCTGCCAAGTCATATGCTCATAAGACAATTAGAGTTTCGAATCATGACACAAAATTGATGATTCATAAATTATACAAATGTCTGGATTGTTAAGAAAATGTGTTGCATTTTCTGTGTACTTAATGTACTCTCAGTGTCTATAACGTACATATCATTTTAAAAAGAAGCCAAAGTTTCAAAAAGAAGCCATGTATACCCTATCTTTGCAGGGAGTTTGTATGCATCCATATATTTCTGCAGTAAAGGAGGTGATAACAATGAAAATGAACAGAAAAAGGAAACTATAGTTTTCTTCTTCTTTCAGACCCCCTGTATTTACCAAGAAAAAACTTTGCATAGCAGCAAGAATTGAATTCAAAGGAACTATGTACTGTAAAATTTAGGATTGAAAAGAAATTTAGGAAGACAACTGATTTCAAGAGAATCTCATCCCTTTACTATCCTGAACAGATAGCTTTTTTTTTTTTTTTTTTTTTTTTTTTGGCTGGCATGTTTACCAGGTACATGACATTGTATGGACAGTTTCTTAGCTATAATATTGCTTTGTGCTTGAGTGAGTGCTTGTGTTGGACTTGAGTAGAAATTTTCGAGATAAGAAAATTGTTCGTATAAAGATGCAACAATATTAAAGGCTTGATAAACATATTGAATATTGTCTCTCAATTCATCACATAGATTCACTTTAGAAAGTCTTTCTGAGTGCAGAGAATAGAGTGAGAACTTGTCCTAGATTAACTTTTGTTTTTTAGGGTATCAAAAACAGTGTTTGGTTTGGGAGGCTGAGGCAGGTGGATCACTTGAGGTCATGAGTTTGAGACCAGTATGGCCAACATGGTGAAAACCCTGTCTCTACCGAAAATATAAAAAATTAGCTGAGTGTGGTGGCGCACGCCTGTAATCCCAGCTACTTGGGAGGCTGAGGCAGGAGAATCACTTGAACCTGGGAGGTGGAGGTTGTAGTGAGCCAAGATCATACCACTGTACTCCAGCCTGTTCAGCAGAGTGAGACTCTGTCTCAAACAACAACAACGACAACAACAGTATTTGGCTATTATTGGTACCTGAATATTTACTTAGAAGAATAGTAAAAATAGAAATCTTATAAAGTTTTAAAGTTTTTCTATCTATTTCAAAAAACATACCTCAAAAGGTTTATGTACAATCTGATAGCATAGCTGGTAGCAATAAAACAATTCTAATTTTATTGCAAGGAATTATAAGTTAATGAGTAAAGTTTTCAAGATGAAGAAGGCAGATGGGTACAATGCTAAGTTAGAAAATACTTTTAAGCCTCAGAATAATACCAAATTGATATTTAATCACCTGGACAATTACTGGAAATCATATAATCTTTGATTATTTTATATTATCAATGTTACTCTCATGTTTTCTAAGAAGACAAGATTTGGACGGTGGCACATTTAATCAGAGATAATCCATTTTATGTTGGATTGAGTGAGAATATAGAAAAATGGAAATCTATGAGTTCCTTAGTCTGTTTAGTGTTGCTATAACAGAATACCCAGGCTGTGTATTTTATAAAGAAAAGAGGTGTGTTTGGCTTACGATTTTGGTGGCTGGAAGGTTCAAGATTGGGCATTTGTATCTGGTGAGAGTCTCAGACTGCTTCAACTCACCATGGAAAACAGGAGATGAGTGGGCATGTGAAAAGAGCTTACACGGCAAGAGAGAAAGCAAGAGAGAGAAACCTAGGAAGCCAGGCTTTTTCATTTTTAAACAACCCACTCTCATAAGAACGAACCTATCCCCAGGAGAGCTAGAACTGACTCATCCTCATGGGAGGACATTAATCTATTCATGAGGGATCTGCCCCATGCCCCGAACACCTCCCACTAAACACCACTTCCCAACACAGCCACATTGGGGATCAAATTTCCACAGGAGTTTTGGAGGGAACAAACCACATCCAAACCATAGCACTAGCAGACCCTGGAATTCAAATTATTTTTAGAAAGATATATGTGACTTAGTGATACAAGTGCACTACATACATTTCAAGAAAGAAACATTTGCAAAATTTAAAACCCTGGCAATTATATGACAGTGAAAGATAGTGAGTTTAGTTCAAGAAAAAGAATTGCTAAAATGTATGAAACAGAGTGTGGTAGGTTGATTGTATCAATGGCCCTAGTTAATGGCTTCCTTATGTCATGCTATTTGCCCTGTATCTTTGTGGTCCTCTCCCACTCTGACTCTGGGCTTAAATGCCTTGCTTTGGTTAATGGGAAACATGAATGATTGGGCTTCCTTTTTCTTGCTCTTCTGCCTACATCATAAGAAAATTCCCAGGCTAGTCTGATGGATCATGAGACATATGGAATAGAGCTGAGTCAGCCCAGTTCCCCCAGTTGAGGCCCCGGATATGTGAGAGATCCCAGTCAAATTCAGCAAAGCTGCCTAGTCAACCCCAAACTCACCGCTGACCATAAGTGAGCCCTACCAAGCACAGCTCATCTGAACAGAATGCCAACCAATTAAGAGTCATGAACAGATGTAAATGTTTATTTTTGTATGCTCTGAGGTTTTGTGGTTCTTTGTTATGCAGTTTACTGTGGCAATAGAGAACTGACACACAAAGGATAAGCATGCTATAATTTATCTGCAAATCTATACTTTTCCTTTTGCTTCAGCTTCTGTTCCTAAATGATGTATACACATAAATGCAAGCATCTGTATTCAGGCTGAATAAAATTCCATTTTAGTATTTTCAATTGTATGAAAAATAAAGATAATAGAGGGAATGATAAAAGTAGGAAAGAGTCTTCAATGCACACATAAAAAAGATGCCTATTTTCAACAATACTGCAGGCTTCAACATTGCTTACATCCCATAACAGTGTTATTTATAACATATATGACATACATGTATGTTAAAGGAGTTCAATTATAACGAGTCCAAGGTATCTGATTTATAATAAGATGATTTGGTAATTAATGTTATTGATGTAAAATTTTACCTTAATGCTGATACAATAAAAATCACAATAACGTGTACAGTATTTACTATATAGCACTTACTGTCCTAAGTTTCCTGCATATACAAACTTATGCCATTCTAAGAACCTAAGG
Organism: Macaca mulatta; assembly: GCF_049350105.2. Taxonomy (NCBI): domain Eukaryota; kingdom Metazoa; phylum Chordata; class Mammalia; order Primates; family Cercopithecidae; genus Macaca; species Macaca mulatta. The sequence continues at coordinate 112,409,216 of NC_133420.1, read as the reverse complement.
TAGTATCTACAGATGTTTTCATCATTTATAAATGAGGAAACTGGGGCGCAGAGAGGTTGAGTTATTTGCTTCAGGTTCACACAGGATAATTATTGGTAGAACTGGGATTTGAATCCAAGTAGTCTAGCTACAGATCCCACACACTGAACATACTACCTTTCCCATTTGTGTTAAGCAGGTACAGCTTTTCATTTACTAAAAGGCACACCCAAGTAAGCAGAGAGCTCAAGTGGAGGAAGAATAATATTTAAGGAAAACGAGACAGGTGTTTTTTATTCCTTCAAAATAATTTAATGTAGAAAATGAGATAATTTTAAGTGCATTTTGTAAAAGAAGACACTAATCAGGTTTCTTTAGGGTAACAAGTCTTTTTTCTGTTTGTCTCATTACCATAGTCAGATGTGCTAGTTCATATGGTTCAATTATAAAGTGTGACATATTAAATTGGGTGATAATAATAGGCAGGTATACCAGAGGAAATAATCAAAAGGCATAAAGCAGTTAGGATTACAACCTTTAACCTGTGATGAGACTGTGTTAAGAACCTCATACCCTAACTAGCAGTTCTTCATATTTAGTACACATATGACTCACTCTGTAGAAATCTGGATTTCAGTTTTAGAGAGAGTCTCGTTCAACATGCCTAGATAGGTGAAGAAATCTACATTTACAAATAACATAAAGTAATTTTCATTCACATTGGCTGTTGAGCAGTACTTTTCAACAACTTTTTGTGGTAATGGAAATGTTCTGTATCTGGGGTGTCCACATGTGCCTCATGCTCAATTGAGAAACTGAAGTTTTAATTCTACTTAATTTCATTTTAATTTTAAATAACTTAAACTTCAATTCAATAGTCACGTGTGGCAAGTGGCTTTTTGTATTGGATAGCTCTAGAGCAAGGGTTAGCAAACAATGGCCTGATGACCAAATTTAGCCTTGCCTATTTGTTTACATGTTGTCTATGGCTACTTTCACTCTGCAAAGGCAGTATTGAATAGTTGCAACAGATACCTTATGGCCTGTAAAGCCCAGAATGTTTACTATCTGGCTCTTTACAGAGAAGGTTTTCTGAGCCTTGGCCTAGAGCATTTCTTTGGGAAACAATACCCTATAATTTGGGTTTTCTTTTGAAAGGAATGGGGAACCAAAGGAATTTTTTTTTATATAAGAGAATGTGAATGGATTGACTAATGGTATCTAATTTACAAGGTTATCATGGACATATTTGGTATATCATATTAGAATCACCATAATCAAGACTCCAAATGACTGGTATTTATTTAAGATATGGCTTTTTTTGGTATCTTGACAACCTTGGGCATATTTATAAGATTTTAAAAGGAATTTTTAAGGATTTTATCTTATTTTATTAAGGATTTTGTTCCATCATTTTTATTATTTCTGGGTCAATTTCTATTAATTGATTTGTCTCCTGGATAAGGGTATATTTTCCTCCTTTGCAAACTTGCTAATTTTTCATTGGTTGCTGACCATTCAGACTTTTACCTTGTGGAGTACTAGCTTTTGTTGGATTCCTTTAAAGAGTATTAGACTATGTTCTGGCCCATAACTTGGGATCAGTTTTATGTTTTTGAGGCTTGTTTTTAAGCTTTGTAATGACAGTTCCAGAGTAGCCTTTATTCCAGGGACAGTTTAGCCTCACTGCTAAGGTAGGACCCTTCTGATAAGTCTGCCTTGGGCCCCACATCTTGTGAAGTCTCTCCACTCCGGCTGGTGAGATGCAAACCATTTCCCACCTTGTTTTAGCTCTGGGAATTGTTTGGCCTACTGATTTCTAGTAGTTCTTCCTGCAACCTCATGAGGTTTTACCCGATGCATACGTGGATTAGTACTCCAGCAAAGACAACAAGGGACCTCTCTTCAGGTCTCCAGAGATCTCTTTCCATGTAGCCGCTGTTTCTCCAGTACTCTGCCCTGCAAACATTAGATGCTTCAACTTCCCTGAATGTCCTGACCTTTGTTTCCTTAATTCTGAAAGAACTGATGAGGTCCCCATCCTGGGGCTTCAACCTGGCAAATGCTTCCAGGCAGGAAGCTGGGAGCAATCCTGGAGCTTATTTAATTTGTTTTCTTTCACTCAGGAATTAATTTCCTGTGCTGCCTGTTGTCAATGTCTAAAAAGAATTGTTTCAAATATCTTGTGTGTGTTTCTAAATGTAAATAATGGGACAGCAATTCCTGTAACAGTTAATTCTTTATGGGCATAAATGAAAGTAATATAATTAATATTTAAGTCATTTAAAATTTCTTCAATAACAAAGTAAAATTATTTAAAAACAGGAACGTATTTGTTAAATGTTTGATTACATTAGTTAAATGTTAATATAACTTTTAAAATTTATAAGCCTTTTTAACCAAGTCAATAAGAAACATTTTGAATGTATACTTTGTTCTTTACTTTTCGTATTTATTCATGATTGGGAGGGGAAATACATTCTCTTTTAATTCAAACTCTTTCTTAGCTTCAACAAATCTATCCAAGGGAAAAAATTATTTCCATGGTTGTGAAATATTTTTATAGACCTAGATGGTTCTATGGGTATGAGTTTAGGAGGCTAGTGAATATAGATGCTTTAGTGACTTCTTTCTTTCTTATTAGTAATTCTCTTTACAATCTCCTCAGCAAATTCGTATTTCCTTAGTGACTCACCTTTAACCATCAAATCGATCCTAGTTGTCATCATGGATGAGTTATTATTGGAGGTTTATGTTTTAGTGAGTCTGCCTTAGTAAAATTTGACCCTGGAAATGGCTGTAAGAATTTTGGCAAGACAATGATGTGTAGCACATACTTATCTTGTCTATTTGTCAAAAGTTTCTAGAATGTCTTCTCATGTATTGTTTTTATATCATTAGCAGTTATAAGCATAATTCCATAATAATATTTTGACCTTTAGCATATCTTATAAACCCTTTTAATATAGGGTTCAGTGTTTTAACAAAGTGTTTTAAGCATAATTAATACATTCTATAGGTGAAAAAAGTTTATCATTATCTTTCAGTCACCTTGATGTTATTTTTTATTTATTTTTTCCTTGACATTGATTGATTTTTTTTTCCTTGAAGGAATTTGTTCCTAGCACCTACAGCCACATTTTTCCTTAAAGGAAAAAAATGAGATAAATAATAAAAAAATTTTCATTTCATTGATTGATGGGGGCTTGGCAGTTTAAGGCCTGACTCTAAGCCAACTGATAAGAATAGAATATTTTGTGAAAGAGATACTGTGGCTAAAATGGATCAATGAATTGGAGACTAATGGTTCAATCAAGATGCTGAAGTGTAAGCTTATGGGGTTGTAGGTGCTAGATTACAGCACCAGGGGAAGGGGATTAGGAGCAGGAGAAAATAAGATATAGCACAGGCAGAGAATAGATCATGGAGTAGTCATAAAGGGTTTGTTAAGAATTAAGATGAATGACAAAAACTCAGTAAAGGCTCTGTTTACCTGAAATGACTATTGATTCATTTGAAACAGCATATTTTTTTTTTTTTTTTGAGATGGAGTCTTGCTCTGTCGCCCAGGTTAGAGGGCAGTGGTGCGATCTCAGCTCACTGCCAGCTCCACCTCCTGGGTTCACGCTATTCTCCTGCCTCAGCCTCCCGAGTAGCTGAGACTACAGGCATCCACCACTATGCCTGGCTAATTTTTTTGTATTTTTAGTAGACACAGGGTTTCACCGTATTAACCAGGATGGTCTCCATCTCTTGACCTCGTGATCTGCCCACCTTGGCCTCCCAAAGTGCTGGGATTACAGGCATGAGCCACCGCGCCCAGCCTGACACAGCATATTTTAAGGGGATGAACGTTTCACAGTGTGGATATCTGTAGGGAACTCTGATGTCATTTGTAATACTAATATTTAAAAGTATGTACTGTCTCTTTTAGAATTCTATACCTGTCTGTCTCTGCCTGCCTATCTGTCTATCTAATCTAATCTATCTATCTGAGAGATGGGTTTAATGGAGTATTTTCTACTCATTAGAGATTATCTTTCTACCGACAACAGTTTGTATCACTCAAAAAATGCTGTGAGAACATTAAGTGTGTTCTGATGTGTGAAAGCTCTAAAGGAGAAATTTATTTTTATATTACATTATACACATATGTAAGTATATTAGGTCAAATGTATGACATTGTTAATGTTCAACCAGTTTTGACCTACTGAACCAACAATTTCATATGGTGCATCCTAATGTTAGGTTCACTTCTTAAAATGCTTGCAAATGCGTTTAATAAAACAGTAATCCTATTTGAATTTAGGATGGTGTTATCTCTAAAGGACAGGTAGCTTAGCTCCTGGATCTTGCTTCACACTTTGAACTAAATTGAAGGGTTAAAAAGTCAAACAAATCACTCCTCCCCAAAATACAGCAGTTTCACAAACCACTTTCACCTTGAAATTTCTGTGTGGATCTACCCTCAGTGCCTTCTGAAAAAACTGCTCATGTGTCCATCTGAGAATCTCTTTCTCTAACAATGAGTCACAAATTTCCATTGCTTCCCATCGTTTTTCTTTTTTACTGTTTTTTGGATAGATAATAATACTTAAATTTCCAGGTGTATTTATGAATTTTTAGATTTCTCTTTATTTCTTTTATTTTTCTCCTTTATTCCGTCAATGTGTACTTCATACTAAATTATGAAATTATGCTATTAGGTATACACATGTTTAGTTTTTTAATCTTACTGTTGAATTAACTTTTAAAAATCATTTTTATTCTCTTTATCTCTGGTTATAGTTCTTGCCTTAAAGTTTATATTTAGCTGGTTTTATGTCTACTATCTTGCTCTTTGTTTTTTATTTGAAATACCACTTTTTTCCCTTTTGTTCTGCTTTCTTGCCTATTTTGTGACAAATCAATTTTTATTATGACTCCATTTCATCTCTTTGATAGGCTTTTTACTTATACTTTTGGATATTTTTATTTGAGGACTAGAGATTACAATATACATCTTTAACTTATCACAGTTGACTTTGAATTAGTATTTTACCACTTCACACATACACACAAATGTTAGACTGTTACCACAGTATAATTCTATTTACTACTCCTTGGTGCTATTTTGTCATATATTTTACTTTTATATCAGTTATACACATCTAAATACATTGTTATTGTTATTGCTTTATATAGCAGGCACCCTTTTAATATATCAGAAATAACTTTTTAATATTTTCTCACATATGTACCCCTCTGGTGCTCTTCTGTATTTCCTCTGTCTCAGTGCATCCATCTGGAATAATTTCTCTTCATTGTAAAGAACTTTATGTAACGCTGACTGCTGATGGCAAAAATACCCATGTTTTGCTTATCAGAAAACAGATTTATTTCACCTTCATTTTTGATATCTATATTTTGCTGGATATAGATTTTTAGGTTGGCAGTTTATTTTTCTTACAACACTGTAAAGATATTGTCCCATTGTCCTATGTCTTCTATACTTATTGTATAGAAGTCAGCTGTGTTTCTTGCTCTTTTTACCTTGTATTTAACATCTCTCTCTCTCTTTTTTTCCTCTGACTGCTTTTGTGATTTTTTTCTTTTTTATATTTGCAGCAGTTTGACTTCCATGTGCCACTGTGTGGCTTTCTTTGTATTTATCCTGTTTAAATTTGCTGAGCTTTTGAATCTGTTAGTTGATAATTCTTTTCAATTTTTGGAAAATCTTGTCCATTATTTCTTAACATTTCTTGTCTAGCTTCTCTTTTCTCTCTTTGGCACTTTATTTTCACATCTGCTAGTTGTTAGCAGTTGAATTGTTTCCCCCAACCTCCTTCAAAAAAAAATATGTATATTGAAGTCCTAATCTCTGGTAACTCCAAATGTAACCTTATTTGAAAATAGGGCCATTGCAGGTGTAATTAGTTAAGAAGAGCTATATTGGAGTAGGTGGGGCCCGATTCAATATGGTGTCCTTATAAGAAGATGGCCATATGAAAATAGAGAGAGACACAGAGAACAGTATGTGAAGATGGAAGAAGTGAAAAGGAGCTCCTCATCCAATAGTACCAGAAGGAATATTAACCTGGGGGAGACAGGTAGGGAAAGAGAAATATGGTCTGCATAGTCATTTAAAACTGCTTTATGTAGTTCATTTGAGAGGCACAGTGAAGTGGGACGGGAAGGAAGGTACTAGCATTTATGGAGGGTCAGCTTTCCTCTAGGCCCTTTACTTGAGATGCTTCATTTAATCTTTATGCAACCTCATTGGACAGCTTTCATTTCCCATTGTAGAGGTGAGGTAAGATCCAGGATGTCAATTATTAAATAACTGGTCTAGGGTCACACAGTTAAAGTGACTCAGTTGAATTTCAAAATCAGTTTTATCTGATTTCAAAATTTATTTTCTTTTTAAGGAAAAGGTTTAGTTCTGCTGCTGGGATTGAATACCAAGGGTAAATAAAAAGAATGCATTTTATGTCTCTTTCTGATGACAGAAACTTTATTGTTATAGATAAGAGTTTTTATCCTGGCATTCTTGAATCTTTACAAATGGAAAATAGAACCCCCTAATAGTCGATGTAAAATCTTGTTATGTGTGATCATGCATATTTAGGAGTACAGACCCATAGGTTTTCTTAGATTATCAAAGGTAGAACAGCTGTTATTGTACATTCTATGCAAATAAATCCCACTGCAGTTGGACAACTCCAGCTGACAGGAGTCTGTACCTGGAAAAAGTGAAGAATTAATGATACAGATAATAAATAACATAAGAATATAATAGACTTGACACAGTGGCTCATGCCTGTAATCCCAGTACTTTGGGAGGTCGAGGCAGGTGGATCACCTAAGGTCAAGAGTTCAAGACCAGCCTGGCCAACATGGTGAAACTCTATCTCTACTAAAAATACAACAACAACAAAAAATTAGCCAAATGTGGTGGTGGGTGCATGTAACCCCAGCTACTCAGGAGGCTGAGGCAGAAGAATCGCTTGAACCCAGGAGGCAGAGATTGCAGTGAGCCGAGATTGTGTCATTGCACTCCAGCCTGAGCAATAAAAGTGAAACTCCATCTCAAAAAAAAAAAAAAAGTATATTCAGAGAAGGAGATTCCCACATTTGGGAGAGCAGGCATTTCAGAAATGATTCTTGCCCTCATGAAGCTCACTCTTAGTAGGAAAACTGATATTTAAGCAGATAATTAGTCAATGCATAAATGCTTTAATGGAAGTGTGAACATGACTATGTAGGAACACAAAAGGGAAAATCATTAATTCTATTTGGTCATTGGATGGAAGCTTCAAGGATTTTTCACAGAAGAAGAGATGATGAAACAGTAGTAGGAATTAGTCAAGTGAATATTGTAGGGAGAGGGAATTACTTACAAGGTACAAGTCCCAGAGGTAGGAAACATTCTGTATAGTTAGAACCCACAGCAGAGTGGCAGGTAGTATGTCTGGGGAAGGTAGGCAGCTCGTGGGTGATCTTGTATACAAAGCAGAAGAGTTTGAACTTGGTGTGTGGACTAGTTGGCCTTAGCTTTTCAGGTCAATGACCCATTTGACAATCTGATGAAAGTTATGATACCTTTATTCAGAAAAAAGTTAACATATGCACCAAAATTTGCGTGTGATTTCATGGGGGAACTTGAAATGGGGAACTTTGTAGTATATGATAAGATACCTTTAGAGAGTTTAAAGAGGATGTCATATGATCATATTTATGTAACAGAAAGATTATATAGCAGTTTTGCAGGGGCTTGATATTTGGATAAAGGGTACAGTCAGCAGGCTGTGGTAGAGAAATGATGACGGCTCAATGAAGGCATTGATAGTAGGAATGCAAAGCAAAGAATAAGTTTGAGACACATTTTAGAGGGAGGATCTATAGGACATGGGTATTGACCGTAGAGGAATTGAAAGGGAGGAAATCTAGGATAATTTTTTTCTTCCTTATTTTTCTTAGGGGTTGGCCTTCATATCTAGTGGTGTCAACGTGACATTGGGGGTCTTTTAAACCTTTCAGTTGGCTCTCTTCCAGTGGTACAGAGGCCCCACCCAGTAGCTGATGTCTGTACTACTCATATAATCACACTGGAATACTGGCAGTGACATCTCTTTCCTCATAGAGCTACAACGATGAGAGTACTGTTTCTTAGCTATCTCCAGTGCCTTCCTCCTTAATCACAAATGGCAGTGCTGAGGAGCCAGACTGTCCCAGTGTCTCTGACAATTAAATTGACTTTCCTAAAGCAATTTCTCCCCCAGGATTTATTAATCAAGGTATCAAAGTATTGGATCAGAGGTAATTAAACACAACAACTCCAAATTGCCTCAAGCAAAACACATACAGTGTATGGGTTTGCATGCTCCAGCATGAGTTTCCCAAGTCGATAAAAGCCTCCTCTGTCAGAAGTAGCCACACATTCCTTGGTCCCAGAGACCTACATAAATGCAGTGTGTGCCTTTGGGCAGGGCTTCTACTTTTATAAAAAATCTTGAGGGGAGTTTAAAAGTATTTGCTTTCATGAAAACATTAGCAAATTTTTGAGTAAGGTTGGAGGCCAAAAAATTCATTTATTCTATTTAATTGGGGGTTTTTATTTCAAATTCTTTCATCTTTTAGTGCTCTGCCTCAGTCTACATTATTCATATTTACACTAATTATAATTTATAATTTTTACTTAATGGAATGTCTATGGAGTTTTGACCTATGAAGACACTTGGATTACTTTGAACATGGATTAAATGTTGCTGCCAAGGGGCTACTGTTTTATTTGCATAAGATTCCAAAGGAATTGAAGAATCCCTAAGAGAATTGAGTGGTGGAATGAGCTCATTTCCACTTATGGGAAAGCTACAGAGATTGTCTTCAGCACAGCAATGGTGTTGATTTAGTAAAATAAGAATCAAATGCATTCTCAAGCAAACTTGAGGGTGTGTAGCCTTTATACCTTTCTGTTTTGGTGTCATGCACCACCTTTTGCATGCAGACAAAATATCCGCTACTTTAGAGTGAAAAAGAAAATAATAACTCAAGTTATGTGAATAAGTTGTACTAGTTCAGACTTCTTGGTTGCAAGCAACAGAAATTTTTGCTACCTAAATTTGCCTAAGTAAAATAGGGGTTTATTTAGAAGGATAAAGGAAACTTTCACATTAATCAAAGAGCAGGAGCCATAACTGAATTGAACTGGGTTTCCCTAGGCTGGAACTGCATTCTTGGAGGCTTTGGAGTCCAGCTGCTGTAGGTCATGGGACTTCATGTTGATATTTGGTTGTTAATATAACTGCATCCACTCTCTATATGTGTACTTTTGTTTCTCTTAGACCTTGTGTAACCACATATGGGGTTGGAAGTTAGCAGAAGAGAAAAAGTTGTGGGCAGAGACTAGGGGAGGGCTGAGGGCAGAGCATTCACAGAATGATTGTATTATTGGTTCTAATTGAGGTATATTACTTTTAAATAAAATAGTTTTGTAATAATGAGAGCAGTTACTATGAAGGAGACACCATGCTATGCATTTTACCTACTTTTCTCTCCTTTAATCTTGAGACAATTATTAAAACTCAAAGGACTATAGCTGTTTTACAGATGAGGAAATGAACTCAGAGAAAGAAGAAAAATGATTGTCAAGATCTTGTTTCAATTAAATGGTGATGCCAATATTCAAATTCATATCTGTCTAACTCCAAATGCTAAGCTGCTTAACTTCTATGCAACATGATGAACTCATCTTACTTAAGAATTGACTCCCCTCTCTAGCTTTTGAGGAAATTTTGTCCTGTACATCCATTGAGAGAAAGGAGTAATACAAGAATCTCTAATTATAATATTTTGACGTCTATCTCAGTAGTGTTGAGACAGTCAGGAGAATAGGATAAGCTGCATTAGCTGCTATAACAAACAACTCCAAAATCTCAGTGGCTTAAAACAATTAATGTTTATTTTTCATGCTCTTAGAGACCAGTGCTGATATTCCTGGTAGGTGGCTCTCTAAGGTTGCTATCCTGCAATAAGTGACTCAAGAATCCAGGCTTCTTCTATCTTGTAGCGCTACCATCTTTAACACATTGTCTTGAAAGTCACTGAAGAAAAAAGAAAACTGTGTGAAGCCCAGCTGGTCTTAACTGATTTAGATTGGAAATAATATATTGCTCTCATTCACAATCTGTGGGTAAGAACTATGCATATGACCCTATCTGGAACCGATATGGTAAGTGTCTAATCAGTTTAGAAGTGTATTTCTTTTTTTATTTTAATTTTTTATGGGTACATAACATGTAGGTCTATATATTTATGGGTTATATGAGATATTTTGATACAGGCATGCAATGCATAATAATCACATCAGGGAGAGGTGTTTTTCTTAATTTAAATGTATGGGATTTTTGAGATGGAGTCTCACTCTGTCACCCAGGCTGGAGTAGTACAGTGGCGTGATCCTGGCTCACTGCAATCTCCCCCTCCTGGGTTCGAGTGATTCTCCTGCCTCAGCCTCCCAAGTAGCTGGGATTACAGCTAATTTTTGTAATTTTAGTAGAGATGGGGTTTCACCATGTTGGACAGGATGGTCTCAATCTCCTGACCTCGTGATCCGCCCACCTCGGCCTCCCAAAGTGCTGGGATTACAGGCATGAGCCACTGTGTTCAGCCATGTAAGGGTTTTTAAAGTCATATTTTTGTGACTAATTTCTTACTTAATTGTACTGTATGCATAACATAAAGTTTGTAAAAATAATCTTTTGAAGTTTATCAACACTATTGTGACCCTGTATATAGTAATTTTTCATAAATATTCCACATATGCTAGAGCAGTATGTGTATTTCACCATTTTTGGCACTAATGTTCTAAATATGTTCATTAGTTCAAGCTCATTAATTTTGTTGGTAACATTATCTGCATCCTTATTAATTGTTTTTGCATGCTAGAGAGAATTGTGTGAAAATCTTCCATCCTGGTATAACATTTGTTTATTTCTCATTGTAGTCCTGTCATTTATTTCTTTTAATTTTGAGTTTCTTATTAAGTATATACATTTTCTGGCATTTTTAAAAGTAGTTCACAACAGTACTATGTAAGTTAGAAGTGAGTGATCAAAATTAAATGCTAGGGCATGTACTTTAGATGTGGGTACAGTCTAATGTCAAAAATACAATGACTTGAAGATATTGAAAGTCAATTTCTTTTTTATATACTAGTTCTGTGGTGAGTGGGTCAGGTGGCAAAGTGTCTTCATACAGTCATTTAGTAGCCCGGGTTTCTTCCAGTTCGTTCATCAAACCATGGCATTGTCTATCTGCTGGAACAAGGCTGAATAGTGAATATGTTCATACTTCCATTACTTGAAAAAGAAAAAGAAACAAAAGTTGTATTTTAAAACTCATGACACATTACTATTATTACTGTGCTAAGTAGTCAGCATTTGATTAGAATTTATCCATGTAGTTGGCACTTTCAATGCTCTTTTTATGCTTTTTATATTCTTTATCTCAGACTCCATTTGTAAAACCTTTTCTTTCATCTGAAGAATATCCATTAAAATTTCTTTTAACTAGCAACTGCTTTTAGAAAACTCTGTTCTCATTTGTGTGGAAAGTCTTTATATCAACATCATTCATACAAGCCATTTAATCTGTCAATCATGTCTATGTCTAGGCCAGGTAAGGTTTTCTGTGTTGCATCAAATGAAGCCACAAGTCCCACTCCTGGTGGTATAGAATTCCAGGTGATAATTATTTTCTCTCAATATCTTTAAGAAATTTCTCCCTCTATCTCCTGATTTTAATGTTGCTGTTAAGAAGCCAGTTCTCAGTCAAATTCTCATTATTTTCGAGACAGAGTCTTACTCTGTTGCCCAGGCTGGAGTGCAGTGGCGCAATCTCAGCTCACTGCACCCTGCGCTTCCTGCATTCAAGTGATTCTCCTGCCTCGGCCTCCTGGGATTACAGGCTCATGCCACCATGCCCAGATAATTTTTGTATTTTTAATAGAGATGGGGTTTTGCCATGTTGGCCAGGCTGGTCTTGAACTCCTGACCTCAAGTGATCCACCTGCCTCAGCCTCCCAAAGTGTTGGGATTACAGGTGTGAGCCACTGTGCTTGCTCTAAATTATCATTTATTTGAAGGTAATCTTTCTGGTTCCTATCATCCTGTCAGCTTTAATTTTCTTCTTTGGTTTTGCTTTTGTTGATGGCAGTATTCTATGTTAGGGTGAAGCGAAAAGTTTCCCTCTGCTCTCTGAAGTTTCTCTGAAATAAAGTGACCATAGACAGATTAACAGGAGAAAAGGCATACAAAATTTTAATGTGCGAGTGTGCATGAGAGCCATACAAAATACAAAACGCAAAGAAGGGCCAGGTGGCTGAAGCTTAAATAGTACCCTCTTCATAGGAAAGAGAGAGATGAGGAGATGTAGGCAATTTTAGGGGAAATGAATGGGCCCAAAGAACAGACAATGGTTTGGGACAAAGTTCCTCTGAGCTCTGGGGGAGGTGACAACAGATTGCAGGAACGTGAGGGGCGGAACTTTTCTGTGAACAAAGATTGTCTTATTACGCAGATGAAGTCTCCCAGGTAATCTTGTGAAAATGCCCTTGGAAGAATAGATGAAAAATTTGTCTGGGCCTGGTGACAATTTTTAGTTTTTCCTCTATTGGTTAGTTTTTCTTGGTTATCTGATGATATTCCTAGAAGGAGGGATTTAAAATAATTGCATTTCTTTAGGAAGAAGTTTTGGAAAATAAGAGACCTTCCAGACAGACTGCCTTTCTGCGGTTGGGATGAGAGGTGGGGCAAGAGAAGGTTAGGAAGTCCTTTTTTTCTGAGGCAGCTTCTAAGGTCTCCTACTTTCCTTTAATTATAGAGCAATCAGCATGCCAAAGCACCATACCTTGGGGTATCGTCCTTTGAGCCCCAATATTTACAAATTCACTATGGTATGTTTTGGTATAGATTTATTTTTATTTGTTTGTGTTTTACTGAAATTTAAAAATATTTAGATTGATATTTTTTAGCTAGGTCTGGAATATTCTCCTCAATACAACTTTTGCTTCAGTCTACTTTTTCTTTCCTCTCCATCTGAAAATGCCAAATTGCTAATTAGATATAGGTTAGAAATTACGACTTTATTCTCTATAAATTTTTTTTCTATTTTCTGTTTCTTTTTTCTGTGCTGCATTCTGGATAATTTTTTCAGAAATATTTTCTGGTTCTGTAATTCTCTCTTTAGTTGCATCTGATCTGTTGTTAAATCAACCCCTTGTGTGTTTAGTTTCAATTATTACCTTTTTCATTTTGAGAAATTCTTTTCATTTCTTTAAATCTTCTTGGTCATTCAAAATAGTTTCTTGCTCATATGTTAGTCTTTTTAAAATGTACTTAAACTTATTGAACATATTTGTGATAAGAGATTATACTCCATCCGGATTGGTATAGGCAATTTTTGTTACAATACCTTGGGAAGTGATCTCAAGTTTCTTTTTGGAATTTCAGTTTTATGAAGCTGTGGGAAGTTAACAACTCTCATTAAACTCCTTGCCTTAGGCATGCCCTGAGATATGTCTTCTGTTCTTGGTGTCCTAAAGACCTTGAGAACCGAAGAGTGCTCTCCAGGTGGAAGTCAGCCTCAGTGGTAGGCAAATACCTCTAGATACTTCTAGATTTTAATTTTTAAATTTTGAAAGAGTTTTTCTTTCTTTCATCGCATTAATAGATTTAATAATTTTACAAAAATTTTCTCTTGCATTTTTTAAAGTTTTTATAAGATAACCTGTGTTTCCCTAAATTCTGATATTAAATTTCTAACACCTGATACCTCCAAATATGACTGTATGTGTAGAAAAAACCTTTAAAGAGGTAATTAAAATGAGGTCATATGGGTGGGCCTTAATTTACTATGGCTAATGTCTTTATAAGAAGAGAAGATTAGAACACAGATACACATAGATGGAAGACCATGTGAAGACACCAGAAGAGGGTGGTCACCTAAAAGCCAAGGGGAAGAGGTCTCAGAAGAAATCAATCATGCTGACACCTTGATCTTGGACTTCTACCCTCCAGCAATGTGAGGAGGCTAAAACAAGTTCCTATTGTTTAAGCTACCTAGGCTGTGGAACTTCATTATGGCAGCCCTAGCACACGAATACAAGGATTGTTTGGCTTGTATCTAAAAGAATCTAAAATGGCAATCTTTTGGCTTTCTTAAAAAGAGTCTCTAAGACAGAAGTTAGTAATCATGGCACATTCCTGGAACCAAAGAAGATGAGCAAAGAATCTAGGAAATTCTATTCTTTGTAAAGCCTTGAAAGATCATTTAAATTATAGGGTCATCAATATTATTTATGATTTAATAAATTTATGTTCTGCTTCTTCCTCAAGACATTAATGACCTTTTGGTGTAGCCTGGTCAGGTGGTGGATGGAATAGGTACCTACCGAAACACCAATAATTTCAGAAGTTCTAGTTCTTATTTACTGATGTTCAAAACTTTATTAGACAATCAAACCCATTTGACTATAATTTGTGTACATATCTCTTCTCTTTGCAAAAATTTGGATAAAGGGATAATGTGAATTAAATAATATCATAATTCTGAGAATACTTCCTTCCTATGGAGAGCTTTTAGCAAGTTTCTCCCACTTGGGTTTAACCAGGAGACTAAGCAGGTATCTACAAAAAATTTCATTTATGTTATTTGAAATCATAAACATGGGGCCAATATCTAACCACACAGCAGCATGCAAGTCATACAATAGACCTTTGGGCAAGGATCTCTCTATTTTCTTTTTGTAGTTGTGTTAGATGAAGACTTACCTTGCTTGCTTTATCTGTCTCTTGTAAAGTGCATCTTCTCATCTATTTATTTCACTGTTCAACGTGTACATACATTCTCTGTCTTGACATTTGTGTGCATATATGTGTGAGGTTTCTGAATCTTGTGACACTGTTGATCTTTCTTAATGCTGAGGAATTTTGCCTGGAGAAGGCTTTTAAACGAAAAGGCATCTGCTAGAAATCATTTTCTCACTTAATTACTGAAATGGCCCTTCAAATGTAATTTGATATTAAATTCCTATACCATATTGTAGTTTTCACTTTTAAGAATACCAACACAATGGACAAATGTTTTCCATCAAATATGTTTGATGACTGATATTTTGGTTTGCCAATGTAATGAAATGAGATTAGTGCTGCCAGATTTGCTTCTCTTTTTTTCCCCTCTTCATTTTGTTTAAAGAAATGACTGGTTAAATTACTAGGGTTGGAAAAATGCAGCTGCTTTCTTTATGTGCAGCATAATTTTGCTCTCTTGATTTCCTGGTTTACTTGGCAAATTTTCTAAATCAATGTTTAAATAGGAAAATGTCCTGACCAACTGAAAAAACCCTTGTGGTTCCTAAATACATTTATAAAGCAACACTTGATAATTTCCCAAATCAGAGTATTACAGTTGCTTGAAATGTATAACTTACGCTTCTCTGGGAATCAGGGCGTTTTTTTATGTTTAATTATTTTCTTGGTAGGGACTAATTACTGGAGCTATCAGCATAAGTTAGGGAAATGACATTTCCAAAATAAGCAATTTTTCAAGAAGGCTTTATAGCAATTGGTTAGCAAGGAAGTAGGACTTGGAGTGGAGAAACTTTCTTAGAAGAATTAAAGTTGATGATTTTTGACAATGTGTACCAGGCTAACGTTTGTGAACTGTGTTCATTTCTGCTTCTCTGAATCGACAATAATAAACTTTCAAACAATAGTCCAACCAAGACATTTCCATTTTGACAGCCAAATCAATTGGTTGTGCTGATAGTTTCCTGTTAGATGGAGGTTAGCCAAACTTTTCTTTTTAACTGTTGAACCAGACAATTCCAACCAGCTAAAAAAAATAAAGTTGTAAGTACAAACCACTTGTTTTTCTCTGCCAACTCAGAGAGGCTTGACTCAACTACCAGCTCTATCTGCTTGCTCACTATGCCTCTTTCCACGCTCCCTTTGGCAATTGGATATTTGAATCTTCCTCTCTCTTGGCCCTTTCTGCTGTCACTGTCCTGATTAACTTGTGTCAAGGGGGAAATATGAGCAGGTAATCTTGGCTATAGCTATGTGACTCATCTGCTGGTTGGACAGAATCACAAACAAGAGAAAATATCGATTGCTTTACTAGCAGTTCTTGCCAGGCTGCCTTAAGAGTACTAGAAGGCTGTAAATAACCCTTGGCTTGTACTTGAGTTCTCCTTCTTCTAGGTCAGACTCTTGGCTGATGTGCAAGTCTTGCTGTCAACATAGAATCATGAGCCTACCTCTAAACCCCTTGATACGAGAGAAGCTCTGCCTGATGGTCTCAGTTTCACTGAAGGTGACATGGCTGCCTGCTTAGGCCACAGGATGCTCTGAACGAATGAGAGTCTGGACTTGTTATGTGTGTCAGCTGTGGGCTTAGATAGAGCTTAGCAATTAAATTCCGGGAGAGGATTCACTGTGGAAACTATGTTGAGCATGAATACTCTTGAAAGCCCTTTAAGTCAGAGTTTTATTATATGACACAGTGTCCATGTGAAAGAATTCATGTTTGTGAGGGAAGAGAGAGGAGAGATGCGCGGTGAAAGGTGGAATGTAAGTGTTTGCAAAAAATAATTTTTTAAAGTTCTGATGTAGTCCTGGCTCCCAGCTGGGTTTGGAGGCTTTTCAGATGTTGCGGATAAGAGTAGAAATCAGAGCACAGACATTGCCTCCTGCTTTTTACAAACATAGTTGAAAAAGCACTGGGTAATTGGGCAGATTGTGGTAAGCTATAATTACAGACTACGGTTCTGTTTGCAAGAGGAAAATATTTGGACCTGATTGGATGCCTGAAGCATCCAATAAGTTACTGGAAAATAAAAGTGACTTCAAAAGATGGCCGTCAAAACTTTGACTCAGGTCACAATAGAGACTCAAAAACTGACGTCAACTTAAATTTTTTTTGCTTGTTCTCACAACCTCATTTTTAACCTAAATTTGATTAAAGATAAGGATTTTGAATGTAGAACAAGTGTTGAGTGAAGACTTAGGCCTGTATTTTTGCTGCATGATAATGTTTAAATTTCATGTTCCCGTCAGGTGCTATAGATAGTTCGAGATAGTTGATTTACAGAACTGGTCATGTTGTGATCCTCACATACTTGCCTCACTTTTCCTCAACCCTTGCTGTCTCATCTCACCTTGCTATTGCCCTGCTGCCCTGGACCTCTGTCCCTATTCTACCATCTCACACTTCAGCCCCTTCTACAATCTTCTGTGAGAATCTCGCTTCTGGTCCCAGGCATTATTATCCATAGGTTGGAACTAGGAAAAGTCCTGGCCAGGAGGCTCATATTGTACAACTAGGAAGCAGCACTCAATGTAGAATATAATGTGAATGGTTCTCCCTGGAGTTGTGCAAAACACCTGGCCCTGCACTCCTGGTCTCTCTGGTGGCAGGGAGGTATGGATTGGGCCACCCTGTGACCACTGTCACTTCTGCAGCTGGAGTACGCTAGCCCTGTCTTTCGTCAATGGAGCTAAATTTTCTGTTATAGATGTTTTACAGAAATCATTGTTATATATGATCCAAGGACATTAGAAGGTAAAACAGAATTCTGTGGGAATCTGTATATGTTTAATGGGCAAATCATATTCAACTTTCAAGCAACAAACTTACGATGGAACTTTTGGAATATCCCCCTTTGGTAATGTGGTTTTCTACGGTAAATGCATCTGGTTTCTCTTCTTCCTGCTGGCTTCTTTTTCTTTAATTGAATTTTCATTGCTACTCATATACATATGACATTTTACAGAAATACATAAATGTGACATTATCATATATACTGGAGTTCTTATTTTGCAGTCTTTTATTCCTTTTTCTTCTCTTTTTAGCTTAGCTTTTCTTCTATTCTCCCCCTACCTTGACTTTATTCTTACCACTCCCTTCTCTAAGAACCCTGACAACTTTGTATGTATTCACCTCTGTGTTTCTCTATGCTTATATTTTTATAGACAAATACATCTCCCTCTTTTTCACACACACACACGCTCATATAATTATATATAAATGCAACATACAAACACACACCTGCACAGTTTTTAGTCAACATTTCCCTCTTTTGAAAGGATTATGTTATAATAAATACCCTTTTCTTCATTTTGCTTTTTTTCACTTGACATTACCTTGCAGAACTCTTGACAAGTGGCCAGATATTTCTTTCTAATAACTCTATGGTAGTTTTACAGTGCGGATGTACATAAGCTCTCCAACCATTCCCCTGTGGATTAGTATTTACTTGGTTTCCCATTTTTGCTAGTACAGTGTTGCAATAAACAGCCTTGCTCATATTTCCTGTTGTTAATGGCACTTTTATTTACACAGGAGAACTCCCTAAGAGTGAATTGGTTCTGTTCAAATATACGAGGATTCTAAATTTAAATTCAGATATTGCCAGATTATTTTTTCCAAAGACTTTACAAATTCATTCATATTCTCACCAGTCATGTGGGGAAGTACTCTGTTTCCCTGTGTGTCCCTGGCAGCAATAGGCATTACCAGTCTTTTTCATTTGTGCTTAACATCTCAATTTTAATATTAATTTTCTGACCTAATAGCATATTTTAGTATATTTTTTATTGTACTTTTCTTTCAATTGCCTCTGCGTCCCATTTTGTCCATAGTTCTATTTAGTTGTTTCTCTCTATTATAAATTTGGAAGACAAACGTATATTGCAGATATTAACACTCTGTCCCTTCCATTGCATGTGCTTTAAAAAATTAATTATTATTCATTTAATAGATGTTTTGCTCTCTTTCCCTCATATTTTAAAAATGTGGCCAGAGAGTTTCTCTTTTTCTTTAACAGTTTCTTAGCATCCAATTTTAGTGAAAGGGTCTTCTTCACTTAGATCATATAGCCCTGTATCCGAGATTTTCTTGTAGAATTGTAGTTGTTTTATTTTATGTCCTTAAATTTTTAAGAAGACTAGTATTTCTTAAATAATCTCGTCTTTTGAAGTAAAATAATACTTTTGCTCCATTAAATTCTCAAATGTGTTAGCATCTAATTTTGGATTCTCTTTTTTGTACCAATGATCTTTTGCCTATTCTTAGCCTGGCAACATGTCGACTTAATTACAGCTGGCTAATAGAATGGTCTGATATCAGACAGGGCAAGTCTCCCTTGTCATTCTATTTGGAAAACTTGACTTAGATTTATTTCTTCCATGGCAATTTTAAGATCATTTTGTCCAATCCCCAAAAAACTCTTCAAATTATGTGTTTACAGTAGTCCCCTCATATCTGGGAGGGGTATGTTCTAAGACCCCAGTGAGTGCCTGAAACCACAAGTAGTACTGAACCCCATGTACACTATTTTTTTCGCATACATACATATCTATGAGAAAGCCTAATCTATAAATTACAGTAAGGAATTAATAATAACTAATAATGAAACAGAACAATTACAACAATATGCTAGTTTTGATAAATGTAGTCTGTTTAACTCTCTCTCAAAATATTTTGCGCTGTACTCACCCTCACCCTTCTTTTCTTGGGATCTGTCGATCTGATAACCCAGGACCAACAGACAAGTAGTGTGTACAGTGTAAATACACTAGACAAAGGTATTATTCATATCCCACATGGGATGGAGCAGGACATGAGATTTCATCACGCTGCTCAGAAGAGAGTGCAATTTAAAACATATTTAAAATTTAAAACTTATAAATTGCTTATATCTGAAATTTTTCATTTAGTATTTTTGGACCACAGTCCATTTTTGGACTATGGATAACTGAAACCATGGAAAGCAAAACTGTGGATAAGGAGAGGACTACTGCATATGTGTAACTATGTTTATGTCTATATGTGCATGTATATGTGCGTGTGTGCACAGGTAATTATATATTTTGTGATATGTATGTATCACATATATAGAATCTATAATAATATTTTCTGTTGGCTTTTGATAGTAGTTTTTATTACCTTGAAGTAATATGCTTTAATCATATTTAACTTAAAATTTTTAATAAGAACAGGATCTGAATTTTAGAAAATCTGTTTTTAAGCATCTTTGATATGATCGTTTGTTTTTCTTTCTTTAACAATTGGTGTAATTAGTTCTGTTGATATATTACCTGATAATGATCTACCCTTATATTTTTGGAATAAACCCTTCCTGGGTATATTGGTTTATTCGTTTGCGACAAAGCAGGATTCTCTTTGATAAAACTTTACTTAAAATGTTTGCATTTATATTCAGAAGAAAGTTTTTTTTATGTGTGCTATCATTACGGGGCTTTGAGTAAAAGTTTTACAAGTTTCATAAAATGGGTTGGAAGAGCTGTCTCTAGTTTTCTCTGGCTTGGATTAGTTGAACTAACATTACATAAACTAATATTACTTTGTATTAATTTTATTTTGAAAACCTACCAGGTAGTAAACTTCATTTTTGGTGTACAGTTCTATGAATTTTACCATGTTATTTGTGTAAACACAACTGCAAACAAGATATAGAACAGTTTCATCACCTACAAAACTCTTCTTGTACATCCTGTCCATAACTGCTACACCCTGGAAAATACCGATTTGCTCTCCATCACTACAGATGGGATCTTTTAAAGTATATTATATAAGTGGAACCAGAATACATAACATTTTGCGACTGGCTCCTTTAAGACTGGCTTCTTTTACTCCATATAATGCCTTTGAAATTCATCCATGTTGTTGTATGAATCAGTAGTTTGCTTGTTGATTCATTCGGCTGTTGAAGGACTTTTGGGTTGTTTCCAATTGTTGGTGATTATGAATAGAGCTGTTATAAACACTTCTGTACAGGTTTTTGTGTGAATTTAAGTTTTAATTTCTCTCAGGTAAATACCGATGTAGGACGACAGGGCTGTAGGTAAGTGTATGTTTAACTTTGTGAAACACTGCCAAATTGTTTTCCAGAGGAGCTGTGTCATTTTGCATTTCCATCAGCAACATATGAGAGTTCCAGTTGTTCAGCATCCTTGCCAAGACTTGTATTCTCTGCATTTTATATTTTAGTCATTCTAATGGATGTAGAGTGGTAATATATCATGGTTTTAATTAGGTTTTAATCCTAATGACTAGTGATGTTGAACATTTTCCCATGATTTGTCATCTGTATATCTTCTTTGGTGAAGTGATTGTTCAAGCCTTTTGCCCATTTTAGGATTGAGTTGTTTGCTTAGTGTTGAGTTTTGAGAGTTCCTCATATATTGCAGTTAAAAGTCCTCTTTTGACATGTGATTTTATTTCTCTGCATCTGTGGCTTGCCTTTTCATTCTCCTAACAGTGTCTTTCAGAAAACAAGAGTTTTAATTTTGATGGTCTGTTTCATCAATTTTCTATTTTTATGGATTGTGCTTGTGGTTTCATAGCCATGAAATCTTTTCCAACCCTAAGTTATAAAATTTTTTGTTATGTTTTCTTCTAAAAAGTTTATCATTTTATGTTTTACATTTAGTTCTATGATCTAATGAATCTGTGATACACTTGGGGTATATTTTATATAAAATATAATTAAATTTGTGTTAGGCTGAGGTTTACTTTTTTACATATAATTGTCCATTTGTTCCAATACTATCTGGTGAAATTATTCTTTCTTTATTACATTGGCTTTCAATCCTTGTGAAAAATCAATTGTCCATGCTTGTGTGGGTTTATTTGTACATTTTCTATTATTGTCCATTGACAAGTCTCTATCCATTTGTGAGTACATAGTGTCCTGATTAATGTAGTTTTATGGTATGTCTTAAAATTGGATAGTGTGATTTTTCAACTTTCTTTTTAAAAATATTTGGCTCTTCTAGTTCCTTTGCCTTTCTCTATAAAATTTAGAGTCAGTTTATTTATGTCTAAAACAAACAAACAAACAAGCCTTGTTGAAATTTTGATTTGAGTCGTGTTAAATCTGTAGATCAATTTGGGGGGATTGACATCTTTACTATGTTGAATCTTTCAAGCCATGAAAATAGTATTTTTCTATTTATTTAGATCTTTGATGTCTTTCATCAAAGTTTTACAATTTTTATCATATAAAATCATGTACATATTTTGTTAAATTTCTACCTATGTACTTCATCTTTTGTAGCTATTTTAAATGGCATATGTTTTAAAATTTGTTTCTGATTATTTACTGGTAATATATAGAAAATTAATAACTGTGTTTGTGTGTTGACCTTGTATCTTGCAAATGTGCTAAACTCAATTGTTGGGTCTTGAAGTTTTGTTATAGACCACTTAGGATGTTTTACATAGGCAATTATCATGACTGGGATTAAGAACAGTTTTATTTCTTTTCCCCAATCTGAATGCCTTTTATTTCTTTTATGTGTCTTATTGCATTACCTAGGACTTTTAGTATGATGTTGAGCAGAAATGGTGAACGTGGATACTCTTACCTTGTTCCTGATCTTATGAGAAAGCAGTCAGCTTTTTGTTAGCTGTGTGGAGTTTTTTGTTGATGTTCATTATCACTTTGAGGGATTTTCCTTCTATTTCTAATTTGCTGAGAAGGATTTTTAAATCATAAGCGAGTATTGGATTTTGTCAGATGCTATTTTTTTAAACAACTGATTATTAATTTATTAAAACAGTGGACTTAAAGCATCCACAACAGTGACTACAGTCTCAACTCCTAGCTCAATACTGGTAGAAGTAATCTGCTTAACAGTCTTGGAAAGGCTGTTCAAGTCAGTAAACTGCTTGCGGATTCTCATCTAGAAATGGTCTTATGTCTTAGAACTGCCACCACAAGGTGTTTTGGGGATTCTCGAAGTCTTGGTAGACATTTGAACTGGTTCTTTCACTTTGAGATTGTTTTCCTTTGTGCCTCTGGTCGAGTCAACACACACAATCTCCGAGGATTTCACCCTGTGGCTGGTTAGTGTAATTAGAATTTGGTGAATCACCACCTTTGGTTCTATGAGATTTTTTCTGGTATCTTTAAAAGCCATACTGCATCTTCACTTCCTGACCAACCTTTCCTTGGCAAGAGGGAACATTGGCAAGTCAGGAGCAGGATCAAGTGGACTAGAGCTCCGCAGCACCTGTGATCACATCTTCCGCAAAAACCAGTCAAATTTATTTTCTGCATCAACTGATATAACCATGTTTTGTTATTTTTCTTTAGGCTGTGAATACAGTGGATTACATTGCTTGATTTTTACATATTAAAATAGCCTTGGATTTCTGGAATAAGTCTCTGTATAGGAAAACAAAATAGTTTTTTGCTTTTCTATACTCTCACAACTCCTCTGGCCACTAAAATGTACGAGAATTTCTCCAATACCAAGCAATTCTCCAGTTCTCTATAGACACCAACTGTGCATTCTACAATTCAATTCTAACATTCACTGAATCCCACAGGTTAAGGTTAAGGGCTGAGTCTCACAAGACTGTTAATGTGTTAATCATAAACGGTGGGTCCTCATGTTACCCACAACTTCTGTCCAGTTTAGCTACGGACCAGAGACCAGAGGTTCTCATGATCCCTTCTCAAATTTGATCATTTGCTAGAGTGGCTCCCAGAATTCAGGAAAACAGTTTACTTACTAGATTACTTGTTTATTACAAAGAATAAAACCAGATGGAAACTATGCATAGGCTAAGGCATTGGGGAAGGGGCGAGGAGCTTTCTATGGTCACACTCTGCTATGTTCAACAACCTGGAAGTTCTAACCTCATTTTTTAGGGTTTTTTATGGAGGCTTTATTACACAGACTTTATTTCACAGACCCTCTCCCCTCCTGGGAAATCGGAGGGTGGGGCCGAAAGTTTCAACTCTCTATCACATGATTGGTTTCCCTGGTAACCAGCCCCCATCCTGAGGCTATCCAGGAGCTGCTGGCCACCAGCCATCTTACTAGCCTACAAAAGACACATCACTTCCAGAGACTACAAGGATTTTAGTTCCTGTATGTCAAGAAACAGGGACAGAGATCAAATATATATTCTTGTTCAGTTACAATCTACTTGGTCATGTTGTAACCCTTTATAATGAGTATTGCCACATTGAATTTGCTCATATTTTGCTGAGCATTTTGCTGAGCATTTCTGTGACGTTTTCAGGAGAGATACTGATTTGTACTTTTCTTTTTTGTACTTCCTTTGTCTGGTTTTCGTATCAGAGTAATAGTGGCCTCATAACATAGATGGGAAGTGTTTTCAGAAGAACTTACATAGAATTGGTGTTTTGTTTTGTTTTTTTTCTTTAAATGTTTGATAGACTTCACCAGTGAAATCATCTGGGACTGGAGACTTCTTCTGAAGGAATAATTCAACTTAATAGTTATAGAATTATTATAGGTGGAATGGTATCCTCCCCAAAATTCATATCGGAGTCCTAACCTCTGGTCCCTCTGAATGGAAACTTGTTGGAAATAGGGTCATTGCAGATGTCATTCATTAAGGTAAGGTTATACCAGAGTAGGGTTGGCCCCTGATCCAATATGACTGATGTGCTTATTAAAAGGGGAAATTTGGTCACAGACATGCAGATAGGGAGAATACCATGTGAAGATAAAGGAAGAGTTTGGGGTGATGGTTCTATAAGTGAAAGATGCCTAAGATGGCTAAGAAATCACCAGAAGCTAGGAGAGAGATATGATACAGATTCTCTCTCCATATTCTCAGAAGGAACCAACCCTGCTGACCTGCAGCCCCTACTGCTCGTAGATGTCTCACCTCCGAAAATGTGAGACAGCCAGTTTGTGTTGTTTAAGCTACCTGGTTTGTGGTACTTTGTTATAGCAGTCCTGACAAACACAGGCATGGAAGATGATTTTCAGGTATGGAAGATATTTTTTATCATTTTAATATTGTTTGTTTCTAATTGTCTTATTCTGTTTTGTGCTTTTGTAACAGAATATCTAAAACTGGGTAATTTATAAAGAATTGATATTTATTTCTTACAGTTCTGTAGGCAGGGAAACATGAGGTTAAGGGACTTGCATCTGGTGAGGGCCTTCTTGCTGTGTTATCCCATGGCTGAAGACAGAGGGCAGGAGACAGAGAGAAAGAGAGAGAGAATGTGTGTGTGTGGGGGGGTAGGGGGTTGAGAGAGAGAAAGAAGTAGGGGGCTGAACTCATTCTTTCATCAAGAATACACTCCTGTGATAACTAACCCACTCCCACAATAATAGCATTAAAACATTTGTGAGGGTAGAGCCTTCATGGACTAGTCACCTCTTAAGAGTCCCACCTCTCAATACATTGAATTGGGGATTAAGTTTCCAATATGAACTTCAGGGAGTATATTTCAAATTGTAGCACTAATTGTATTGGTGCATAATCAGAGAATATGTTCTGTAGAAATCTGACATGAAAAATTTATTAACATTTTTTCGACAAGAACATTTCTGATTATTTGCTTTCTCTTGTGCAAATTTTATGAATTATGATTGTACCACTGCACTCCAGCCTGGACAACAGACTAAGAACCCATCTCTTCAAAAGATATATCTATATCTATGTCTATATTTATAGATACAGATTTTGAGAAAATAGTCTATTTTATCAATTTATTTTTATTTAGTTGTCCAATTTAAATGCATAGTATTACTTGTAGTATTCACTTATCCTGTTCATGTCTGTAGGGTCTATAGTGATATCCCTTCTTTTATTCCTGATATTGGTAATTTGTCTTTTTTTCTTTTTCTGTTGTCAGTCTTGCTAGAGGTTTATTAATTTTAATGACATTTTCCAGAACTAACTTTGGTTTTGTTAAATTTCTCTCTTGTTTTTCTGCTTTGGTTCCAATATAAAAATTTATTGCCATGAATTTCTTACTAAGCACATCTTTAGTAGTATCCCATAATTTTTAATATGTTACATTTTGATTCATCCAATTCAAAATATTTTCTGACTTATTCTGAGACTTCCGCATAGTTTTTTAGAAATGTGTTTTTAAATTTCCAAGTACTTGAAAATTTTTCTGTTTTTATTATTGATTTCTAGTTTAACTTATTTATGAGGGCACATTTTATATGATTTTAATTTTTTAAAGTTAAGGCTTATTGTTAATGTTTAATATTGTGTTTTAAAAGCTGAATAAACTGAGCTGTAAACCCACATGTTCATGGTGCCTTTTTCAATGATGAATTAATAATCATCTTTTAAATGTACCATGTGATAATCTATTTTATTAAAGTGTTTTTCACATTTTCTTGGGTCAGTTTTGGCAGTTTTCTTAAACTGATTTGTTTCCTTTAGGTTCTTAAATTTGTTATAGTTGCCTACAATATTCTGTTATAATTCTTTTAATATTTTCGCTATTTGTGATTCCATTTTCTTTTTTTATTTCTTTTTCTTTTTTTTTTTGAGATGGAGTCTTGCTCTGTCATCCAGGCTGGAGAGCAGTGGCGCAATCTCAGCTCACTGCAAACTCCGCCTCCTGGGTTCACGCCATTCTCCTGCCACAGCCTCCCGAGTAGCTGGAACTACAGGCACCCGCCACCACACCCGGCTAATTTTTTTGTTTGTTTGTTTTTGTATTTTTAGTAGAGATGGGGTTTCACCACATTAGCCAGGATGGTCTCTATCTCCTGACCTTGTGATCTGCCCACCTCAGCCTCCCAAAGTGCTGGGATTACAGGCGTGAGCCGCCGCGCCCGGCCGAGTACACAGTTTCTTTGTTTTTATTTTTATTATGTGATAATAAAGATTTTTAAGGCAGTGTTTTCTTCTGAGTTGTGCTTTTGTTTCCCTCAAAGGTGTTTGTATAGTATGTTTTCCTTGCATTGCCTTCCAAATGGTTTGTAATTTCTTTTTTTATTTTCTTTTTATTCCAAGTCTTCTTTAGAAGTATGTTAATTTTCAGGTATGGAAGATATTTTTGATCATTTTAATATTGTTTGTTTCTAATTGTCTTATTCTGTTTTGTGCTTTTGTAACAGAATATTTAAAACTGGATAATTTATAAAGTATCAATATTTATTTCTTACAGTTCTGTAGGCAGGGAAGCATGAAGTTAAGGGGCTTGCATCTGGTGAGGACCTTCTTGCTGTGTCATCCCATGGCTGAATTAAAAAATATCTTTATGGGCCAGGTGCTGTGCGGCTCATCCCCGTAATCCCAACACTTTGGGAGGCTGAGGTGGAGGACTGCTTGAGGCCAGGAGTTTGAGAGCATCCTGGACAAAACAGACCCCATCTCTCTAAAAAATTTTTAAAAATTAGGAGTGGTATCACATAGTCCTAGCTATTTGGGAGACTGAGGCAGGAGGATAGCTTGAGCCCAGGAGTTTGGGGCCATATTGAATTATGATTGCACCACTGCACTCCAACCTGGACAACAGACTAAGACCCCATCTCTTCAAAATAATCAACACATAGAAAAGATGAATATGCAGTATTTGGAGAAGTTTTCTCTAAACATATGTAAAATTATTACATGTGTATTACATATATATATACCTAGTACATCCAGTTTATTATGTTCCTCAATTAACTTTTGTCCTTTCTAATTTTTTCTAGTAGATCTGCCCCATTCTTAAAATACGTAAACTAATATACTTGTTTGCCATCGTTACTGTAAATATATACCATAAATATATGTATTCTAACTTCCGGATATTATTTTTTACCCTTGATTTTAAATTTGTGTGTATTTACTGCTTAGTTAGCTCTTTTACATTCAACTTTTCTTTATCCCAGTGAAGTGTGCAGTTTTCGTAAATAGAATATTGCTTTTCTAAGACCAGTTAGATGGTCTCTCTTTTACAGGAAGAATTTAGTTCATGTAGTGACTAATATACTTGAACTTTTCTTTTTTAACTTTACCTTATGATTATCATCTAGTTTTTCATTGCCTTTTCTTATTCCTCTTATTTTCTTGTTGATTTGATCATTAAGATTTATTCCATTTCCCATGTAAATATGATAGTTTACAATATTTTTTCAATCTATTAACATTTAATTTCTCCTTCCTGAACTCTTCCTGAACTTCCTGACATTTCTTTATATTATATAAAAACAAGCTATTATTCCCACTTAGAGGTATAGTTTCCCTCATTAGGATAGTTTGTTTTCTTCTTAATAAAATGAGATCTTTAGAACTTTTTCACTCTCCCTTCTTTCCCTCTTCAGTCCATTATTTCAGGCTTAGAATTTCCCTTGCTGTTTTAAGAGTTTTTTTAACACTTTATTTCATATTTTCAGTGACTCTATTAATTGATATTTAATACTGCAATGATATGTAGATCATTGGACTATAGATAATGCAGCAGAGCTGTTCCCTGCTGTTTTAAGAGTTTTTAAAAACACTTTATTTCATATTTTCAGTGAATCTATTAACTGATATTTAATAATGCAGTGACATGTAGATCATTGCACTATAGATAATGTATATGTATATAAGATATATTCATATGCAAGTATATAACAAATTATAAGATGTACTATGTTTATGTAGGTATATGTTTATATATCCACATATATATACACATATATATATAAATTACAAGGTTCGTTGCTCAACCAGCCTTTCTTCTATTATTTTCTAATTGTGTAGACCAAGTTCAGGTGATTATTTTTATCTGAAATAAAATTCACAAGATTTAAGAAAAGAAAATTGTTGTAAATCACCTGTCAAGTATCAACTCATTTTGACCACTTTTTTTGCAATTCAACTTTTTTTTTTAGAGAAGTTCTTAAGTTTGTAACGTTTATAAAACAGATTTTTTTAAATGAGTAGTTAGGGCATTAGATATCAAGTTAGAGGCATAAGAGAATTTTATTTAAAGGAATGCTTTATAAGTCATTAATGCATTAAGTCATTAATGTTTATCTTTTGTTCCCTAAAAGTCTCTGTTTGGTTTTGCCTCCAGAATGTCTTGTATATACCTCTTGTACCATTCTTTGGTACCATTAAGTTCTTTTTGTGATATAGATGATTTCAAGGTGTTACGATAATGTGATTATTAAAGACTAGAATTCTGTCCACATTGCTTTTAGTATAAACATAGAAATGAATATATTAAAAAAGAGTAATTGATATGAAGCATGGTATATGTGAAATGTGATTTCCAAATTCTAAACACAGTATCAGTGTGTTCTAAAGTGAAATTAGAGTTTACATTGTGCTTAAAAAACAGTTACATAATACTAAAATAAGAAGAAAAATTTCCGTGAATTAGGAAAGCTAGTGGCTTCTCTACAAAGATAAATAGTAAAACAATGAACAAATTCTCATTCGAGTAAAAGCAAATTATGTATGGATTTGTGTAAGTAAAAGTGTGTAAGTAATACCGATTCAAAGCCTGCACACATCGGAATTTCCTTCTCCCTTAGAAAGGAATCAGCCTTGTCTTGTATAGAATGAATCTGAAGCTAGACAAGTCAGAGTCTTGATTGTTTTCTATTCCTTGTGACCTTTTAATGACCTTTGTATGCCAACTACAAATAAAGAATATTCTGAAGGTTAGAGAGAGAAATTCCTTGGGAGGATTTTTCAGATATGTTTTTGTTAAGTGCTTAATTTAGCATCACTAAATTTTCAGTCTTCATAATTTCATGACACAGGCGACATACTGTAAATTCAGGTATTCCTTTAACTGCAAGGATTTATTTAACCAATTTCCTCTCAAGTCTTGTGGTGTCAGACACAGCATGACAGTAGTTAAAGATCTGTCACCGTTACCATTAAAAACCTTATTGTTTAGGCTTTGCTTCCTTGACTATTTCAAATTACATCTAGCTGAAACTTGCCAAAGAAGTTGTCAGCTTAGATATGACTTTGATTTTGAAAAACTGTTCAAAATAGGAAAGCCATTTATAGTGACAGAAAAAAGAAAATTTGGCTGGCATCAAATGTCTTTTCTTGCTGAAAGATACTTGTTCGTGAAGTTTTCCAAACAAATGCAGTATGGATTAGTACATTTTGACACTTCAAAAATAAGCATGCTTTAAAACAGGATAGATAATTAACTGGAAAAATAAACGTCTGCATGTATATTAGAAATGTTTCCTGGCTTCATTTTACCAAGGGTGTCCAATATGTCACTATGATAGTACTGAAATGGCAAGATTCTATTTATGCAGAATATGAATCAGGAACATCTCCAAAAACATTTACCACAAAAAGAATATTTGCATAAGAATATGCATTTTCATTTCTTTGATGTTTTCCAAGAATTAGGTTAAAACTATAGTTTTTTTCTTATAATGCTTAGATTAAGAACAAAGTAAAACTGAATACATAGGCTAATCAGTAAGTAGACTGCCCAAGCTAATATTTTTCTGAATTGTAAAATGTAGCAGAATCACCCAGAGTGCAGTTCAGAGAGTTTATTAGTCTGTTCTCACATTGTTATAAAGAACTACCTGAGACTGGGTAATTTAACAAAGAAAAGAAGTTTAAGTGACTTACAGTTCCACAGGCTTATCAGGAAGCATGACTGGGGAGCCTCAGGAAACTTCTAATCATGGCAGAAGGTAAAGGGGAAGCAAGCATATCTTCACAGTGGTGGAGTACGAGAGAGAGACAGTGACGGGAGAAGTGCCACACACTTTTAAACCATCAAATCTCGTGAGAACTCACTGTCATGAGAACAGCGAGGGGGAAATATGCCCCAGGATTCAGTCACCTCCCACCAGGCCCCTCTTCTAATTTGACATGAGATTTGGATGGAATGGGAAAAGTGAAAGAGAAATTAAGAGGCATGGAAGAAAGAATTAAAATAATCAAAAGCTCCGACATTTATCTAATAAGACTTCTAGAAGAAAATAGAAAGAATGAAGAAACAATGTTTGAAGAGATTATGGCTGAGAGTTTTTTCAGAGTTGAAGAAAGGCATGGGCCCTTAAATAATTAGCATTGAGTAGCAATCAGGGCTTGAGAAACAAATTGCTACCAGGAAAGTCTAAAAACTACCTAAAATCCAGATTGTTATTCTTTTCTAGGTAACTTTAGTAATGACAGACTTCTCATGAGCAAAAAGTATATGCCAGATATCAATTAAATAAGTTTTTCAAAGCCCTATGGGAAAACAAAGTGGGATTCAATTACCAGATAAATTGCTGTTTAAGAAAGAGTGCAAAATATATAAACAAATTTATATGTACAAAGAAAGTTTATTCAGTTTATTACATTTAGGGTTTATCACTCATTTATTATTCTTTCTGCTAAAAGACCTACTGGTGTTTTTAATTCAGTAAGAAGAAAATTGAATTGAAAATAATTAAATGGGAGGCAAATAAAAGAGGAAAATATGTAGGTAAATGCAAGTAGCGTTGACTGTATGCCCTGCAATGCCCTTCAGTGACATGATGAGGAGAGATGGCTGGTCAGAGTTAAAACCAGGCTAAAATCCTCTTCTTTTTAAGGTAATAAAGATTTTGATTAAAAATAGAGTTTGCTAAAAACACGTGTTAAACATTAAAGGCAACCATAGAAATAATAGAAACAGGATTAGGAAGTGGAGCGAAACCAACCTCTAATCTATGTGATCATTTTCAGTTTTAGGATTTGCTTTTTCATCTTGACTTCCACATCCAGGTGAATATGAGGACTGGTTTGACTCTGGTCTCCTCATCAAGACAGAAGCTCACCTGATTCATTTTTCTTTTTTTAACTTACCCCGTTCGCAGGCAAAAGAAACTAGTGTCCTTTGGAAAAAGTTCAGAATATATATAGTCCTGTCAGTTATTTATAGACACATGATGAGGGTCAGCAGGGTATTTCGCTAAGCTCCATTTGACTGAAGAGATGTGGTATGGCTTTGGAGAAGAAAAAGAAAATGCTCAAAAAATGAAATATCTCCAAAATTATAGTAATGATGATAACTACTACTTATTGGGTATCTACACAGGCCAAGCACATTATACTAGCTCACCTCACTTAATTGTAAAACTCCACCTTACACTTTAGATGGCATCAACCCCATTTTAAAGATATGACTGTGTAATGGTTTATAAAAATGGGGACCCTGAATTTGAACCCAGATACCTTTGATTGATTCTATCTCCTTCATTCTCTGTACTTCATTATCCTGTATCTTATATAACTGCTCTCAAATATAAATAGCTTGTTCTAATGCTTGGCACATCTTGATCTTCTGAAACAGAGGAATCAATGCACCAAGTAGGTTAATAACTGGTGTTTTTCCTTCTTCCATTGCATTTTCCACTTTTAGTCTTTGATACACCTACTGTGTGTCATGTTGAATGAAAAGAGTATAAGGTAAGGTTTGTCCACCTTAGTGGGCTAAATCTGTAGTTCTTTAAGTAACATTGGTGATTTTTTAAAGTATCCTATATTACCGTTTGATGTGTGCGTTATTTTATTTTTCTTGGGGGAGTGGTTGGTGGCCGACAAGTTCTTTAGGTAGGAAAGGCAGAAATAAAGTGATTTTTAAAAAAGAATCTTTTTATGGTAAACTAAATTGTAAATAGGCAATAATTTATTTGAGTCTAGAGGAAAAGTTTCCTCTATTCAAGATGGTAGGATATGGTGTTATGTGGCATCTGGCTGTACGAATGCTGCTGGTTAAGGGATACTGTTTGCCAGTCTGTTCTCACCTCTGAGTTCTAAAAACATAGAATTAGGTAAAAGAGTCTGGCTACATTAATATTCCTTGAGCTGCTGTTGAGAAAACTACAAATCGGAAGAAAACTTTGTCTACATGAATCCCATGCTACCTAGGAAAGGAGCTCCAGAGTCTCTGAGATGTTGTCACCTACCTTTTGATGCCAGAACACATGTGAACTGTCCAAATTTATCCCCCAGCAAATTTAGTCCCTCCAAGCAAGCTCCTGATCGGAATTTGAATTCACATGTCAACTTCAGGCCCTACAAGCAAGCTCCTGATCAGAATTTGGCTTCTCATGTCAGTTTCACTACAGGGAAGAATATGCTGAGCAACATTTTGGCTGTTACATTAGTCTCTTATGAACTGGAATCATGTGCTTTTGTTTTTGAGAAACTAATCTCCACTTAGGATATTCGTAGAATCCAATTTCTGAGCCTTGAACACTAAAGAGCCATTTCTGGGCCGTGATGCCTTCTTCTGTGACCTGGTAGCAGCCAGCTGTTTCAGCTACCCTGCATCATGGCCATTCTCTACACACGTCCTCCAATCTACACAATTCCCATGGCTCATCTCTGTTTTAGTGTTGTTAGTTTGCTTGTTATGTGTGTGTGTTCACATTTCTCTAGTATCAAGATTATTTTAAACCTCATTTTTTCTAATTTTGTTGGTATTTCTTGAAGCAAGATTTATGAGTACATTAAAAAGAGCATGATTTGGCTGGGTGTGATGGCTCACACCTGTAATCCCAGCACTTTGGGAGGCCGAGGCGGGAGGATCACGAGGTCAGGAGATCGAGACCATCATGGCTAACACGGTGAAACCCTGTCTCTACTAAAAACACACACAAAAAATTAAGCGGGCATGGTGGTGGGCACCTGTAGTCCCAGCTACTTGGGAGGCTGAGGCAGGAGAATGGTGTGAACCTGGGAGGCAGAGCTTGCAGTGAGCTGAGATTGCACCACTGCACTCCAGCCTGGGCAACAGAGCGAGACTCTGTCTCAAAACAACAACAACAACAACAACAACAACAACAAAACAAAACAAAAACACATGATTTACATTGAGAATGAAAGAAAGCTTACCTAGGAAATCTAAACAACAACAACGAAAAACAAATTCACTTAACCTATATAACATGGACCTAAAATCCGTAGTTTAAGTGTATGTGACAATAGAAATCTCTAATCCTTGTGTGACATAGATGTGTTGCTTTTGCTTTCAGAGTGCTACAGGTTGTATATTTACTTTCAAGTTTGTTCTGCGTGGACTATATATTTGTGTCTCTCCCAAATTCACATGTCGAAATCGTAGCCCCCAAAGGGATGGCGTTAGGACTTGGGGCTTTAGGAGAGAGCCCTCTCTTTGCCATGTGAGAATACAATAGGAAGGTGGCCATCTGCAAACCAGGGATAGGCCCCCACCAGACACTGGATCTGCAACCACCTTCACCTTGGACTTACCAGCCTCCAGGACTGGCAGAAAGAAATGTCTGTTGTTTAAGCCACTCAGTTTATGGTATTCTGTTATAGTAGCCTGAATTAAGATAGTATCTGTTTCAGAATCCTCAGTTATGAAAATTCAGGATTTAACCTTTGGATTTATGTGTGAGAAAAGGATCAACTTTCTGTTGTTCTGCCATCAGTCAATTGAAACTTGACTGATAATGAATTAGTAAAAATGAAGTAGCAGAATCATGTGTCATTTATTTTGAAAACAGCATGATGTAAAAAACAATTGAGAAACACATTAACATGAAAATTGAAATGCTCGCTTAATAAGACTTTTACACATTCTTTGAGGTGATTACCACTGAAAGAGTTCACCTTCAAATCTAAAACAACACATGAAACACAAACAAGATCTAGGGATCAGGGGACACTGAAATTTGAACAAAATGGTGTAATTTGAGGTCCTTAGGGTGATACACTGGGTTTGCCAGAAAATTTCTTTTTTCCCCTGGAATGGATTCCTTTCCAGGGAGCAAATTTTCACCCCCATTGCATTGGGGATATAATCAAATGATACAAATAATGAAAAATGCTTTACACCCACCATAGGGACAGAGCTCCAAGAAGAAGCAAGGCCACAGGAATGAACTTCACTTCTCTCTTTGGCTTTCCATCTTGTACTTCCTGTCTAGATCTCATGGATCAGTGGTTTCATCTTCTTACACCTCACATTGGTTGTCCAAGCACCTCTCTCCTCATCTACAATATGAGGGTAAGGACATCTAATTGTAGGCTCTTGAGGGTTGAATGGGTTAGTAATATATACAAGACATTTAAAGCAGCTCCTGGCAGGTAGAAATCTTTCAAAATTTCTTCACCAGCTCCACATTAAACCATAATTCCTTTGCTGAAAAAAGAAACTAAGTTTCTTTCTTCAGTCTGGAAAATGGGCTGAGTTACCTTCAGTTATATTTCTTCTGATCATATGTCTTATGTATTAGTTTGGTAAGACTACCCTAATAAAGTACCATGGAGTAGGTGACTTGAACACTGCAGATTACTTTTCTCACAATTCTGGAGGCTGGAGGTTCAAGATCAAGGTTGGTGTCAGCAGTGTTGGTTTCTCTTGTGGTCTCTCTCCTTGGCTTGTAGATGACCACCTCCCTGTTGCATCCTCACATGGCCTCCCTCTGTGCATGAACATCCTTGGTGTGTCCTATTGGGTTAGGGCCCCACCCTCATGTCCTTGTTTCATCTTAATTAAAAGGTTCTATTTCTTCATATAACCCCATTTGGGGTTAGAGCTTCAACATATGGATTTTGGGAGATACAATTCAGTCCTTGACACACTATAAGATATTTTAAAGCTTGCAATTAGGTGAACACTGGCTACAGGTGCCAAGTGTAAATCTTACCTAAGAACTGTTTCTTTTTCCGTTCTTTCTGTCAAGCACAGAATATGCAGGTCGTAAACCATCAGTAATGATTCGCAGACTAAATGAACATTGCACCAGAAGTAGGAAAGCATAATATGAACATATTAGACATTTAGAGCAGTGTTGTCCAATAGCAATAAAATGGGAGCCACAGGGTTGCTGTATGTTTACATTTATGGCACAGCACAGTTTGGACTACCTTCATTTTAAGTGTTCACTCATCACACGTGGAAATCGACTGCCATATTGGATAGTGCAGATATCCAAAGCATGCTTTTAAAACACAGTAACGGCCGGGCATGGTGGCTCACGCCTGTAATCCCAGCACTCTGGGAGGCCGAGGCGGGCGGATCACGAGGTCAAGAGCTCTATCCTGGCCAACATGGTGAAACCCTGTCTCTACTAAAAATTAGCTGGGTGTGGTGGCGTGCACCTGTAGTCCCAGCTACTCAGGAGGCTAAGGCAGGAGAATCGCTTGAACCTGGGAGGTTGAGGTTGCAGTGAGCCGAGATGGCGCCACTGCACTCCAGCCTGGGCGAAAGAGCGAGACTCTGTCTCAAACAACAACAACAAAAACACCACAGTGACAGAAGAGAATGCTTTTGGTCCAGCAGTTTAACAATGTTGATTTCTAAGAGTTCTAATCCTATTTTTGCCAAATAAAATCACATACATTTTATGTCAAAATGCCCTTCTTGCCAAAACCATATAGTAGAGAGTGAAGAATGCACAAGTATCAGCATTGAAATGTATATGTGGAGGCCACAGTATTTTAAAAGCTGCTGTAGAAATAAATGCAGCCTCCCAGGGTCAGTGTTTTTAACATGTAAATATCACTGTGAAGTCCTGAAAGAGATAGCGTTTTCATTTATGAGACATTATAATAACTGCAAGACCCTCCTTTTCACAGTAGAGGTTCCTGAGCTCATTATGTAAAAAGGAGTGTATTATCT
Source organism: Macaca mulatta (assembly GCF_049350105.2). NCBI lineage: Eukaryota > Metazoa > Chordata > Mammalia > Primates > Cercopithecidae > Macaca > Macaca mulatta. The sequence goes on along the minus strand of NC_133420.1, from coordinate 112,372,843 downwards.
AGTACCTTCTGCTCCTGGAAGCTCATCTGCTCCAACTCCAGTGGATGTGAAAGCTGTATGTTTACACGAAAAAAAAAAGTCATTAGACATCCCTGATGGTAAATCTCCCAGGCAGGGAGCCTCGCGTAAATCACTCGTGTGGCTTTGCTGACTTCCTACTCAAACTCAGGCAGTGTCATTGCACTCAGCAAATTAAATTTCAATGCGCTTGGGAAAGTAATTGGGCCGTGAATGTTACCCGTTACTTGGAGAACTGTACATGTCCAGAAATGAAATCAAATGATGTAACATCCAATTAATGTTTTGGGAGCAACTAACACTATAGAGATTCAGAGCAGGAGGGACCTAAGCTTAACCTCTAATTTTTCAAATTAAACAACAACAACAAAATACCGAAGGCCCTGAGGGGTTTCAGTGAGGCAACCAAGATCAGACAAATCATCTTGGCTACAACTGGGACTAGGTCCCAGTTCTACCAGCTCCTTAGCTCCTCAGCTCCTCATTCATTTCTCTTTAACACGCCAACACCTAGGTTTCCCCCCATCTCTTGCTTTCTGCAGTTTTGGCCATTTCTCTGAACTTTGTTATCTTCAGGAGGAGAGGGAGAGAAAGAAAAGCCAAAAGCTGTCAGCACTAGTTCCTTCCATTATTATGTAAGGTATGATAACTGCTCCAATTTCCTGCCTAGCTGAAGAGAAACATATGATATTATATGCACATACTGGTTTGGGAAAAAATACTTATTTTCTGAGCCAGAAGTTGATGGAAGTAAAATGAAAGAAAAAAATAAAAGTGGGTCAGACAACTAAAGGTATCTGAGACTGGAAGGATAATTTTGGTTGAGACTCAACTGTTGAGAGAGGGAAAACAGGTACTTGATAAATATTTATTTCATTGACTAATTGAAGGACATGGCAGATGAAGGAGAGGGATTCCTGGTGGTTCTTTGCCAAGACTTGGGGCCTTTTGAATGTGGAGGAGTTTGGGGTTACTGAAGTAGAATCCAGGGGTGCCTCCTACAAGTTGACATCATGGTAAGCAGGTCGTCCCATGTAGATAGACAAGGTGCTGGCATCACTGAGTCAGGTTCCAGATGGGTGGTTTTGCAGCTGTGTGTCCTTAGAATAGCTTGCCTTCTTTGAAACAAGAGGGATGCCTGAAGTGACTGCTTCCGGAGTTCCTACATCAGCCCTCTTGCTGGAGGAAGCTGTGGAGGTGGCAGGGAGCTGGTGTAATCATTCATGGAAAATCCCAGCATTCAAGAATGGAAAACAGGCACATCACGCCACCTTTTCCTTTGATATGAAGAAATTAGACCTTTTCAACCTTTCTTGGTGGCTTCGAATAATGGGCTGAGGGGGACAAAGGAAGCCCTGGATGAAGCCAACAGAAGGAGGATTTTAATTCCTGTCTTCCAGGGAGCTCTGACACAGCCTCTCCTCCCCGCTCCTCTCCCATTATGTTCTGCTTTAGAAACAAGATCAGCCCTGTACCTCTATACGTGGTTCCGTAGCATTCATTTAAAAGCATGTTTATTTTAAGTCTCTGACTTGGCACTGAGGACAGATTGGAAAGCACCAGCCTCAGGCACTCTTGATCTCCTGCTCCTCCTGAATGCGGTATTCATCACTTAAACGTAATATATTTATAATCAGGGCCAAGGCAGCATGACCTTGTTTCATTCCAAACAGATCACAGGCAGCTAGACGTGGAGCTTCCGGCTTTAAATCAGATGCAAGACGTGTTAGCCGTCAAGGACTTCGTTATAATTCAGTTCATCTCTTTACGTTTGATCTGTTTCTTTCTCTATTTATATAAAAAGAAAACAGAAAAGAAGTGATGGGTGGAGGGGATGTGGTAGGGGCTCCCCATGAGACCAAACTTCAGAGGAATCCAAGGTTGCTCAGCTGGGCTCTTTCTATCAGAAGGGCTGGGGGGCCGGGGGTGTGGGGGAGGAAGCCATGTCTGAGGCTTAGATCTTCTAACCCAAGGTAATTAATTTCTAAGCCACATTTTTCCCCTTTCTGGAAACATGAAAATAAACAACAATAACAACAACACTAAAACCAAAAAACAAAGGAGTCAATTGTTATTTATTGCTTCACTGCACAGCGGTGCTTAAAGAGCACTCACCAGAAATGTGTAGACATTTTTTTTTTTTTTTTCCATCCCAGGGCTTAGTCTGAGGCTAGCCCTGAATGTAAATATCCTTTTAGGGCGATAACTCCAATCTCATTCAGTCTCATCTTTTACACTGTTCTGCCTTGCTCTTCCTTAACCATTTCTATAAGATACAGTAACTTGAATTGTTCTCAAAAGTCAGAATAGTTGGAGTAAAGCAAATACTGCTTCTTTTACTGATTGCAGCCAGTGGGAATCTGCGGGGGCCTGGTTGCTTTAAGGAGTCTGATTAGTTATCCGCCTACAGCAGGTCCTACACTCTCCCACTCCTCCTATCTTCCCACCCACCCACCTACCCATGGTGCCCCTTGTTACAAGGTATTCTGTCTTGGAGATGAAACAAGTGAGGGCTAAACTAATTAACTAACCAGCAGTGATCTATAGCTTCAGCACCTTGCATTCCTGAAGATTTATCCCATTTCGAATTCATTGCCATTTCCCTCCAGGGAAATAAAGATTGCTGCCTATTAAAGATGGGGACAGAAAAAGGCACCTTCACTGGAGACAGCCTGTACAAGAAAATAATACTGTAATCATTCCCTCCAATCAGCTGAAAAGGATTAAATCTTCTGCTTCTAAAGTAATGTTCCAATTGAGCCTTGGGGAAGAATAATTCATGATTAGGGAGAAGGCTGGTCTAGCAAATGTGAACATTATGTCCATTACTTAAACACACTTCCTGGGCTGACTGCTAATGTACCCAAGGGACTCACAGCCCCAGCAACTGATAGGCGCAATGAAACAGGCAGACAAGGACAAGAAGTATTATCATCTGCATTCAACAGCACTACATAGACTTTACCACTGCTAAATCACTGCCCTTGGTAAATAGCCCAGATAACTCATTTTAATAGAAGAATTCTTCTCTTCTTTATGTGTATTAAACAACAGACTCTTATGAGCGGTGGCAGTGTATTGATTCCTGGGAAAGGCCGTGTGAATACCAATTCTGTAATTTATGCTGTTTTGTGGCTCTGGCTGTATTTGTTATGCATAGTGTATTAAACATTCAATAGCTCAATTTAATCTTTGCAGCCAAATTGCACAGCACATCATGCCAGATAGTGGTTGTTTCATATACACAGCCCATCTGCTTCCTGTTCTATAATTCATTCAGCAGGCAAAGTTTCTGGCAGCCTCAGGCTACCAAAATATATATATATATCCTTAGGGTACAAGAGTGCTTGGCACTCAATTAGTTTTCCGGGTTTCTAGTGCTGTGTGTGCATGAGCAGGGGTATGTGGTTCCACTTTTATGTGAATTAAAGATGGGAATAGTTTGCTAATTTCTGTGTCCTCATCTGGACAACTTCTCAAAAACTTGTGAGGTTTCACAAAACCAAAAGATAAAAAAAAGTTAAAAGTGAAACCAAAATGATCTTCTCCCGGGGGAAATTATCCACAGCAATAAAATGTGTTCTCTCGACCATCCCTATCTAAATAGATTGATTTATATCTTGTGGGGGGGAAAATAAATAAAACAACCCAAAAAGTACTATAAACTCTTGGCTCCTTTCTCTGGACAAGCCACTTGGGATTTGTGCTCTTACGGCGAATGTTTATTTTCCCTCCAATCGCCTCCTTTCTTGGAGCCCTGCCTCTGTCTCTTAATGTCGGTGGTAACTTTGTTCTTTCCTCATCTCCACTTTCTATTTGCTTTTAAAGAAGGCAGTGTCTAAATGTTGCCCAGTGGAAAACTGCATTTGTAGTTTATGGAAGTCTTTCTGCAACTCGCAGTACAAATGCCTGATTTTCAGAGCATTTTATGGCCTTTATACCACACTCAAGGGACATGGACCACCCTGGGTTTTGGGTGATCATTTTATACCTTTTTGGGAAGAGTGACCAAAGAACCCATCTTATGGACTGGAATTATAGCCTCTCAGAGCGGAAGTAAATCATCCATTCCAGTGACCTCATTTTACAGGTAGTAACAGCCAACACTTGTGTAATGCTTTAGAGCAAGGTCAAACAGGCGGGTGCCAACAGGGCTCGGTGAGGTTTCCCAAATGACTGCAGCCCGGCTGGTGGGGGTGGTGGGGAACTGGAGCACCCAAACCCATGTTGGAGGAGGCCAGCCGATGCCAAGCTACAGAATATTGTCATGCAGAGTGTGGGCCTGGTGTTTCCAATTTTTTTTTTTTTTAAAGCTGGGAATCTAGATTTTTCTTTTTAAATGAAAAATCTGCTGCTTTTTTCAGTGCTGGTGTTAAGTGATATTATATAGTTTAAAGCACTGCATGGGCCAAACACAACATATCCGTGGGTCTGATAGAGTATCTGGGCCTCCAGTTTGCAAACTCTGCTTTGGAGTGTGTGCCCCCCTATCCCATGCATTCTTATTATATTTTCCTGGTAGAACACTGACCTTTAGGGATGCTAGGGTCTTGCTCAAGTTTGTGCTAGACATTAGGGGCAGACGTAGGACCCAGATTTAATCTCCTGGCATAACTTTCTGGGCTCCCTTCTCATGTTTTCCGTGTAACCATGGGATTCCCTGCAGTGCAGGGAGATTTGTAGACATTCTTATCCTAGTCATTGGGATCTTGTGTTTGTAGCACTTTATTTCTGCTTCTAATAACCCACTCTGCTATTACCATCATTAGCATACATTATTTTGGTTTGGTTCATGCCTTTCTCTACGGTTATGCTCCTTAGGTAAATTGTATGTTTTATAAGCACGGCCCATGATGCAAATAAAATATCAGCTTTATTTGGCCTTCCACATTCTTTCTTTTTTTTAAAATTTCAACTTTTATTTTAGATTCAGAGGGTACATGTGCAGGTTAGTTACAGGGCTATATTGAGTCATGCTGAGGTTTGGGGTATTGTTGATCCTGTCACCCAGGTACTGAGCACAGTACCCAACAGGTAGTTTTTCAGCTCTTGTCCCCCTCCTTGTTTTATTTATGGCTGTGTAGTATTCCATGGTGTTGATCCCATGTCTTTGCTATTATGAATAGTGTTTCAATGAACATACAAGTGCATGTGTCTTTTTGGTAGAACAATTTATTTTCCTTTGGGTGTATACCCAGTAATGGGATGGCTGAGTCGAATGATAGTTCTGTTTTCAGTTCTTTGTGTCTCCCACTGTCCTTGAAGCTTATTCATTGATGGTCATCTCCTATTCTATCTCTTCTCTTCACCCCATGAAAACTACAGAAAGCACAGGCTTTTCTGTTCATTCTCCACTAGTATACAGTTCCACAATTCCTTTGTGTTGCAAACAGACCCTTGGTTTAGTAATCTGAATGTTCAAACCTAAGGAATAATCAAAACTTCCAACCTGATTCAGTGTTTGTAGAATGATAGAATTCTAAGAATGACCACCAATGAACTTCAGTTTTGTATAATTGCCTTTCCTTTGACTGAGGGTGAAATCTGTGAATACGATAACTATCCCTCTCGTGATTAGGTTACTTTAAATGGCAAAAGGGAGATTATTCAGATGGGCCAATCTAATCACATGAGCCCTTTAAAAGCAGAGTGTTTTCTCTGGTTGGTAGCAGAAGTCAGAGAGATTGTAAGCCTGAAAAGGATTTGATGTTCTATAAAATCCTTTGAAGATGGATCAAATCCAGCTTTGAAGATGGATGGGGCCATGTGCAAGGACCTGAGAGCCATAAGGAACTGAAAGTAGTGACTGGCCAACAGCCAGCAAATGGAGAACTCAGACCTAGAGCCACTGGGAATTGAATTCTGCCAACAACCGAATGAGTTTGGATGTGAATTCCTTTCCAGATCCTCAAGATAAAGCTTTGCTGGCCAACACCTTGATTTTAGCCTTGTGAGACTTTTAGCAGAGAACCTAGTAGCGCCATGTAGGACTTCTGACCTGCAGAACTGTGAGATATTAAGTGGATGTTGTCTGAAGCTGCTAAGATTGTGGTAATTTGTTACACAGCAGTACCAAACCAATACAGGTTTACATCTCCCCATTTCCAGCCAGGCCTTCAGTGGTGCATGGGAGGCTAATGGCTTTTCGTGCTGTTTTCTCCACATTTACCTTGTCTTCCACTAGCTAGCTGCTGTCTGGCTGGGGAAGGGGGTTGATTAGAGTAGGGGGAAGAAAATGTAAATGAAATGTAAAAGAAAATGTAAGGGACAGGCAGTTCTTACTTGCCTGGTGTCTTCTTCTCTCTTGGTTTGCAGAGGGTTCCAGCTGGCTCTTCAGTGGGCAGTGTTGTAGGAATTGTAGAAGTTCCTTGCTGCCTTTTTCTTTTATAGCTCCCTTGGCCTGGGCTGATGCTACTTTTTGAGTGACCACTGAACAACCTGAAAAAGGTCTTGTGTGGAGTTGCATTCCTGCATCGTCTACTTTTGGCCCACAAGATATACTACCTCCCTGCTCTCCTTCCTTGCTGCAGTTGGTTCTGGGGCTGCAGGTAGATTCCATGCTGCAATGCACTTCTGGCTTTGCCACCCAGTCAACTCATCCCACCTTTTAATTTTGTGGGCTGGCGTCAGAAACCTGCCCATATTCTGCTTCGACTTTCTCAGGTACGAGTCAGACAGCAGGTCTTTTCATCTCCCAGTGGCAAATCATTTCAAACTCTCTAAGTAAACATGTGCAGATTCCCTTACGGGATGTATGGAGAGAAGGCGGCATTCCTTGCCCCTTTCCCTAAAGGACAGTGGTGTGGCAGGACCAGGCTGTGGCTTTGTATGTTTCTAGGGGCAGCATTCATGTTTCGTTCTATTTATCTGACAGCCTCTGGAGCTCTAGAACACATAGAATGCACAGAACACAACTTGAAAGGTACCTCTGAGTTGTGTAATGGGATTCCCCTTACGATGAGGATTCGCTGCAGGGTGTAACTTTCTTCCAAAAATATCCTTCACTGATCCTCTCTGCCTACTATCTCTTCCTCTTTATCTTTTCAAAGTGGGTGGCTGGCTTCAAGACTGGTGGAACAGGTTCTCCTGTATTGCTATTGTAAGTTCTGCTTATGGGAGGTTGTGTCTCATACTAGCTTTGGTATCTTATCATATGAACCACTTATTGACAAGTGTGATATGAAGGGCTCTGTTCTAAAATTCTGCCGCCCTTGTCTATCTGCGCACCTAGCTCAGGGGCCAGCTCCCTGCAGCACTCGTGCGAAAGAAGGCACCGAGCAAGTGGATTTTTCTGAAAAAGCACCTGGATTGGATGTCCCAGCCATACTGGCCTCTCTCTCCAATTGCTGGTCAATAAACTCTTCCACAAGCGAGGAGTGGTCAGAATCTTGTCCTTTGTGGCACATCTCTAGAAGGCTTCGGGTTCCTGTCTCAGGCTGCAGGGGATTTTTTTTTACTGGCTCTCTGTCCTCACTTAACAGTTCTTTTGATTTTTGAGGTGTTCCTATTCTCTGGGTTTGTGCTGTTGCTGCTGCTGCTGCTGCTGCTGCTCTGTGTGTGTGTGTGTGTGTGTGTGTGTCTGGCTCTTTTTCTGTCTGTGTTTTCCCTCTGTTGAATGCTTGGATCTCAGTGATGTATCGTTTAGGAAAATCAGTCTGGCTGACAAGCACAATCACTCTCTCCCACTTTTGCTCACTTCCTGCCTACACTTCCTTCCGCTCAGGGTCTGCTTAAACTGTGCCAGGCCTAGGCTTCAGGACATGAGCTTTTGGCAAAATCTGCTGATACAGAACATGGGTTCAGATGGTGAGGCGGCTCTTTGACACAGCTGCTCTCTTATGTGGGTCACCTATATTGCCAGAAACACAACGGCATCTTGTTCATGAGGCTGAAGACAGCCATTTTAAGTGATTGAGTGAGTGTCAGCTTCACAGGTTTGGGGGTGAGTGTCTGCTTTAACCAGCCAAAAGTTTCTGTCTGGAAGAACAGACCTGGTCCACTTGCCTGAAGGGCATCTGAGCGCTTTTCTTTTCTTATCTGAGTCCTAAACTCTTACTCTAGGTCTCCCAATTAGATTGATAGTCCTGGCCATTCTCTCTCTCTAGCCTTTATCAGAACAGGTCCAGAACCATACATTCACACTACGGTATAAATGATTGAGGGCTTAAGGTGATAGCCATACCAGGGTATTCAAAATAACATGGCTTTACAATTTCTGACATCATCCAGTGTGATAGGGGAGAATTGGGGGGAGTGTGCATCTGAAAGTGAGTGTGCATATGCATGTGTGTGTGTATTTGTGAGCCCTAGCCTAGAATTAACCACCTATTATTATGCAAGTCAAGTTTTGTTGCCTTCCTTTCTTCCCTCTAGGGCTTGTGAGTAGGTCATTGCCTTGGTGTAAATTGAAGATCCTCCCAAAGCCTGAACAACCATGATGTCTACTCTGGGGCCTGCCAAAAGCCTGTGATTTCTTCCACGAAAATTAGTCATTTGGGTTATGAGGTAAAGAAATCCTTAAATTCCAAAGTTACACAGTCATCCACCAGTCCTCATTGTCTAGTTATGTTTTCATTCAGTAACTATCTATTAAGTACATGCTGGGTCCTTGCCATGCTGGAGGCTACAGGACACAGAGGGGCCAGACAGAGCGTAAAAATCCAGTCTAGTGAGTGGATGAGGAAGTGTATAATGTTCTGATGTGGATGGGATCATTGAGAGCAAAGGGCATTGTTCCAGACAATGGGAATGGATGGGTAAGAGGAGACTGCTGGGTGCTGAGCCTTACCAAGAGTGACAGGAAGAATGTACAGAAGAATGGAGAACCACAGACAATCTCGACTTCCTTCACAGTTCTGTCCAGGACTTCCCTTGTATGTCTGCCCTCTAGCCTCCTCTGTACCCTTCCATCTCTCCCCCTTTTCTCCTTCTCTTCTTGGCATGACTGCTTCTCTTCGTCTCTCAGCCTGTTCCTTTAAACCCTCTTCCCCATTGTGCTCCTGTTCTCTAAACTTGCTGTTTTTAGGAGGATAAAGGGGAATGGAGCTGTAATGGGACATGTCTTTCATTTTCTCCATATGCCTGACTTTGAAAGAAGAGAAGGAAAGTTGACCTTAGATGATAGGGCTGTGTTTGTTTGTTTGTTTTTCCTTTCAAGTGGTTCCAAAGTTTATTAAGGATAGTGATCATGCACTGTGGTTGAAAATAAGTAGATGCAGAAGGTTGGTGATGGGGGTAGAGTTTGTAGTCTACCTTCTGCCAGGCTGGTTCTCCAGCAAAGAATCCTTAAAGAACATCCCAAGGCCAAAGACAGGCAATTCACACGGTGAGGTTACAGTGAACATTATGTTTCAGTTGAAGTTTCAGGAGGGAAAAGTGAAAATTGCTTCACCTGCTTACGGCTCTTGTCCTGTTACTGTACCTCTTGCATTTCAAACTGGCCTGCAAATGAATTCCCTACACTGTCACTTGTCTTCAGCTGGAGTGTGAGAGAGGCAATGTGGTTGCCTAAATTAATCCCTGTACTCATTTTGCATGAGAAAGAACACTAGGGAGTTGTTGCTTCACTTTTGGGAAACAGGCACGTCTTGGCTAGCATTCTCTAGCATAGGGCCCAGGAAAAACAGCTTCTAAACTAATGTCCACTGAGGAAATGAGACTGGGCCACTTTATTTGATAAGCCATTCTTACTGTGAACAAAATAAAAGCAAAGGAAAATTAAAAATGGGGAAAACAAACACAAAATGAAACAACATTATACAAAGCAATAATAATGTCCGTGTTAATTGTCCTTCACATGGAGATCTCAAACCTTTGTACCGTTTTCTTAAAAAGGAGAGGAGGTCTTGATAAATAAAACAAAATTGGCATATGCTAGTAAATACTAGCCTCAGAAAAGGCACAAACTCTCAATGTATCATAAGGCTGTAGGGAATAGTCCAATAAAAGGAAAAAAATCTGCTCAGTGAAAATACTTTACAAGTGAACATATATTTACTCTAAAAGAGAGATTTTAAACAAACTTCAACAGAGACACCATTCAGGTGATAACAAGTGGTAGCAATAGTTATATGCATTTCTTCTTGTTCCCCAAAGTGAGCCAGAATTGGAGATGATAGTGCAATGCATGAAAAATTACATGCACTTTATTCTCATTTTAATCAGCATTTCTTATTCTGTAAACACATGGGCCTCTGATGTTCCCACCCAGGTGATTCATTCGAGGAGGAACGCACACTCTCTCTCACTTCAAACATTTGGCCGCTCCATGAGAAGAATCACCATCGCCCTGCTCAACCCATTTAGCACCTCTAGAAGTCACTACATGGATTTAGTGATTAATGATAATTGATTTTTTCTTGCCAGCCTAATCGTCACACTTGAGTGGGGCTGATGTAGACCCAGCTGTGCTTAATTAGCCCAGAGGACTTAGAAACCATATTTTAAAGACAGGCTTGTAATGGAAGAAGCCTTCTCAACGATGCAGCCTGCTGTGGTGAACCCAGACATGTGGCGGACACTGTTTTTCATTAGGTCCAAGGAGCATGTCTGGGAAATGGATGTTGTATAAAACAGACATGTGTTGTCACATTAGACTTGGGAAAGCTATTGTCTTCTAGAACATAGGTTATAAAAGGTGACAGCTCAATATGAATTTCTTTCTCTGTGGCATGTTCTTGACTAATTACTTATGACAAAATACTTGTTTCAATATAGAAGGTAGGTGTGTTATATGACATCATTCTATATAGTATGTTTGCTTTTCTATGTTTGGTGAATTTAACCTTTTCTAGCATCCACCTTAAAATGTGGACTTTTTATTATCCTTGAAAATGTTCCACATCTATAAGGATGTTTTCTTTTATTCAGGATCCAAACTAAAAAGCCAACTGACCTTCCTTCCTTCCTTGCTCCCTCCCTCCCTTCCTCCCTGCATTCCTTCCTGCCTCTGTCCATCTCTTCTTCCATTAGACATATCTTCTTTATAGAAAATATAAGGCAATAATAAGAAAATTATTTCTGAACTCAGTCCATTCCCTATGAGCTGAGAGGCTTAATATTGACTTCTGTCGCATGAGCATGTACTTTCTAGGCGTAGCCCCTAAACCGTGACTTATTTCATACTCACAACAGAAAGTCATTCAAGAGTCATCATAGCTTCAGTTTTAGGTAGCATCTGGCTTGAGTCAAATTGGAACCAATGACATAGGAAAGCCATGGCTTTTATTAGTACTTCTCTTAACCCAGAAGGCCCCAAGGAACTTTATAGGATAAGATGCTCAATGAGTTTTCAAGGAGTGTTTACAGATATACTTGTCGATATCTCTGGAAATGGTAGAAACGTTCATATGGGAAAGTCATAAGGAGACAAAGAAAAAGCTTTGTTGCAAGGTTTGGTGCCATACTATTTAGCTGTTGACTAGGGAAATGCTTGATAAAGTTGGAGCAAAGAGAAGACTAGGCAGCGCATGGAGAGTGAGAGTAGCAAGTGAGTTGACTTTTAGAAGTCTAGAAGCCTCGAAATTGACCCTGAGAGAGGTGCCTGTTTTCACTGTGAAAGGTATTATCTTGGTGCCAAAAGGAGCATTGTACATAGAATGCATTGTTTAGAACTCTTTGGCCTGCCAGTGACCAAAACTCAATTTAAACAGTTTAAGCTAAAAGGGGAATTTGTTGGCTCACATAGCTTGGAAGAAAATAGGTGCAGCTCACATGACTGAAATCATAGTATAGTTCCCAGAGCCTCAAGAACGGAAACCAAGCACTTGACATCAGGTGCCTTTCCGTCTCTTGCCACTTCATTCATTCATTCATTCATTCATTCATTCATTCATCCATCTATCCATCCATCCATCTACCCATCCATTCAGCTGGCTGGCTAACCATCTCACATTTTTATCTTTGCTTGACTTTGTCTGCAGACTGAATTTCTCCAAATGCCAGGATTTAGCAAATGCAGTCTCATCATGCATATGGCAATCCAATGGAGGGACACTGCCTAACCCTATTAGGTCATCCATCAGATCCTCCTTTAACATAGACTAGGGAAAGAGGTATTATTTGGCTAGGTGTGGGTCATGTGCCTATGTCCGTGGGTGATGTTTTGAGGTGAAGACAAAGTGGTTGCATTAGCACAAGAAAGGGTAGAACAATTTGCTGAGCTTGCAAAAATAATGTTCACCCTTATCCCTTATAAATGTCATTGTAATATTCCCACTAACAGGCCTACTAAATTTACTTTTTTTCTGAATAACTGTTTATTATATTCAAAGCATTTTCACTTACAGTTAATTAAATTTTTGCTCTCCATGGTCTTATGCAGGGTACAGTTAAACACTTAGCCTCACTTTATTGATAAAAACATCCAGGTCTAGACTAAATAGTAGTACACGTATAGAAGGGCATAAAAATAACTAACATATATACATTAAAAAACAAGAATTAGAAGATCTAGATCTAGTTCACATTCTTCTTCCATAGTAGGAACTAGAACTATGTATACACAAGGGGTTTGCTGTTTATGGGCTTGCTTCAAGCCCAGTTGTGAAGTAACCTGAAGTCTTAGGCTTGGAAGGGCAGTATTCTCAATGTTTAGATCAAATAGTTTGTCTCAAGTTTATTTTGTGGCTTCGGGTTATCTACTTTTGCTATTCTTGAAGACTTAAAAGTTTTCATAGCATTAACTCATTGTAAGCAAGAAGACCCGGAGAAGGCAGTGAATGGTACAAAAGGCGGTAACAGGCTTCAATTTCTACTTATTTATATATATATTTTTTGAGATGGGGTCTCACTATGTTGCCCAGGCTGGAGTGCAGTGGTGTGATCTCGGCTCACTGTAACTCTGCCTCCCTGGTTCAAGCGGTTCTCCTGACTCAACCTCCTGAGTGGCTGGGATTACAGGTGTGGGCCACCATGCCCGGCTAATGTTTGTATTTTTAGTAGAGACGGGGTTTCACCATGTTGGTCAGGTTGGTCTTGAACTCCTGACCTTGTGATCCACCTGCCTCAGACTCCCAAAGTGCTGGGATTACAGGCATGAGCCACCCTGCCTGACAGTCTTCAATTTCTATCCTCTGGGCATAAGTCAGTTACTGCTGAGACAAGGCTTCGGGTCAAGCCTGCTAAGCACTGCTGGGAGTTGCTATGGGAACTGCTTGGTTATCTACTTTTCCTTGTTTCCTCCCTCTTTATCATTCTGAGCCTGAGCAGACAAATTTCTGTCTGACAGTATCTCATATACATATCTTGGATCCTGGGCATAGATAAAGTAATTCTCACTTTTTTCCCTTTTCTCCCTTAATATCATCACTCATTTGAATTTAAATCTGAGTGAATTTAACTTCCTGTTGCAGTGGCAACCTACTTCTTGTGTGGTAATCTATATTTATAATGAATTATCACTTGATTTCACTTGGAAGTCATTGTAGTATAACCCCCTCCATGAGAATCTGCCAAAGTAGATGCTCTAATCTGGGCAAAGGCTCCCTGTGGTCATTTTTTCCCTTCTCTTAGCTCCTTTTCATCATCTTTGTATAGTTACCTCTTTCCCCTTTGTGGTAATTTTATGATCTGAATTTAGTATGTCCTTCATTTAACATGGATTTAAGCGTTTTATAGAGGAAAGCTTTAAGGTCTAAAGAAATAAATCTCTGAGAACAGAATAGCGAGGACTATTTCTTTTGGTATTGAAATAACAGTATGTTTGGCTGGGTGCAATGGCTCAAGCTTGTACTACCAGCACTTTGGGAGGCTGAGGCAGGCAGATCACTTAAGGCCAGGAGTTAGAAGGAACTCTTCCAACATTGGAATATTTTCTTTTGAAAGCACTAAGTGTAGTCATTTAAATTGATAAGTACCCTACTGCCCTAAAATATTTGATGTGTCTTATTAAAGAAAAATATTTTCAAGGCAGGAGGATCGCTTAAGCCCAGGAGTTTGAGCCAAGCTTGGGCAATATAGGGAGATCCCATCTGTACAAAATATTAAAAAATTAGCTGGGCATGGCGGTACACACCTGTAGTCCTGCTACCAGGGAAACTGAGGTGTGAACCTCTCTTAAACCTGGGTGGTCAAGCCTATCGTGAGCTACTGCACTCCAGCCTGAGTGACAGTGAGACTCTGTCTCAAAAAAAAAAAAGAATATTTAAAAATCCATAAACAAGATATCAATGGAGATATAAGTATATAACAAATCCAGGCTAGTATAATCAGTGTAATTAAGCATTACATTTGATTTCAAGCTTCCTGACAACTAAAGCAAAAAAGGAAAACTCAATTTACTATTGAATTTCTCCTTTGAAAAAAAGTTAGCATAACATTTCCTCAGCCAGGCAATTTTTTCTATATTGCATATTTAAAAAATATTTTCAGGGATATATAAATTCAAATGCTGTTGTTCAGGATGTTTATTGCAGTGTTATTTATACCAGCAAAAATGTAACTAGAAAGTAAATATTGAGGAACAGTAGTATAGTAATGTGGCATACTGCTATTACTTATGTGATATGTGTTCATAAAGCAAAATATTATGATAGCATATAAAACCATGTTGAAAATGATTATTTTATATTCTGTGAGTATGTTTATGATGATACATATAGAATATATACATATGTATATTCCATAACAAAATATCAACAGTATCTTTATTAGGATGATGGAATCATAGATCACTTTTATTTGCTTTTTAAATTTTGCTTATTTGTATTTTCTCGTAAAAACATGTATTGCTTTTTGTGGGTTTTTTCCCAATTTTAAAAGAATATTATCATCCATGGGACTTTAATGCAAGAGACATCTGACAACCTAATATCGATGCCTTGAACAATGGCTTTACTAAAACACAAAAATATTCTTCATGAGACTCTTAAAATTTGATAGCATAACTTAGTGAAAGCGTTTCTTTGCATTGTGAATCAAGGCAGTAGCAATCCAATGAATACCAGGTAGATAACGTCAAGTGATTTAATATATGTGCTGACAAATTACAGCAGTGGTTCTTGAAATTCAGTGTCTACTTCTATTACTTGGACATCTTGTTCAAATGCAGATTCTGATTCAGTAGTTTGGGTGGGGCCTGAGCTTTCTGCATTTTTAACAATGCTGCTGGTCCATACATACTGTGCATAGTAAGGACTTAGAATGCCTGAGGAGTCATATGTAACTTACTAGTTCCTACCCAAGTGAAATGGTTTTGCCATGTCTGCACCCAAATCTCATCTTGAATTGTATAATAGTTCTCATAATCCCCATGCGTGGTGGGAGGGACCTGGTGGGAGGTAATTGAATCATGGGGGTGGTTACCTCAATGCTGTTCTCATGATAATAAGTGAGTTCTCACAAGATCTGATGGTTTTATAAGGGGCCTTTCCCTCTTTTTCTCAACACTTCTCCTTGTTCTTGCCATGTGAAGAAGGATGTGTTTGCTTCCCCCTCTACTATGATTGTAAGTTTCCTGAGGCCTCCCCCGCCATGTTGAACTGTGAGTCAATTAAATCTGTCCCTTATAAATTACCCAGTCTTGGATATGTCTTTATTAGCAACCTAAGAATGGACTAATACACCATGTTTATCCATTAGAGTTAACCATAGAACTTTAAAAAGTACAGATTTCAGGAGCCCACCTCAGATCTAGAGAATAACAATTTCTACAAAATTTCCTCAGTTATCTGGATAAAGCCGGTTCCTAGACAGGGTGTGTGCAAGATTCATCTCCTGAGACAGCCTTATCTGCCACTCATTTCAATGGCATTTTTGATAGGAGCAGCACAGAAGCCTACCTGGGGTGTGGCCTGTTTTGCTCTGTGTAAGAATTAGCCCCATGCCTTAAATAGCAGGCATTTGGGTGACAAGCCTGTCCATGCCAAAGTGACTCAGAAACCAGGTTGGTGTTGCTACTACATCTCTGTCCACTGCTACTGTGGGCCACAAATGTTTCTAGAAGCAGTATTAATTTTCCACAATTCACTGTAGATTTGCTCAAATAAATGTATTACCAACTGCATATTATCTAACTCTGTCAATGAGTTTATCTAGTAACATAGTCAACAAACCTATCATTGAAATAGTCTTCATTTTTGTAATTTCTTTTCCTCCATATTTAACTTATGTAGAAAGCCACATAGATGATACTGCAGCTGCCTATTCAAAGTGGACAGATTAATTATATTTGTATGAGGTCCAGGTTGGACTCAGATTATGAAATATACTAAGCAAATACACACATGAGCTCAATAAGTAAGGTTTTCATGGAAACTGAAAAAAGTGTGAGTTGCCAAGGATGTCAGTGTCCTTCAGGATGTCTGGTGCATACAATAAGCAATGTGTGACAGCATGGAACACGTTAGTTTGTCCTCTGGTGAGGTCTGACCCAGCAACTAATATATGCTGACCTGCCACTCAGAGCTGTGCTCGTGCTACTGGTATAAATGTATGTATCTACATATGCTTGTATCTGAGGGCAGTAAAACCCTGGCTTTTGAGTTTTAATAAGGCATACCTAATTTCCACATAAAAATTGAAGGTTAACCATGCTATCATGTGGTGGGCAATTTCCATCTCTTGTGCAAATTTGTTTTCCACAGACATTGCTTTCCAACAGGTTTATGAGAAGCCTACATAACTGTGTAGGACAGTTAATGAACAATTCACTGATTAATAGATGAACAGCACCTTTGTAATGGGCAAAACCAGTGCCTCTTACCAGAGTACATTCTGACTGTCAGATTTTATTTTCCTGTTACCAAAGTTAAACTTTGTCCTGCAAAAGGCAATATGATCTGGCCCCCTCTGGTAATTTCTCTCTTTGGTGAATCAAACCTTGATTTCTCTTGGATGCCTTGTGTATTATAATTCCTATTATGATAACCTGCTGAGTTAGTGGGTTGTATAAATGCACAGGACAGCTGTCCAGGAATGATTACAATATGAATAATTTTACCTTCTGGCCCCAGATAAGAGTTTGCTCCATTTTCTCTGTACTCCTTGCTTCTTTCTCCTTGGCTGCACTCTGGGAGACTCCCTTTCTCCTTAGCCCCAGGCACAAGTAATTATTCACATCACTGTTAAAGAAGAACTATGAGCTAAGGTTCAAGGCTAAAATGATACTGATGAGCATCATTTAGCTTCTCTTTTGGAGTCCTTTCAAGTTTATTTTTCTCTTCACTGCAGCTGCCCGGCACATGTGGTTTCATCAGGCCACACAGCATCTCCTCCTCAGTGGAGACCATTTACAGTCAGACTGTAGGTCCTTGGGATTTCCTCCCTCCCCAAGCTCTCCTGCCCCGTCTTCCTTCTCTGTTCCATGCACTTCCTACTTCCTTGATTTTTCTCCTTGTTCCTCATTCCCAAGTTTCCAGTAGAGGCTGGAGTCCGGCTCCTCCACGGTCAAGTGCAGAATGTAATGGCTCACCTCCTGTTTGATTTCAGCCCTGGTCCCTGGAGGGACACAGCGTTATTGTTGTGGCCCAGCCTTGTAGCACCACAGGCTAATGGATCAATTCAGCCTTCAAAGCATCCTATGGCCTGTCGATATGAAATTCTAGCAATTACTGAAGTGGGAAGGCTGGGAAGTGGCTGAAAAACATTCCCTATTGATTGGCTCGTTGCTCTAGAGTATGATGAACTTGTTTAAGAAAAATTGATCTGACAAATTGATTTTTTTTTAATCAGAGAATCTCACGAATGCAATTTAAGTCACAATATTTCTTGCCTTGCAGAGTTTTGTTTTTTTTTTTTAATTTTTTTATTTTCACGAGGAGGATCTATGAGGCAAACCAGCCAATGAGAGATACTGAGAAGAGTTTTGATGCTTTCCAGCCCTTGGTTTGTCATTTTAGAAAATGTTTTTTCTATTAAACTGGCTTTTACATTGAAGGTCTCCTCTCCTCTGTATTTTATGCACTTCAGCCCTCTTGTTAAACTTCTTCACTCTGTTCTCCTAGTCCCTTGTTCCCCTCTTCAGCTCTAAATTTGAGGCTGTCATTTGGGGACCAGCCCTCTGAAAGAGCACAGGCTTCCTCATTTATTGCATGGAGAATAGGTTCTGGGAAATGAGAATCTTAATTACGGCTGAAGGTAGGCCTGTCCCTTGACATCTCCGGGAACTATCTGGGCAGTAATGGTGACAGATTGCAGACCCCAGGGCCATTCGCTCTCTGAGCAGTGACACGTCTGCAGCACATACTTGGACAACTGCTGTTTTGGGACTGAAGAAGTGCCAAAAATCCTTACCTACTTCTGAATACCCGCTCCACCCTCCCTCGCACCTCGTGTGGGGTGACGCTTTCCCTTCTCCCTAATCTCACCCGGTACTCACTCACGGGCTAGATCAGCAGATTCCAAATATGGAAAATCATCAGCATCACTTTAGGGATTTCCAAAATACAGACTGTTGGGCCTCATTCCAGACCTATTGAATCAAAGTTAGGGAACGGAGCCTAGGAAATTATAATTTAAAAGCTCCCTAGTTGAGTCCAATGACCAGCCATATTTGGGAGCCATTGGATTAGATAACAAAATTGAGTGAGAGAGAGAGAGAGAGAGAGAGAGAGAGAGAGAGAGAGAGAGTGTGTGTGTGTGTGTGTGTGTGAAAGATGGAGCTGGGTAGAAGGATGGAGGAGAAAATTTGCCCCAACACGCAATGTGCAATTTATCCCTTTAGAATTCTTTATTAGCACTGTAGGGGAGGCGGGAAAGCTTATTCTCTACCCTCTTAGGTTCCGTGGCTGGAAAATTAAACTGATGAAAGATAGATTAACAAGAGAATAGCAGAGTTTATTAACAATACAGTGTACATACCCGTGGGAGAAACTCAGTGATGAGTAACTCAAAGGGGCGGTTAGAACATGGAACTTATCTAGCACCCTAGCAAAGAACAATACATTTGTAGAGAGGTGACAAGACAAAGTAAAAGAAGTTTAGGCTTCTAGGAGTGGTAAACTGTGGGAAGGTAAATATATGTGGGAAAACTAATGGAAGATAAGAGCTATTTCAGTAAAGTTTCTCTTGGTGCCATCTCTAGTCTGAGGAGAGATTACAGCGATTTAGAGTCTTAAGCATTGTCCTCCTCCTCCTGGTCCAGGAGACAGAAACACCTTTACAAATGGAAATTTATATCCTGCTTTTAGGCAAATGGAAGGAGTACACAGAGCCTTTCTGGCATCTGCTGTATCTCAATTGTCTCAGCCCAAAATAACCCTTCTGTCAAAGAGGCATATTTTGGCCAGGTATGGTGGCTCACACCTGTAATCCCAGCTCTGTGGGAGGTTGAAGCAGGTTGATCACCTGAGGTCAGAAGTTTGAGACCAGCCTGGCCAAAATGGAGAAACCCTATATCTACTAAAAAAAAAAAAAAAAAAAAAAAAAAATTAGTGGGGCGTGGTGGCACGCACCTATAATCCTGGCTACTTAGGAGGCTGAGGCAGGAGAATCACTTGAACCAGGAGGTGGAGGTTGCAGTGAGAGGAGGTCATGCCACTGTACTTTAGCCTGGGTGACAGAGTGAGACTCTGTCTCAAAAAAAAAAAAAAAAGGCATGTTTTGGGGTGTCATATTCTGATCCACTATAGTGCTTTGAACTCTGAATGTGCTTGTATGGAGAATCATGAAATGAAGCTGTTTGGTACTTAAGTCTAATAAGAATAAAAAAAATAATAGAAATAATTTCATAGAATAAGCAATAAAGGACAGAGCGATTTCAAGAGAGGGGCGTGCTGAGGGTAGAGGCGAGCACAAGAAACACGTTTGGCACACTTCAGACCTGGTTCAGAAGCATTTCAGCCAGGGCTGCAAGCCTCTACCACAAATGAAAAAAAGTACCCGTGCCCTAAAGTTCTGATGACTTACTCATACTAAAGCCCACACCCAGCTTCTTTGTTATATGTTAAAGTAATGGATTGTGTAAAAGTGGAGAACCTTATCTGGACCTCTGAACACAAGACTTCAGGAGCTGTGTCTATAACTTTGCCAAGCCTGCCAGAGGACGTTCTAAAGTGCTTGAACCACAAGAGAAATGCAGGTTGCCTATGCCAGAATATATCCAGGAAATATGTTCCCAAATGAGTTTTCCCTCCGTAATCTCAAAAACCTGCTTCCCAGGGTGAAATTTTTAAGCAACTTGGCTGCTTGTTTGGTGAGCTTGAATCAGCTGAGAGATGGGGAGAAAAATCTTCTGCAAGTCATCTAGATTGGAGATGATTCATGGACTTGGAAAATAGTCTAAATTTTAGTACACTCAAGTACAACACTGAATTCATCCCTGTCATTACCTTTTTCTCTGAGCTCCTGCAAAGCAGACTAGCTAGTTTGTTACAGTAGTGTTCAGTCTTCACTGTACTTTGTAATTATCTGGGGTGCTTTATTAAGTGCTCGTGCCTGGGTCCATCCCTAGACCCTGACTTAATTGGTCTGGGGCTAAGTCTGGGCATTCCTGTAAAAGCTGCCTAGGTGATTCCAAATTGTGGCCAAATTTGAGAAGCCCTGGTGTATTTAGATTCAAAGGTAGCAACTGAAATTTTGCTGAAGTTCGAAATCTTCCTTTTAATTTTCTGCCTTTGCACTTCTGGACTTCTGAAGGAGACAATGCAGAGCGGAGAAGGGAGGCGTCTTCTGTTTGCCAAATTTGTGATGAAAACAAAGGCCTCCTGTTTCAAGTACTTCTCAGATAGCATGTGGGCTCTCTTCAATACACAGCGCTGCTTTCAGCAAAATTGTTAATTATAGATCATAATAAGCTGTTAGGAGCAAAACACACACATAATTTGAAAGTGAAATGAGGCCCAGTACATAGATAAAGCAATTGTTTGTTTAAGAGGTGATTAGCAGCAGCAAAACAAGCAAACTGATACTTGAACCTGAAAGAAATTACCCCCATTTGGAATTGTTACACTCTTCCCTTATTTGTGTGCTGCAGCCCAACGCAGAGGGGAAAGGCGGCTGCTGTCAGTTTTCTTTTTTGTCTGTGTGTGATGTCGGGAGGATATAGTCTCTGCCATCTTAGAACTAAGATGATATTAAAAGAGTAGCCTGTCAGAAGGAATAAAGGAAAGGAAGAGTCTCCGTTTCTTGAAGGAGCACAACTGAGATTTAAATTGTTCTGAGCTATGATAAATTATAAGGCTTTAAAACCACTGTAATCACTGAATGAACAAAACAGTTTGCCTTGGGTAATTATGCCTTTTTGGTCTCCTTCACTTTCAAGTTATTTTCCCTTTGTAAATGTTACACTGTGGCACTGTGTGCTGTGTCAGAGTGTTAATTTCAGTGTGAATCGCTGGGGTTGTCTTTAAGAGTAAGTGAGCCTAGAAATACTTGCAGTTCAGACCAAGTTAGACAAAAACATCATTAACACTTGAGCATGACATTTGGTGACTAGAGTTTCTACATCACAACTCAACCTGGGGTCAGGTGGGCTTGGGGCTTAATCCACTGATTCCCATGAGCTTTTGACTTGAGTGAGCTTTTAGACTCTGCTGCAGACCTGGAAATTCCCAGGATGGAAAGTTCATGTGGAATAGATGCCAGTTAGTGAACAAGGAGGGGTGCAATAAGGATGAATAACCGTGTTATTAGGGGAGATTGCAGCACTCAAGATGGGAGGTTTAATAAGCATCTGAGGTTCACAGTAAATCCTTAGCTTTTTGTTGCCTGATAATGCATTCAGATTTTTCAGCCCACCACTCACTCGAGTTGAGGAATGGCCTAATTCCTACTTCTCAGAGGCAGCACTGTGAAGAGCCCAGGTTCCAACCCAAGCACCCTATCTAATTCCAGGTTAGCAGCCGAATGAAAGGCTGCTCTGAGTGGCCCATGTGGTATTGCTGTCTGTGGAAAGTTCCAACGTGAGTATCTCTCTGGTGTCTTGAGTGAGAAGGTAGAGGCAACAGGTAATTTTGCTGCAACCATCCAAATTATCATGTTTCCTGGGGTGTCTGTGTTAATGTTCCATCCTGGTGAAAGGAAGAGCCTGTAACTTCCAGTTTCCTTGGAGATAAATTCACTGTGATTTGGTGCTTGGAGAAGGCATGTTTATGACAAAAGCTAACATGCACTGAGCATTGACTTTGTGCCAGGCATCATTTCTAGGTAGATCACAGTATGACCTCCTGTAACCCTGACACACGGTTGAGGTTGCAGGCTTTCACCTCTCCAGTTTTCAAAAGAGGAAAAGGAGATGGAGAGTGGCTGGCCAACTTGCACAAGGGCACACATTATGGAGCTGGATTGAAACCAGGCAGTCTGACCCCAGAAAATGCATAGTGAACTACTAGGTTATACTGCTTCAAAGACACAAAACCTTCTCTCCCTAGCTCAGTGATTTCCAAACTCCCTGGGGCAGCATTCAGGCCTGGTTTATCCACCTGCCCCACTCTAGCCTCCAGGCTCCTCATACCCCCAGGACAAGGAACAGATAACTAAATGGCACTGCAGCAATCTCTCCTCTTGCCCCTCAGGAGAAGCTCCTCAGTCATTGGTTCAGAAAGTTGGTCTTTTCTGACCTCGTGCCTTTCTATAGTTTGGTTTTGAGGAAGTTGGGATTTATGAACTTGTTCTGGAGCGGAGGACTTAAGGGGAACCGAAGGATGGTGTACATCGTAACTTCCTCAGATGATATCATAATGCATCCTCTCCAAAGGACCACGGATGAGCCTCCTGCTAGTTGTAAACAATACAACAGACTGGGGGATTTTAAAATCGAAGTGAGATTGCAGCTGGGGCTGCAAACATTTAATCCAAAAGGCAGGCAGTCTAAATGAACTCTGATAGAGTTGCATGGAAGCATTAGAGAGGCCAACAATCCTATAAATGTAATTGGACTTTCGAATTCATTGAGGTGATAAGACTCATCAGCCTGCATGCTTTATGCAGCCTAACTGGCCAGATCCAGGACTGCATGCATAATGGACTTCTGTGAGATTGATAAGTCTGGGCTGTTTCTTTGGATAAGCCTTGGACCTTCAGAGGTTTGCTGCGTGATGCAGGCTGCTGAGTGTGTGCCACTCTCCTTGCTGCCTCCAGGTAGGGAGCTGGTCTTGCTCCTATTTGTGCAATGGCCTGATTCACATGCAAGACCAGCCCCTGCTTTATTCCTTCTTTTAAGCTTCCTTCTGTGGCTTGTTTTGAATCCACTCCTGCCTCCTCCCACTTCTTCCTGTTACTAATGAGCCACTCTGGGTGAGAGACTCTGATATCTAAGGGCCTCTGGGAGCAGCAGAAAAAACTGTAGGCCTGTGCACAGAGGAGTCCCATGGTGCTGACCATTTATTTGGTGACCATGTGGGCCCGATAAACAAAGCAAATCTGTCCGGCTCTCCCTCCCTCTGTGGCTTTTGGGCCTGTGCATGTGCATTTCCCAGGACAGTTGGAGGAGACACCAAAACTTGTCTTCATTACAGCTCTGACTCATAACCCAATTAATGGTGTCAAGAAGTGAAACATGGCCCCCAGGCCCAGCTGCCTTTTGAAAGCAAGTCCCAGCCTGTTCAGAGCAATAATGAATGGTGCTCCAGAGAGGATGGCCCAGAATCTATTCTGCTAGCCAAAGCAAAGGGAGCTTTCAGAAAGGTGGTATGCAGTGTCAGCTCTCGGTTTTGGGGTGTGGATGCACTTGGCCTCAAAACTGCTGAGTGGGAAGGTGGGAGGGGAAATGTTTGATGCCTTCCCCGATTTCTAACTGAGGTCATCTATCTCACCTGCCCTGGACTTCTCACATTTAAGGCAGGCAGATTGTCACCTGCCTCCCTGTATCCACTCCTCCTCCGGTTTCTCTTCTCCTCCCACTCCTTTGGCCTCTTGAGTTTCTGTAGGAAGAATCTCCCTCTTCACATTGATCAGACACGCTGCTCTTTTTATTCCCTTCTAGGGCCTGTACATGGGTTGATTAACATGTGCCTTTCCTTAAATCACCGCCACGGTTTGTGGGTGAAAGGCCAACACCATGAACCCATTTTCCAAGGTCCATTATAGAGATTATTTTGTAAATTCAGACATGCTAATTTTCCACAGGGCATGTGCTAGCAAGGGCTGCCTGTGAGACTGGGACATACTGTTCCTTCAAACACCTGACTAAATGCACAGAATTTTAAACACAGGCTTACTGTGAATAAGTGGCAATGCTTCTTCTTTCTAAGAAGCCATTTACTTCTTTCCAGAAAAAAAAAAAAAAAAATCAAACCTCTTTACTCTTCAAATGTAGAGGCCCTTTAATATCATTAATGAGAGCTACCATATATTGAGCACAGAGTGTCCGACGCAGCACAGAGCGCTCTGTTGATACCGTTCCTAATCTCCACAGCCACCCTTCCAACAGAGAACTGTATCCTCATCTTCCAAGCGCGCACTGTTTCTTGTTTTTGAAGGGAGACAGGGTAGGAGAGGATCGTGGGCGTGCTTCGCCTCGGAAGGGAGCCAGGAGCTCCAGGGTCCTGCAGTTAATACCCGTCTCTTCTTATTCCTTTCTCACCTTCTGCAGGTTGCCTTGAGATTTTTAATCCCCTAGGTGATCTGAATCCTCATTTTATGTCTCCAGAAAAGAAGGCAGGATCTCCAGGAAGGTGGATCTCCCAGAGACAGCTTCAGGTGGAAGACACAGATCCCCGTGGCACCACCCTAGACACCAAGTTTCGCTCAGTGGCCTGTCCCCTGGTGCGGACTGAAACCAGCATCGCCTGGTTTTTGTGCTCCTGACAAGACGGCAGCCTGTGGTGACAAGGGAGACAGTTGGATACACAGTCCCCGCCTTTCCCCAGGGACCTCTTTCTTCTGTCGGAGCCAAATGCTGCTCAGTTGAGAGCTCAGGGAACAAAACAGTCTTTGTTGCTTAAACTGAAATCTTCCCATGGCTGACTGTCCCAGGGGTCTTGTTAACAATACTCTTCCTCATTCCTCCTCTTCTTCTTCCTCCTCCTCCTCCCCAACCTCTCCCCCTGCTGCCTCCCCCTACCTGCTCTTCCTCCTCTTCTCCCACTCCCTTGCCCTCTGTGATTCTTAATCATTATACTTCTGAAACATGACAAACCTAATAGAATCTTGCCAGAGCGAGAGGCCCTAGGGAATTAGTCGAGAAACTGCAAGAGCCAAACCCATTTGGGTAGGTTTGGGTTTCATGGGAACAGTTTGGTGCAGTGAGAAGGCAGGAGGAGGAGAGAGAGCTGGAGGCTGCCCAGCTGATTGTCTCCTGGGATGGGTGCCCAGGGGGTAGGGCCGTAAATCGGCCTAGTGACTGTTAACCTATTTTAGATCACAGATGTCTCTGAGAATTTGAGGAGCACACATCAGCCCAAAATTTGGGCTTGTGGTCAGGTTTCTCTGAGTGCTCAGTCCAAGGGCCAATGCTCTGCATACTTCCCACTTCTTCCCACTGGCTTCATCTGTCTTAGTTAGAAGCCCAGTAAACATACATCCTTAGGAGATGTGACCATGTCATCAATTATCTTCCCTGGAACACTTTTAGAGTGACAGAGGCACTATTATTAACTACACTGGGATGACTTAACATCAACCAAGACAGTTTCAGGCGAACTGGGAAATAGCGTTTCCAAGCTCTGGTCTTGGGGTTTGGTGCTAAGGCCCAGGACTAGGAAGTGGATTCTCTTACGAACTGCTTAGACTCTCAGGGAGACCCTCAGCTTATCCAGCTATACAAATCAAATAATCAAACGAAGTCTTCATTGTTTCTTTGGGTGCTGGTGTTTCTAATCCTTCTTTTCTTTATATGCATGTTAGAAAAAGCATATTGGGTGACATATTTTGCCTCCTACTGGTTGGTTGAGTCAATGTTTTCACTTGAATGTCTGAACAAAAAAAAGTGCTTGAACTGGTGAGAATAATATAGTGCAGAGAACCTGGGACTTCCCTTTTCTGAAAGAATAGGGCAATGCTCTTGTAAAATGTTTTCTCCTTGCTCTAAGTAACTGACCATGGTGTTGAATCCTGATTATTCAGGAGCACCCACCGTTACTCAGGGCTTTAGCAGGAGCATCTGACGGGTTTAGCATTCCCTGTCTCTAGGGCTTCACCTCTCAGTTATAAGGAAAAAACAACCTGTGTTTAAAGATACAGCAGCTGGTAAGGTACTGAAATCTCAGAGCTCCTTGGGGCCCTGGGTGTAGGGTAATTTGGGAAATTCTGGCATCAGGATTTCCCTAGTCACCCTATGCACCATGAACAAGCAGGAACTACAAATACGAAAGTCTGCCAAGGACTCACGGCAGGTGAAGACGACCCAGAGGCGCCGGATCAGGAGGCCGGCTTGTTCGTTCCTTCTGGGTCAGCTGTTGATTTCTAGAATGTCCACAGGCAAGTAGTTTCTTTCCATTTCTTTCAAAGGTTTCATTTTCTCCTGCTGTTCACACTGCATGAGAATTGGGAGCAGGACATTGAAAATGGTGTAGCCACCCTGCATTCTGAAGTTAAAGGGCACGCTGTGAAGCAGGCCATGAGGTGGAGAGAAAGCAGTGGGCCAGGAGTTGGGAGCGCATTGATTCTCATCCCTGACACCCACTCTGTATGTATGAATTTGGGCCAGGAGTTGGGAGCGCATTGATTCTCATCCCTGACACCCACTCTGTATGTATGAATTTGCCCCATCTTTATGCTTTGGAAGTCTCTGTTTTATCATCAGAGGGGATTTTTAAATTTTTTTTATTTTTTATTTTCTTTTTAGCAGTGGAGTCCTTCAAATGGGGAAATCTTATATACACTTCCTCAAATATTAAAAAATATGCATTTGCATTTGTATATGTATATATGTATAAAAGGTAAAGCTATTTTGATTGAAGTGTTTAGGACCAGACTGGCACCAGCTCAGGCTATCTGTCCTGAGCGTCTAAGGCACTTCCTCTGTTGGGCCTCCACTAGCTTGGAGGTTTGGGTGAATTTTTTTTTTTTTGAGACGGAGTCTCGCTCTGTCGCCCAGGCTGGAGTGCAGTGGCGCAATCTCGGCTCACTGCAAGCTCCTCCTCCTGCGTTCATGCCATTCTCCTGCCTCAGCCTCCCGAGTAGCTGGGACTACAGGCGCCCGCCACCACGCCCAGCTAATCTTTTGTATTTTTAGTAGAGACGGGGTTTCACTGTGTTAGCCAGGAAGGCCATCTCCTGACCTTGTGATCTGCCCGCCTTGGCCTCCCAGAGTGCTGGGATTACAGGGGTGAGCCACCGCGCCCGGCCGTTTGGGTCAATTTTTAAAAAGTGTCACGCTCCAGTCTGATGCAGCCCCCGCACCAGGCCCTACATGGGAGCAAAGTGAGCAAGAGCTGGGGGGAAGCCACTCCCCTCCCCTTCGTCTGCTGCAAATTGCCCAGGTCCTGCCCCCAGACTCCTAGCACTTGAGAATTGTTGAACTTGGTTTCTCCAACGAGCTCCTTCCAGATCTTCAGTGTAATAGACAGTCATTCTGGATTGAGGACTGGAGTGTCTATCCTGCAGTGAGCACTGGAGTTGTCAGATGAACGTAAAGAGCTAGAGGAGAAGCACTTGGCAATGAAGAAGCCTGACTCAGAATCCATGCCATGTCCCCCAGACACCCACCCCGCCTCGGAGCCAGAATCCTGGCTCACTGGTTGCCGTACTTTCTGCTCCCTGGACAATTCTGGTACTCAATTTTATTGTTTACCAAGCCTGTTATTTGGGACTGTGAAATACGATTCTTGAAGGCTACAGTGAAGCGACTGGCGCTTGGGGACCAGGCACCTTGGGTTGTAAATCAATCTTCTCTCTACAGAAACTCCAGCCGTTAAACATTACAAGGTGAAGCGTAGCCCCCTTGTGGGACACCCTGCAGCGATTGCCATGTTAGCTGAAAAGATTGTGTTTCTGGAAATGCTCTAATGGAAGATACAGAATCCTCTCTTGGGATTATATTTTCACGCGTGGGAGTATCTGTTAACAGGAGATGAGTAGAGCTAGGCACTGAATGATTTGTAGAGAACTTCCTCTCTCTCTCTCTTTGGTATAAAGGGACAGATGCTTAGATAAAATACATTTCTTGACAATTCTGTTCAGTGTTTCAAAAAAGCAAACAACCCTAATTCTATCCATCAGAAAATAGTGGATTCTCTGTAACCCTTTGAATCTCTTCAGCTCCTAGAACGTTTAATACTTATTTATCCTAAAATTTTATTTTCTTTGATTATTTCTAAACAATCAGCTAATCCTTTTCTTTCTTTCTTCCTTTCTTTTTTTTTTTTTTGAAACGGAGTCTCGCTCTGTCGCCCAGGCTGGAGTGCAGTGGCCGGATCTCAGCTCACTGCAAGCTCCGCCTCCCGGGTTTACGCCATTCTCCTGCCTCAGCCTCCCGAGTAGCTGGGACTACAGGCACCCGCCAACACACCCGGCTAGTTTTTTTGTATTTTTTAGTAGAGACGGGGAGCTAATCCTTTTCTATACGTTAGAATGATGCTTGGAGAGAGTCACTGAGTGACTGGTTAATGAGCTGATGTGGCCACCGACTATCGTGTGATAGTATCTGAGAAAAATCCAGATTCCAAATGGGCCAATTAAACTAGTTTTTCAGTTTGAGAAGATGAAGAAGTTCTGGTGGATGGTGGTGATAGTTGCACAATGAGGTGAATGTACTTAAGGCCACTGAACTGTATACTTAAAAATGGTTCAAGTGGTAAATTTTATGTTATATATATTTTACATTTAAAAAATAAAACATTTAGGTCTGAGTTTTTATTTTTAGACTTTGCTCAACCCAAACCAAAGGTAGTTTTGTTTTATTTTGTTTTGTTCATGACCTGTGAGGATGTGGTGTATTTCATATCACCCAGGATTCTTCTGCTTGCTTGTGAATTTTAAGTTCTCAAATATTAATTCCCTTTTCTCTGTCACATGATTCCTGCCTAGCCATTTCAAATACTGAGAAACAAAATAAAAAGCAGGCAGTGTTTTCCTTGCAGAACTCCTAATATAAACTAATGATTTGGGAGTCCTGCAAAAATCTCAGAATCTGTGTTTACCTTGGACAAATATTTAGAAAATTTATTTGGACAAAATTTGGAATGGTGGGAACTCCAAAAATATTTTTTCCACAAACTGACCAATTCATGCTTTACCTGCTTTCTTACCTCTAAGCTCTTTATTCAAAAAATATGCTTATTATGTGCCTACAATTTTCAAGGTCTCACATGAAATCCTTTGAGAAATATGATACTGATCTATCCTCAAGACAGAACTAGAGATGTGTATATAACTAAAACAAAAGAATAGGACCAATACCCTGAATAGACTCTTTCCATCATTCATTCAACAATTGCTTATTGATTCCCCAACAAGTGCCAGACTCTTTTTGTATTATGGGAATTCAGGATGCAGAAATGCCTTCCAGCACAGGACAGCAGAGAGCTCTGTGGAAGAACTGACATTTCCAGAAGCTGGTTACGGAAGGATATGTAACATTTGAAGGGCATTCTACAAAGTGAGAATAGAATAAGCAAAGGTAAAGAAATGGGGAACAAAGGGTATGTTTGGAGAGGAATAGGCAAGATTAAATGGGTCAGCAAACTTTCTCTTTAAAGGGTCAGGTAGCAAATATAGTGGCTCTGCAGGCCAGATGGTCTTTGTTGCAGATACTCAACTCTGTTGTAGTATGAAAGCAGCCATAGATAATACCTAAATGAATGGGTGTGTCTGTGGTTCCAATAAAACTGTATTAAAGCTTTTTGAAGCTCATTTGGCCACTGGCTGTAGTTTGCTGACTTTTAGGCTAGATCCCAAGATGGGTGAAGGGACATGGGGGGATGTAGAAGTAGACCCCCGTCGGATTAGGGTGGTATTTGTATTTCAGGCTAAAGATATATATATTTTTCAATGTAGCAATGAGAAGGTTCATGCTTTTGAATGAAAAGAATGTTCTGATTAGAGCCTTCCCTAAATAATATCTTTCTCAAAGGAGTTCCCATAGCTTTCTCTCTTTCAGAAGCACTTCTGGAGATTTTTCCTCTACAGTATTATTTATGCACTCTCACATCCATACATTCTTAGGACTTTAGAAGTAACTACACCAAACCTTATAAATCATCTGGTCTTACCCACCAGACAAGGAAAAGAGAGCTGACAATATGTTTCTTCCAATTTTTTTTTTTTCCTTTTCAGTCTTTTTAGTTTGAGATGGGGTCTCACTCTGTCACCCAGGCTGGAGTGCAGTGGCTTATCTTGGCTCACTGCAGCTTCCATCTTCTGAGCTCAAGTGATCCTTCCACTTCAGCCTCCTGAGTAGCTGGGATTACAGGTGTGCACCACCATGCCTGGCTAATTTTTGTATTTTTAGTAGAGATGAAATTTTGCCATGTTGCCTAGGTTGGTCTCGAACTCCTGGGCGTAAGCAATCCACCTGCCTAGGTCTTGCAAAGTGCTGAGGTTACAGACGTGAGCCACCACACCTGGCTTCCAATTTTTCTATTGTAGGAAGATTGCAATGGGTGAGACAGAATGAGAATTAGCCAAGAACCCTGCATGTGCATATATGTTCTACTACAGCTCCTTGAGTGAGGCCCCGATTTTTGCAGGATCTCCATGGCCTTAGAGATTAGAAGAATACCTTTCTTTTCTTTCTTTCTTTTTTCTTTTTCTTTTGTGTTTTTTGAGATGGTGTCTCACTCTGTTGCCCAGGCTGGAGTGCAGTGGCACGACCTGGTTCACTGCAACCTCCGCCTTCTCGATTCAAGCAATTCTCTTGCCTCAGCCTCCTGAGTAGCTGAGATTACAGGCATGCACCACCATGTCTGGCTAATTTTGTACTTTTAGTAGAGAGGTGTTTCACCATATTGTCCAGGTTGGTCTCAAACTCCTGACTTCATGATCCGCCCCCTCGGCCTCCCAAAGTGCTGGAATTACAGGTGTGAGTCATTTTTTAACTTTTATTTTAGATTCACAGGTACATGTGCAGGTTTGTTTCATAGGTAAAACTCACGTCATGGGGATTTGTTGTACAGATTATTTCTTCACCCAGTTTACTAAGCTTAGTACCCAATAGGTATTTATTTGATCTTCTCTCTCCTTTCACCCTCTACCCTCAAGAAGGCCCCAGTGTCAGTTTTTCCCCTCTTTGTGACCATGAGTTCTCATCATTTAGCTCTCACTTACAAGTGAGAACATTCGGAGTTTGGATTCTCTTCCTGCATTAGTTTGCTAAGGATAATAGCCTTCAGCTCCATCTATGTTCCCATAAAAGATATGAATTTGTTCTTTTTTATGGTTGCATGGTATTCCATGGTGTATATGTACCACATTTTGTTTAGCCAGTCTATCATTGATTCCATGTCTTTGCTATTGTGAATTATGCCGCAAAGAACATTTGCCTGTATGTGCGTTTGTTTTCAATTTTAAAATTTCCATGTTATTGGGGAACAGGTGGTATTTGGTTACATGAGGAAGTTCTTCAATGGTGATTTGTGAGATTTTGGTGCACTTATCACCCAAGCAGTATACACTGCACCCTATTTGTAGTCTTTTATCCCTCACCTCCTTCCCACCCTTCCCCCTGAACCCCCGAAGTCCATCGTGTCATTCTTATGCCTTTATTTGCCTCATGTGTCTTTATGGTAGAATGATTTCTATTCTTTTGGGTATATATCCCGTAATGGGATTGCTGCATCAAATGGTAGTTCTGTTTTTGGCTCTTTGAGAAATTGCCAACTGCTTTCCACAATCTTTGAACTAATTTACATTCCCACCAACAGTGTATGAGCATTCCCTTTTCTCTGCAACCTCACTAGCATCTGTTCTTTTTTGGATTTTTTTCTTTCTTTTTTCTTTTTTTTTTTTTTTTGAGATGGAAACTCACTGTGTCACCCAGGCTGGAGTGCAGTGGCACGTTCTCAGCTCACTGCAACCTCTGCCTCTTGGGTTCAGGCGATTCTCCTCCCTCAGCCTCCTGAGTAGCTGGGATCACAGGTATGCACTACCATATCCAGCTAATTTTTTTTTTTTTTTTTTGTAATTTTAGTAAAGATAGGGTTTCACCATGTTGGCCAGGAGGTCTCAAACTCCTGACCTCAAGTGATCTGCCTACCTTGGCCTCCCAAAGTGCTGGGATTACAGGCATGAGCCACACTGTGCCTGGCCATTGCCCACTTTTTAATGGGGTTGTTTTTTCTTGTAAATTTGTTCAAGTCCCTTATAGATACTGGATATTAAACCTTTGTCAGATGCATAGTTTGCAAATATTTTCTCCCATTCTGTAGGTTGTGTGTTTATTAAGTTTAATTAGATCTCATCTGCCACTTTTTGCTTTTGTTGCAATTGCTTTTGGTGTCTTCGTCATAAAATATTTGTTTGTTCCTATGTCCAGAATGATATTGCCTAGGTTGTCTTCCAGGGTTTTTATAGTTTTGGGTTTTACATTTAAGTCTTTAATCTGTCTTGAGTTTTCTCTGCAACCTCATCAGTGTAAGAAAGGGGACCAGTTTCAATTTTCTGCATATGTCTAGTCAGTTATCCCAGCATCATTTATTGAATAGAGAGTCATTTCTCTATTGCTTGTTTTTGTCTACTTTGTCAAAGATCAGAGGATTGTAGGTGTGCAAATTATTTTTGGGTTCCTTCTTCTGTTCCATTGGTCTACATGTCTGCTCTTTTTTTTTTGTCCGTACCATACTGTTTTGGTTACTGTATCTCCCTGCATTATAGTTTGAAATTCGGTAGTGTGATGCCTCCAGCTTTGTTCTTTTGTTTATGATTGCCTTGGGTATTCAGGCTCTTTTTTTGTTCCTTATGAATTTGTAATTTTTTTTCTAATTCTGTGAAGAATGTTATTGGTAGTTTAATAGGAATAGCATTGAATCTATACATAGCTTTGGGCACCATGGCCATTTTAAAGATATTGATTCTTCCTATCCATGAGCATAGAATATTTTTCCATTTGTTTGTGTCATCTCTGATTTCTTTTAGCATTGGTTTGTAATTCACATTGTAGAGATCTTTCACCTCCTTGGTTAGCGGTATTCCCAGGTATTTTATTCTTTTTGTGGCAATTGTGAATGGGATTGCATTTCTGATTTAGCTCTCAGCTTGGCTGTTGTTGATGTAGAGGAATGCTAGTGATTTTTGTACATTGACTTGGTATCCTGTAACTTTGTTGAAGTTGTTTATCAGCTGAAGGAGCTTTTGGGCCAAGATTATGGGGTTTTCTAGATATAGAATCATGTAATCTGCAAACAGAGATAGTTTGACTTCCTCTCTTCCTATTGGGATGCCCTTTATTTCTCTCTTTTACCTGATTGCTCTGGCTAGGACTTGCAATACTATGTTAAATAGGAGTGGTGAGAGAGGGCATCCTTGTCTTGTGCCTGTTTACAATGGGGATGCTTCCAATTTTTTCCCATTCAGTATGATGTTGGGTATGAATTTGTCATAGATGGTTTTTATTATTTTGAGGTATGTTTCTTCAATGCCCAGTTTACTGAGAGTTTTTAACATAAAGGGATGTTGAATTTTATTGAATGTCTTTTCTGCATCTATTGAGATAATCATGTGGTTTTTGTCTTTAGTTCTGTTTGTGGGATTAATCACATTTATTGATTTGTGTATGTTGAACCAGCCTTGCATTCTGGGGATGAAGCCTACTTGATTATCACACATTAGCTTTCTAATGTGCTGCTGGATTTGGTTTGCAAGTATTTTGTTGAGAATTTTTGCATTAATGCACATCAATGATATTAGCCTGAAGTTTTCTTTTTGTGTTGTGTCTCTGCCAGGTTTTGGTATCCAGATGATGATGGCCTCATAGAGTGAGTTGGAGAGGAGTCCCTCTTCCTCAATTTTTTTTTTTATGGTAGTTCCATAGAAAGGGTACCAGATTTTCTTTGTACCTCTGGTGGAATTTGGCTATGAATCTCTCTGGTCCTGGGCTCCTTTTGGGTGGTAGGCTATTTATTACGAATTCAATTTCAGAGTTCATTATTAGTATCTTCAGAGAATCAATTTTTTCCTAGTTCAGGAATGTATCCATCTTTTTTAGTTTTCTAGCTTGTTTGCATAGAAGAGTTTGCAGTAGTTTCTGATGGTTATTTTTATTTCTGTGGGGTCAGTGGTAACATCGCCATTGTTCTTTCTAATTGTGTTTATTTGGATCTTTTTTCTTTTCTTTATTAGCCCAGCTAGTGGCCTATCTTACTAATTTTTAAAAAATATCTAACTCCTGGTTTTGTTGATCTCTAAAAAATTTTTTAAAAATTTTCAAATTTCAATAGGTTTTTGGGGAACAGGTGGTGTTTGGTTAAATGAATAAGTTCTTTATTCATTTAGTGGTGATTTCTGAGATTTTGGTACACCCATCACCCAATCATTTTGTATAATGACTTCTTTCTTCTGGGTAGATATCTAGTAGTGGGATTGCTGGATCAAACAGTAGATGTACTTTTAGTTGTTTAAGGAATCTCCACATTGTTTTCCATAGTGGTTGTACTAGTTTACATTCCCACTAGCAGTGTAGAATTTAGAAGTGTTCCCTTTTTGCCACATGCATGCCAACATCTATTATTTTTTGATTTTTTGATTATGGCCATTCTTGCAGGAGTGAGGTGCTATTTGAATTGCGGTTTTGATTTGCATGTCCCTGATAATTAGTGATGTTGAGAATTTTCCTATATGCTTGTTGGCCATTTGTATACCTTCTTTTGAGAATTGTCTATTCATGTCCTGAGTCCCCTTTTTGATGAGATTGTTAATTTTTTTCTTGCTGATTTGTTTGAGTTTGTTGTAGATTCTGGATATTAGTCCTTTGTGGGTTGTATAGATTGTGAAGATTTTCTCCCACTCTTTGGGCTGTCTGTTAACTCTGCTGATTACTTCTTTTGCTGTGAAGAAACTTTTTAGTTAAATTAAGTCTCATCTATTTATCTTTGTTTTTGTTGCATTTTCTTTTGATTTCTTGGTCATGAAGTCTCTGCCTAAGCCAATGTCCTGAAGAGTTTTTCCCATGTTATTTCCTAGAATCTTTATGGTTTCTTAGATTTAAGTCTTTGATTCATCTTGAGTTGATTTTTGTATAAGGTGAGAGATGAAGATCCAGTTTCATTTTTCTACATGTGGCTGATCAATTATCCCAGCACTATTTGTTGAATAGGTTGCCCTTCCCCACTTTCTGTTTTTGGTTGCTTTGTTGAAGAAGAGTTTGCTGTAAGTATTTGGGTTTCTTTCTGGGTTCTCTGCTCTGTTCCATTGGACTATGTGCCTATTTTTATACCAGTACCATGCTGTTTTGTTGACTATGGCCTTACAGTATAGTTTGGAGTTGTGTAATGTGATGCCTCTAGATTTGTTCTTTTTTCTTAGTCTTGCTTTGGCTATGTGGGCTCTTTTTTGGTTCCATATGAATTTTAGGATTGTTTTTTCTAGTTCTGTGAAGAATGATAATGGTATTTTGATGAAAATTACATCAAATTGGTAGACTGCTTTTGGGAGTATGGTCATTTTCACAATATTGATTCTACCCATCCATGAGCATGGATTCTCAGGGGGAATGCTTTCAACTTTTTCCTGTTCAGTATAATGTTGGCTGTGGGTTTGTCATAGATGACTTTTATTACATTAAGGTATATTCCTTGTATGCTGATTTTACTCAGGGTTTTAATCATAAAGGTATGCTGGATTTTGTCAAATGCTTTTTCTGCATCTATTGAGATGATCAGGTGATTTTTTGTTTTTAATTGTGTTTATGTGATGTATCATATTTGCTTATGTATGTTAAACCATCCCTGCATTCCTGGTATAAAACCCACCTGATCATGATGTATTATCTTTTTGATATACTGTTGGATTCACTTCACTAGTATCTTGTTGAGGATTCTTGCGTCTATGTTCATCAGTGACGTTGGTCTGTAGTTTTCTTTTTTTTGTTATGTTATTCCCTTGTTTTGTTATTAGGGTTATAGGTGATATTGGCTTCTTAGAATGATTTAGGGGAGGATTCCCTCTTTCTCTATCTTTTGCAATAGTGTCAGTAGGATTGGCTCCTATTATTCTTTGAATGTCTGATAAAATTCAGCTGTGAATTCATCTGGTCCTGAGCTTTTTTGTTGTTGACAATTTTTAAATTACAATTTCAATCTTGCTGCTTGTTTTTGGTCTGTTTAGAGATTCTATATCTTTTTGCTTTAATCTAGGAGGGTTGTATGTTTACTGGAATTTATCCATCTCCTCTGAGTTTTCTAGTTTATGCCTGTAAAGTGTTCATAGTGGCCTTGAATAATCTTTTGTATTTCTGTGGTATCAGTTGTAATATCACCTGTTTTGTTTGTAGTTGAGCTTATTTGGATCATCTCTCTTCTTTTCTTGGTTAATCTTGCTAATGGTCTATCAATTTTATTTTTCTTTTCAAATAACAATCTTTTTGTTTCATTTATCTTTGGCATTGTATTTTTTTGTTTCAATTTTATTTAGTTCTGGTCTGATCTTTGTTATTTCTATTCTTTTGCTGGGTTTGGGTTTGGATTGTTCTTGTTTCTCATTTCTGTGAGGTGTGATCTTAGATTGTCTACTTGTGCTCTTTCAGACTTTTTGATGTAGGCCTTTAATGCTATGAACTGTCCTCTTAGTACTGCTTTTGCTATATCCCAGAGGTTTTGATAGGTTGTGTCATTATTATTGCTCAGGTCAAAGAATTATTTAATTTCCATCTTGATTTCATTGTTGACCCAATGATCATTCAGGAGCAGGTTATTTAATTTCCATGTATTTGCATGGTTTTGGGGGTTCTTTTTGGAGTTGATTTCCAATTTTATTCATTGTGGTCTGAGAGAGTACTTAATATAATTTCTGTTTTTAAAAATATACTGAGACTTGTTTTGTGGCCTATCATATGGTCTACTGTGGAGAATGTTTAATGTGCTAATGAATAGAATATATATTCTCTAGTTTCTGGGTAATGTTCTATAGTATCTGTTAAGTCCATTTGATGTAGGGTACTGTTTAAGTCCATTGTTTCTGTGTTGACTTTCTGTCTTGATGACCTGTCTAGTGCTGTCAATGGAGTATTAAAGTGCCCTACTATTATTGTGTTGCCATCTATCTCATTTCTTAGGTCTAGTAGTAATTGTTTTATAAATTTGGGAGCTCCAGTGTTAGGTGCATATATATTTAGAATTATGATATTTTCCTATTGGACTAGTCCTTTTGTCATTATATAATGTCCCTCTTTGTCTTTTTTAGCTGCTGTTGCTTTAAAGTTTGTTTTGTCTAATACAAGAATAGCTACTCCTGCTCACTTTTGGTGTCCATTTACATGGAATATTTTTTCCACCCCTTTAGCTTAAGTTTACGTGAGTCCTTATGTGTTAGATGAGTTTCTTGAAGACAGCAGAAACTTGATTGGTGAATTCTCCTTCATTCTGCAATTCTGTATCTTTTAAGTGGAGCATTTAGGCGATTTACATTCAATGTTACTATTGAGATGTGAGGTACTATTCTATCCATCATGCTATTTGTGACCTGAATACCTTTTTTAGTTTTAATTGTGTTATTTTTATATAGGTCTTGTGAGATTTATGCTTTACAGAGGTTCCATTTTGGTGTATTTCAAGGATTTATTTCAAGATTTGAGCTCCTTTTAGCAGTTCTTATAGTGCTGGCTCAGTCTTAGTGGTGAATTCTCTCAGCATTTGTTTGTCTACAAAAGAGTGTATCTTTCCTTCATTTATGAAGCTTAGTTTTGCTGGATACAAAATTCTTGGCTGCTAATTGTTTTGTTTAACAAGTCTAAAAATAGGACCCCAATTCCCTCTAGCTTGTAGGGTTTTGGTTGAGAAATCTACTGTTAATCTAATAGGTGTTCCTTTATAGGTTACCTGATGCTTTTGCCTCACAGTTCTTAATATTCTTTCCTTCATCTTGACTTTAGATAACCTGATGACTGTATGCCGAGGTAATGATCTTTATGTGAATTTCCCAGGTGTTCTTTGAGCTTCCTGTATTTGCATGTCTGGATCTTTAGCAAGGCCAGAGAAGTTTCATCGATTATTCCCTAAAATATGTTTTCAAAACTTTTAGATTTCTCTTCTTCATTGGGAACACCAATTATTCTTATGTTTGAACATTTAACATAGTTCTAAACTTCTTGGAGGCTTTCTTAATTTTTAAAATTCTTTTTTCTTTGTCTTCGACAGATTGGGTTAATTCAAAAGCCTTGTCTTCAAGCTCTGTGTTTTTTTCTTCTGCTTGTTCCATTCTATTGCTGAGCCTTTCAGTACTTTTTGCATTTCTCTAAGTGTATCCATGATTTTCAGAATTCGTGATTGTTTTTTATTTGTGCTATTTCACTGAATATTTTTCCTTTCATCTCCTGTATCATGTTTTTGATCTCTTTAAGTTGGACTTCACGTTTCTCTGGTGCCTCCGTGATTACCTTAATAATCAACCTTCTGAATTCTTTTTCTGGCAATTCAGAGATTTTGTCTTGGTTTGGATTCATTGCTGGTGAACTAATATGATTTTGGGAGGGTGTTAAAGAGTCTTGTTTTGTCATATTACCAGAATTGTTTTTCTGGTTCCTTCTCATTGGAGTAGACTATGTCCAAGGCAACATCTGGGATTCAAGGGCTGTTGTTCAAATTCTTTTGTCCCATAGGGTGTTTTCTTGATGTGGTTTCTCCCCATTCCTCTAGGAATGAGGCTTCCTGAGAGCCAAACTGTTTGGATTGTTTTTGCATTTCTGGGTCTAGCCATCCAGCAGAGATACTGGGCTCTGGGCTGGTACTGGTGAGTGTCTGCAAAGAGCCCTGTGATGTGATCTGTCTTTAGGTCTTGCAGCTGTGAATACCAGCAGCTGCTCCAGTGGAGTTAGCAGGGGAGTGAAGTGCATTCTGTGAGGGTCCTTGGTTGTGTTTTTATTTAGTGTGCTAGTTTTGTGTTAGTTGGCTTCCAGCTGGG
Source organism: Macaca mulatta (assembly GCF_049350105.2). NCBI lineage: Eukaryota > Metazoa > Chordata > Mammalia > Primates > Cercopithecidae > Macaca > Macaca mulatta. Next base: position 112,333,960 of record NC_133420.1, on the reverse strand, counting down.
AGGTGGCACTTTCAAGACCACATTAGCTGTGGTCCTGTAGGGAGGATGCAAACTTGCCCTAGAGACACCTGGTTAAGTATTCAGGTTTCTCAAGTGGTGGGCAGGGCCATAGAGCTCCCAATAAATTATGACCTTTGTCTTTGGCTACCAGGGTGGGTAGAGAAAGACCATCAAGTGATGGCAGGGTTAGGCGTGTCTGAGCTCAGTCTCTCTTTGGGTGGGGCTTGCTGCAGCTGCTATGGGGGTAGAGATATAATTCTCAGTCCAATGGAGTTATGTTCTGCTGAGTCATACAGGTTGCCGGGAAGTAGGGGAAAGCCGGCCTCACCCTGCTCCCACATAGCCCACAGTCCTAAAGGCCGGCCTCACTCCCATCATGCCCTCCCCCCAAGCCCCCAATAGTACTGAGTCCAATTCCAGGGCTGAGAATTTGCCCCAGACTATGAGCCTTCCCATTAAGAAAGCAAGCTGACTCACCATTTTTTGGCAGCTCGGGGAGCCTGCAAGGGTGATCCAGTTCCTTCAAAGGGTCTGTGGATCTTCTCGGCTTTCCTGGTATGTTCCTGTGGTAGTTCTTTGAGCAAAAGTTCATGATATGAGTCTCCACATGCTGCTCTGTCCTTCCAAGCAGGAGCTGCAAACTAATCCTGCCTCTTATTCACCATCTTCCCAAGATCTTGTTGATGTTTTGAGTGGTTTTTCATGTCTCAATTTTCTTCAGTTCAGCGGTGATTTTGATTCTTTCTTGTCTTCTGCTAGGTTTGGTGTTGGTTTGCTCTTGCTTTTCTAATTCTTTCAGTTAATACCTTGCTTTTCAACCTCAATCTCATGCTTTTGGCTTGCCGTGTCCTGAATTTCCAATTTTATTAAGCTTTTCCAGGCCTTATCTTTCTTGACATATGCAATATTTAACACCACATACTCCTTCCTTTTGGATCTTTCCCTGCTCTGGTTTCTATGATAACATTTTGTCTTGGCTTTTCCTTTTTTTTTTTTTTTTTTAGTGATGGGGGTCTTGCTATGTTGCCAAGCTGGAGCAGTGGCTATTTACAGGAACAATCAGTGCACTACAGCCTCAAATTCCTGGACTCATGTGATCCTTTTGCCATAGCCTACCAAGTAGCTGGAACTATGGGTGTGCAGTAGGCATGCACCACTACACCTGGCTGGCTTTTCTAACTTATTTGTGTCTTCTTCATCTCAGCTCCTTTGCCTGACTTATGGACCCTAGTCCACTGCCAATGGCAGGGTTGGTCAGCCCATTATTTGTGCAATTTATTAGAAGGCCTGAACACATGTGTTTTATTTTTCCAAAAGAGATTTTTTTCCTTGAATTCTCCATCTTTGAAATGCGTGTGACTTTGTATCTATTAAGCTAAGCTAGTAACCTGGAGTCATCCCAAACTCTTCTTTTCCTTTTACTAACAACATCTCATTAATGATCAACTCTTAAAGCTCCCGTTTCTTCCATGTGAGACAGAAACTCCTAGCACCTCACTCCATAATGTACTCTTAGTTCTAGCCATTTTCTGAGATACTAAGTTTTCTTAATCTACTTTATAAATCCATATATCTGTTTCTTTGAACGTGAATACTCTTTTCTTTCTTGAAAACCAGATGAGTACTTTATATGTCTTTTAAAACTCAAATAGCACTTCCACTGTGCTTTTCCTTCACACCTTTCCTAATAAAATACTATTTTTTCTTTTAATCCATTATAGGTGGCAGAATGGAGAGAAGTATAAGGCATAAGCTACAGTCATATAAACCTTGATAAAGATGTGAATTGGTGACTGTAATATGGATTGTTGATCAGTGATCTCTCAAAAGATCAAAGGAATACACACTTATCCAGCAAAGCTGTTTACTAGGCCTACTGAAGTAAGAGATAAGGCCAACTTCACTGAGTCTTAGTAGTGTCTCAAAATGGGGAAATAAGGCGAGGATATTTATGGTGTTTTAGAGCCTAAGGTGGGTGATTTTCAAGATGGGTCTTTCAAGGCAGGGAATTGGTTGGGATTGGGCAGTATTTATGGTAAAATAAATTCTGATTGGTGAACCTAGTGGGGCAAAGGTCTGAAAGCAAGCCTTGGAGAACAAGTTTAGCCTTGAAAAGTAAGCTCTTTAAGTGGGTTCACAGTCATGTCTTCCAGGAGCAAGTATTTATGGAATAAAAGTACTTCCTTCTGCTTGATCTTAGTATTTTTTAGCGTATAAAAAGGAAAATATTTTCCCAGAATTGTTTAGCACGACGTGAGGAAAGTATGTTGGTTTATGTTCCCACTGTCTCATAGGAATATTGTAAAGATTGGCTACTTTTAATGCACATGAAGTATTTATCATAGTACCTATATAGCAAGTTCTCAATAAAAGGGCTTTATGAGTATTATTCAGTATAATTTGTTTATTAGAACATCTATACTACTTTATTTCAACGATTTGTTTTAATGTCCATCTCTTCGAATACATCACAGGCTCCCAAGTACCAGAGCTATGTTTTATTCATTTTATATCTCCAGCTTCTAGCACAGAGCTTTGCCATGTAATGAGTTCTCAGTAAATGTTTGTGGAATGAATGAATGGAAGCAGTGTGCTAAAGAAACTGTGTATGTGGGTTGACACCAAGGAACATGTTAGTTATGTTAGCGAACATTATGAGAAGGGAAGAGAGGACAAAGCATTTCTTCCTAGAATGCAGGAGGCGGATGAAGAAATGGAGAAACCTAACTTTTGTTTTTCTTATGCATGCTAAAGAGCAACTCCTTTGGACTGAAGTTTAATACATTTAGCAGATAGCCATCCATCATTCCCTGTTTGCAAACAAGAGCAAGTGATAGCTCCATTAACTCTGCCCACATAACTTGTGGAGCAAAACCTCCGAGGTTGGTTTGGATTGGGACCTGGTGCTAGCTGGTGTGTAACAGGGCAAAGAGGCTGAGAAAGACAAGCACAGCTGGTGACTACTTCTCATGTTTAATGGGGAAATCTTGAACTATTACAACCCTTTGCACTAAGAAGGTGGAGATGACTTGAGAGAAAACCAGGACCATATAGCAATAAAATTGACTTGATATTTCTGTCTGTTTGTACAGTGAATGACATTGTTCATGTGAAATACTAACTGTTGAGTTTTTTGCATTGTTTCTACACTTACTTTCCTTTTGGGAGGAAACCTATATTACACAACTTTGTCTTTTAAGCTATGTATTTAAATCAGACCTTACACTGACACAAAAAAGAACTTGGGTTACATAACACCTGCCTGGTCTTATTTTATGCTTCTATTAGAGCCCTGAGTACAAGATACCCCACTTCTTTTGTATAGGTCTGTCCTCGCCACTAGAGTACGACTTCTATTGTCATACGCTGATAAGGTACCCTAGAGACAGGGCTAGCATCTTATTCAATATTGTATAATTGCCAGGCTCTGTTTCCTATGGATCTTAGTATTGATAGTGCCTGGCACATAATAGAAAATGTTTGCAAAATTGATGGTGATGAAATGAGCGTACACAGATGGAGGAGCTGAGTGAATGAAATAAAAAATTTATTTAAAAGCAATATTAATCTTTATTTACTTTGGATTATAAAATATTTCATTGGAAAATACATAACTAAAAGCAAATTTATAAAGAAGGAAGACATTGCTGAACTCAACACTGTTAGTAAGCACCCTAGTCACCCGCTTTCACGTATACCCATGTTACACACACATACGCATAACAGATAGATATATTTATATGTGTGTAAACATGTATATCTATATATTAAATACTTTCTAAATATTTTAAGTGTATATATAACTATGAGTGATATGTCTTTAAGTACACATATATGTTTATAGGAGAAATTGAGTTTAAACTATAAAAATAATTTTGGGCCAGGCGCGGTGACTCATGCCTGTAATCACAGCACTTTGGGAGGCTGAGACGGGTGGATCACGAGGTCAGGAGATCGAGACCATCCTGGCTAACATGATGAAACCCTGTCTCCACTAAAAATACAAAACATTAGCTGGGTGCGGTGGCTGGCGCCTGCAGTCCCAGCTACTCGGGAGTCTGAGGCAGGAGAATGGCGTGAACCCGGGAGGTGGAACTGCAGTGAGCCGAGATCGCACCACTGCACTCCAGTCTGGGCAACAGAGTGAGACCCTGTCTCAAAAAAAAAAAAAAAATAATAATAATTTTGAACCTTTTTCCTCTTTATTATTGTATCATGAAAGAATTTCATGTCTTTATTTTTGGAACATCTTTATTAGCTGTATGGTTTTTCATCTCATAGCTATCCCTTATTTATTGAAATTGTTTCCAGCTTTTCTAACCATATCAGGAGCAACTTTTTGCACAAATCTTTTTTTTCTTTGAGACAGAGTCTTGCTCTGTCACCCAGGCTGGAGTGCAGTGGCACAATCACAGCTCACTGCCGCCCATACCTCCCTGGGCTCAGGTGATCCTCCTACCTCAGCTTCCCAAGTAGTTGGGACGACAGGAATACACCACCATGCCTGTCTAATTTTTGTATTTTTTTGTAGAGACAGAGTTTCACCATGTTTCCCAGGCTAGTCTTGAACTCCTGGGCTCAAGTGATCTACTTGGCCTCCCCAAGTGCTAGGATTATAGGCATGCGCCACCGTGCATGGCCTGCACACAAATATTTATGTACCTCTGTGTTTATCTCTTAAAAAAAATTCCTAGAATTAGTTGTTATTATAGTAGCTTAATTATAGAAGAAATAAAATCTATATATTAAAGGATATTTTGGCTCAAAGGGTAAGAATATTTTGAATATTCATTATTCCTAATACCAAGTTGTTCTTCATAAAAATTATACTGTTGTATGATTTCCTCAGCAGAGCATGGGTTTTCTATTTCCCATACCAGTTCCAATGCTAGGCTTTAATATTAGAGAAATTTGGTGTCAGTTTTAAAGAAAAACGGGCCAGGCGTGGTGGCTCACGCCTGTAATCCCAGCACTTTGGGAGGCCAAGGGGGGTGGATCACAAGGTCAGGAGATCAGGAACATCCTGGCTAACACGGTGAAACCCCCTCTCTACTAAAAATACAAAAAATTAGCCTGGTGTGGTGGTGGGCGCCTGTAGTCCCAGCTACTCGGGAGGCTGAGGCAGGAGAATGGCGTGAACCCGGGAGGCGGAGCTTGCAGTGAGCTGAGATTGTGCCACCACACTCCAGCCTGGGCGACAGAGCGAGACTCCATCTTAAAGAAACAAAACAAAACAAACAAAAAACATAGAATTCTGGCCGGGCACGGTGGCTCAAGCCTGTAATCCCAGCACTTTGGGAGGCCGAGACGGGTGGATCACGAGGTCAGGAGATCGAGACCATCCTGGCTAACACGGTGAAACCCTGTCTCTACTAAGAAATACAAAAAACTAGCCGGGCGAGGTGGCGGGCGCCTGTAGTCCCAGCTACTTGGGAGGCTGAGGCCGGAGAATGGCGTGAACCCGGGAGGCGGAGCTTGCAGTGAGCTGAGATCCGGCCACTGCACTCCAGCCTGGGCGACAGAGTGAGACTCCGTCTCAAAAAAAAAAAAAAAAACAAAAAAAACATAGAATTCTACTGTGTTTTAATTTGCATGAGTTTCATCATTTTTTGAGCATTTTATTCATCTTCTCTTTTATTTTACTATGAATGGGCTTGCCTGGAATATTGAGAATATTTTATGTAATTTTTTTCAAGTTGTCATTTACCTTTTATGTTAGGATTGACCAGCTTATTAAAATTGGTGTATTTTTATAAAATAAAAGAATAGTTTTTTTCTTTGTTGTTATGCTTCAAAATTTTATTACAAAGTCAAATAAATATTCACCAGTTTTCTATGCTTCTTTGATTTTATTTTTTATATTTAATTCATCTGGTGCTTTTTGGCGTAACATAATGAGTTAAGGATGATTGAATCTTTCTTCAAATATTTTTGTAATAGTATTAGTCTAATTTAGTATATAATTTTAATCTTCCCTGTTATTTGATAGTATGCCAAAACCTAATGTAACTTTAATGTCTCATGCCCCAGGAGCCTGTGGGTATCAGTCGGGTCATTTTAATAGTAACTACTTAAATTTCACTAGGGCATGTTCTCTGTTGGAGCAGCAACGCCCGCAAACCCATTCAAATATTTGTGGGAATACATAAGGGCTGGCTCATTCCTACTAATAGACAAGTCTGACTGGAGATTTTTCATTATTTCACCTAAGTGAAACCAAATAGGTGAAGAGGTAAAGTCTTTCTTTATAGATGCATTACAGATTATTAATTATTTCAAAGAAGAATGAATGACAGAATTTAAATATGCCATTTGCAACCCCTAGAAAAGTAATGAATCTGAGTGGTATTATTAATGGCTGCTAAGACCATTAGCTAAAGAAATTTCTAAGGAATGGCTATGACTGATAACATCTAAACTCATTGATCATTTTTTAATTTTTTGAGACGGAGTTTCACTCTTGTTGCCCAAGCTGGAATGCAATGTCGCAATCTTGGCTGACTGCAACCTCCGCCTCCGGGATTCAAGCGATTCTCCTGCCTCAGACTCCCGAGTAGCTGGGATTACAGGCACGTGCCACCACTCCCAGCTAATTTTTTGTATTTTTAGTAGAAACATGGTCTCACCATGTTGGCCAGGCTGGTCAATCAATTTTAACACAATGAAAGAAGAGACAACCAAGTACTACATACCTCATGATGGGATTTATAACATAACTTTGAAATATTATTACTGAAAACATTCAATTTGAATCTGCTCAGGACTCTAGATATAACTACTATTCATAGTTTTCAGGGGACACAGGGAATATAAGAACATGTTAAAAATATGAGAATTTAATCAAAAAAATTCAGAATGCAAAAAATTTACAGGACAAACAACCCAATTTGCTCAATGTTAAATTGTGAAGAAAATAAAAAAGGTGGGGAATTCATAGATTAGGTAACAAAAGACACATGACAACCAAATGCAATGTGGTCTTGTTTGAATCGTATTTCACACACAACCAAATCAACAAACACCGTGAGACAACGAGCAATTTGAACACTGAATATTTGGTCATAGTAAGGAACTATATCTGATAACAGTTATGTTTTACGAAAGAATTCTTACCTTTTAGAGAAATGTACAGAAATAATTATGGATGAAATGTTGCATTGTTTAGAATTTATTTCAAAATAATGCAGTGCGGGGTGAAGGGAGTAAAACTAAAGATGTAATAAGACTGTCTGGACTAATAATTGTAGAAGATGGGTGATGGGTCCGTGAGGGTTTATTTCACTACTCTCTTTTTTGGTGAAATTATTTATTTATTATTGTGGCAAAATACACATAACATAAAACTTGCCATTTTAACCATTTTACAGTGTATATACAATTAGCAGCATTAAGTACATTCACAATATTGTATGACAATCACCACTAATTCCAGGACTTTCTTCATCACCCAAAAGAGATGGGGAAGTTTTTAATGACAAAAATACTAACCATTAAAGCAACATCTACTAGATAGATGAATGGCTGCTTAGTTTTTTATTTATCCCATTTGTCTTTAAATCAGGGATTAGACAGTATAGAGATATAAAAAGTATCTATTTTTAAGTTTATTTTTATCAAGGTAGGCTATGTGTTCTTAGCTGAAGCTTACTTAGAGTTCTTTCAAATTCCTGTGGCAATGATGTTTGTTGAATTTTCTTACAAACTCTGGCAATAATTTTTCTACCTTAATATTTTATTTTGCTCTAAATAGTCCCCTTTTTCTACATAGATATTTTAGCATCTAACTTAGAGGAAGCTATGTCAGAATCTGCTAGGTAGGTGTCATTTTTAAATGAAAGCACAGTCAGAATGTTTTTGATTGCTGGATAGGAATATTTTTTTCCTTTCCAAATAGATATAATATTGAGAGTTACCACTATGTGAACAAACAACCTAATTATTAGAGGAGCTTGGTTCTTTGTTCTAAACAGCACTTCTAAACATCCAATACCTGATTTTCAAATTTGGTAGTTCACGATCTTACCTTTTTAATATTAAAATTTCACTTGTTAATATTAAAATTTCATTTGTTATTGCCTGACTTTTGGATATAAGCTGTTTTACCTGGGGTGGGAGGATATTGCATTGATTAGCATATGCTGAACTTGGAAGTATTCCCTCCTCCTCTATGTTTTGGAACAGTTTGGGTAGGATTGGTATTACTTCTTGTTTAAATGCTTGGTAGAATTCAGCAGTGAAGACATTGGGTCACAGGCTTTTCTTTACTGGGAGACTTTTTATTATGACTTTGATCTCATTACATGTTATTTGTCTGTTTAGACTTTGGATTTCTTCATGGTTCAATCTTGGTCGTTTGTGTGTATCTAGGAATTTATCCATTTCTTCTAGATTTTCCAATTTACTGGCATATAGTTGTTCATTGTAGCCACTAATGATCTTTTGAATTTCTGTAGTATCAGTTGCAATGTTTCCTTTTTCATCTCTGATTTTATTTATTTGGATTGTCTCTCTTTTTTTCTTAGTTAGCCTGGCTAAATGTTTGTCAAGTTTGTTTATCTCTTCAAAAAATCAACTTTTCATTTTGTTAATCTTTTGTATTGTTTTCTTCATTTCAAATTCATTTATTTCTGCTCTTATCCTTATTATTTCTTCTCTTCTCCTAATTTTGAGTTTGGTTTGCTATTGCTTTTCTAGTTCTTAAATATCCATCATTAGGTTTATTATTTGGATTTTTTCTTTTATTTATTTATTTTCCGTAAGTTATTGAAGTACTGGTGGTATTTGCTTACATGAGTAAGTTCTTTAGTGGTGATTTGTGGGATTTTGCTGCACTCATAACTCAAGCAGTATACACTGTACCATATCTGTAGTCTTTTATCCCTTGCCCTCCTCCCACTCTTTCCCGCAAGTTCTCAAAGTCCATTGTATCATTCTTATGCCTTTGGGTCCTCATAGCTTAGCTCCCACATAGTGAGAACATACAATGTTTGGCTTTCCATTCCTGAGTTACTTCGTTTAGAATAATAGTCTCCAGTCTCATGCAGGTCACTTAAAATGCTATTAATTCATTCCTTTTTATGGTGGAGTAGTGTTCCATCATGCATATATATACCACAGTTTCTTTATCCACTCATTGATTGATGGGCATTTGGGCTGGTTCCCCTATTTTGCAATAGTAATTTGAGCTGCTATAAACATGCATGTGCAAGTATCTTTTTCAAATAATGACTTCATTTCCTCTGGGTGGATACCCAGTAGTGGGATTGCTGGATCAAATGGTAGTTCTACTTTTAGTTCTTTAAGGAATCTCTATACACTTTTTCCATAGTGGCTGTACTAGTTTATATTCCCACCAGCAGTATAGAATTGTTCTCTGTTCACAGCATACATGCCAATGTCTACTGTTTTTTGATTTTTTGATTATGGCCATTCTTCAGGAGTAAAGTGCCATTGCATTTGTCAATTTGATTTGCATTTCCCTGATCACTAGTGATGTTGAGCACTTTTTCATGTTTGTTGGCCATTTGTATATCTTCTTTTAAGAATTGTCTATTCATGTCCTTAGCCCCCTTTTTGATGGGTTTGTTTGTTTTTTTCCTTACTGATTTGTTTCAGTTTGTTGCAGATTGTGGATATTATTCCTTTGTCAGACATATAGATTGTGAAGATTTTCTCGCACTGTGTGGGTTGTCTGTTTACTCTGTTGACTGTTCCTTTTCCGGGCGAAACTCTTTAGTTTAATTAGGTCCCAGCTATTTATCTTTGTTTTTATTGCATGCTTTTGGGTTCTTGGTCATGAAATCCTTGCCTAAGCTGATGTCTAAAATGGTTTTTCCAGTGTGTAATCTTCTAGAATTTTTATAGTTTTGGGTCTTAGGTTTAAGTCCTTAGTCCATCTTGAGTTGATTTTAGTAGAAGGTGAGAGATGAGGATGCAGTTTCATTCTCCTATATGTGGCTAGCCAGTTATCCCAGCACCATTGGTTGGAAACGATGCCCTTTCCCCACTTTATGTTTTTGTTTGCTTTGTTGAAGATCAATTTGCTGTAAGTATTTGGGTTTATTTCTGCACTGTCTGTTCTGTTCCATTGGTCTATGTGCCTATTTTTATGCCAGTACCATCCTGTTTTGGTGACTATGGTCTTATAGTATAGTTTGAAATCAGGTAGTGTGTTGCCTCCAGATTTCTTCTTTTTGCTTAATCTTGCTTTAGCTATCTGGGCTCTTTTTTGGTTCCATATGCATTGTAGAATTGCTTTTTCTAATTCTGTGAAGAATGATGGTGGTATTTTGATGGAGATTGTATTGAAGTTGTAGATTGCTTTTGGCAGTATGGTCATTTGCACAATATTGATTCTACCCATCCATGAGCATAGGATGTGTTTCCATTTGTTTGTGTCATCTATGATTTCTTCCAGCAGTGTTTTGTAGTCTTCCATTAATACAGCAAAAGCGGTGCTAAGAGGAAAGTTCATAGCCCTAAATGCCTACATCAAAAAGACTGAAAAATCACAAACTGGCATTCTAAGGTTACACCTCAAGGAACTAGAGAAACAAGAATAAACCAAGCCCAAACCCAGCAAAAGAAGGGAAACAACCAAGATCAGAGCAGAACTAAATGAAATTGAAACAAAAATATTTAATAGATAAATGAAACAAAAAGCTGGTTCTTTGAAAAGATAAATAAAATTGACACACCATTAGCAAGATTAACCAAGAAAAGAAGAGAGAGAATCCAAATAACTTCACTAAGAAACGAAACAGGAGATGTTACAACTGACACCACTGAAATACAAAAGATTATTCAAGGCTAGTGTGAAAACCTTTATGCACATAAACTAGAAAATCTAGGAGAGATGGATAAATTCCTGAAAAATACAACCCTCTTAACTTAAATAAGGAAGAATTAGATACCCCGAACTAACCAACAACAAGCAGCAAGAGTGAAATGGTAATTAAAAAATTACCACCAACAACAAAAAATTCTGGGACCAGATGATTTATGCAGCATTCCACCAGACATTCAAAGAAGAATTGGTACCAATCCTTTTGACACGATTCCACAAGACAGAAAAAGAAGGAACCCTTCCTAATTCATTCTATGCAGCCAGCATCACCTTAATACCAAAACCAGGAAAGGCCGTAACAAAAAAAGAAAATCATAGACCAAGATCCTTGATGAACATAGATGATAAAATCCTTAATGAAATACTGGCTAACCAAATCCAACAACATATCAAAAGGATAATCCACCGTAGTCAAGTGGGTTTCATACCAGGGATGCAGGGATGGTTTAACATATGCAAGTCAATAAATGTGATACACCACATAAAGATAATTAAAAGCAAAAATCACATGATCATCTCAATAGATGCAGAAAAAGCATTTGATAAAATCCAGCATCCCTTTATGATTAAAACTCTCAGCAAAATTGGCTTGCAAGGGACATAACTTAATGTAATAAAAGCCACCTATGATAAACTCACAGCCAACATAATACTGAATGAGGAAAAGCTGAAAGCATTCCCTCTGAGAGCTAGAACAAGACAAGGATGCTCACTCTCACCACTCCTCTTCAACATCGTACTGGAAATCCTAGCCAGAGTAATCAGACAAGAGAAAGAAAGAAAGGGCATTCAAATCAGTAAAGAGGAAGTCAACTGTCACTGTTTGCTGATGATATGATTGTTTACCTTGAAAACCCTGAGGGCTCCTCCAGAAAGCTCCCAGAACTGATAAAAGAATTCAGCAAAGTTTCCAGATACAAGATTAATGTGCACAAATCAGTAGCTCATCTATACACCAACAGTGACCAAGCAGAGAACCAAATCAAGAACTCTGCCCCTTTTACAATAGCTGAAAACAAACAAACAAACAAACAAAAACTTAGGAATATGCTTAACCAAGGAGTTGAAGGTTTTTTCTTTATTGATGTAGGCACTTACAGCTATAAATTTCCGTTTTAGTACTGCTTTCATTTTATCTCATAGGTTTTGGTATGTTGTATTTTTCATGATCATTTGTTTCAAGAAATTTTTTCAATTTCTTTCTTAATTTCTTCACTGACTCACTGGTCATTCAGGAGCATATTGTTTACTTTTCATATATTTATATAGTTTCCAAAATTCCTCTCATTATTGATTTCTAGTTCTGTTCTATTGTGGTCAGAGAAGACACTTGATATTATTTTATTTTTTTGAATGTTTTAGAACTTGCTTTGTGATACAACATATGGTCTATCCTTGAGAATTATCTATGTGCTGATGGGAAGAATGTGTATTCTGTAGCCATTGGATGAAACGTTCTGTAAATATCTGTTAGGTTTATTTATTTTATGGTGCATATTAAGTCCTATGTTTCTTTGTTGATGATCTGTCTGGGAGATCTTTCCAGTGCTGAAATTGGGGTGTTGGTCTCCAGCTCTTATTGTATTGGGGTTTATCTTTCTCACAGAGAAGGAATTCTGAATTCTGAATGGTGTTAGCCATTCAAGACAGTCTCTCCTGCACTCCTCAACACCTCTTATAGTGGTATGAAGTTAAAACCAGGTACTGTGATTGCTTATCTGATTTTTGTCTTTTTTGTGATGGTGCTTTTCTATATGCAGATAGTGTGCTAACTTGAATATCTTTTAGTTTCCTTAAAATAACTATTTTGAATTCTCTGTCAGAACAGTCATATATCTGTTTCTCCTGGAGCCACTCGCATATGTACAGCAAATATTATTAGAGCTAAAGAGAGAGATGTATGAATACAGTGTTTGGTGCATATATATTGACAGTCATTATATTCTGATGCTGGATTGACTCTTTTGTCATTATATAATTACCTTCTTTGTCTCTTCTTACAGTTTTTGTCTTTACATCTATTTTGTCTGACATAAATACAGCTACTCTTGTTCTTTTTTGGTTTCCATTGGCTTGGGATTTTTTTTTCCATCCATTTATTTTTTGTCTATGTGTTTCTGATAGGCAACAACATATCATTTTGAAACATGTTTCTGATAGGCAACAACATATCATTGGGTCTTGTTTTCTTTCATCCATTCATCTACTGTGTATGTTTTGATTGGAGAGTTAACTCTATTTACACTAAATATTATTATTGATAAGTTGGAACTCACTCATGCTATTTTGTTCTTTGTTTTCTGGCTATTTGTGGCCTTCTCTTCCTTTTTTCCTCCTTCCTGTCTTCCTTTTAGTGAAGGAGATTTTCTCTGGTGGTATGCTTTAATTTCTTGATTTTTATTTTTTGTGTATTCATTGTATGTTTTTTGATTTGAAGTTATCATAAGTCTTGCAAATTTTTTTAATAACCCATTAGATAACAATGAACATTTATTGTATGTAAAAACAAGCCAACATGCAAAAGGAAAGGTAATAAAACCTCTAAATTTTAAGTTGATCTCCCCGATTTTTAACTCTTGGTTATTTCTCTTGATTTCTCATTGTGCTGTCTATGTCTTAAAAAGTTGTTTTAGTTGTTATTTTTCACTGGTTTATCATTTAGTCTTTCTACTTAAGACAAGAGTGGTTTACACACCACCATTACAGTGTTATACTATTCTGTGTTTTTCTGAGTGCTTACTATTACTAATGAGTTTTGTGCCTTCAGATTATTTCTTCTTCTTTTTTATTTTTGCAGACAAGAGTCAAAGCATAAAGATGATTCCTTCTTGTTCATTAACATCCCTTTTTTTTTTTTTCCATATTGAAGAACTTCCTTTAGCATTTCTTGTAAGACAGGTTTGGTGTTGATGAAATCCCTCAGCTTTTGTTTGTCTTGGAAGATCTTTGTTTCTCTTTCATGTTTGAAGAATACTTTGACTGGATATGCTGTTCTAGGGTAAATGTTTTTTTCCTTTAGCACTTTAAATATGTCATGCCACTCTCTTTTAGCTTATAAGGTTTCCACTAAAAAGTCTGCTACCGGATGTATTGGAGCTCCATTGTATGTTATTTCTTTTCTGTTGATGCTTTTAGGATCCTTTCTTTATCCTCATCCTTTGGGAGTTTGATTATTAAATGTCGAGAGGTAGTCTTCTTTGGGCTAAATCTGGTTGGTTCTCTTTAACCATCTTGTACTTGAATATCAATATCTTCATCTAGGTATGGGAAGTTCTCTGTTATTATCCCTTTGAATAAACTTTCTACTTCTGTCTCTTTCTCTGCCTCCTCTTTAAGGTCAATAACTTAGATTTGCCCTTTTGAGGCTATTTTCTATATCTTATAGGCATGCTTCATTGTTTCTTATTCTTTATTCTTTGGACTCCTCTGATTGTGTATTTTCAAATAGCCGGTTTCAAGCTCACTAATTCTTTCTTCTGCTTGATCAAGTCTGCTATTAAGAGACTCTTTCCATGCACAAGTGCTGGCTGAGCCCAACACAGCTTTATTCTCCACTGTGACAGGGCAGTGCTGAATTCAGTGTAGTCTCCCTGTCCCTGCACTCTCCCTCCCCAAAGTGCACAGATTCTCTCTCTGCACCACATAGTCACTGCCAGGGGATGGGGGAGGCCTGGTGTTAGCCATTCAAGACAGTCTCTCCTGCCCTCCTCAACACCTCTTACAGTGGTATGAAGTTAAAACCAGGTACTGTGATTGCTTATCTGATTTTCGTATTTTTGTGATGGTACTTTTCTGTATGCAGATAGTTCATAAAATTTGGTGTTCCAGTGAGGGACATGAACAGGGTAGGATTCTCTTCAATCATCTTGCTCTGCTCCCATGCCAACGGCATTTTTATTATTTTACTTATAATACAATTTATAGTAGAAGAAAAAATTTATGCATTATTATGCTATTTAGACCAAACAATTATTAATATTTTTTGTGTAAGTTTTCATGGCTTTTACAAATATGTTTGCATATATAAATAATATATATATGTAAAATAAAAGTGGGATAATCCAATTGTAACCTGAAATTTCTGTTAAACAATAGATGATGAACAATGTTCTATATCACTATCTATGTTTACTTGTAAAACATAATTTTTCATGATAGCTCTGTATCCTTTTGAATGGATATTATAGTTGACTTAATCAGCTTCCTAGTTTTGGAAATTTTGGTTGTTTTCCTTTTTTTTTTGAATTTTAAACAATACTGTAACAAATACATGTTTAGATAAATTTGCTTGTAATGTTGGTTTTGTCCATTTATGGCATTTTTTGAAATTTTTGAGTTAAGGTGTATATTTTGAGCAATGAAT
This sequence comes from Macaca mulatta, assembly GCF_049350105.2. Taxonomy (NCBI): domain Eukaryota; kingdom Metazoa; phylum Chordata; class Mammalia; order Primates; family Cercopithecidae; genus Macaca; species Macaca mulatta. The sequence continues at coordinate 112,318,751 of NC_133420.1, read as the reverse complement.
TTCAATGTAGTTCATCCTAAGCTCACTCAGCATAATTTCTGAACCAAGGGGAGGTTGGTCTGTTATGTTGAGGTCAGGGACCTGGTGGGGAAAATGTGTAGCTGACATATGATGGGGACATCTAGGTAGAGGTTCACTAAGAGTTTTGCTTCACAGGCTCCTTTGAACCCTCAGAGCCAGCAGAAGTAGCCCTGATCTTGGTTGAACAGGTCTGCCACAGCCAAGCATTCAGTGTTCTAAAGTTTCAATAATTTTTGTTATACACTAACAAATCAGAAAACCTAGAGGAGATGGATAAATTTCTGGAGAGGTACAACCTACCAAGATTGAATCAAAAAGAAATAGAAAACCTGAACAGATTAATAGTGAATAATAACACTGACATTAATAACATTAATAAAATGTTTCCCAGCAAAGAAAAGCCCAGGACCTGGTGGCTTTACTGCTTAATTCTATCAAACATTTTTTTTTAATCTCCTCCTTGCAGAGCAGTCTTAAACCTTAGACACTGTGCTCAGAGTCAGCTCATTCTACCAAACTGATAAAAAGAATTAACTCTGATTCTTCTCATACTATCCCAAAACATTGAAAGTGAGTGAACTGTTCCTGACGCATTATATGAGGCCAGAATTACCCTAATACCAAATCCAGACAAGGACATAACAAATAAGAACAAGAAAAACTGGCGGCCAGTATCCCTGATAAACACAGATGCAAAAATTCTCTACAAAATACTAGCAAACTAAATCCAACAACACCTCAACGTGATTAAGTGGGATTATCCCATCGATGCAAGGATGATGACTGAAATCAATAAATATGTCACCTCCACAGAATGAAAGATAAAAATCATATGAACATCTTAACACACCAAAAAAAAAAAAAAAAAAGCATTTGATAAAATTCAACATCCTACCAGTACCATGCTGTTTTGGTTACTGTAGGCTTGTAGTATAGTTTGAAGTCAGGTAGTGTGATGCCTCCAGCTTTGTTCTTTTTGCTTAGGATTGTCTTGGCTATATGGGCTCTTTTTTGGTTCCAAATGAAATTTAAAGTAGTTTTTTTCTAATTCTGTGAAGAAAGTCAATGGTACGTTGATGGGGATAGTGTTAAATCTATAAATTACTTTGGGCATTATGGCCATTTTCATGATATTGATTCTTTCTTATCTATGATCATGGCATGTTTTTCCATTTGTGTCCTCTCTTATTTCCTTGAGCTGTGGTTTGTAGTCCTCCTTGAAGAAATAGATAAATGGAATTATATTACACCAAAAATCTTCTGCACAGCAAGGAAGCAATCAACAGAGTGAAGAGATAACCTGTATAATGGGAACAAATATTTGCAAACTATTCTTCCAACAAGTGCTAATATCCAGAATACCCAAAGCACTCCCAACAACTCAATAACAAAAACCAAATATGCCCATTGGAAAGTGGGCAAAGGATCTGAATAGGCATTGCTGAAAAGAAGATATGCAAATGGCCAATAGATATGTGAAAAACACTCAACATCATTAATCATCAGGGAAATGCAAATCAGAATCACAACATGATATCATCTCACACCAGTTAGAATGGCTATTACCAAAAAGAAAAAAAATAACATATGCTGGCAAGCATGCAGAGAAAAGCGACTCTTATACACTGTTGGTGGGAATGTAAATTAATATAGCCATTGTAGAAAACAGTATGGAGGTTTCTCAGAAAAACTAAAAACAGAATGACCATACAATCCACCAATCCCGTTACTGGCTATTTATTCAAAGGAAAGGAAATCAGTATATTAAAGGGATACTTTCACCCCCATGTTTGTTGCAGTACTATTCACAATAGTCAAGATATAGCATCAACCTGTGTGTCTGTCAATCGATGAATGGATGAAGAAAATATGGTACATATACATAATGGAATACTATTTAGCTGTTAAAATGAATGAAATCCTGTCATTTGCAGTAGCCTGGAGGGAACTGGGAGTGATTATGTTAAATAAAATAAGTCAGGCCCAGAAAGACAAGTATCACATGTTCCCATTCATATGTAGGCGCTAAAACAGTTGATCTTATGGTGGTAGAGAATAGAATGAAGCTGAAAAGGGTGGGGGTAGGTGGAGATGAAGTGAGGTTTGCTAATGGATAGGCATATACAGTTAGATGGAAGGAATAAGTTCTAAAGTTCAATAATAGAGTAGGGTGACTATAGTTAACAATAATTTATTGTATATTTCCAAAGAGCTAGTAGAGAAGAGTTGAAATGTTCCCAACAGAAATAAATAATAAGTGTTTGAGGTGATAGATATACGAAATAGCCTGATAGGATCATTAATCATTGTATGTATGTATGAAAATATCACGTGTATCTTATAAATATATATAATAATGTATCAAATTTAAAAGATGCTCTATAACCCTAAGTTCTCATCAGCCCCTTTGAGTTACTCATTATGAGCGCTCCCACGTGTATGCACAATGCATGTGTTAATAAACTTCTGTTTGTTTTTCCTGTAGTTAATCAGTCCTTTTGTCAGTCTAATTTGCAGAGCTCTAGTCAGTGAACCTAAGATGGGTAGAGGCAAAACACTTTTTTCCTCCCCCACTCTCTTATTAAGCATTTTTGTCTGTCCTTTTGTAACTATGTGTGAAGGTTAAGGACACGATCTGATGTATCCCCAATGATAACCATCTTCATCCTTCAATGTTATTCTGATTTGGGGGAAGAATCATAAGTTCCATTTGGCCAATCTGGTGAGTAAGTTGAATGATTTGGGTAAAACTATTACTGTTAGAAAAAAATGAAAGGAGATTCTAAGGTAATGGAGTGAAGTTTTGCATGTGCCATATTAACTGGTATAAGACTATGTAGTCTCTTAAGATAATCACTTAAAAGAGGGAACACTTATCTTGAAGATAACGGCTGCCATGATTTAAAAAACAAAATAAAACAAAACATATGACCCACTGTTTTCTTTAGTATCAGACAATGTATTTTTGACATGTATCTACTCTCTGTATATAAGTGATAAAACATCATTTTAAAAAAAGAAAATCGGCTGGGTGCGGTGGCTTATGTCTATAATCCCAGCACTTTGGGAGGCTGAGGCAAGTGGATCACCTGAGGTTGGGAGTTCGAGACCAGCCTGACCAACATGGAGAAACCCCATCTCTACTAAAAAATACACAATTAGCTAAGCGTGATGGCACATGCCTACAATCCCAGCTACTTGGGAGGCTGAGGCAGGAGAATCTCTTGAACCCCAGAGGCGGAGTTTGCAGTGAGCTGAGATCATGCCATTACTCTCCAGCCTGGGCAACAAGAGCAAAACTCTGTCTCAAAAAAAAAAAAAAAAAAAAAATCAAGAAATAAAGGTCACACTAAACATAGATATCAGCCAGGCCAAGCTTGAAGGACCTGCCTCATTTACATTGAGGACTGGATAATGTATTTGTTTTGGGTCACAGCCTGAGTAAGGACCAGCCATTGCTTTGACTAAAAGTCCTTTGACTTCTTGCTCAGGGTTCTCTTCACCACAGTGTTGTAGAGATGGGTCACCAGGAAAGGCTTGTGGGCGTTTTTTTTTGGGCATATCCATAAAGATACACCACCTTACTTTCTGCAGAAAAGAATTCACAAGTGATCTCAGCCGTAAGGGACCTTTATATTTTCTAGGACAATGATTCTGTACTCATCATCGGAATTATCTGTAAAGTACGTTTTAACACTAGACTGCACTGAGGATGTTAAGACCTGGAAAGTGGGTTTTCACAATTTCTTTGGAAAAATGTTTTTCAAAGTTATATTCTAATATAGTTTTCATGTGCCTTTCAGGAGAAAAGAATGAACTAATTTTGATTATTTTGATTCCACTGGCGCAATTTCATTTAATAATGGAAATACTAGAAAACTGTGTGTGTGTGTGTGTGTGTGTATGTGTGTGTGTGTGTAGAGAGACTAAGAGTATCAGGCAAGCAGAAGCTCCAAAAGGCTCATAGTGCTTCCTCAGGGTGTAGAAGACCCGGATGTTAGAGCTGGGATCACCACTAATAATGTGACTTGGAAACTGATCTAACGTATTTGTACTCTTTAGTATTAAAGGGAGGGTTTTTGGCTTGGTAGTCTTATAATTTCCCTTTTAGTTGGAAAATTCCTTGAATTCAACAAAGAATGTTGGATTTAAAATAATTACAATCTTTTGAATTTTCAGCAAAAGGCTGGCTTTTTGGCTTAGTGTGATAGCATGCTACAAGCAGCATCTATATGAATCTGAACTCCAATTACAGTTGTCTCAAAACGGAGTAAGGTAAATTGACAAGGGATCCACTCTGTGTTAGTTACTTTTTCAAATATGGTGGCAATGAAATCCTTGACCTTGAGAATACATTTCAGTATGCAACTAACTCTGAGGATATATACCTATATATATATGTATATATATGTATACACATTCAGAATTATATACATATCTAAAATCAGATGGAGACAGAGAGAAATTTAGGGGCTTTAAAGTTTACATTTTTTACTTTCAGTCAAAGCTGGAAAGTGGTTGATTTTTTGTTACAAACCAGCCTTTTTCAAATGTGCCAACTGGGACATTTCCATCAACTTTTTCTTTGTTCACCATCAGACAAAAGGAACCCAACTGTTCACAGTGTAGTGAATTTTCAGGAAGATTATTCATTTATACCAGGGCAAGATGAAAAATGAACACCAGAGTTTCTCAAATAAGATGTCTTAGAAAGACAATTTCACTTTTCAGACATTTTTCAAAAGCCCATAAATTTGGCCTAGTAAGTTGTTCACCTCAATCATCCATGGGACTGGTTATTTCTCAGATTGAACAAAATAAAACAAAAACTAACGACCTGTATTCAGGGCTTCAGTCCACTTCTCAAAGGACCAATTAAGACTATTGTTGGTGTATTGAGATTCCTGCTCCTTTTCAGGAGGTGAATTTGTGTTTTTAAATGACACTTCTTTTTGCCCTGTCCTATGTGGTATGGGTTTATTCTAACCTACACTTTAGTTTGAAATTCAGGTGTGAAATGACCCTAGGATACTGAGCAACATGTACAAGCTGAGTGGTGCCAGGGATCCTGAGGGACAGGTTGGAACTTTCATTAGCCCAGAATCTTTAGCCACAATGAACTGGAAATTACTGATGGTTCATACACAATAGCTGAGCCGTCATGAACAATTAAGAAGCAGTGGTGTAATTGACCTGATTTGAAGATGCAGGGCAGCTGAGTGCTTCTCCCTGGGGCCAGCTCTCTCTTGTGAGCAGAGCAGATGGCCTTCTGAGGGATTACAATAATAAGGGCAGCTGAATAGTCAAGTGACCAGTCAGGGTAACCAAGGGGACAGGGCAGTCAGATCTCTTCTGGATCGATGGGCAGCCTGTGCTAACTGGGCTGTGCCATATGTCCCTGTCTGCAGCACCCTTCTGCCCCTTTCCAGGGGTATTCCTTCTTTCCAATGCAAAATGTAAGGATGAGGATTATGTCACTTCAACCAATGTTTAATTTGTTGACGCTGTGATACATGCTAGTGATACAGAGATGAATAAAGCACTAGAAATGTCCTCAAGAAATGTATGATCTTGTGGGATGGAGCAGACATGAGCATAGGTGACAAGTCCTACTCTTCCAAGTGTGGCCACAGCACGTACCATATGATGGATGCAAAGAGAAAGAAAGATATCATTTCTTAGTAAAGATAAAGATGACATTGAAAAGAGATGACTTTTCACTAAACAAATGGCTCTGTGATCCAGTACATTTCAAAACACCACATAAAGATGTACAACATACATTAGCACATATGATACATTTTAAATTTTATTTTATAAATGAGAAATGAATGGATTTGATTCAAAGCTCAAAACATTGCACCCACATCCCCCAGAGACTCAGTTTCCTCAATAGGAGCAACCACTCTAACTAGTTCTAGTGGACTCTTTTAGGGACATGATGTGAAATGGAGTCTCACTGTGCTGTCCAGGCTGGTCACACACTCCAGGCCTGAAGTGATCCTTCTGTCTTAGTCTCTCCCAAGTAGCTAAGATTATAGGCATGACCCACTGCACCTGGCTAGAGCAAATGACTGCATTCCATTCCATTGTATGGGATGATTTTCTAGTATTTATTTAGTTTGTTCCCTTAGTGAACTTTTTCCCACTACAAACACTACTTCAGTGAATATTCCTATAAATGTTTAATTTCAATTATGTATACATTTATTTATAAGAGCAATTTCTAGGAGCAACATTGCATGTTAAATAGGTGTGTTCATTTTTAATTTTGAGAAAGATGATCAAATAGTGATTTTTTTTTTTTTTTTTTTTTTGAGACGGAGTCTTGCTCTGCTACCCAGACTGGAGTGCAGTGGTGGGATGTTGACTCTCTGCAACCTCTCTGCCTCCCGGGTTCAAGCGATTCTCGTGCCTCAGTCTCCTGAGTAGCTGGGACCATAGGCATGTGCCACCATGCCTGGTTAATTTTTGTATTTTTTTTAGTAGAGATGGGGTTTCACCATGTTGGCCAGGCTGGTCTTGAACTCCTGACCTCAAGTGATCCACCTGCCTTGGCCTCCCAAAGTGCGGGGATTACAGGCATGAGCCACTGAACCGGGCTCAAATTGTTTTTATTGGAGTTATTTATGGCCACCAATGATACATATGCCTACCCGCTTACGCCTTTTCACTAATTCAGTGTGTTTCCAAGATTTTTCTTATCTTGGTCAATGTGATAAGCAAAAATGATGTTTTGCAATTTTAATTTTTGTTTTCCTTGTTGTCACTAGTGTAGGGGAGGAAAAAATGTTCTTTCTCCTTTTAGGTTCAGTGGCTATTGTCTATGAATTAAACAGACAAAGGACAAATTAACAGAGAAAAGACACACACTTTTTATAGATGTTCACATTTTTATATGCACAGGGGCTTTACAGAAAATAAGTGAAAACAAAGAATTGGTTAAACTTGAGAACCTATATACTATTTTAACCCAGGGCAATAAATTGTGGAGAAGTACCTAGACAAAGGAAAGAGGGTTTGGACTTCTAGGGCTGGTATTTGTGGAAAAATAACTAGATAATATATGAGGGAAATCGAATGGAAGATAAGGATTATTTTTAGTAAGGTTTATTTGTGCAGACTCATACTGATGTTGATTCCTTGTGTCCAGTAATAAAGGTGCTTTTCTCTTCCTGGTTCATGAAAAGCATCTTTCTCAGTATAAATTTAAGCCCTGGTTTTAGTCAGATGGCAGAAGGGCAGATAGCTCTTCCTGTATCTGCTGTTTCTCAACTGTGTTCTGCTCAAAAGCAGCATATTTGGGGGTGGCATATTCTTATCCCCTTCAGTGTGGCTGAGAAATTTTTCATACGTTTGAGTTACTTTTATGTCTTGTCTTTTTAATTTTTTTTCTACATTTTCTCATTGCATTTTTAATTTTTTTGGTATGTACTCTACATATGCTAAAAAAAATTAGAAATTAGCACTTAGTGAAACTATTATCAAATATTACTCTCAATTTGTAGTTTCTTTTTTGATTTGGTTCATGGTGGTTTTTGCCAAGCAGAGAATTAATTTTTCTTTGGTTAGTCACAGTTATCAATTTCTATTTCTTGAACCTCTGAGTTTTGTGTCTTACCTAGAAGGACTTCCCAGATGTTCTCTCATAATTTTATGTCATACTTTTAGAGAAAATTCCCTCACAATCTTATTTAGTACTTCTATATATAGTTGATATTCAGATCTTTGATCTGAAATTTATTTTTTGTGTTAGTGTGTGGTAGGAATCCAGGAATATAACCGAAATATCTCGAAACAATGTTTTGAATAATTTATATATTTTCCCCATTGAAATGAAATACCAAATTTAACATATACTAAATTATATTTAGGTCCAATTCAGAACTTTCAATTCTACTAGAATGATCTGTCTATTCATGTATAAGCATTCTAAGTATTATAATTTTATAATAAGTTTTAGTATAGAATAGAGCAATTTGCCCTTCATTATTCTTTTGAATTTTCCTGGTTTGGCTATATCCCTACCCAAATCTCATCTTGAATTGTAGCTCCCATAATTCTCATGTGTTGTGGGAGGGACCCGGTGGGAGATAATTGAATCATGGGAGTGGTTTTCCCCCATACTGTTCTCATGGTAATAAATAAGTCTCACAAGATCTGATGGTTTTATAAGGGGAAACCCCTTTCACGGGGCTCTCATTCTCTCCTTGCCTGCCGCCATGTAAGACATGCCTTTCACCTTCCAGCGTGATTGTAAGGCCTTCCCAGCCACGTGGAACTGTGAGTCCATTAAATCTCTTTTTCTTTATAAATTACCCAGTCTCAGGTATGTTTTTATTAGCAGTATGGAGAACAGACTAATACAATAATATTTTCATATGAGCATCAGAATCAGCTTGCTTTGTTAAAATAAACTGTTGGTATTCTGGGGAGGGAAAATTTCATTAAATATAGATCAATATGGGAAAGATTGACATCCTCATGATATATAATATTTGTATTCAAGAATATGATTTTATGTATTTGTCATTTTGAAGTCCCTTACTACCATTTTAAAGATTTCTTCCTATAGATCATAGGCATTTCTTGTTAATTTCATTTTTTTAAAGGTATTTTATCTTTGTAAGTGCTATTGATTTTTCTTCCATTATGTGGGCTAACTGGTTGCTGTTTTTATATATGAAAGCTTTTGATTTCTGTCTATATATTTTTTACCTAGTGAACTCAGTGAATTCTTACCATTTGAAAGAGCTTCCACTTGATTCTTCTGGAATTTCCAGTTAATGGTATCCTCAAATAATGATAAATTTTATCTTTTTGCAGTAAGCCAAGATCGTGACACTGCACTCCAGTCTAGGCAACAGGGCGAGACTCCATCTCAAAAAAAAAAAATTATCTTCATTTTTCCTGTTTTTATCTCCATTTTTGGAGGTTTGTTTCCTCCAGAAAAATCTTAAATATTAAAAGGAAAAAACATATCTTGTCTTGCTCTTGGAATTTAATAAATTTTCTTGTGTGTTTTTTACTAAATAAGCATATGCACACATCCACACACAGATATTTTCATGTATTTTTGTTTAAAACATTCCTATAAAGAATAGTTGTTACATTTTATAATTTTAAATAACTATGTAGTTTTTGTACAATTTCTATATTCATAACTGTTAGTATAGTGAATTATATAAATAGATTTCCAAGTATCCAACTATTCTTGCATTCATTGAATAAAACATATTATCATGTTTTATAATTTTAACAATTACGTTATATCCTGTTTTTTGTGATATTTGCATCAATATTTGTAAATGACTGGTTTGTAGTTTCCTCTTTTGTGGGTGATATCTTTGTAAGGGTTTGGTACCATTGTCATACTTCATAAAACTGATTTGGGTGTTTTCCTTTTAAAATCTATTTTCTGGAACAGTTGAAATAGTAACAGAATTATCTGCTTCTTAAAAGTTTTTAGAATTTCTTGATAACCAACATCTGGGCCAGTTACTTTTCAAAGGGTAACTTGTTTATAGTTATTCTTTTTTTCTATTTTATTTTTTAGTTTCTAAATATTGTGCCTATTTCACTTTGATTTCTTCTTGGACTCAAGGATTTTTATTTTATTTTGATTTTATTTCCCATCTCTTTCTTTGTTTTCTGTAGCTTTCGCTTTATGAAAATGTCTGTGTATTATTTAGTGCAAAGGCATTTGTAATTTTTGGATATTCACTGTAAATTGTACCCTTTTAATACATTTGTCCTGAATTCAACCTTGTTTGAGTTTCTCCCCCATGTGGTTTACTGGATGAGTCTTCGCCAAGTTGTTTTATTTTCAACCTCTCTGAGCCACATCTTTATGTATGTGTATCAGACACAGCTTGTGTCCTGCCTCACATTCTCTTGGCCCATTTTTTAATCTAGCTCTTGCAGAAACTGGCTCTGTGTAAGTGTAACCTAACAGCACTTCACTCGTCTGTATCACGGTGTATGTAACTATATATACCTCCTCAGACATTATCATGAGCAAAAATTCATGACTAATATGGGACAGGAGAACAATGGATAAATATTCTCCTTTCCATCTCCTGGATGGACAATTCTAAGGCATATTCACATGGCTGCATATAAGTCCCTAGTGGGATCATGCCCAGTTACCCATAGTGGTACTCAACTCCATAACATACCCTTGAATTGGCTTTCCATTTCACCCTTCCCAAGCCTCTACTCCTGATCCTTAGGATTAATTCCTGGCGCTAACTATCTGTATCTGCCTGCTTTTTTTGAAAAGCCTAGATTAGAAGAGTTTATCTTTTGAATGTTGCAGTAAATTAAATCTTAACATATTCATAAAACTCTATGTATAAAACAATGTATTTATTGATATGAGATATTTATCCTTAGTTCTATATTTAATTGCTTCTATACTTTTTATTTCATGATAAGATTTGTATATTTTTGTGTATATACATTTTCAGAAGTTATAATTTTGTTTTAGTAATTCCTTTTTTATTACTTTACTTATTTTATTTTTTGTAGAGATGGGATTTTTCTGTGTTTTCCAGGCTGGTCTCAAACTCCTGGCCTCAAGTGATCCTCTCACCTCAACCTTCCAAAGTGCTGGGATTATAGGCATGAACAACCATGCCAGGTCCCTTTTGTGTTTTTATGAATTGTACTTACTAATTTCTTTCTAAAAGCAATGATGAAATTAGTACAATTTTAATCTCTTCATTTTCATCTCTTTACATTCTGCCACTCAGTTTTTAAAATATTTTTTTATTAATGTTACTTTTAGTTTTCTATGTATATAGTTATATCACTTTGACTTGATTTATTATCCTTGACTAATACTTATTCTTGGTGATAAAACATGAAGAAGTCAGCTTACATTCAATGCCTCTCATCTCTTCTTTTTTCAGCCTTATTTATTTTGTCAGGATTATGACATTTACATTCTTGTAATCTCCACATTATTTTAGTCTTAATTTTATGAAAAAATGATGTCAATACTCAGCATGCATTCTTGTGCCACATGTTTCTGTTCATTCTCTGATAATTTCTTTAGAAACTTCTTGGAAATTATATTTTAATTTTTCATTTAAAATTATTTTTCTCTTGCCTTTATATTTGGACAAGTTTGTCTGGCTACGTCTTATGTCAGTTTTTTTCTTTTTCTTTAGACTTTGTAAGCTCTGCTTTACAGTCTCCTGGTATTAAGAGTTTTTCCAGAAAAACGTCTGAGACCTGCCTACATTTTTACCTTTTTTGATGACTTACCATTTTTTCTTGGTTGCCCAAATGATTATTCATTTATCTTTCAGATCCAGTGATTTTACTATATTATGTCTTTCTGTTAATTGTTATGTGTTAATATTTCCTGGGGCATAATCTACCCTTTTAATGAATAGATTAAAGTCTTTTATTTCTGAAAGTTTTCTTGCCTCGAATTTCTTAATTCTATCTTTTTGTTTCTCTTCTCTGAGGATAGTAATTATGTGATGCTGGATATTCCTTGGGTGTATCTATATAAATGTTTTTGTAATCTTTTATTTTAATTTCAGCTTCCTCACTGTGCACAATCATGTCCTGTCTCTCCTTTGTTATGTTTTAAGGAGTGGCTGTTATTCTTGAGCTACTTCCTAAAATGACATTTGTTGTTATTGTGTGATAATTTTCTTTTATTTTATTCTTCCACTTTTCTGATCTCTGCAAGCTCAAAGTTTCTCTTTTTGTTGTCTTGCCACAGTTTACCGAAAGCCCATTTGTAGAAATAATTTAAAAATTTAAAGGATATGGCAAAATACATAGTACCAACATTTTAATATGTGTTTTTTAATCTGTTTTTTCCTCCCTGCCCGTTTCCTGCTTTTATTTTATTTTTTGCCTTGCAATATTTTTAGGTGTATGATGTCATAATACCCTTTTGATTATTACTCATCTTTGAGTTTGCAGGAAATTTGTTTATGGGAGGTCTAGGGTATTGCAACAAATTTATTGCTATCCTATTTATTATGCAGATAATGAATATGTGTGAGTGAAGTCTTTTATTTCATTTACCTATCAATCATCTAAATTTCTCTCTCTCTCTCTCTGTTGATCTAAAATAAAATCACTCTACATTCATCCTGGAATCCCCGGACCTCCCATTGTTTATGTTTCTTCTAACTGAAAGATATCATTTAGTTAGTATTTATTTGAGAGAGAACCTATGGTAGATAAAGTCTCATAGTCTTTGTATACATTAAAGAATTCTTATCTTACATCCATCCTTGAAGGGTAGTACAGTTGGGTATAAAATTATAAATTGACAAATATTTTCTTAAATATTTGAGAAATATTCAATTTTCATTGGCTATCTCATATACATGTGTTTACCTACTTTTATTGGTATATTGTCTTCTCTCTGATAATTTAAAAATTTTTATATTCATTTCAAAACTTATGTAATTTATATTCATTCTATAAGATTTCTATTCATTTTTTAAAGATTATATATGTATTCTGTCTTTTTCCTAGTTGTTTTGCTACAGCATGTCACAGAGTAGGTTTCTATTTATCTTGCGTGGAATTGAAATACATTTCGATTGGAGGATTTGTATCTTTCTCCAATCATTAAAAATTCTCAACTCTCCTCTATAGATAGTGATTTTCAGGCATTTCTTCTTTCTACTCTTTCAGAAATTCTTATAATAAATATTAGTGTCTAACAATTCCCTTTTATGTCCCTTAGCTGACTTCTCATATTTTTGTTCTTTTTATCTTCATGTACTGTGCTTCAATGAATTCCACAATTTTCTAGTTCAGTTTTTGTTGTGTCCAGCCTACTATAAAATCTATTTAATGAAATGTTTTATTTCAACTCCTTCTTATTTTATTTTTGCTTTCTTTGTTTCATAATTTTTTTGGGTGTCATTTATACTTTGTATAAATATTTGATAATTATAAATACACTTGTTTTTAATCTTTATCACATTTTTTTCTTAAAATTTATTAAGTCTTGAATGCATTCATATTCTAATTGTTGGTTTGTGGTTCATCTTAGCATTTCTTGATGTGTTTATGGAATTTTGATTGAAGGCTCATTTTAATGTTTCTTTACATTTCTCCTCTGTTGCCACTTTTCCTTTTCTAGGAGTTGTGTGATTGCCATTCAGGATGGCAGTCCATAAGCAGGCCTTAGTATTCACTTTGTGCCTCCTGCTTCTAGGTGAATATTGAAGATTTTACATATCCAACCATGAACCAATGGACAGCTTGGCTTAATTTTTGGTTAGAGATTTTGCCTGTGATTTCTGAAGCCACTGGGCTTGTAAGTGACTCAAACTGTACCTGTAGACCACCGTTACTCACTGTTGAGACTTGACACTCACTAGTTCACTACTGATATATTGGCACCATTGACAGTTTGGGCCAGATATTTTTTTGTTGCTGGGGGCTTTTTTGTGTCCAGCCTCTGCACACTAGATGTTAGCAGCTATTCTCCCTTCCCAGTTTCGACAATTGAAATGTCTGCAGGCATTACCAAATGTCCCCTTGGGGTTGTGTGGTAAAAGTACTTCTTGAAAACCTCTGCTCTAAAAATAGTGGGGATATTTTTCAGTCCTTTTTCTAAAAAAGGAAATAATCCCACCAAACCCTCTGGCTGCAAACAATGAGCTTGGTCCTGTCTCTTTTAATCTGCCAGCTGTCAATATCTTTTCAGACCTAGAAGTCTTTAGCTCATGGCTCCAGAACAAGTGACTACTTTGTATTTTCCCCCCTTTTTACTTATAAAATCTTTATCTTGATTTTTGTGATGTTCATAATGTTTTATGGTTTTTTTAATTTTAATTTTTATTACTTTTATACTGGGACAGCGTGGCTCCATCAGAATGAGAGTGAATGGAGTTCTTTTTACTGGAAATCTTTATCATCACTATTTTTATGGGGTGATTAGTATAGTTGTATCCCAATTAAGTCCCTCTAAAAATAGCATAAAGCCAAAGAGAGGCAAATGAAAAGCTAGTACTGTAATGCTGTATTGTGATTCCCTTTCTATCCACCATCATCAATATCTTACTCTGTGCTATGTCTTTCCCATCGGTACACAAACCCTGATGTGATCTGGTTCCTGCCTAGCTCTCCAACATCATCTATAACACTTTCTTGTTTTGGCCTCTATTGTTAAGCCACAGTGGACTTCCTTTTGCTCTTCAACAAGTCAAGCTTATTGTACTTTAGAACACCGTAGGTTCCTCCCACATTGTCGTAGCGTTTGTTTTTAAATCTCAGCTTAAATATCGCCTTCAACAGAGGCCTTCCTTGACAACTCATGCAAAAATATCTCTCAGTTATTCTCTTACATTGCCCTGTTTTAGTTCTCTATATAGAAACTTCAACTCTGCAATATTCTTTTAATTTTTGCATTTGTTTATTGTTCATTTATGACCACTGCAACATAAGCTCATGGGTGGCAAGGAACTTCTATTTCTTGTTTAATGCTGTGTCTTCAGTGCCAGAAATAAACGTGGCACAGAATTACAGTTCAATAATAAATATTTACCAAATAATAATAAATGCAAAAACATGTGATTTATCTGCTCCCCTAGCAAAATTCATCCCAAAAGGAGACTTGAAATATCATCTTCTTGGTCGGGCACGGTGGCTCACTAACCCAGCACTTTGGGAGGCCAAGGTGGGTGGATCACAAGGTCAGGAGATGGAGACCATCCTGGCTAACACGGTGAAACCCCGTCTGTACTAAAAATACAAATAATTAGCTGGGTGTGGTGGTGGGCACCTGTAGTCCCAGCTATTCGGGAGGCGGAGGCAGGAGAATGGCATGAACCTGGGAGGTGGAGCTTGCAGTGAGCCTAGATCATGCCACTGCCCTCCAGCCTGGGCAACACAGCAAGACTGTCTAAAAATACATATATATATCACCTTCTTTTTCTCATTCCCCAAAGATTTTAGAATAATTTCTTAATAAATGTGTTAAACATGACAAAAGCACATTTTCCTGAGGAGATACAGAAATAATCTCTGGTGTAGGATACCTTACAAACAAATCCAAGATACAAATTCAAACAAAAATTGAAGACGAGACTTGCAGTAGTTGGTGCTGAAGGCTTGCTCTGTTCTCTTAAACTTCCCTTCAGAGATCAGACATGGATGATCCTTGGAGCACTTTATGTTATAGCATATATTTACACTTGAAGTTTTATTTCATTCCTCTTTGTTATAAGAATCATTACTTATAAAGCAGTATAAATTATTCTAAAAAGCTAGTCTGAAAAATATGTGACTGCTTATTAAGGAATAGGTTAGAGCATGTATGCTTAAGCTATTGGTTTATGTTCCATATGTTTTTGTGGTATTTTTACAAAGGAAAGCTTTGAGAAAAAAAGGTATTGGAGCCTGTGATAACCAGACTACAAAGACAAGGGAGTTAGATCTGCATTTTAGTGTATTTATCTGGAAAGTGATCCTAGTAATACTTAATTTCTTCTGATTTTAAATGGTGATGTGATAATAAAATTAAATAAATGTATAAGTGCTTCGAACACAGCATGGTAAAATTGGAAGTTATTACTAGTAACGATAACCTAATGGTCACAGTAATATTAAGTTAGCTTTTATACATTAAATAAAAGCTATAATTCCATAGGTGACATTTCCTTTCTACCTCTCATCAGACGATGTCAATGTTTTGGAGTTAGAGGAGCCCAAACCCTGAGGATTCTTAATGTATGTTGGACACCATTCACTGTGCCAATATTAGAAAATGACAACCACTTGAAGACCATTAGTAATAACTTTTATCTTATCATTTTAGTGGTAGAATTTGCTTCCCCTTTACAATTTAAAGAATGCTGATTACAGTGGTGGAGATGCTTCAAATTTCTCTTTTTTTTCCCCTTGCCTCCTTTTCTTCTTCCTAGCAGTGTGTATTGAGTCTAAACTCATTGCCAAGGGTTTTGAGTGAGAGTTGATATATGTTTAGTTTTGTTTTTAGAATTCAGACAATAGCAAAGATGAAAAGGAATTAATGGAGTGTTAGTTAGCATGTATTAAATCTGCAGGAAACTATCCAGATGCAGAAGCGCCCTCAGCATTGTTCCTCCGTGATGTAGAATTGTTTGAGAGAAAGGAAATCCTGGCACCTCATGACTAATGATTATCATTTGTTTTAAATGTCAGTGATATGTCTAGACAACATCAAAATAAATTAGTTCAGCAAATAGCACAAAAATGATGAAAATGTTGTTTTGGGGTTAAAATGATGACACCTGAAAAGCAAATTTCTTTCTCCTTTTTTTTTCTGTGCCAGTATATACACTTACAGACAGATACATACATGCACTTAGTGATAGACAACAAAACCAAGTGAAAGATAATTCCTTTTTCTAAAAATGTTCTCTGAGGCAGTCTAGACTAAAAATGAAACAAATTATTATTCAATAAAGCAAAAATGCATTCAGCATCAATAGTGCTTTAGGTTAAAAGTGATTTATTATGTTAATTTTCATGAAGGAAGGAAATTTATGTGTTTCTGAGAATCTAATTTTTATTACATAAATTAATTATATATTTATTGATACAACATGTTGCTGTCTTTCCATAATCACTGAAAAGATTTTGACAATATATCATGGTGCATGATAAGCTTTTTAAAATGTACAATTCATTAATGTGTTCACAGAGTTGTGCGACCATCACCACTATGTAATCTCAGAACATTTTTACCACCCCCAAAGAAGCTCGATATTCATTAGCAGTCACTCTCTATTCTCTCCTCCCTTTAGCTTCTGGCAACTACTATTGTACTTTTTCTGTCTCTGGATTTGCCCATTGTGGTCATTGACTAAAAATGGAATCATGCAATGTATGGCCTTTTGTGGTTGGCTTCTTTCACTAAGCATAGTGTATTCAATGTTTATCCTTGAAATACTGATAGCATATGTCAATACTTCATTCCTTTTTATGGCTGAATAATATTCCATTGTATCAATATGTCATATTTATCCATTCATCAGTTAATGGCATTTAGCATTTTCATTTTTTGACTGTTATGAATAATGCTACCATAAAAATTTTTTGTACAAGTCTTTGTGTGGACATATGTTTTCAATTCTCTTGGGTATGTACCTAGGAGTAAAATTGCCAGCTTATGTGGTAACACTGTGTTTAAACTTTTGAAAGACTGCCAAATTGTTTTCCAAAGTGATTCCATCATTTATAATTCCACCAACAATGTGTGAGGGTTCTAATGTCTCCAAATTCTTGCCAGCACTTGTTATTATTAGTCTTTTTTATTTTAGCAATCTTAGTGGTTGTTAAGTGGCACCTCCTTGTGGTTTTGATTTGCATTTCCATGATGACTAATGATGTTGACCATCTTTTTATGTGCTTATTGGGAATTTATATATTTTCTTTTGAGAATTTTTTTTTTTTTTTTTTTTTTTTTTTTAAGACAGAGTCTTGCTCTGTAGCCCTGGCTGGAGTGCAGTGGCCCAATCTCAGCTCACTGCAACCTCTGCCTCCCGGGTTTAAGTGATTCTTGTGCCTCAGTCTCCTGAGTAGTTGGAATTACAGACACATACCACCATGCCCAGCTAATTTTTGTATTTTTAGTAGAGACGGTTTTCACCATGTTGGCCAGGCTGGTCTTGAACTCCTGACCTCAAGTGATCTACCTGCGTCGGCCTCCCAAAATGCTAGGATTACAGATGTGAACCACCACCCCCGGCCTGGAAAAATGTTTATTCAAATTCTCTGTGTGGGTTATTTGTGTTTTCATTGTTGAATTGTAAGAATTCTTTATATATTCTGCATATAAGACATTTATCACATATAAGATTAGCATACCTTTTCTCCTATTCTGTGGATTGTCTTTTCATTTCATGAATAATGTACTTTGATGCACAAAATCTTTAATTTTGATAACATCTAATTTGTCTGTTTTTGTTGTTGTCATTATTGTGCTTTTGGTGTAACTTCCAGGAAAACATTGTTAAAACGAAGGTCAAAGAGATTTACCCCGAATATTTTAAAAAGCGTTTTATATTTTTACCTCTTACATTTAGACCTATAATCCATTTTATATTAATATTTGTATATGGTTCTAAATGAGAGTCTGAGTTCATTCTTTTGCATATGGATATTCAGTTATCTCAGCATCATTTGTTGAAAAGACCATTTCTTCCTTATCAAATCTATTTGGCACTTCTGTCAAAAATCAATTGAACATAAATGTAAGAGTTGATTTCTGGACTTTCCATGGATATGTATGTCTGTCCTTATGTGAATACTACATTATCTTCATTATTGTAACTTCATAGTAAGTTTTGAAATCAGGGAGTGTGAGTTCTCCAACTTTGTTCTTTTACAAGATTGTTTGGTTATTTTGCTCCCTTATATTTCCATATGAATTTTAGGATCAGCTTGCCAATTTCTGAACAAAAGGTAGATGGAATTTTACTAGGGTTTACATTGAATCTGTAGATTAATTTGGGGAACAATGACATCTTAACAGTATTAAGTCTTCTGATCCATGAACATGAAATATCTTTCAATTTGTTTATACCTTCTTTAATTTTTTTCAATGATTTTTGTAGTTTTCAGTGCACAAGTCTTACATTTATATTGTTAAATGTATTCTCAAGTTTTAAATTCATGTCTGATGCTATTGTAAGTTAAATTATTTTCTTAATTTGATTTTGGACTGGTTGTTGCTAGTGAATAGAAATGTAATTGACTTAGCATATTAATTGTGTATTTTGCAATTGTCTATTCCGCAATAAATACTAAACTTGTTTATAAGTTCTAGTAGTTTTTTGTTTTTGTGTGTGCATTTTTAAAGAATATTCTATATACAACATGATGTCATTTATGAATAGATATAGATTTAAGTGTTCTGTCCCAGTCTGGATGCCTTGTATTTCTTTTTGTTGCATAATATCCCTGGATACAACCTCCAGTACGATGTTTAATACAAAAGATGGGAGTAGACATCAGCATCTTATTCTTGATCTTTGAGGGAAAGCATTCATTCTTTCACCATTTACTGTAATGTTAGCAGTGAGTTTTTCATGTACACCCTTATAAGGTTAAGGAGTTCCCTTTAATTCCTAGTTACGTGAGTATTTTTATCATGAAATAAGGTTGAATTATATTAAGTGCTTTTCCTGAATCTATTTAGTGATCATGCATCAATATGACATATTACCATCGATGGATTTTCACATTTCAAAGAATGTCAGAGACTTGTAAAAATCCTAGAGATAAAATCAAGTACTATATGATCAATGATATAAAAGAACTGCAAATCGAAAATACATGTTATTCAAAAGATCACTATATATGAAATTCACAAATATGTCAAAATTAAGCAGATTTGTCATGGTGTATATAATTCATTCTATGTCACTAGATTTGGTTCGCTAGTATTTTGTTGAGGATTTTTGCATTTATATTTATACAAATATTGGTGTATAGGTTTCTTGTAGTATCTTTGTTTGGTTTTGGTATCAAGATAATATTGACCTCAGAATGAGATAAGAAGTGTCCGTTCTCTCCCTCCCTCCCTCCCTCTCTCCCTCCCTCTCTCCCTTCTCTCTCTCTCTTTCTCTTTTTCCTTCCTTCCTTCCTTCCTTCTTTCCAGAAAATTTATGAAGGATTGGTGTTAATTTTTAAATGTTTGGTAGATTTTAACAGTGAAACCATCTAATACTTGGCTTCTCTCTGTAGAAAGTTTTAAAACTACTAATTCATTCTCTTTACTTATTATAGGTCTATTCAGGTATTCTATTTCTTCTTGAGTCATTTTCAATAGTTGTATATTTTAAAGATATATGGTCCATTGCATTTAGGTTATCTAATTTGCTAGTGTGGAATGTATTCACTTATAATCATTTTTATTTTTGTAAAGGTACCTTTTAATTCCTGATTTTAGTAATTTGAGTCTTTGGTTTTTTTCTCTTGGTCAATTGTAAAGATTTTTCAATTTTGTTTATCATTTCAAGGAAAAATTTTGGTTTTGTAGCTTTCTTATATTGTTTTCTATTCTATGTTTCACTTATTTCCACTATGATAATTATTTCTTCCCTCCTTCTACTTGATTTCGTTTGCTATTCTTTTTCTAGTGTCTCAAAGTGAAAGGTAGATTGTTGAGTTGAGATTTTCTTTTTCATTTAAAATAAAGGCTTTTATAGTTATAAATTTGCCTCTAAGTACTGCTTTGGCAACATTCCTTAAGTTTTAACATGTTATGTTTTTATTTTTATTCATTTCAAAATCTTTTCTAATTTACTTTGTGATTTATTCTCTGATCCCTTGGTTGCTTACAGGTGTCTTGCTTAATTTTGACATGTTTGTGAATTTCATGTATGATAATCTTTTGAATAAAATGTATTTTTGATTTGCAGTTCTTTTATATCATTGATCATATAGTATTTGATTTTCTCTCTAGGTTTTTATAAGTCTCTGATATTCTTTGAAAATGTCATCTTCATCACTTTCAGAAATTGATACATTTGTACAATGAAATTAATTTATCTGTCTCCTTTACAATTAAATAACTGTAAGTACTCTGGGAACCACATTTCTGGGAAGGTGAACCTCTTAAACTAAGCATTTTGTCAAGTTAAAAAACAGTTTTGGCTGATTTACTTTTCAGTTTTGCTATAAAGGCCAATCAAATAAATTGTTCTGGAATGAACAAAGTAATTTTAGACTGCTAAATGCATTTTTAATTAACTGTAAGTTTTAAAAAATTAACTTAGTATACAGGAAATAAAAGTTTTGTCTCCAGGAAGTTTCCAATTTATTTAAGGGACAAAATATAAATACATGCAAAGATAATTTATGGTAGTATGTGGAACTGTCACATTAGTGGAATAAAAAGGAAGAAATTAAAAAGAGTACTTTTAATTGTCATGGCTTCTATTAGTGTGAAAATTGTAACCCATACCTTCAAGAATTGGCATGATTTGAACAGCTAGTGAGAAAAGTACGCATTGTTAGCAGGGCAAACTACTTAAGCAAAGATTTCAATATAGGAGCTGAAGTTGGCACTCAGGACATGATATTTGTTGAGGAAGCCCAGGCAACCAAGCAGAAAAGTGACAAAACCATCACTATAAGGGTTTGGTTTCTGGGGTGAGGCAGGAATCAAACTGCAAAAAGTTAGAGGCAATAGAAGTAAATTAGTCACTTGGTAGTGAATGAAAACTAAGGAGATAAATAAAGTGGGACTAAGAGGAATTTGTAGAATGAAGTCAATTTCTATGTTTTCCAAGATAGATGACCTCTCTTTAAGTTTGAAAGAAGAAGAGGAGGAAGCTTTGAGACATCAAGAATAGAATATTGAGAAGAGGAAATTAAGTTTGGAGGAAGACCATTTAGGGTTACAATATAAGTGATAGCAATATTAGTAATCAGTCACTTTTGGCAAAACCAAAATTATTATTATAAATAAAATTAGAAAGTAGCTTAGCAAAATTCAGAGTGTTACTGTCTGAGGAATGGACTTGGTTTCTGCTCAAGTTTGTCTCTGTGCAAGACTACTGTAAAAGCTCAAAACATGTTGTAAAAGAATCACAAGAGCATGATTATGCTAAGTTATAGTGAGTTCATTGCCACAGTTTTAAATCTAGTTTTGCTCATCTATCTCATATTATATTCAGAGAAACAAAAGCAGCCAAGCATTTTAAGAATTTGTTAGCATTAAAAGAGATTTTAAAATAATTTAGTAACATCTTTGCCCTTTTTGGAATCTTATTAGCATGCTAATCCTTGATGAAAGAATATAAAATACCAATTAATATATTAGTCATATTGTTGCTGCTTTGTATTACAGAACTATAATTTTAGAGCTGGAAGTACTTTTTGATCACTGTTTTTAGTATTTCTCAAATTATTGTCTTTGAATATTCATATACATCAGATTCATTTAGGGTGATAGTTAAATATGTGATGCCAAATTATCCTTTATCCTACCAGGATCTTCCCTTCCCACAGTACATTCCTAAGGAGACCTGAAGTTTATTTTCTGGATCAGAAGGAAACCAGTTTATTTCTGGATCAGAGAGAATCCAGAGTAAGGGACAAGTATAGTAGAGAATGTTGTTGATCCATAGTGAAGGCGAGAGATAGAAGTACTAATAGAAGTCTTCGTGCATCCTCTGTTAAAGCCTACTGGTTGTCAAACTCAGCCAGTGGCTACAAAGGCTCCCATATATTTTTGAGTGCATCATTCTAAAATATGAAGGAGGACCCAAGGATTGCCAGATGTTTAAGAAACAATTCTGATCAAAAGAAAGAATAAATAAGGTAAAAGGAATTTAGAAATAGATACATCATAGAAAACATAAAGAAGAAAAAATCCAACTATAATTAATATCCTTAGAAATATGAGAAAATACGTTTCCTCCACGAAGAGGCTACAAGATGATTTTGAAAAAAAGTTATTAGCAAAGAAGAAAAGGATCCGGGAAAATATACTAACTCAAGTTAAAAATTTCCAATAAAGAAAAAAAGTTGGAAAATTTTCCAAGACAAAGAAGGTGTACAAATGTCAGACAAATACATTTTGGTCAAAGGACACAAAATTTTCAGTTAAACAGAAGAATAAGTTCAAGATCTATTGTACAACATGGTGACCATAGTTAATAACAACGTATTATATGCTTGAAAATTGCTAAGAGAGTAGATTTTAAGTGTCTCATCACAAAAAAATGATAAAGGAATGAATATACCTGTGTTAATTAGCCTGGTTTAACCATTCCATGATGTATACATATTTCAAAACATCATATACATCAGTGCCTTTTGGCTGCAGGGACTGGTTTTGTGAAAGATAATTTTTCCACAGGCCGGAGGAGAGGGATAGTTTCAGAGTGATTCAGGAACATTACATTTACTGTGCACTTTATTTCTATTATTATTACATTATAATATACAATGAAATAATTATACAACTCATCATAGTGTAGAATCAGTGAAAGCCTTGAGCATGTTTTCCTGCAACTAGATTGTCCCATCTGGGGATGATGGGAGACAGTGACAGATCATCAGGCATTAGATTATCATAAGGAATGTACAACCTAGATCCCTTGCATGTGCAGTTCACAATAGGGTTTGCACTCCGGTGAGAATCTAATGCCTCCACTGATCTGACAGGAGGTGGAGCTTAGGCAATAATGTGAGTGACAGGGAGCAGCTGTAAATACAGATGATGCCTCCCTCACTCGCCGCTCGCCTCCTGCTGTGTGGCCCAGTTCCTAACAGGCCACAGACTGGTACCGGTCCATAGTCTGGGGGTTGGGGACTTCTGATGTACATAATCAGTACATACAGTTTTTATTTGTCAATTAAAAAACATATATTAAAGAGGGATGATAAAGCTAAATGGTAAAAACTTAAAGAACAATGTAAGAATAAAAGCAAGAAAATCAGATAATGTATTTAGAGGGTTGGTCTGAATTTATCAATTACAACTTCCAGGAAGAGTAAAAATTGAGAAAAAACCTTTTAAGATAATACTGCCAGATATTTTCTTGGCACTAAAGGACATGGATCTCCAGATTGAAAGGGCTCACTGAGTGGCCAGCATAATGAATTAAAAATAACCTAAATGGGAACACTTTTAAGTTCCTCATGAGGTATGAATTGGTAGAAATTACTTTAGAGAACAATTTGGCAATATCTTATCTAATTAAAGTTATTCCTATTTTAACATCCAACAGTTTTACATCTAACTGCATATAACAGAAAGAGTTATCCACTTGTGGTTGGAGATGTTACAAGAATCTTAACTGAAGCATGAGTTTGTAAGAGAGGAAAATTGGAAACCATCCAAATGCCATTAGTCAACTGTGAAGGTAGAATATCGACATTTTGAAATATGAAAGGACTTGACACTTAACATTTCCTATATATCGTTTCTCAAGAGGCTGATGGAGAATATTTACCATAGTAATGAGTAAATAAAAAAAGAGTGAGCTGTGAAATCGATGACACAAGGAATCCAACACAGGAGGAAGGTTAAGAAAAGTTCCAAAGATGGCAAAAGGAAAGGGTAGGAAAATAGCTATGCTGCAGGCTTAGAGATAGTCAGCCTCAATTATAGGAGGAAGACAGAAAACTTGAGGAAGCAAGTATCTAGGGAAAAAAGAGAGAAAGAAATGCTACATTATCTCATGCATTTGACAATGTGGAACACATAATAGCATTAAAAGGAGATTCATAGCTCTGCAAGAGTCTATAGGGAGAATCACTATAAAGTAGAGAGAAATCTAAGTAAATTTTATAAATGTTAGGTAATTAATAACTTTAGGAAAAATAAAGAAATTGTATAAGAATGGAAATGTAATCATGGCATATTAAGTGGCTCAGAAATAATATTTAGCAGCCATAATTATGTTTATTAGTAAATTTTTTTAAATTTTACTTTATGTTCTAGGGCACATGTGCACAACATGCAGGTTTGTTACACATGTATACGTGTGCCATGTTGGTGTGCTGCACCCATTAACTCGTCACTTATATTAGGTATTTCTCCTAATGTTATCCCTCCCCTCCTGCCACCCCATGACAGGTCCTGGTGTGTGATGTTCTCCACCCTCTGTCCAAGTGTTCTCATTGTTCAATTCCCACCTATGAGTGAGAACATGCAGTGTTTGGTTTTCTGTCCTTGCGATAGTTTGCTCAGAATGAAGGTTTCCAGCTTCATCTATGTCCCTACAAAGGACATGAATGTATCCTTTTTTATGGCTGCATAGTATTCCATAGTGTATTATGTGCCACATTTTCTTAATCCAGTCTATCATTGATGGACATTTGGGTTGGTTCCAAGTCTTTGCTATTGTGAATAGTGCCACAATAAACATACGTGTACATGTGTCTTTATAGCAGCATGATTTATAATCCTTTGGGTATATACCCAATAATGGGATGGCTGGGTCAAATGGTATTTCTAATTCTAGATCCTTGAGGAATTGCCACACTGTCTTCCACAATGGTCGAACTAGTTTACAGTCCCACCAACAGTGTAAAAGCGTTCCTATTTCTCCATATCCTCTCTAGCACTTGTTGTTTCCTGACTTTTTAATGATCGCCATTCTAACTGGTGTGAGATGGTATCTCATTGTGGTTTTGATTTGCATTTCTCTGATGGCCAGTGATGATGAGCATTTTTTCATATGTCTGTTGGCTGCATAAATGTCTTCTTTTGAGAAGTGTCTGTTCATATCTTTTGCCCACTTTTTGATGGGGTTGTCTGATTTTTTCTTGTAAATTTGTTTAAGTTCTTTATAGATGCTGGATATTAGCCTTTGTCAGATGGGTAGATTGTAAAAATTTTCTTCCATTCTATAGGTTGCCTGTTCATTCCAATGGTAGTTTCTTTTGCTGTGCAGGAGCTCTTAAATTTAATTGATCTCATGTGTCAATTTTGGCTTTTGTTACCATTGCTTTTGGTGTTTTAGTCATGAAGTCCTTGCTCATGGCTGTGTCCTGAATGGAATTGCCTAGGTTTTCTTCTAGGGCTTTTCTGGTTTTAGATCTAAGATTTAAGTCTTTAATCCATCTTGAATTAATTTTTGTGTAAGATGTAAGGAAGGGATCCAGTTTCAGCTTTCTACATATGGCTAGCCAGTTTTCCCAGCACCATTTATTAAATAGGGAATCCTTTCCCCATGTCTTGTTTTTGTCAGTTTTGTCAAAGATGGTTGTAGATGTGTGGTATTAATTCTGAGGGCTCTGTTCTGTTCCATTGGTCTATGTCTGTTTTGGTACCAGTACCATGCTGTTTTGGTTACTGTAGCCTTATAGTATAGTTTGAAGTCAGGTAGCGTGATGCCTCCAGCTTTGTTCTTTTGGCTTAGGATTGTCTTGGCAATGTGGGCTCTTTTTTGGTTCCATATGAACTTTAAAGTAGTTTTTTCCAATTCTGTGAAGGAAGTCCTTGGTAGATTGATGGGGATGGCATTAAGTCTATAAATTATCTTGGGCAGTATGGCCATTTTCACGATATTGATTCTTCCTATCCATGAACATGGAATGTTCTTCCATTTGTTCGTGTCCTCTTTTATTTCATTGAGAAGTGGTTTGTCACTCTTCTTGAAGAGGTCCTTCACATCCCTTGTAAGTTGGATTCCTAGGTATTTTATTCTCTTTGAAGCAATTGTGAATGGGAGTTCACTCATGATTTGACTCTGTTACTGGTGTATAAGAATGCTTGTGATTTTTGCACATTGATTTTGTATTCTGAGACTTTGCTGAAGTTGCTTATCAGCTTAAGGAGATTTTGGCCTGAGATGATGGGGTTTTCTAAATATACAATCATGTCATCTGCAAACAGGGACAATTTGACTTCCTCTTTTCCTAACTGAATACCCTTTATTTCTTTCTCCTGCCTGATTGCCCTGGCTAGAACTTCCAACACTATGTTGAATAGGAGTGATGAGAGAGGGCATCCCTGTCTTGTGCCAGTTTTCAAAGGGAATGCTTCCAGTTTTTGCCCATGCAGTATGATATTGGCTGTGGGTTTCTCATAAATATCTCTTTTATTTTGAGATACATCCCATCAATACCTAGTTTATTGAGATTTTTTAGCATGAAGGGCTGTCGAATTTTGTTAAAGCCCTTGTCTGCATCTATTGAGATAATCATGTGGTTTTTGTCTTTGGTTCTGTTTATATCCTGGATTACATTCATTGATTTGTGTATGTTGAACCAGCCTTGCATTGCAGGATTGAAGCCAACTTGATTGTGGTAGATAAGCTTTTTGATGTGCTGCTGGATTTGGTTTGCCAGTATTTTATTGAGGATTTTGCATCGATGTTCATCAAGGATATCGGTCTAAAATTCTCTTTTTTTTGTTGTGTCTCTGTCAGGCTTTGGTATCAGAATGATGCTGGCCTCATAAAATGAGTTAGGGAGGATTCCCTCTTTTTCTATTGATTGGAATAATTTCAGAAGGAATGGTACCAGCTCCTCTTTGTACCTCTGGTAGAATTCAGCTGAGAATCCATCTGGTCCTGGACTTTTTTTGGTTGGTAGGGTATTAATTATTGCCTCAATTTCGGAGCCTGTTATTGCTCTATTCAAGAATTCAACTTCTTCCTGGTTTAGTCTTGTGAGAGTGTATGTGTCCAGGAATTTATCCATTTCTTCTAGATTTTCTAGTTTATTTGTGTAGCGGTGTTTATAGTATTCTGTGATGCCAGTTTGTATTTCTGTGGGATCAGTGGTGATATCCCCTTTATCATGGTTTATTGTGTCTATTTGATTTTTCTCTCTTTTCTTCTTTATTAGTCTTGCTAGTGGTCTATCAATTTTGTTGATCTTTTCAAAAAACCAGCTCCTGGATTCATTGGTTTTTTGAAGGGGTTTTGTGTCTCTATCTCCTTCAGTTCTACTTTGATCTTAGTTATTTCTTGCCTTCTGCTAGCTTTTGAGTGTGTTTGCTCTTGATTCTCTAGTTCTTTTAAATGTGATGTTAGGGTGTCTATTTTAGATCTTTCCTGCTTTCTTTTGTGGGTATTTAGTGCTATAAATTTCCCTCTACACACTGCTTTAAATCTGTCCCTGAGATTCTGGTATGTTGTGTCTTGTTCTCATTGGTTTCAAAGAACATCTTTATTTCTGTCTTCATTTAGTTATTTACCCAGTAGTCATTCAGAAGCAGGTTGTTCAGTTTCTACGTAGTTGTGCAGTTTTGAGTGAGTTTCTTAATCCTGAGTTATAATTTGATTGCACTGTGGTCTGAGAGACTGTTTGTTATAGTTTCTGTTCTTTTACATTTGCTGAGGAGTGCTTTACTTCCAACTATGTAGTCAATTTTGGAATAAGTGCAACATGGTACTGAGAGAAACATATATTATGTTGATTTTGGGTGGAGAGTTCTGTAGATGTTTACTAGGTCTGCTTGGTGCAGAGCTGAGTTCAAGTCCTGGATATCCTTGTTAACTTTCTGTCTTGTTGTTCTGTCTAGTGTTGACAGTGGGGTGTTGAAGTCTCCCATTATTATTGTGTGGGAGTCTAATTCTCTTTGTAGGTCTCTAAGGACTTACTTTATGAGTCTGGGTGCTCCTGTTTTGGGTGCATATATATTTAGGATAGTTAACTCTTCTTGTTGAATTGATCCCTTTACCATTATGTAATGGCCGTCTTTGTCTCTTTTGGTCTTTGTTGGTTTAAAGTCTGTTTTATCAGAGACTAGGATTGCAACCCCTGCTTTTTTTTTTTTTTTTTTTTTTCCCCAATTACTTATTAGATCTTCCTCCATCCCTTTATTTTGAGCCTATGTGTGTCTCTGCACATGAGATGAGTCTCCTGAATACGGCACACTGATGGGTCTTGACTCTTTACACAATTTGCCAGTCTGTGTCTTTTAATTGGACCATTTAGTCCATTTACATTTAAGGTTAATATTATTATGTGTGAATTTGATCCTGTCATTATGATGTTAGCTGGTTATTTTGCTCATTAGTTGGTGCAATTTCTTCATAGCATCAATGGTCTTTACAATTTGGCATGTTGCTGGCAAGGAGCTGCGTTCCTTTGGAGGGGAAGAGGCACTCTGATTTTTGGAATTTTCAGCTTTTCTGCTCTGTTTTGTCCCCATCTTTGTGGTTTTATCTACCTTTGGTCTTTGATGATGGGGACGTACAGATGGGGTTTTGGTGTGGATGTCCTTTCTGTTTGTTAGTGTTCCTTCTAACAGTCAAGACCATCAGCTGCAGGTCTGTTGGAGTTTTCTGGAGGTCCACTCCAGACCCTGTTTGCCTGGGTATCACCAGTGGAGGCTGCAGAACAGCAAATATTGCAGAACAGCAAATGTTGCTGCCTGATCCTTCTTCTGGAAGCTTCATCTCATAGGGGCACCTGGCTGTATGAGGTATCAGTCGGCCTCTACTGGGAGGCGTCTCCCAGTTAGGCTACTCAGGCCTTGAAGAGGCAGTCTGTCTGTTCTTAGATCTCAAACTCCATGCTGGGAGAACCACTACTCTCTTCAAAGCTGTCAGACAGGGACGTTTAAGTCTGCAGAAGTTTCTGCTGCCTTTTGTTCAGCTATGCTCTGCCTCTAGAGGTGGAGTCTACAGAGGCAGGAAGGCCTCCTTGAGCTATGGTGGGCTCCACTCAGTTTGAACTTCCTGGCCACTTTGTTTACCTACTCAAGCCTCAGCAATTGCGGACACCCCTCCCTGAGTCTCACTGTCGCCTTGCAGTTCGATCTCAGACTGCTGTGCTAGCAGTGAGCAAGGCTCTATGGGCATGGGACCCTCCGAGCCAGGCGCAGGATATAATGTCCTGGTGTGCTGTTTGCTAAGACCATTGGAAAAATGCAGTATTATGCTGGGAGTGTCCCAATTTTCCAGGTACCATCTGTCACAGCTTCCCTTGGTTAGGAAAGGGAATTCCCCAGCCCCTTGTGCTTCCCGGGTGAGGCAATGTCCCGCCCTGCTTTGGCTGACAATCCATGGGCTGCACCCACTGTCCAACAAACCCCAGTGAGATGAACCCAGTACCTCAGTTGGAAATGCAGAAATCACCCATCTTCTGTGTCACTCACGCTGGGAGCTGTAGACTGGAGCTGTTCCTATTGGGCCATCTTGGAACCCTCTCTGCTGTACATATTTATTTTAGCAAAAGTTAAACTAACTATACTTATAGAAAAAAGAAACAACTTTTAGAAGAATTGAAAAGGAGCATCTCTGGGAGGAAGGACTGGGGTGGGAGGGACAGGCAGGAGCTAGGTGCTTTTTATTGTAAGATTTGAGGAACTATTTAACTTTCTAAACTTCCTAAAGCGTTTTGTATTATACGCCTTATAGAAAAATTTTACTTTATAAAACAAAAATTATATTTAAAAAGTCCATCATAGAATGATGTTATGAAGATGGCTGACTAGAAATTCCTTGCACTCTCCCTACTCCATAAAAAAATTCAAACAACAAATAAACTATGTTTTGACCAAAATAATGAAAGGAGATCACCTTTAAAGGAGAACAGCAAAGATGCAGCAGAAATTCTGTAAAGCACAGAAACCCAAGACAGTCACAAAGAGAAGGGAAGAAACAACCTGCCTCAGGCACTCCATCCCCTCAGTCAGGATCAGCTCAGAACTAGTAGGGATTTCTCCCTGTAGGGAAAAAGGTAAGCCAGAGGACCCCAGCAGCAACCATCACCACTGTGGACACCTGTAGTATTTGCTACTGGAGATTCCTACAGTCCTCATAGGTTCTGAGTCCAGCTGAGGGAGCTCCTGGGAGTCTACATGCTGAGCTACCCCCAGAGAAAGAGCCAATGCTGTGCCTTGCCTCCCAGTGACCCGTGCTGTTACTGCTCTGTGCCATCTTAAAATTGAACCCCTGATAGAGTATGTCCTGCTCTGGGGCACCACTGCAGCCCTCTGTCTCTCCATCTCTGAGGCTCAGATGCCACTGCACTGTGCCTACCTGATAGTGTGCCATCCCTGAGCAGAGTTGCTGCTATAACCTACTTCCTATGGCCAAGTTACTACAAATCTGCTTCATCCTCCTCATCTCAGTTCCTGGCTCAACCTCCCCATAGGGTTGAGCTGAAGTGATTCTCCATCCTCAGGGACCTGAAGCCTTGAAATATCAGAGCAGTTACACCCCTGTCATCACAGCCAACACAGCACCTCACCCACTGGGGACCTCAGGCCTTCTGCACATAAGAACAATTGTGACCCTTGGAGCCACAGTTGAAGTAGCACTCCTGCTTCAGGGACTTCAGGCCTCTGGGGCACTGGAGCAGTTTCACTCTGGCCCCAGAGCAGATACAATGTCTTATCTCCCAGGGACTCCAGGTCTCCTGCACTCTGGAGTAGTCTCATTCCCCATCTGGCAGGTGATGCAACACCTGACCTCCCAAGGCTCCAAGCCTTTGGCACACCAGAGCAACTGCACCTTCCAGCATCACAGTTGACACAGTGCCCCACCCCCAGGGATCCAGAGATTCTGCTTACCTGTGTAGCCACACTTTCTGTGGTCAATCAGATGTAACTCCTCATGTCCTAGAAAATCAGAGCCTTGGCTGAACTGTCCTCCAGGCCTAACAGCCACAGTATTCCACCTACCTGGAAATGGACTAGTCCTGTGCAGTCTGAGATACTGATACATCTTGCCTCTCCAAGTAGTAGAGTCAGCACTGTGCTGCTTCCTGCCCCTGCGTCCCAAGCTACAGTGGCAACTTGCCATTCCTGGGTCTTTGCTACCACTGCACCTGACCTCACAGAACCTGGACTATTGTCATATCCTGTTAGGATCCCTAAAGTAATTGCTCTATAATAACACAGCCACTGTCACAACCACAAACTCCTGTAGCATAGACCACTGAGGTACTTATAGTCATTGCTAATGTTGATCGTAACTGAAGAAGCTTCATGAAGACTATACCACTGTGCCTAAGTGAAACCAGAGCCACCACATCCTGCCCAACTGGCACCCCTGAGTCAGTCTGCAAGAGATAGTCTTCCCCTATAGAACTCATTCTGTGAAGTTTGGAAGAGCTAACTGTACCACCAGATGGGCAAACATCAATGCAGAAACACAAGACACATTTTAAAAAGCAAGGAATCATGATACCACCAAAGGAACACAATAATTGCCCAGTAACTAATCCCAAAGAAATGAAAATTTACAAATTGCCTGACAAGAAATTCAAGATAATTATCTTAAGAAAACTCAGTGAGACCCAAGAGAAAACAAACAATTCAATGAAATCAGGAAACAATTCATGATCTGAATGAAAAATTCAACAAAGATATAGATATCATAAAAATGAACTGGCTGGGGCCAGGCGCAGTGGCTCACACCTGTAATCTCAGTACTTTGGGAGGCCAAGGCAGGCAGATCACGAGGCCAGGAGATCGAGACCATCCTGTCTAACACAGTGAAACCCCATCTCTACTAAAAATACAAAAAAATTAGCTGAGTGTGGTGGTGGGCGCCTGTAGTCCCAGCTACTCGGAGGCTGAGGCAGGAGAATGGTGTGAACTCGGGAGGTGGAGCTTGCAGTGAGCCAAGATCACCCCACTATACTCCAGCCTGGGTGACAGAGCAAGACTCAGTCTAAAAAAAAACCAGCTGGGTACAGTGGCTCATGCCTGTAATCCCACCTTTTTGGGAGGCCGAGGTGGGTGGATCACTTGAGGTCAGGAGTTTGTGACCAGCCTGGCCAACATGATGAAACTCCACCTCTACTAAAAATATAAAAATTAACCAAGGATGGTGGTAGGTGCCTGTAATCCCAGCTACTTGGGAGGCTGAGGCAGGAGGATCGCTTGAACCCAGGAGGTGGAGGTTGTAGTGAGCTGAGACCACGCCATTGCACTCTAGCCTGGGCAACAACAGTGAAACTCCATCTCAAAAATAATAGAAAAAGAACCAGACAGAAATCTTGGAGCTGAAGAATTCAGTCAATGAAATCAAACAATTGAGAGCTTTAATAGCAGACTAGATCAAGCAAAAGAAGTAATCTGTGAACTTAAAGATAAATCATTTAAAATGACTTAATAACAGAAAAAAAAGAAAGAATAAAAACAGTAAAGACAACCTGTGGAACTTAACAGGACACCATTTTTACATTATGAGAATTCCATAAATAGCAACACAGTAATAGGGGACTTCAGTACCCCTCTTTCAACAACGAATAGATCAACCAGACAGAAAATTAATAAGAAAATACTGGACTTAAATTGTACTTTTGACCAAATGGACCTAACAGTCATATCCAGAACTCTCCAGCCAACACCAGAATATACATTTTTCTTCAGTATGGCACATTCTCTAGGATAGACCATATGTTAGTCCACAAAACAAGTCTTAATGAATTGAAGATTGAAATTATATCTAGTATTGTTTCAGAGCACAATGGTGTGAAACTAGAAATCAGTAACAAAAGAAATCTTAACAAATTCACAAATATGTGGAAATTAACCAACGTGCTCCTAGACAATCAATGTGTCAAAGAGTAAATAAAAGTGATGCTAAAAACATCTTGAGACAAATGACAAGGGAAACAGAATATGTCAAAACCTATGTTATGCAGTAAAAGCAGTTCTAAAAGGGACAGTCATATCAATAAATGCCTGCATTAAAAAAGAAGAAAACTCTGAAGCAAATAATCTAACATTATACATCAAGTAACTAGAAAAAGAAGAACATACTAAGCCCCAAATTAGCAGAAGGAAGTAAATAATAAAAATCAGAACATAAATCAGGTAGAGAACATAAAAACTGTAGAAAAAATAAAACCGAGAGTTTCTTTTTTTTAAATGCAAA
This sequence comes from Macaca mulatta, assembly GCF_049350105.2. NCBI lineage: Eukaryota > Metazoa > Chordata > Mammalia > Primates > Cercopithecidae > Macaca > Macaca mulatta. The sequence continues at coordinate 112,285,443 of NC_133420.1, read as the reverse complement.
CCCTTAGCTAGTCTAAGAAATAAAGAAAGAAGACCCAAATAAATAAAATCAATAATGAAAGTGAAGAAATTACAACAGATGCCTCAGAAATAGAAAGGATCATAAAATAATAAAAAACCTTCCAAGGCAGAAAAGCCCAGGACCAGATGGCTTCATGTCTGAATTCAACAAAAAGCTCTTAGACCTGATAAACAAATTCTGTAAGTTTGCAGGGTACAAAATCAACTTGCAAAAATTTGTAGCATTTCTATACACGAATAACAAACTAGCTGAAAAGGAAATCAAGATGGCAATCCCATTTACTATAGCTACATAAATACATAAAATACCTAGAAATAAATTTAACCAAAGAATTGAAAGATATCTATAACAAAAATGACAAAATGAAATAAATTAAGCAGATATAAACAAATGGGAAGACATCCATGCTCATGGATCAGAAGAATTAGTATTGTTAAAATGGCCATATTACCTCAAGCAACCTACAGATTCAATGCAATCCCTATCAAAATACCAACCGCATTTATTACAGAAATAAAAACCTAAAATTTGTATGAAACCAAAAAAAGAGCCCAGATAGCCAAAGCAATCCTGAGGAAAAATAACAAAGCTGGAGACATCACACTGCTAACTATAAAATGCATTACAAAACTATAGTAAACAAAACAGCATGGTATTGGTATTAAAACTGGCAGTTAGACCAATGGAACAAAGTAGAGAATCCATAAATAAATCCACATATTTTCAACCAACTAAGTTAACAAAGGCAGCAAGAACATACATTGGAGAAAACAGATTTTATTCAATAAATGGTGCTGGGGAAACTGGATATCTGTATGCTGAAAAATGAATCTTGACCACTGTCTCTCACCATATAAAAAAATAAACTCAAGGTAGATTAAAGACTTAAATGTAAGACTCCAAACTGTAAAACTACTAGAAGATAACAAAGAAGAAATGCTTCAGGATACTGGGCAAGGAAAAGATTTTATGGCTAAGTCCTCAAAATTACAGGCACCAAAACCAAAAATAGACAAATGAAATTATCTCACACTAAAAAGCTTCTGTGCAGCAAAGGAAACAATCAACAGAGTGAAGAGACAACTTGTTGAATGTGAGAAATATTTGCAAACTGCTCATCTGGAAAGGGGTCTAATATTCAGAATATTCAGGAAATTAACAGCAAAAAAAAAAAATCTCATTAAAAAGTGGGGAAAGGACATGAATAGATATTTCTCAAAAGAAGGCATACAAATGACCAATTGTTTTATAAAAAAGTCGCAACATCACTGATCACCAGGGAAATGCAAATAAAACCACAATGAGATATCATTTTCCCCAGTTAGAATGATTATTATAAGAAAGACTGAAATTAACAGATGCTGGGGAGGATGTGGAGAAAAGGGAACTAATACACTGTGGGCGAGAATGTAAACTAGTATAGCCATTACAGAAAATATAATGGATATTTCTCAAAAAATTAAAAATAGAACTGTCATATGATCCAACAATTTCACTACTGGGTATTTATCCAAAGGAAAGGAAATTAGTTTATCAAGGGGATACTTGCATCCCCATTTTTATTACAGCCATTATTCACAATAGCCAAGATATGGAATCAACTTCAGTGTCCATCAGTGAATGAAGAGGTAAAGAAAATATGGTATATATACACAATAGAATACTATTTTCCCATAAATAAATGAAATCCTATTATTTACAGCAATATTGATGGGACTAGAGGCCATTATGTTAAGTAAAATAAGTGTGGCCCAGAAAGTCAAATATTACATGTTCTCTCTTGTACGTGGGAGCTAAAAAAAGTTGATCTCATGGAGGTAGAGGAGGTAGAGAGTAGAATGAGTTACCAGAGTCTAGGAAGGTTATGTGTATAGGAGGCAGGGAGGGATAAAGATAGATTGGTTAATGGGTACAAACATATACTTAGATAGAAGGAATAAGTTCTAATGTTCGATAGCAGAATAGGGTGACTATAGTTAACAACAATGCATTGTATATTTCAAAATAGAAGAGAGGACTTGAAATGTTCCCAACATGTAGAAATGATAAATGATAGAGGTGATATTCTAAATATCCTGACTTGATTATTACACATTTTATGCATGTGACAAAATATCACATGTATCCCATAAATATGTACAAATATATATTAATAAAAAAGAAATATTGCATGCCTACTATTTTTTTAAACTCTATTATAAATAATGTACATTAATTTCTACCATCCTGCAATTTGAATATTTGATGAAATGATTATCATCATCATTATCATCAATAAAATCTGTATCACAGCATTCAGATATTTAAAATTTTTCCACATTTGTCATCTCCATTCATCTACATGAATATGTGAGATGGGTAGAACATTTTAAAATATCTCCCAGTTTTAATAATAAAAACCAGATAATGTGACCTGCCCGAGGTTAAATAATCAGTAAATGGTGAGTCAGTAAATAGCAACATGGTAAGCTCCAAATTCAGGACTTCTCTTTTCAACCCTAAGTTCTTTCTTTATGACTATGTCCCTCCAAAATCTTTCACTGGTACCATAGAAATAAATAGCGTTTTTATTTACCTAAGAAAAGTGTAAGAGGAAGTACTCATTGTGTTCTTATGGTAGAACTTCAAAGTCAAAAATAGAACAGGAAAAAAGTGTTTTTATTTCCCTTGTACCTTTTTTTTCCTTTCTCCTTCATTCTCTCCAAAATTTCTTGCAACAAAAACACATTGGCAATTGATGTCATAGATTTTCTAAAAAAAAAAAAAAAGAAAAGAAAAAAAAAGAAAAAAAATCACTTTCAAGAACTTCATTATTTCTATTAACTACTATTAATAACAACAATAAATCATGTTTTGCCCTTCTCCAGTGCCTCTTATCCAGGGATCTCAGAATGCTTTTCAAACATTAATTAAAAATCCTCTCGTCATCCCTGTGAGTTCCTAGGGCAAGGAGAGAGGAGGAAATCATATCTGCTCTGACATTAATTAAGCTCTCTCTTGGCTTGCAAACTAGGTAAATAGCTTTTCTTCCCCCCATTAACAAACAAACCCACTCTCCATGATGATTATCACAGATGTTCATAAGTGAGAGGGAAGATTACTTCTGCTGGGCACTCAGGAAAGAGACTGAAGTGCTTGCCAGACTTGGCTGCTGAGACTCTGCTTTCTAGCTATGGTTTCCAGACCTGGGCTATCAGTGGCGTCACCTTGGAGGCTTTGTAAATATACCTGTATCTGGGCCACTTACATATCCTTCCCAGAGAGTCTGATTTAATAGATAAGAAGTAAAGCCCAGGAATCCATTTTTTCAAAAGTTCTCTATATGGTTTGAGAAGAATTGTTTTAAAATCACATTTTCATGACCGGTTTCTTCAAGTGTTATACAATTAGTAGAATATGCATATTTATTATCAAACATCTAAGAATACAAATAAATAGAGCAAATTATTAAAAGTGCCATTTCTGGACTTTCTCTTGCTTACTATAACAGTTTCTCAAAACATGGTTCTTGGATCTTTTTAATCTAAAATGCCTGGGTGAACTTAATGATACGGATGTGTCGAAATACGTAGTTCTACATGTGTTTGTACTTCTTTCAAGGAAATAAAATTTATTCTTACCTCAAAGAAAAAAATCAAACAATGCCATGAAAATAAATAATGAATCTTTGCACCTAAGGGCCGCCAAACACTGAATATAAGGCATGAGTGAATACCGCGTGTCTGTTTTTGTGAATATTGTTCCTGTATACACAGAACTTCAATGCTAGTAAGTATTGCGGAGGCATTTATTCCTACCTTCTTATTTTACAGAGGCGAGGACACTGAGTCTCAGAGAATTCATCTTCCTACAGATGATCACGGGACCCGCTGGTGGTGGGGGCAGATTGGCACACATCTCGTAGCACAGAGTCCAGGGCTCTGTGAACCTCATCAGAAGGACACAACTACCTCACTATAAATTTATCTCATTTGTCATTTTGTTTTTAATTCTCCTATTTTTAACCACGTAGAGAGAAGCCTGATCTTGGAAAATGTTACTTTCTGAATCTCTGAGAAGTAAGAAAAGGAAATAAGCTGAGAAAAGAAATTTGCCTTATTCAACTGCCTTCCCTTCCTTACTTCACATCTCTTTATTCTCACCCTCTGGCTTCTACACATGCCCTTGCTGTTGGAAGGACCGGGGTCAGGCAGCTGGGCAGGTAGGCGGAAGTGGCCATTTAGAGGAGTGGAGAGACATCTGGGTGCAGCACGAAAGGTTGCTCATAAAAAAAAAAAAATCACAGAACTTTGTGCACATTTATATGCAAAAGGATCACATAAGGATCCTTTGTGCATATAAGGATCACATAAGTGTTTACAACCTTTCATAGATCCTTCCCTAATTGTACTTGGGATAGTCCCTGGGACAGTTTGGTTAACCCCACCGTTACAGGCGATGATGTACTGTCGGTTATTCATTTCTTATGATACAGCATGTCCTCAGCAAGGCTGGAACTGGAGGTGTCAGGCATCCCTTAACCACATGGGCAATTAGCCACCTGCTTTAGCAGCCTACGGTCCTTCTGCATCAGGTGATAGCGAGGGGCATGGGGCTTTGGATGTAGATGGTATAAAGTGTGGGTAAGGAAAACCCTATTTTGCTTTTCCACAGGGATTATGGGAAAGAGAGTAAGGTGCCAATTAATTGAGCAACTGCAGTGGGGTAGCTGCCTTACCTTATCATGTATCATATCAGTCACATGTTACAGATGAGAAAACGAAGATGCAGAGAATGAAGCATCATGCTAATATGTGGCATAGTCGGGGGTGGAACTGAATCCTGTACATCTTTATCCTGTTACTACCCAGATTTCTTAATACCCAGCAAAATGTTTGCTCACAAAACAAAGACAAGTCCACACTCTCCCTATATACCTCACTTTGTGGCCACATGTAATTTTCTTAGGTGGTTTGTTGAAATAAATATAAATTTCTCTCTTTTATCCAATTGCATTAACACTAATAGCAATGAATTGTTCAGAAAGGAGAATGCAATCAAGAGTTTTTTCATATATTTCAGAATAAAACACAAAGTGAAGCAAAGCACCGGTGTGGTCCCGTGAAGTCCTACGGCCTAGTGTCCTGAGTCCAGGTCTGGAACTCGGGAGCTCATGGATATTTAGTCTCTGCCCAACCACTGCTTTTGTAAACACAGGGTGAGTCACTTAATCATTCTGGGCCTTCCTTCTCCTCCAGCAAAGAAGAGTAATTAGTGTTTGTCACTCATCTGTGTTAAAGGGGTGTGGTAAGGGTAACCTTGTAATTATAAGGTTCTGGGTAAATATAAAAACCCCAAATGAGAGTAATATTGCCACTCATTCCAAACTGGAGATTGGCTTGTTGAGTTGGAGAATTTGCAACTCGGCAAATGCTCACCACTTGGTGGTTTACAGGTCTGGAACTTTAGAGTTGGAAGGAATTCCTAGAGATTACCTAGTATGAACCCCGCAGTTTGCAGCTGGGAAAACAGACACCCAGAGGGATACAGGGATTTGATCAAGTCACATAGTGAGTTAGACACAGGCAGGGATTAGAACCCAGATCTCCTGACTCTTGCTTGGGCTCCCCTTTTCCTCCTTTGTCTCTCAGTGTACTGCCACTTCTTGGGAGGATTCTGTCTCCTGTGTGGAGAGAGCGGCCGCAGATGAAAAGTCGGCCTGGGATACAACTGCTGGAGGCTGCCTTTCAGGTTGGACACACACCAATCACTTTCAGCTGAGCAACCTCTTTCAAATACAACGGGGCAGGCCAGGCAAACCAGATGGGTAATTGCCTGGAGTGTGTAGGGAGATGGTAGAGAGTGTGGTTCACTGAGTACCCAAGGAGGTTTGGCACATCATCATTTCCAGCCATCCAGAATGCGAATGACCAAACCCCAGTGGTCTGATCTTGTCAGATTAGCTTTATTTAACAGAGCCATGCCTCTGAGCTAAGCTGTGCTCTGTACTTCGTTATGCACAAACTTGCAGTGATGAAATTCTTCGGGGAGGTTGGAAAGATAGTTTTTAGAAAAACTGCACAAGTAGTTGAATCATAACCTTTATGAGAAAATCCTTATAGCTTATTTATGCCTTTTCTCCTTTCCTTTATTTCCTTCCTTCCTTCCTTCCTTCCTTCCTTCCTTCCTTCCTTCCTTCCTTCCTTCCTTCCCTCCCTCCCTCCCTCCCTCCCTCCCTCCCTCCCTCCCACCCTCCTTCCACACATATTTATTTAGAGCCTACTATGCTTTATGTAGTCTAGACTCTTGATACGGTGGGGAACGAGATACACAAGGTCCTTGGCCTTGAGAAAAACATTTTAAAAAAGCAAATAAATGACAACCAAAAATGGGCAAGAAAGTTGCAGACACTGATCAATGCTATGAAGAAATGAAAGCAGAGTGATATGTTGAAAACTGATGGGGCCCATATGAAGATAAATTTTGAGTGGAGAAGAACCAGTCACAGAGAGATCTGAAGGCAGAGTCTTCCCTGCAGAGACAAGGCAAGGGCCCTGAGACACAGGAAGTGTGGTGACTGTCTTAGTATGCTTGCGCTGCCTTAGCAAAATACTATAAATTGGGGGGGCTTACACAACAGACATTTTCCCCCATAGTTCTGGAGGTCCTAAATCCAAGATCAGGGTGCCAGCATGGTCAGTTTCTGTTGAGGACTCTCTTCCTTGTTTACAGATGAATGCCTTTATGCTGTGTCCTCACAGGGAAGAGACAGCGATCATCTCCCTGTCTCTTCTTACAAGGGCACTCATTTCCCATTCATGAGGACTCCACCTTCATGACCTAATTACTTCCCTAAGGCCTCACCTCCAATATCATCACGATGAAGATTTTAGGCTTCAACATGTGGATGTTGAGGGGACACAACATTGAGTTTATAACAACGAGCTTGAAGCATAAAAACAAAGCTACTGGGGCTGGAGTATAAAGAGCTGGGGAGAGAGTGATAGGTCCTGAGTCTAGAAAGGTGGAACTAGGTAATGTCTTTGGTTTTTGTAGGCAGTGGTAAGGGCTTTAGATTTTATTCTAAATGCAAAGAGAAGCAAATGATGGGTTTTAAGTTTGTGTGTGTATTGGGTATGTGTTATGTGACATGAAAGGATTTACATTTCAGAAGACAGTTTGAATTTTTTTGTGAAAGCAAAGCAACCAGGTAGGAGACCAGAGCATTCCTGCAGGTGATAATGATGACTGCAACTGGTTAGTAAGATGATTAGATGATTAGATATTTCAGGATAGAATTACAGTTAATACAGTTTAGAGTTTAGAGCTCAATGGAGAGCTCAGTGATGGAGACACAAACTTGAGTCTTCCACATGGATAGTAGTTAAAACCATGGGAATATATAAATTCTCACATGAAAAACACTGTAAATGGAGAACATTGGTGATTGGAGGGGCGCTAGGGTACTCCAACTTTGCAAATTTGAACTGAATGGGAGTAGGCTATGCAGAAAAAGAGTCTTGGAAGGAATGGTTCATGATAAGGATGAAAAACAGCAAAATGTAAAGTCACAAAAATTAAGGTTGTGTTTTAAGAAAGATTGAGTGGTGAACAATGACTAACCTTGCCAAGAATGTAAGATGAAGAAATGTAAATGCCACATAAATTTGGGAACATGGTGGACTTCAGTGATGGTTATCCATGACCTTAGGAAGAAGAGTAGATTGTGTAGGAAAGATAGTGGGCTAAGGAAAGATGGTATGACAAGAAGTGAAGACCGAGACTGTAAATAAGCCATCAAGACTTTTTTTTCTATGAAAAGGAGCAGAGAAATATTCCAGAAACTGGAAGTGGACCATGGAGTCAATGGAGGTTGAGTGAGGGTCAATGGAGATGGATTTCAGTGGGACATAATGAAGATGTGGAGAACATATATATTCAGTAGAGAGGGAGAAATTGATCACCATGTGTATTATTAGTGAGGGTTCTCCGGAGAGACAGAAACAGTAGGATATATGTATATTGAAAAGGGAGAACTGGCTTACACAATTACAGGCAAAGTCCCACAATAGGCTGTCTACAAGCTAGGAAAAGAGAGAAGCCACTAGAGTGGGTCAGTACCAGTCCAAAAGCCTCACAATCAGAGAAGCCGACAGTGTAGCCCTCGGTCTGAGGTCAATGGCCTGAGAGTCCTTGAGAGGCTGCCAGTGCAAGTCCCAGAGTCCAAAGGCCAATGAACCTGGAGTCTGATGTCCAAGGGCAGGAGAAGTGGAAAAAAGCAAAACCCTCACAAGCAGGCTGCGTTTCCCCCTTTTTTCAGCCTGCTTCCTTCTAGACATCCTGGTAGCTGATTGGATGGTGCCCACCCACATTGAGGGTGAGTCTTCCTCTTCCAGTCCACTGACTCAAATGTCAATCTCCTCTGGCTACACCCTCATAGACACACCCAGAAACAATGCTTCGCCAGCCGTCTAGGCGTACCTCAACCCAGTCAAGTTGACACCTAATATTAACCATCATACCAGGAAATGAATGGATATTATAAAAAGTTGGAAGGAGGTGGGGTCTTTGGCCCAGTGGAGGGCTAGATAGGGAAGGACACTTCACTGTAATCGAGGGAAAGCCAGAAGCTGTGCGAACAGATCTAGGGAGGGCAGCAGCTGTGGTGGTGGTAAATGGAGGCAGTTTCCTGTTAGTACCTTCCACTTTCTCAGTCAACTATGAGGCAACATTATTAGCTGAGAACATGAGTGTCTGTGTTTGTTGGGGGAATAGTGGTGTTGGAGATTTGAGGGGAGAGAAGAAATTAAAACTCTATTTTGATAGGTGAGTGAGCAAATATATCACAGAAGTATGTTTGGATTGTTGAGACGCTTTGATTCTCTGGTTATAATTTTCAAATAATTCTTGTTATGATTTTCAAATTTAGACCTGACAGCATGGCTTTGTGTTTTTTCCTGGTCTCATTCAGCTTTCTGGAGAAAAGCATAGACTAGAGAGATGGTGTGATTTAACTGAGGATGGAGTTTATCCAGAGGAACCAGTAGAAGGAAAGTGGAGCAAGCGAGGGGAGCAGGTAGCAAGTGAATGACTATAATTCTAGATCACGGGATCTCGGCAGGGCACAGGGAAGCTTCAACAGGAGAACTTCTCACAGCATGAGAAGTGATGGATTGTGAAAAAGCAATGAATCAGTGGGTTAGATGTATTAGTGAGGCTAAAGAATAGTAGGATAAAAGAATATAATAATAAAATACAATGTAATAAAAATATATGTAGGCGTACCTATATGTCTATTTTTCTATCTATCTGTAAGGGCACTAGAAGGACAAGCAGTGGTGGTGGAACAAGTTTTTGAAGGAGGTGTATTTATTTGATAAAAAGCAAAAGGCTGTGGCCATGTGAGTTTGTGGCTGAAATGGGGTGCAAGAGAACATCACGTGCGAGTGAGAGAGCCAAGGGTCTGAGGGGCTCTGCTCTTGGATGGTTAACATGACATGGCTATTGATGTCTCCAAGAATGGCAACTGAAGTAAGATATAAAGAAAAAAGTCAGGTTTTAAAATTTTGAATAAATAATGTAGAAAGACCAGAATATTGGTAGGAACAGCAAACAAACAAACAACAGCAAAACAACAACAAAAAAGAGGATTAGTGGGTAGTGAAGGCTAAGGGTACAAGTATCAAAGGAGCTTTGACATAGAGATAAAGTAAAAGTGGTGTATATCATGTTAATGTATGATTTTGTTAGAGCATGATCAACTCATTTTTAGTGCATTCAAAAAGTTTTCAAATATAGGAATTCTGTACTTATCAAAGATCCTCCCCCCATTAAGAGTTTTAATGAATGCCATTTTTTTTTTTTTTTTTTTTGAGACGGAGTCTCACTCAGTCACCCAGGCTGGAGTGCAGTGGCACAATCTCGGCTTACTGCAAGCTCCACCTCTTGGGTTCACACCATTCTCCTGCCTCAGCCTCCCCAGTAGCTGGGACTACAGGTGCCCACCACCACGCCCAGCTAATTTTTTGCATTTTTTGGTAGAGATGGGGTTTCACTGTGTTAGCCAGGATGGTCTTGCTCTCCTGATCTTGTGATCCGCCCGCCTCCACCTCCCAAAGTGCTGGAATTACAGGCGTGAGCCACCACACCTGGCCAATGAATGCCATTTCTAAGAGATGACCTTGAATCATCATAATTTGCCATAAAATGATACAAAAAGAAATTTCAATTTTCTAAACTGTGCCTTTAATGCAATAAGCTCTAAGATGAATGAATTTGTTGAAATATTTGGTGTGATTATTTCATGTAGTATTCTTACTTTTCAGCATTATGAAGCAATATTTTTTCGAATTAAAAAATAAAACGTGCCTGTTACCCATCTATATATACAATGTATTGTATCTTAACAATAGGGTTGACCTACCTCTGATTAAAGTTGATACCTTAGAAATAGGTCAGTGATTGCATGTAATAAATATTATTTCCTGTACTATACAGTCAATATATCTGCTTCTCACTAAAGTAAGAAAGTGAATTCTGTTTAATGCAGTATTTTACTTGACTAGAAAGCCGCTTAGCATGTCAGTCTCATAAAAATCCAATCACTTTACAATAAGGATCAGCTCTCCAATATTGTAACAGCTACAGGGGGACAATAAAGGATGATACAATTATATTTTCTTACTGGGGGTGACCTCTAGTGTGAAACGATGGCATTATAACATCCCCCGGGGTCTGAATTAACAGCACTTTACCAATTATGGTAATTTTACTCTTTTTTTTTTTTTTTTTCTGTCCTCAAGATCACAGGTAATTTGTCTTGGTGTTTTCTTGAGCTGTTATTTGATTTTTGAAGTCAAGACGTCTATTCACATCTTTCTTTGGCTTGCCTCAGGTTCCACATAGAGGCCTTTATTTTTAATAGGCAAGAGAACTGTCCTATATTGCTTATCTTGGCCTATTTGACTTCATTCCCAAGCTCACAGATGTCACATTTCAATAGATCTCTCTTCATATTTATCCTTCCCGTGCCACTTAAATTATTGCTTCTCACTTCCGAACCCACACTTCTGTGCTCTGTATCTTCATGATGCTGGGGCTGGGATTCTGCGAGCCATATTCCTGTGTTGTCAACGGCTTCTCCGTGACTCTCAATCAATAGGAGGCACTAGAGGGGCTGGATGAGGAGGAAGGGATTTGTTCCTGTCTGCCTTGTGTTCCTGAGTATCTCCCCAACAATGCTGATCCCTGGCAGCAGAAATTTCTACCTGTAGGAATAGATGAATTTTTTTTTTTTTTCCAGCACTAGCTAACCAGGGCGCTTCTTTTCAGCTGGGACAGGAGCTGAGTTGCAGCTCCATGAGGCCCCTCCTTTAGGCCTTTAAGTTTTAGTATCTCCAACCTCTTCCTTTTGTTACTCAATGCCTCCCCTCACCCAACCCTAATAGTGCTAACTGCTTCTTTCAATCATCACCTTCTCAATAACTTGGGGTCCTTGATCTGCTTTTTACATTATCTAGTTATGACTTTATACTTAGTTAAAGTTCTATGTTAAATTCTCTCTGTTAGAGCAACTGGTGTGATTCGTAGTTCCTGATCTAACCCTGACTGCTACTCTGCCTCAGTTATCCGTTTCTTAATACACGTGCAGTGGAAACCACACACACACTATAGCCTGGGGCCCTTCCTTTGAGATAAATAGTTATTTTCCCTGTGAGAGGCAGTATATAAATACAGGCTTTGAATTAGATGGATCTGGGGTGAAGTCTGACTTTGCTCTTTATAAACCTCCTATACCTTTCTGAGCCTCAGCTTTCTCATCTGTAACGAAGGAAGACAATCTACCCCTGAGGGCCGTGGGAAGCATTTCAGATGAGAAGGCGTGCAGACCACTGGCACAGTGCCTGGCACAGGGCAAACGAGAAACGATAGCTTTAAAAATTATTTATTCTTTTTGTATGATCTTAGAAGAACTGTAATCATCAGAACCCAAATTACACAAGACAAATATATAGATAACTAAAACAAAACATGAAAACCAACAATTATGGGCATCAGCAGGATATAAGGTGGTCTTTTTTAGAAATAATTTTTAGGTTGCTGATTTGAATTGAAAGTAGTGTATACCTCATGTTTCTTCACCCCTCCCCTTCAATGACAAAGGAAGGTGGCAACAAGTAAGCAAGCGTTAAAATAAACTAGTGATCTAGAGTCTCTCTCGTGCTTTCTCTCTCTTTCTCTCCACACACACACACATACACATACACACTCACACAGCCTAGTTTTGGTGTACAGAATATGACGATTCTGTTTCTTATTTATTTATCTATCAAGTATGTATTGAACACTGAATGTGAAAAGTTGGTAAAGGTTTTTGTTGATTGCTTTGAGGAGAAGTAAGAAGAATTCATAGAATCTGTTTCCAGTTGCTAGCAATGTGTAAGGAGAGAGAGCAGGAACTGAGTGTGGCACAAGGTATGAAACTGTAATAGATGTAAGAGAGGCGCACTCTTCCCTGCAGGAGGAGTTCTGAATATGAATGCATTTCTTCCAGCTGGAAGGTTGGGGTTGGCCTTGTGGAGGAGACACCATTCAAGCTGAGCCCTCCAATGTGGATAGGAATTAGGTGACTGTGGGTTGGGCAGGGCAAGGAAAAACCAAAGCATGAGAAACTTAAGCGGATAGTAAAGTGCTTGGGTGGCTGGGGAAATGCACAGAGTTCCCTTTGACTGCTGTTAATGGTGTGTAAAATTGAACTGTTGGATCATTAGGGTGGGGGTGGCTCACAGAGTGTTTAATGTCAGGCTAAGGAACCTGGACTTCAACACAAAAGCATTAGGAGGCCTTCAGAAGGTTTTGAGAAACAAAGAGAAAAACCAGAGCCATTCTAAGGAAAGGCCAATCTGATTGCATTGGTGAAATTTGGCTGGAAGGTACAGATGCTGGTATCTTGTAGTCCACTTGGATGCTACTGCAACGGGCCAAGTGACAGGTACAGAGTACTTCCCCTTGGTGGAAGGAAATGAGAGGAGATACCGTATGGCATGAATGTATTGAATTTACAGAGTTTGTCAACTGAATGAATATAAACATCTTGGGAGAGGGAGGCACTAAACTCCTGTAGAAATTTTGAGCTGGATTAACCAGAAGGATAGTACTTCCATTAGCAGAACTAGAAAGTATGGAGGAGGAACAGGGGATGGTTTGGGAGGGAAGCCATGCATAGCGAATTTGAAGTGTCTGTAGGACATTCAGGAAGAGTTTATTGTCTTACACATTTTGGAATACAAGCTTGTGGCTGGGAGGACAGTTAGAGTTTGAGATGCAGATCTGAGCATCACTGAAATACAAGGGATAGGTGGTCTGTCATGTAATTGAATGGGAATGACAAGAGGCGAACATAGGAGAGAGGCAAGAACAGATCCAGGCACACCTGAATTTAGAGCAGGGCTTGGCAAATTTTGGCCTGTGGGAAATTTGGCCTACCACCTCTTTGCATAAATAAAATTTTATTAGAACACAGCCATGCTCTTTCATTTATATATTGTCAATGGCTGCCAATGGAGTGCAGTAGTTGTGTTAGCCACTTGTGTGGCCCTCAAAGCCTAAAATATTTACCATCTGACCTTTTGCAGAAAATGTGGATTAACCCCTGATTTAGAGAGTAGGGGAAGAATTAGAATCCAGGGAAAGATTGGTCAGATACAAGAAGTGAAATAAAAATGATATGTCAAGAAAAGCAAAGAAAAGTTTCAAAAGGACTGGAGGAATTGACAATATCAAATCCAGCAACAGCATTTCCCAAAAGATGCACAGAGGAAATGAGTTACAGGTATTTAAAGAAATATTGATTTCCTTACCTTCAGTGTTGGCTTGGGTGGGTCTGCGATGGCCAGAGCCATCAGGATTTCGAGGAGGGTGGCCAGGTTTAGCAAATTATAATACACGATACCCAGTTAAATTTGAATTTCAGATTAAAAACAAACATATTTTTAATACAAGTATGTTCAATGCAGTATTTGGGAAATATTTCTTTTGTCTGAAATTCAAATTTAACTGGGTTTCCTGTGTTTTACCTGGAAATCTAGGCCAGGAGCTTTTGCATTCAGAGTTTGCAGAGGACTGCTTGAGCAAGGCGGTCCGATAATAAGTCCAGTGGGCCACAAGGCAACAAGGGGGAAGGGCAGAACTGGGTATTTGCGTGCTACTGGGATACTCTGACACCACCCAGAAGAGGCTTCATCAGGGAGCAGTGATCTCGAGAGCCAGGTCCAGAGTTGTTAAAATGGTTTGTGTTCTGTGAACCTACAGAGGGCGCAGCAGGTCCGAACTGTGGTCTTCTGACTGGCGTAGCTCTTGGGGACAGCCCTAAACCTCTGATTTTATATTAAATACATTTGTCCTTTATGCAACTACTATTTACTTGTATTTTATTTTATTTTTTATTTTTTCAGATGGAGTCTCCCTCTGTTGCCCAGGCTTGAGTACAGTGGCACAATCTCAGCTCACTGCAACCTCTGCCTCTCAGGTTCAAGCGATTCTCTTTTCTCAGCCTCCCTAGTAGCTGGGATTATAGGCGCACACCACCACACCTGGCTAATTTTTGTATTTTTAGTAGAAACGGGGTTTTACCATGTTGGCCAGGCTGGTCTCGAACTCCTGACCTCAGCTGATCTGCCCACCTCGGCCTCCCAAAATGCTAGATTATAGGTGTGAGCCACTGTGTCTGGCCTGCTATTTACTTTTGGGGACACGAAATCAAACTATGTGATGACAGCTCTAACAATACATGCAAAGACTACAAAATCTTCATCATTATTTTGAATTATTTAGTAAGAATTATTTGATTGGATATAAAATATTTTACCACTTTACATATACCAGTGAACTAAAAAGAAAAGATGTTCTTTTTTAAATGAAAAAAATATTTTCAAGGATTATAAATTTTTGGAAAGTTACAAAATGTGGTTCATAAATTTTTATTTACATGTATGAAGAAAGTTTCTCTTAGATGGTGATTCATAATATTTGAAGAGCTCATTATTAAACCGTCTGATAAGAATTATAAGTAGCAAAGATCACAATAGAAAAGGGGAAATAAAAACGATGAAATGAAGTTAATTTCTTTTTTTTTTTTTTTTTGAGACGGAGTCTCGCTTTGTTGCCAGGCTGGAGTGCAGTGGTGCAATCTTGGCTCACTGCAACCTCCGACTCCCAGGTTCAAGTGATTTTTCTGCCTCAGCCTCCCGAGTAGCCGGGGTTACAGACATGTGTCACCATGCCCAGCTAATTTTTGTGTTTTTAGTAGAGATGGGGTTTTTCACCATGTTGGGCAAACTGGTCTCAAACTCCTGACCTCATGATCTGCCCACCTCGGCCTCCCAAAGTGCTGGGATTACGGGCGTGAGCCACTGTGCCTGGCCTCCAGCTTCATTCTTACTTGGCTGCAACTTTTACTGGGTTTGTGTAACTTTGACCTGCTATTATTCAAAAGTTTTTCTTGTCGCCTGTGTTTTCAAATCTGATACCTGGATAGGAAAAGGTCTCGGTTGTCTCAAGATCATAAATTATTATTTTCCAAACTTGGATAACTATTAAAATTCCTTGGTAGTGGGAGGGACTTGTTAAAGAATTGGACCCAATTTGAAGAAGGTCAGAAGTGATAGTCACCGAGCATCTACTCTTGACCCCCACCTTCCTTTCCCTCAAGCAGATCTACTAAATCAGAATCTCTGGGATGGAACCTGCATTTTTTTTAAAAAAATTATACTTTAAGTTCTAGGGTACATGTACAGAATGCGCAGTTTTGTTACATAGGTATGCATGGTGGTTTGCTGCATCCATCAACCCATCATCTGCATTAGGTATTTCTCCTAATGCTATCCCTCTCCTAGCCTCCCACCCCCCGACAGGCCCTGGTGTGTGATGTTCCCTCCCTGTATCCATGTGTTCTCATTGTTCAACTCCCACTTATGAATGAGAACATGCAGTGTTTGGTTTTCTGTTCTTGTGTTAGTTTGCTGAGAATGGTGGTTTCCAGCTTCATCCATGTCCCTGCAAAGGACATGAACTCATCCTTTTTTATGGCTGCATAGTATTCCATGAATATGTGCCATATTTTCTTTATCCAGTCTATCATTGATGGGCATTTGGGTTGGTTCCAAGTCCTTCCTATTGTGAATAGTGCCATAGTAAACATACGTGTGCATGTGTATTTATAGCAGAATGATTTATAATCGTTTGGGTATATACCCAGTAATGGGATTGCTGGGTCAAATGGTATATCTCTGCAAACCTGCATTTTAAGAAGTTGGCACTGACCAAGTGTGGCATTTAGGGTCTTCTTCTAGAGTCCTTCTTGTCCTATATTCCTAGCCTGATTATCCACTGTTTATCTTCATGTATTCCAGTGTACCAACAAGTCAAGCTGCCATTCCTCAGCAGACAGGGCATTGTGAGGTTAGCTGGGGCTCTGCATGGGCTGTCCGTTTCCAGGATAGTGGGAACTAAAGGGCATCTCTTTGTGGTTGTTCTCCTAGCCTCCCAGGCCCTAGGGAGTTCTCCATAAGGCAAGTTGATATTTCTATTTTGTCGAGGAGTCCCACAGCTTGTGTGTTTCCAGCTGAGTGTTATTTTTATGGTGTTTATTTTTATTTTTAAACAAGAGTTTTGTTCGGCTGGGAACAGTGGCTCATGCCTATAATCCCAGGACCTTGGAAGGCTGAAGCAGGTGAATTGCTTGAGCCTAGGAGTTCGAGACCACCATGGGCAACATAACAAGACCCCATCTTCACAAAAAACACAAAAATTAGCCAGGCATGGTGGTGCACACCTGTGGTACCAGCTACTCAGGAGGCTAAGGTGGGAGAATTTCTTGAGCCCAGGTGGTCAAGGCTGCAGTGAGCTCTGATCACACTACTAAACTATATCTTGGGTGACAGGAGTAAGACTCTGCCTCAACCAAATTGTTTTATAGTCCTGTATTTGAATACTGTGATGGTTAATATTGAGTGTCAACTTGGTTGGATTGAAGGATGCAAAGTATTGTTTCTGGGTGTGTCAGTGGGGGTGTTGCCAAAGGAGATTCACATTTGAGTCAGTGGACGGGGAGAGGCAGACCCACCTTCAGTCTGGGTGGACACCATCTAATCAGCTGCCAGTGTGGCCAGGATAAAAGGAGGCAGAGGAACATGGAAGGACTAGACTGGCTAACTCTTATAGCTTCTATTTTTCTCCCGTGCTGGATACTTCTTGCCCTGAAACATCAGACTCCAAGTTCTTCAGCTTTTGGACTCTTGGACCTGCACAAGTGGTTCGCCAGGGGCTCTTGGGCCTTTGTCCACAGACTGAAGGCTGCACTGTTGGCTTCCCTGCTTACGAGGTTTTGGGACTCAGGCTGGCCTCCTTTCTCCTCTGTTTGCAGACGACCTATTGTGAGACTTCCCCTTGTGACTGTGTGAATCAATACTCCTTAATAAACTCCCTTTCATATATGCATCTATCCTATTAGTCCTGTCCCTCTAGAGAACCCTGACTAATACAAATAATGTTAACACATTGTTGCATACTGCTTTAATTATTCTTTTATTTTTTTTTTTGAGACAAAATTTCACTCTTGCTGCCAGGCTGGAGTGCAATGGTGCAATCTCGGCTCACTGTAACCTCTCCTTCCCGGGTCTAAGCAATTCTCTTGCCTCAGTGTCCTGAGTAGCTGGGATTACAGGCATTTGCCACCACATCCAGCTAAATGTATTTTTAGTAAAGATGGGGTTTCACCATGTTGGCCAGGCTGGTCTCAAACTCCTGACCTTAGGTGATCTGCCCACCTTGGCCTCCCAAACTGCTTTTATTCTATTTGTAGCCCATTTAGTGACTTTGCTAGCTTTTAAGTTTCCTGCTTCTAATATCTTTTTATATATTTTCTTAAAATTGTATTTATATGATTTTCTAATTCCTGTCCCTAATTGTTTATGCTGTTAATTCTTTTTCTGTTTTACCCTTTATCTCTTGCATTAATTACTCATTTTATTATTTGTAATTTAAAACAGTTTTTATTCCTAATTCCTTACTTTGAAGTCTAGATTTATTTTCATTAGTCATATTGTCCTTACTTTTATCTTATATAAAATTGTATTATTATATGTTATATTAAACACATTTAATGTCTTTTATGGTTATTTTTTACCTTCATGCTTTACATTTAAGATATTTATTGTTTTTAAAGACTTTATTGCTCACTTTGGATTTATATTTACATTTAACATCTTAAAATGTATTTTTTAAATTGCATTTTATTTCAGTAGCTTTTGGGAACAGGTAGTTTTTTGCTGCACGGATACGTTTTTCAGTGGTGATTTCTGAGATTTTGCTGCACTTGTCAACCGAACAGTGTACACTGTACCCAATGTATAGTCTTTTATCCCTCATTCCCCTCTCATTCTTCCCTCATGAGTCCCCACAGTCCATTATATACTTTTTTTTTTTTTTTGAGTGGAGTCTTACTCTGTCACCCAGGCTGGAGTGCAGTGATGGGATCTCAGTTCACTGCAGCCTCCACCTGCTGGGTTCAAGCAATTCTCCTGCCTCAGCCTCCCCAGTAGCTGGGATTACCACCACACCCAGCTAATTTTTGTATTTCAGTAGAGATGGGGTTTTACCATGTTGGCCAGTCTGGTCTTGAACTCTTGACCTCAAGTGAACTGCTCTCCTCGACCTCTCAAAGTGCTAGGATTACAGGCATGAGCCATCACACCCAACCTCTTTTAAATTTAAGCAACAAACACAAAATTGATGAACATTGTAGCGTATTAGCTGCCTGGTCCTCCTGGTGGTGTGAAGAGCACCTGCTTCTCTGCATTCTGCTTCGGTTGGCTCTACATTTGGTGTGATTTGCTTCAATATGTTTATTCTTCTTATTGAGGCACGTGCTTTATGCTTAGATATTGGTTTTCATTTTGGAAATCTTCTTTAGCTTTGATTTACTCAAAGCAGAGTTAATTATTTATAGGGACTTGTAGCTAAGATCAAAAGTAAAATTACTAGGGAACTATGTGGAATGATTGAGAAATGGCATGATTGCTTTCCTGTAGACCAGGGGCCAACAAACTCTGTAAAGGGTCAGATAGTGAGCATTTTCACTTTTGCGGGCTATGTAGTCTCTGTTGCAACTATTCAACTTTACCCTTGAAGTAAGAGAGTAGCCACAGACTATTGTAAATAAATGGGTATTTTTGTGTTCTGATACAACTTTATTTGCAAAACAGATAGGGTTGATTTGGCCTGCTGGTTATATTTTGCTTGGGCACTGTTTGCTGACTTCTGCTGTTAGATCATCTCTTTTTTCTTTTTCTTTTCTTTTTTTTTTTGGAGACACGGTCTGACTTAGTCACCTAGGCTGGGGTGCAGTGGCGCGATCGTGGCTTACTGCATCCTTGACATTCCACTGCTCAAGTGATTCTCCCTCCTCAGCCTCCCGAGTAGCTGAGACTATAGGCACATGCCATCATGCTAATTTTTGTATTTTTTTTGGAGAGACAGGGTTTCACCATGTTACCTAGTCCTGTCTTAAACTCCTGGACTCAAGTGATCCACCTGCCTTGGCCTCCCAAAGTGCTTGGATTTCAGTTGTGAGCCACTGTGCCTGGCCCGGGATAATTTCTTTAGAACAAGATGTGTCAACCTAATTAGAAGCTTCTGCATAACTCTGGAGTATGAAGGATCACTACAAATTCTTCCGACTTTTGCCATTGCAACGTGGAGAGTAATGCTTTTCTCCTTTAATCTAGGCTGGCCTTAATGTCTTGCTGGTCCAGTAGAATGAAATGGAAGTGAAATTTTTTTTTTTTTTTTTTTTTTTTTTTTAGCTGGTTCTTAAGAAATCTTGCAGCTTTTACCTGTGCTTCCAGAAACATTTCTGTGAGCCTCAAACCATGATATAAGAAGCCCAATTGCCTTGACTCCAGGATATATTCAAATGTAATTTCCGTACTTTATTCAGGTCTCTGCTTAAAAGTTGCCCAGTCAGTAAGACATTCTTTGATCAATTTTTCTGAAACAGCATGTCCCTCTCTACCCTAGTCACTCTCTCTCTTTTTCTCTGCTTCACATTTCTTCATAGCATTACAGCTTTGTTTATGTATTTATTTTTGTGTCTATTATGAGTCTCTCACACTAGATTGTAAAATTCACAGGGGCAGAGATTTTTTTCTTCTTCTAGCATGGCACGTGTGAGGTGCTTACTAACCTTTTTTTTAATGAATTAATCTTATAATTCTTGTTTCATTAATTTCATACATATTCTTTTAAACTGTCTGAAGTATTTTCAGGAGTGAGTTGTCATACAAATAATAAATAAATAAAGTTACAACTTTCTTCTAATAACTAACTCTCTCTTCTCTATTACAGACCTTTTTGTTACTAGAAGTATTTTCACTGCTCTTCTTTCCATTTCTGTTTCTATCTAATTGCTTGTTACCAGAGTAAATGCCACCTTCTCCGTGAAGTCCATTCTCATCCTTCATTCCAAGAATACCTTATTTCTTTCCTTTCTGCCTCCAGGACAAAACAATTTTTGTTTTTGAAAATTATACTGTAGGAAAATCTCATTTATATTCCACCTTTTAGATAACAGTCTTTTATCAGATAAGTCTTCTGCAAATATTTTCTCCCAGTCTATGGCTTGTCTTTCATTCCCTTGACAGTCTTTCACAGAGCAGAAATTTTTAATATTAATGATATTTAGCATGTTTATTCTTTTTTTCATGGAGCATGCCTTTGGTGTTATATTTTAAAAGTCATCACCAAATCCAAGGTAATCTAGATGTTCTCTTCTGTTATCTTCTAGTTTTACAATTTTGCATTTTACATTTAGGTCTGTGATCCATTGTGAGTTAAATTTTTTGGAAGAGTTTAAAATCAGTCTTCATTTGTCTTTTTCGTTTTGCCTGTGAATGCCCAGTTGTTCCAGCACCATTTGTAAAAAAGACAAGTTTTTCTTCATTGTATTTCCCATGGCCTTTTGTGAAATACCAGTTGACTATGCAGGCATACCTCAGAGATACTGTTGGTTTGGTTCTAGAGCATTCCAAAAAGTGAATACTGCAATACTGCAAAGTGAGTCACACACATATTTTGGTTTCCAAGTACATGTAAAACTTATGTTGATACTTCCACTCCTTGGTTAGGTATATTCCTAAGTATTTTGTTTTTTTGCAGCTATTGTAAAAGGGGTTGTGTTCTTCATTTGATTTTCCACTTGGTTGCTGTTGGTGTGTAGAAGAGCTACTGATTTGTGTACATTAATCTTGTATCTGGAAACTGCTGAATTCTTTAACTGAGCTTTAAAGCTCAGTTCCTGGAGCTTTCTGGAGGAGTTTTTAGGGTTTTCAAGGTAAACGATCGTATCGTCAGCAAACAGTGACAGTTTGGCTTCCTCTTTACCGATTTGGATTCCCTTTATTTCTTTGTCTTGTCTGATTGCTCTGGCCAGGACTTCCAGCACTGTGTTGAAGAGGAGTGGTAAGAGTGAGTACCCTTGTCTTGTTCCAGTTCTCAGAGGGAACGCTTTCAGCTTTTCCCCATTCAGTATTATGTTGGCTGTGGGTTTGTGATACATGGCTTTTATTACATTAAGGTATGTCCCTTGTAGCCTATTTTGCTGAGAGTTTTAATCATAAAACGATGCTGGATTTTGTCTAATGCTTTTTCTGCATCTGTTGAGATGATCATGTGATTTTTGTATTTAATTTTTAATTAAAATTCAAATTAAAAATTTTAATTTAAAACTTAATTCAAAATTAAAATTAAACATTTTTTAAAATTTTAACTTTTAATTTTTAACTTGTTTTACAAGTCACATGTATTGATGTGCATATATTAAACCATCCCTGCATCCCTGGTATAAAACCCACTTGATCATGATGTATTATCTTTTTGATATATACTGTTGGATTCAGTTCACTAGTATTTTGTTGAGGATTTTTACATCTATATTCATCAGGCATATTGGTCTGTAATTCCCTTTTTTTGTTATGTCCTTCCATTGTTTTGGTATTAGGGTGATACTGGCTTCATGGAATAATTTAGGGAGGAGGATTCTTTCTCTATCTTTTGCAATAGTGTGAATAGGATTGGTACCTATTATACTTTGAATGTCTGAAAAAATTCAGCTGTGAATTCATCTGGTCCTGACTTTATTTTTAGCAATTTTTAAGTTACAATTTCAATCTTACTGATTGCTATTGGTCTGTTCAGAGTCTTTATAGCTTCCTGGTTTCATCCAGGAGGGTCTTGCATTCTTCTTCTACTAAAGTCTTGAATCCCTCAAAGCCATCCATGAGGGTTGGAATAAACTTCTTCTAAACTCCTGTGTGTTTTATTACTATTATTATTTTAGAGATAGAGTATTTCTCTGTTACCCAGGCTGGAATGCAGTGGCACAATCATAGCTCACTGCAGCCTCAGACTCCTGGGCTTAAGTGATAATCCTATCTTAACCTCCCAAGTATCTAGGACTACAGGAGTACACCATCATGCCTGGCTAATTTTGACATCTTTTTTGAGGAGACAGGGCCTTGCTTTGTTGCTTAGGCTGATCTCAAACTCCTGGGCTCAATAGATCCTCCCACCTTGGTCTCCCAAAGTGTTGGGATTACAGTTGTGAGCCACTGTACCCAACCCTAAACTGTTAATGTTGCTATTTTGATCTCCTGTCATACATCGCAGATATTCTTTTTCAAAAAATTGAGATGGGATCTTGCTATGTTGCCCAGGCTGGCCTTAAACTCCTGAGCTCAAGTGATCTGCCCGCCTTAGTAAATCACAGACATTCTTAATGACATCTAGAATGGTGAATCCTTTCCAGAAAGTTTTCAATTTACTTTGTCCAGATCCATCAGATGAATCACTATCTATGTCAACCATAGCCTTACAAAATGTATTTCTTACATAATAAGACTGGAAAGTTGAAAGTATTCCTTATCCATGGGTTGCAGAACAGATGCTGTGGTTAGGAGGCATGAAAACAACATTAATGTCTTTGTATACCTCCATCAAAGCTCTTGGGTAACTAGGTGCATGGTCAATAAACAGTAATTTTTTTAAATGAATCTTTTATTCTGAGCAGTAGGTCTCAACAATGGGCTTAAAATATTCAGGAAACCATGCTGTAAATAGATGTGCTGTCATCTAGGCTTTGTTATTCCATTTATAGAGCACAGGCAGAGTAGATTTAGCATAATTCTTAAGTGCCCTAAAATATTTGGAATAGCAAATGAGCATGGCTTCAATGTCAACTCACTAGCTGCATTAGCCCCTAACAAGAGAGTTGGCCTGTCCTTCAAAGCTTTGAAGCTAGGTGTTAACTTATGTCTAGCTATGAAAGTCCTACATGGCATTTTCTTCCAATATAAGGCTGTTTTGTCTACATTGAAATCAGTTATTTAGTGTAACCACCTTCATCAATTATATTAGCTAGATTTTCTGGATAATTTGCTGCAGCTTCTATGTCAGCACTTGCTAACACTTTTATGTCATGGAGATAGTTTGCTTCCTTAAACCTTATGAACCAACCTCTGCTAGCTTCCAACTTTTCTTTGGCAGCTTTCTCAACTCTCTCAGCCTTCACAGAATTAAGGAGAGTTAGGGTCTTGTTGTGGATTAGGCTTTGGCCAAAGGGAATGTTAAGCTGGTCTGATCTTCTATTCAGACTGATGAAACTTCCTCTATATCAGTAATAAGGCTACTTCACTTCCTTATCATTTGTGTGTTCACTGGAGTAGCACTTTTAATCTCCTTCAAGAATATTTTCTTTGCATTCACAACCTGGTTAACTGTTTGGTAAAAGAGGCCTAACTTTCAGTCTGTCTTAGCTGGTGACATGCCTTTCTCACTAAGCTTAATCATTCATAGTTTGGGGTTTAAAGTGAGACATGTGACTCTTCCCTTTACTTGAAAACTTAGAGACCATTGTAAGGTTTGTAATTGGCCTAATTTCAATATTGTTGTATCTCAGGAAATAGGGAGGCCCAAAGAAAGGGAGAGAGACAGGGCAATGGGTTGGCGGAGCAGTCAGAACATATATATTTATCAATTAATTCTGTCTTATATGGGCAGGGTTCATGGCACTCTGAAACAATTACAATAGTAACATCAAAAATCACTGATCACAGATCACCATAGCATATCTCATAATAATGAAAATGCTTGAAATATTGTAAGAATTACCAAAATGTATACAGGAACATGAAGTGAATATATGCTGTTGCAAAAATGGTGCCAATAGACTTGCCGATGCAGAATTGCCACCAACCTTCGATTTTGTTAAAAAAAAAAAAAAAAAAAAAAGCCCGGGCACAGCGGTTCATACCTGTAATTCTAGCACTTTGGGAGGCCAAGGGGGGCAGATCATTTGAGGTCAGGAGTTCAAGACCAGCCTGGCCAACATGGTGAAACCCCATCTCCACTAAAAATACAAAAAATCAGCTGGGCATGCTATCGCATGCCTGTAATCCCAGCCCTGGAGGGGCTGAGACAGGAGAATCACTTGAACCTGGGAGACAGAGGTTGCAGTGAGCCAAGACTGCACCACCACTGCACTCCAGCCTGGGCAACAGAGTAAGACTCCATCTCAAAAACAACAACAACAACAACAACAACAACAAAAACAGTATCTGTGAAGCACAATAAATAAAGCAAAGTACAATAAAGTGAGGTTTGCCTGTATTTATGTGGGTATCTATCTGGGTTTTCTATTTTGTTCAATTGATCTGTTTATTCTTTTCCCAATACCACACTGTCTTAATTACTGTAGCTTTATAGTAAAAAAACAAGGTAGTGGATAGTGTCAGTCCTCTAACTTTGTTCTTCAATTTTGTATTGACTATTCTGAGTCTTTTGCCTCACCATATAAACTTTAGAATTATCTTGTCAATATCTACATTATAATTTGCTGGAATTTTGATTATATTGTATTGAATCTATATATCAAGTTTGGAAAAACTGACATCCTGACAATATTGAGATTTCCTTCCATGGACATACATTTCTCCATTTACTTAGTTCTTTGATTTCCTTAGTTTTGTAGTTTTCCTAATATAGATTTTGTACATATTTTGTTAGATTTATACCTAAGTATTTAAATTTTGAGTGCTCATATAAATGGTATTGTATTTTTAAGTTCAAATTCCACTGGTTTATTTCTAGTATATAGGGAAAGTGATGACTTTTGTATATTAACCTTGCATCCTTCAGTCTTGCTATAATTGCTATTAGTTCTAAGAGCATTTTTGTTGATTCTCTTGGATTTTCTACATAGATAATCATGTTGTATGTGAACAAAGACATCTGTATTTCTTCCTCCACAATCTCTGTACCTTTCACTGTATTTTCTTGTCTTATTGCATTAGCCAGAACTTCCAGTACTATGGTGAAAAGGAGTGGTGACGGGACATCCTTGCCTTATTCCTGATCTTAGTGGGAGAGTAAGTATCTCTCCTTTAAGTTGATGTTTTTTGTAGATTTTTTTGTAGATACTGTTTATGAATATAAAAAAATTCTCTTTCTTTTCTAGTTTACTGAAGATTTTTATCAGGAAAGTTGGAGGTGTTGGAGTTTGTCAAATGCATTTTTTGCCTCTATTGTCATTATCACCTATTTTTTTAGCCCGTTGATTTGATGGATTAAATTATTTGATTTTCTGATGTTGAACCAGCCTTGCATACCTGGGACAAATCCCATTTGGTTGTGGTGTATAATTCTTTTTATATATTGTTGGATTTGAATTGCTAGTATTTTGTTGAGAATTTTTGCACCAATACTCATGAGACATGTTAGTGTGCAGTGTTATTTACTTGTAATGTCTTTGTCTGGTTTCTGTATTGAGGTGATGCTGGGCTCATAGAATAAGTTAAGAAGTATTCCCTCTGCTTCTATCTTTTGAAAATGATTGTTAAAAATTGGTGTAATTTCTTCCTTAAGTAGTTGATAGAATTCACCAGTGAACCCATCTGACCTATTCAGATTGTCTATTTCTTCTTTTTCGAGTTTTGACAGATTGTGTCTTTACAGGAATTGGTTCATTTCACCTAGGCTATAAAATTTGTAGTTATAGAGTTATTCATAATATTCTTTTATTATCCTTTTGCTGTCAGTGTAATCTGTAGTGACACCCTCTCTCTAATTTCTGAGATTAGTAATTTGTGTCTTTTCTCTTTTTTCCTTAGTCGGACCAGAAGTTTATCAAATTTGATCTTTTTCATATTGTTTCTTTTCTTGCACTTACTTTGGACTTTTGTGTTTACTTTGGGCTTTTCTCTTATTTTTATGTTTTTCTAAGGTATAAGATTAGATTATTAATTTTAGATCTTACTTCTTTTCTAATATATGCATTCAATGCTATAAATTTCCCTCTAAGTACTGCTTTTGCTGAATTTCACAAATGTTGATAAGTTGTGTTTTTTGTTTCTTTAGTTTAAAATATTTTAAACTCTCCCTTGAGATTTCTTTTTTGACTCATGTGTTATTTATAAGTGTGCTGTTTATTCTCCAAGTATTCTGGAATATTCTAATTGTCTTTGTTATTGATTTATAGTTTAATTCTATTTTGGTTTGCAAAAAAACAATGCATGAAGATTTCTATTGTTTTAAATTTGTTAATGTGTTTTATGGCCCAGAATGTAGTCTATTTTGGGAAGTGTCCCATGTGTGCTTGAGAAGAATGTGTATTCTGCTGTTGTTGGATGGAGGAGTCTATAGAGATCAATAATATCTTGCTGATTGATGGTGTTGTTGAGTTCAGGTAAGTCTTTACTGATTTTCTACCGGCTGAATTTGCCCATTTATGATAGAGAGGTGTTGACGTTTCCAGCCATTTGAGCAGATGGGTCTATTTCTTCTTGCAGTTCTATCAGTTTTTAGCTCGTGTATTTTGATGCTTTGTTTTTTGTTGCATACACACTAAGAATTCTTATGTTGTTCTGGAGAATTTACCTTTTAATATGTCATGTTTCTATTTATCTCTGACAAATTTCCTTGGTTTTAAATTGGCTCTGTCTGAAATTACTATTGCTATTTCTGCTTCCTTTCCATTGGTGTTAGCATGCTGTATCTTTCTCCATCCATTTACTTTTATTCTAACTATATTTCTATATATAAAATGGGTTTCTTGTAGACAATATGCAGTTGGGGGGGTCTTTTTTTTAAACATATTCTGACAATCTGTCTTGTAATTGGTGCATTTGGACCATTGATTTCCAAAGTAATTATTGATATAGCAGGTTAATATCTATCATATTTGTTACTGTTTTCTATTTGTTGCTCTTGTTTCATGTTTCCTTTTTGTCTTCCACTCTTTATCTTTCTTTTGTGGTTTAAGTTAAGCATTTTATATGATTCACTTTTCTCTCATTTATTAGCATTTCTTAGCATACTTACTGTTTTACTTTTTTTTGCGGTTGCCCTAAAGTTTGCAATATACACTTACAACTAATCCAAATCCACTGTCAAGTAACACCGTATCACTTCATAGATAGTGTCAATACTTTATAATAACAAAATAATCCTACTTCCCCCCTCCCATCCCTGGATCATTGCTGTTTTTTATTTCATATATATATATATATATATATATATATATGCATACATAAGGGTGTGTGTGTGTGTATTATGTACATACCTATTCAAATACATTGTTATTACTGATTTGAACAAACTATTATTTGTTAGATGAATTAAGAAGAAAAATAAGTTTTTACTGTACCTTTACTTGTCCCTTCTCCAATGCTCACTCTTTACGTACATCTGACTTTCTTTCCTGTATTGTTTCCCTTCTCTCTAAAAAACATCTAATATACTTCCAAAAAAGGTTTAGTAGCAACAGATTTTCTCAGCATGTTTGTCTGAGAAAATCTTAATTTATCCTTCTCTTGAAGAATAATTTCACAGGCTACAGAATTCTAGGTTGGTGTAGGTTTTCTTTTGTTTTCTCTCAATACTCTAAATATTTTACTCTATCTTTTTGTTTGCTTGGTTTCTGAGTAGAAATCAGATGTAATTCTCATCTTTATTCCTTTGAAGGTAAGGTATTTTTCCCCTCTGGGTTCTTTCAGGATTTTTTTCTTTATAGTTTATTTTCTATAGTCTGAAAATAATATGCCTAGATATGTCCTCCCACCCTCCTTTTCTCCCTCCTTCCCTCCCTTTCTCCCTTCTTTGCTTTTTTCTTTTATTTTTTTCTTTTTTTTGCATTTTTTATTTTCTATAGTTTGAAAATAATATGCCTAGATATGCCCTCCCTCCCTCTCTCCTTCCCTTTCTCCCTTACTTCCTTTTTTACTTTTACTTTTTTTTTTTTTTTTTTTTGCATTTATTCTGCCTGGTTTTCTCTGAACTTCCTGGTTCTGTGGTTTGGTCTCTGGTATTAATTTGGGAAAAAGTCTCAGTCATTATTGGTTCAAATATTTCTTCTGTTCCTTTCTCTCTTTATTTTTTTTCTTCTTGTATTTTCATTACATATATGTCATACCTTTTGTAGTTTTTCCACAGTTCTTGGATATGCTATTCTGTTGTTGTTTTAGTCTTTGTTCTTCTTGCTTTTCACTTTTAGAGGTTTTTATTTAGATTTGCTTAACTGCAGCAAAGTTAAGGACTCTTTCCTCAGCTGCGTCCAGTCTACTAGTGAGCCCAACAAAGGCGTTCTTTATTTCTGTTACTCTGTTTTTTATCTCTAGCATTTCTTTTTCCTTAGGATTTTTCATTTCTCTGCTTATATTGCCTACCTGTTCTTTCATGTTCTCTACTTTATCTATTAAAGCCCTAGCATATGGATCATAGTTGTTTTAAATTCCTGGTCTCATAATGCCGACATCCCTATACTGTCTGGTTCTGATGCGTTGTTTCTTTAAACTATGTTTTATTGCATTTCGGTATGCCTTGTAATTTTTTCTTGATAGCCAAGTACGCTGTGCAGTGAGCCCTACATATCTGTGGATTCAATGAAGCATAGATGGAAAATGTTAAAAAATAAAATTGTGTCTGTACCAAATTTGCACAGACCTTTTTTCCTTGTCGTAATTCCCCAATGTAATATTATAACTATTTACATAGTATATACATTGAATTAGGTATTATAAGTTATCTAGAGATGATTTAAAGTATATGGGAGTGTATGCATAGGTTATATGCAAATATTCCACAATTTTATATCAGGGACTTAAGTATCTGAAGATTTTGGTATCTGCAGGAGATCCTGAAGCCAATTCCCCATGAATACAAAGGGATGATTATACAAGAGGTCTGCTTTAAATAGGCCTTTGATAATGTGGTGGTAAGGTGCTGGGGGTGAGGAAGTCCTGTGATTAGGACTGTGTTTTCATGCCCCTGGACTGTGAACTTTACATTTATTTCTCAGTTCCTTTCTGCACTCCTTAGGTGACAGAGAATGGCTAGCGTGGGCTGGAATTGAATATTTCCCTCCTTCCACATCAGTTAGTCTCTAATAAAACTCCAGCTCAGTAGGCTGGTTAGCTAGTCTCTCCAGAGAATAGGCTTCCTTAAGAAGAACAGAGTGCTCTGGAGTTTCAAAATGGCTCCTTTCTCCCTCCCCCTGACGGAAGCACGACAGAAGTTTTTCTTCCATATTTACTGTGAGAATTTGATTGAGCTCCCAAGGCAAAACTCTCAAAAGCATGGACTTCCAGGACTGTGTCCCCCTGGAATTTTTAACTCAGATGTATCCACACCTAACCTCTTGCAATGAATCAATTACAGTTTAGCTGTTCCTACTCCAGCACTGGTTCCTGAAGCGGTTTCTGGTCTGGTTAGTTGTGATTCTCTATTTCCACCTGTTTCTCTCTCCAATTTGGGGGCAGCAGTTTGCTCTGTGTACTCACTTCCTCGATGAATCTAAGAAGAATTATTGTTTATTTTTCAGTTTCTTCAGCTTTTTACTTTTTATAGAACGTTCCATCCCACTTTCTCTATCTACATTAATTATTCCCTCTCTATTTATCTGTGCTAATTATTATTATTATTTATTTATTTATTTATTTATTTTGAGATGAAGTCTCGCTCTGTCGCCCAGGCTGGAGTGCGGTGGTGCGATCTCGGCTCACTGCAAGCTCCACCTCCCGGGTTCACGCCATTCTCCTGCCTCAGCCTCCCGAGTAGCTGGGACTACAGGCGCCCACCACCACGCCCGGCTAATTTTTTCTATTTTTGGTAGAGACGGGGTTTCACTGTGGTCTCGATCTCCTGACCTTGTGATCCCGCCCGCCTCGGCCTCCCAAAGTGCGGGGATTACAGGCGTGAGCCACCGCGCCTGGCCGCTAATTATTTTTATATACAGATAGATAAAGAAAAAGACAGAATGCGAAAAAGCTAAAATTAATGAAGGCATGTATTAATGTAAGCATAATAAAATCTTGAAAATAAGCCACAAATGTGAAGGTCTTTTAGTATCACATAGTTTCCTGTTGACTCTACATTTCTTCCTCCCTAGGAGTACAACTCTAAATAAGATATAAAAATCATCCTGCAAGAATTGGAGTAAAACTTATTTCAGTGAAAATAACTGTGCAAATTAGGCCAAAACAGAAAAGGTTTAAAAAAGTTCTGGCATCCTCATTTATTTTCTTATCTACTCTCTGATTTTTTGTAGACTTTCTGGATCACATCTGATAGAGTCATCCTGATGTTTTTGTTTTGCTTTTTTGTGTTTGGTCCAACTCAAATAGTTTTTCTTTTATGAACATTTGGAGTGACTCTTTTACACTGTAAATATTCATCCCACAACCTTATCACACACAGATATTTTCTGCTATAAGATTATGTTCTACAGAGAACCTAGTCGTTAAGAATTATTCATAGATTTTTAACAAAGCAAAGGAAATAACTATTTGTCATTTGTATCCAATTTGTTTTAAATAGTTTTGAAAAAGGCTCATAGGGACATCTATAATAGGGTAATTGTTTTTTGGAAAAACTAAGAAATTAATGAAAATTAAAATGTGGGTAAAATAATAAATGAATTCAATTTGAGGTTGGAACACAAAATGCTGCCAAATACAAGACAAACTCTGTTCATAGGGAGATCAGCCAATTATGCAAAAATAAGCCAAAAAAGAGGTCTTTGAGTGGTTTTAGTAGTCAAAAAAGCTCTGCACAAAAATCTTTCCATTTTGCTTCTTATGAAAACTTTCTAGACATGTGCTGTACAATATAATAGCCACACTAGCCATATGTGACCACTGAGCATTTGAAATGTGACTGGTTTGGATAGAGATGTGCTATGATGTAAAATACACAGTTTTGAACGTAGTAATGAAAAATGAGTGCAAAATATCTCTTTAAAAGTTTTATTAATTATATGTTGCATGTAATTGTATTTGGATATATTGGGTTAAAAGTACAGCATTAGAATTAATTTCAACTGTTTTCTTTTAAAAAATGGCTAATAGAAATTAAAAATTCCATATTTGGCTGACATTAAGTTTCTAGTGGACAGCACTATTTCAGACTCTCTTTTTAAAATCTGACCTGTTTTATCCTTATTCTTCACACAATTTGTCTATTTTTAAATCTCCCAGCAATTAGTATCATCAAAAAAGAAGGTGGGAGCAGGGCGGGGATCATGGTGGACAGGAGGCAGAACTAGATTGCAATTCCAGACGGAGCAGCATGTGGAGGCTTCCATAGTGCATTTTAGCTCCGGGTTGACTGCCAGAACAAACCAGCAATCCTGAGAGGGCCCACAGACCCTCTGAAGGAAGCAGACTGCTCCTGCAGGACCCGGGAGACACTCCAAATACTATGAGTGTCCCAAATGCGGAAGTGGGAAAGGGAGACCCTCCTCTCCCAAACACACCTCGCTATTGGAGATGCTGATCTGTTTGCAGGAAAAGTTTCTGACTGTACCTGGAGCTGAGTCAAGTCAGAGAGCCCACCGAAATACAGGGGTGGAGGAAGCGGGAGAAAGGCCCTGGGAGCTCGCCGGGTCCCAGAGCAGCCCATTCCTGCTGGCACCACAGGGATTCATTGGGAGGGTGGCCAGAGGAGCAGGGGGTAAAACTTCACAGGGAGAAGGAATTCTTTAGCTGAACTTTGTAACAATTTGAATGGGGTGAGAAGCCTCCTGGCCAGAACTCAGTGGTGGGTGCGAATTGGGCATGAGGACTTAACAGGCGGGGGAAGAACTAAAGCCCTTTTCTCTGGCAGCTGGGAAGCAGATAGCCTCAGGCACGTTTTCAAGCCCATTGCCCTCTGCCTGGAAACAGACTTGGGGCTGTCATGGGTGGGCACGTTGGGAGTGAGACCGGCCCTTCAAATTGTGTGGGAGCTGGGCAAGGCCTGTGACTGCCAGCTTTCTCTCACTTCCCTGACAACCTGCATGACTCAGCAGAGGCAGCCATAATCCTCCTAGGTACACAACCCCAGTGACCTGAGAATCTCACCCCCATTCCCCACAGCAGCCTCAGCAAGACCTGCCCAAAGTGTGAGTTCAGACATGCCTAGCCCCACCCCCACCTGGTCATCCTTCCTTATCTACCTTGGTAGTAGAAGACAAAGGGCATATAATCTTGGGAGTTCTAGTGCCCTGCCCACCACTGATCCCTCTCCACACTACTGTAGCTGATGCTTTCTGAAAACTGCCACATCCTGGCAGGAGGCCAACCAGCACAAAAATATAGCATTAAACCACCAAAGCTGAGGACCCCCATGGAGTCCATTGCATCCTCCAGTGCCTCCACCAGAATAGGCGCTGGTATCCACAGTGGAGAGACCCATAGAGGGTTTACATCACAGGTCTCTGTGCAGACAACTTCCAGTACCAGCCCGGAGCTAGGTAGACTCGCTGGGTAGCTAGACCCAGAAGAGAGACAACAATCACTGCAGTTCGGCTTGCAGGAAGCCACATCCATAGGAAAAGGGGGGAGAGTACTACATCAAGGGAACACCCTGTGGGACAAAAGAATCTGAACAACAGCCTTCAGCCCTGGACAGTCCCTCTGACAGAGCCTACCTAAATGAGAAGGAACCAGAAAATGAATGCTGGTAATATGACAAAACAAGGCTGGCTCTTCAACACTCCCTAAAATCACACTAGTTCACCAGCAATGGGTCCACACCAAGAAGAAATCCCTGATTTGCCTGAAAAAGAATTTAGGAGGTGAGTTATTAAGCTGATCGGGGAAGGACCAGAGAAAGGTGAAGCACAATGCAAGAAAATCCAAAAAATGATACAAGAGGTGAAGGGAGAAATATTCATGGAAATAGATAGCTTAAAGGGAAAACAGCCAAAAACTCAGGAAACTTTGGACACACTTTTTGAAATGGAAAATGCTCTAGAAAATCTCAGCAATAGAAATGAACAAGTAGAAGAAGGAAATTCAGAGCTTGAAGACAAGGTCTTCAAATTAACTCAATCCAACAAAGGCAAAGAAAACAGAATAAGAAAATATGAACAAAGCCTCCAAGAGGTCTGGGATTATGTTAAATGACCAAACCTAAAAATAATTGGTGTACCTGAGGAAGAAGAGAGTTCTAAAAGCTTGGAAAACATATTTGGGGGAATAACTGAGGAAAACTTTCTTGGCCTTGTGAGAGACATAGATATCCAAATACAAGAAGCACAAAGAACACCTGGGAAATTCATCACAAAAAAGATCTTCACCTAGGCACATTGTCATCAGGTTATCCAAAGTCAAGATGAAGGAAAGAATCCTAAGAGCTGTGAGACAGAATCACCAGGTAACTTATAAAGGAAAACCTATCAGATTAACAGCAGATTTCTCAGCAGAAACCCTACAAGCTAGAAGGGACTGGGGACCTATCTTCAGCCTCCTCAAACAAAGCAATTATCAGCCAAGAATTTTGTATCCAGTGAAATTAAGCATCATATATGAAGGAAAGGTACAGTCGTTTTCAGACAAACAAATGCTGAGAGAATTTGCCGTTAGTAAACCACCACTAACAGAATTGCTAAAAGGAACTCTAAATCTGGAAACAAATCCTGGAAACACAACAAAACAGAACTCTTTAAAGCATAAATCACACAGGACCTATAAAACAAAGATACAAGTTAAAAAGCAAAAACAAAGAAAAAACAAAGTACACAGGCAAAAAAGAGCCTGAGGAAAGCAACAGTACCTCATATATCAATAGTAACATTGAATGTAAATGGCTTAAATGCCCCACTTAAAAGATATAGAATCATAGAATGGATGAGAACTCACCATCCATTTCCTGCCTTCTGGAGACTCACGTAACACATAAGGGCTCACATAAACTTAAAGAAAAGGTGGAAAAAGGCATTTCATGCAAATAGACACCAAAAGCCAGCAGGGGTAGCTATTATTATAGCAGACAAAACAAACATTAAAGCAACAGTGGTTAAAAGAGACAAAGAGGGACAGTATATAATGGCAAAAGGCCTTGTTCAACAGGAGAATACCACAATCCTAAACATATATGCACCTGACACTGGAGCTCTCAATTTATTAAACAGCTACTAATAGACCTAAGAAATGAGATAGACAGCAACACAATAATAGTGGGGACTTCTATACTCCACTGACAGCACTAAACAGGTCTTGATAAGACAGAAAGTCAAAAAAGAAACGATGGATTTAAACTATACTTTGGAACAAATGGATTTAACAGATATATATAAAACATTTCATTGAACAATTGCAGAATACACATTCTATTCAACAGTGCATGGCACTTTCACCAAGATAGATCATATGATAGGCCATAAAACAAGCCTCTATAAATTTAAGTAAAATGAAATTATATCAAGCACTCTCTCAGACTACAGTGGGTAAAACTGGTGGTCAACTCCAAAAGGAGCCTTCAAAACCATGCAAATACATGGAAATATTAAATAACCTACTCCTGAATGAGCACTGGGTCAAAAACAAAATCAAGATGGAAATTAAAACATTTTTTGAATGGAATGACAATAATGACACAACCTATCAAAACTTCTAGGATACAGCAAAGGCAGTGCTAACAGGAAAGTTCATAGCCCTAAATATCTAGATCAAAAAGTCTGAAAGAGTACAGACAGACAATCTAAGATCACACCTCAAGAAACTAAAGAAACAAGAACAAACCAAATTCAAACCCAGCAGAAGAAAGCAAGTGACCAAGATCAGAGTAGAACTAACTGAAAATGAAACAACAACAACAACAAACAACACAATAGATAAACAAAACAAAAAGCTGGTTCTTTGAAAAGATAAATACAATTGATTGGCCATTAGCAAGATTAACCAAGAAAAGTAGAGAGAAAATCCAAATAACCTCACTAAGAAATGAAACAGGAGATAATACAACTGACACCACTGAAACACAAAAGATCATTCAAGGCTAATATGAACACCATTGCACACATAAACTAGAAAACCTGGAAGAGGTGGATAAATTCCTGGAAAGATAAGCCCTCCTAGCTTAAATTAGGAAACATTAGATACCCTGAACAGACCAATATCAAGCAGCGAGGTTGAAATGGTAATTTAAAAATTACCAACGGAAAACGTCCAGGAGCAGACAGATTCACAGCAGAATTCTACCAGACATTCAAGGAAGAATAGTAACAATCTTTTTGACAGCATTTCACAAGATAGAGGAAGAAGGAACCCTCCCTAATTCATTCTATAAAGCCAGCATCACCAGAAAAGGACATAACCAAAGTGGGAGTGGGAGGAGGGCAAAGGATAACTAAGAGTGGGAGGGATAAAAGACTACATATATGGTGCAGTGTATACTGCTCAGGTTATGGGTGCACCAAAATCCCACAAATCACCACTGAAGAACTTCTCATGTAACCAAATACCACCTGTACCCCAATAACTTATGGAAAAATAAATAAATAAAGAAAAAAGTCAAATAAAAAACCTAATTATGGATTTTTAAGAACTAGAAAAGCAATAGCAAACCAAACCCAAAATTAGGAGAAGGAAAGAAATAATAAGGATCAGAGCAGAAAATGCATTTGAAATGAGGAAAACAATACAAAAGATCTACAAAATGAAAAGTTGATTTTTTGAAGACATAAACAAACTTGACAAACTTTTAGCCAGGCTAACTAAGAAAAAAGAGAGAAAACCCAAATAAATAAAATCAGATGAAAGATGAAAAAGGAAACATTACAACTGATACTACAGAAATTCAAAGGATCATTAGTGGCTACAATGAACAACTATATGCCAGTAAATTGGAAAATCTAGAAGAAATGGATAAATTCCTAGATACACACAACCGACCAAGATTGAACCATGAAGAAATCCAAAGCCTGAACAAATCAATAACATGTAATGAGATCAAAGTCATAATAAAAAGTCTCCCAGTAAAGAAAAGCCTGTGACCCAATGTCTTCACTGCTGAATTCTACCAAGCATTTAAATAAGAAGTAATACCAATCCTACCCAAACTGTTCCAAAACATAGAGGAGGAGGGAATACTTCCAAACTCATTCCATGAGACCTGATATGAAAACCAGACAAAGACACTTAAAAAAAAAAAAGAAGAAAGAAAACTATAGTCCAGTATCTCTGATGAATATTGATGCAGAAATCCTCAACAAAATACGAGTAAACCGAATTCAACAATACATTAAAAAGACTATTCATCATGATGAAGTGGGATTTATGCCAGGGATGCAGGAATGGTTCAACATATGCAAATCAATGAGATATCCTCTCACCCCAACTAAAATGGCTTGTATCCAAAAGTCAGGCAATAACAAAATTTTAATATTAACAAGTGAAATGTTAATATTAAGTAAGATAGTGAACTACCAAACTTGAAACTCAGGTATTGGATGTTCAGAAGTGCTGTTTAGAACAAAGAACCAAGCTCCTCTACCTAATAGATTATTTGTTCACATAGTGGTAACTCTCAATATTTTTCTCATCTATATGGAAAGGAAAAAATGTTCCTATCAGACAATCAAAAAAATTCTGGCTGCACTTTCATTTAAAAATGACACCTACCCAGCAGATTCTGACATAGTTTCCCCTAAGTTAGATGCTAAAATGTCTATGTAGAAAAAGGGGGCTATTCCAGCACTTTGGGAGTGGGCAGACCACCTGAGGTCAGGAGTTTGAGACCATCCTGGCCAACATGGTGAAACCTCATATCTACTAAAAATACAAAAATTAGCCAGACTTCCAGGTGCATGCCTATAATCCCAGCTACTCAAGAGGCTGAGGCAGGAGAATCGCTAGAACGCAGGATGCGGGGGTTGCAGTGAGCCTAGATCATCATACCACTGCATTCCAGCCTGGGTGACAGTGCAAGACTCCATCTCAAGAAAAAAAAAAAAAAAAGGAAAAGAAGTCATTATTCAAAAAAGATAATTGCACATGCATGTTTATAGCAGCACAATTCACAATTGCCAAATCCTGGAACCAACCCAAATGCCCACTAATCAATGAGTGGATAAAGAAACTTTATATATATATAAAGGAATACTACACAGCCATAAAAAGGAATGAATTAACAGCATTTGCAGTGACTGGGATGAGAGTGGAGACTATTACCCTAAGTGATGTAACTCAGGAACGGAAAACCAAACATTATATTTTCTCACTGATATGTGGGAGCTAAGCTGTAAGGACACAAAGTCATAAGAGTGATACAATGGACTTTGGGTACTTTGGGGGAAGAGTGGGGGGGCAGTGAGGGATTAAAAAACTACAAATATGGTGCAGTGTATACTGCTCAGGTGATGGGTGCACCAAAATCTCCCAAATCACTACTCATGTAACAAAATACCACCTGTACCCCAATAACTTAAGGAGAAATAAAATAGATAAATAAATAAAACCAAAAAGTCAAAGGGAAAAAAGAAGGTGGTTTGGGATAAGCATAGTGTGGGAAGCCTGGTAGAGGCTGCCATATTGTTGGTAATAAAATGTATTGTCCTAGGGAAGTTTATATTCATATAATGAGATAAAACCTAAAGATTTGATGGCACTGAATTTGTTAGCTACTGTCACAATAAAATTGTGTGGAAACTCCAAATCCAATGGCTTCTCAATATAAGCATTTATTTCTCGCTAATGTATCTGCGTGTTGGTTGGAGTTTAGCTGATCTAAGCTGGGCTTGTCTCCAAGCTGCAGGTTGGGTTAAGATTTGTTCCTTGTGTTATTTCCTTTGAACTGGTTGTTGTCTGAGTCTTTTCCTTTTGGTGGAAAAGGCTGGTGTGCAAGTGAGCAAATCGAATCATACAAGTAAATTTCAAACCTCTACTTATAAAACCTCTGCTAATATCCTTTGTCCAAAGCAAAGCATGTGGTCACAGGTGGGAAAATGCTTTCTCTACCATGAGGCCTCCAGTGAAGATCTGAGATTAATATAATGTAGCACAAGTACCTGCAAAGCAATATGCAAAATACAAAAAACAAAAAACAGCTTATAAAGCAGAAATAGAAAATCGTTAAAAAAATTCACCAAAGCTCACTGAGAAGAAAATCTGAGGCCATTTAGTATAAACACCTCTGACCACCTCTGAGACATCTGCAACCTTGAATAATACATTCTGTTCTTATTGATACTCTATTTATTTTTTTCTTAAGAACAAGAATGGAACAAGAATGGAACATGTGACCAACTTAATCAATCAATGTATTATATTCTCCTGTCATTTTTTATGACATCCACATTACCTATGTAGTCTTCCTTAGCATTTCCTGAAAGGAAAAGGTATTGCTCTAATTCTCAGATTAAGGCACTAACTTCAGAGGAGTTAGGAAATATGGTCAAGGTCACATAACTACTTGCAGTTCCAAAATTTTACTCAAGTCTATAAGACTCCAAAGCCTATATTCTTTCTATTTTCCAACATGGTTTCTAGGACAATAAAGAAGTGAGCAATCAGAGTTTATATTATCGTATGATGTATTAATTAGCATTCTTAGGGTTGTATTTGTTTTTAGGAAAAAATTAAATTTTGTTTCACATGGGTATAAATATGTTTTAGAAAAATTTTTGAGGGAATCAGGATGTCACCCCAAGATATGCCACTTGGCATAAGGATTATGTTGAGCTAAAGGAAACTGAAAATCAACACATGAAGGAAGTGTTCTCTGCTCTCCCCCTTTCTGCCTAAAAGCAAGACATAAATTTCTCTTTGTGAAGGTGTTTCTTCTTTTCCTGTACCAGAAAGAGAGTAACTTTTATCATCAGAGATGAAGAGTTGGCAATGAGATGAGTCTGCGTAAACGAACCTTACTAAAATAATCCTTATATTAGTTTCCCTCCATTTTACTTTCCCCCTAGTAACTTCCCCACAATTTATCATCTGTTGAAGCCCAAATCCCCTTTGTTGAAATGGCATATAATCCCTGAGACTAGCTACTTATTTGGGTTTCACTTATTTTCTCTGAATTTGTATGCACATAAGATATCACTAAAAATTGTGTGACTTTTTTCTGTAAACATTTCTTATGTTAGTCTAATTTGCCGGTCCCCAGGTGCCAAACCTAAGAGGGTAGAGGAACATTTTTTTGTCCCTGTCATTTTCTTATGAGAAAGTTAAAATATAGCATAGCATGTTGAATATAGCTAATCACTGAGTATTGTGTATTTGCATCACAAAAATGTTAAATATTTGAGGTGATAGATATGTTTATTAGCTTAATTTAATGGTTATTGTATTCACAAATCATAATACTACTTGTACCTCATAAATACATACAACTATAATTCGTCAATATACAATGAAAAAAGTAAAATAATACTCAATTTATTTCTGCTTAGAAGAATAACATTTGCTATAGTTTGTGCATTGTTTTGGGTTTCTTTGTTCTCATGGTACAGCACAGAAAAGATTTTCCTAATTGTTAAAAGAAAGAATTAATTTATAATTTTCAATTATATGACCTATAGTCTCTCAAGTAACCATAAAAACGAATTAACATTGTCTATAAAATTGAGTAGGTGTTGAATAAAGTACTTCTGGTAGGTAATAACTAGCACAGCAGTCTTGGGAGGAGGAGATGAGTATTTCATTACTTAGTTTTCTTCTGAAAGGGAAAGAACAGGGACTTATAGGTTAGGGAAGAAGAAGAAGTAACATCTTATTTATAGAAATAGTGGCGATTTCAAGATCACCATTTAGAACAGGGAGCCCTCTTTGGATTTTTGAGCCAAGAATTAATGAAGTGGTAGAGTGTAACCTTTATCCCCTTTTTCCTTAAGATGGCTCCAATTTGGATCACCTTTATAACACCTTGGAATTCTCTAAGGATCTGATAAACTTTAGATTCTTTATCATGTGGGATTGGAAAAAAGACAGACAGTGCCTTTGTTTCTTTGGCTTGTGGCATGAGTAATATGGAAATATTTCTGGGAAATAGAAACTGAGGACTCATGAAAAAACATTAGGCCCCCTTCTATTTCTACTAAAGTGTTATAGAAATGCTCAGCTCCATTTTTGAGATCCTGAAAAAAAAAATAGCTCTTTATCCCCTTGTTTTTCTTCTCTTCCTCTGTTTTTGTCAAGTTGTGTCCCTGCTCTGTGAAGGAAATGAGGCCTTGTACTCTCAGAGGATAATATGAGATGAAGATGCGTCATGAAGAAGGAAGGGTCTGCCCTCTCCGTGCTGAGGTCACCCACTAACACTCCATGCGTCCATCTATTTTCCTAGAAATATACCACTCTCTGCCCCTATACCTTACTGTATCCATTTTTGTCAGCCTTCTCTTCTTTTCTTTCTCTTTCTCTTTTTAAAGACAGAGCCAGTGTTTTTCTCTGGTGATGCATGTAGGGTCAAAGTTGCAAAATCTTAAAAACGAAAAAAGATTTTATTTTTGTGGCTTTAAGTTTAATATAACTGTGGAAACGCCTGCCTTTTAAAAAATTAATTATGGAATAATAGGGACAAAAACCCAGGCAACAACTTAAGGTCAAAGTTTGGTTGAGCATTGTGCTTTTAAAGGAATAATGCAGTGTTGTTGGCTGAGCTTCTAGAGACAGGTTCTTCTGGGACTTACCCCTTGATCTTGTGGATTTTTTAGGTTAGTACATTTTTATATCTTTGTTGAATTATTTCAGAAATGGCAGTTCAAGGGAAAAGAGGAAGTTGGATGCAAAAGCTTGACTACATGTGATTGAGACTAAAATAGGAAAAAACAACTATAGAAAAATGTTTTCATGACAGCACCTCAAACTTGATACAGAGATTTATTTTTTTAACTTTCCAGCCAATTTATTTATTTTTAACTTACATGCAATAAAATTTACTCTTTTTGGTGTATGGTTTAATAAATTTTCACCAATGCACAGAATTGTGAAGCTACCACCATGGTCTATATTCAGACCAATTTATTCACTCCCAATGTTTCTGCATTAATTGGATTTTTTTTTTTTTTTTGCTATATATCAGAGAAAAATTAACACAAATTGGCTTAAGAAAAAGGAAAATTATTGGTTTATGTAAATGTAAGGTCTGAGGCTGGTTTTGCTTTTGACACTTTCAAATTCAGAACTCAAACATGACCATCATAATTTAATTTTTCTCTTTATCAGATTTGCATCATTTACAGGCTTCGTGTCATGGCAAGATGGAAGATTCTGGCAGCTCCAGATCTTATATTCTCACAAATTCAAGTCCCTGAGAGCAAATTCTCCATTATTTCTCAGTATTTTCATCCAAGTTCTCACTGCATCTTGTTGTTGAACCACATGCCATCCCTGAAGCAATCACTGTGGATAGACAATATGATGTGAAGATTGGTCTTGGTCCCATGATCTGGTCCTGAGATGGGTGAGAAGCTTAATCTTAGAACTGTGTGTGGAAAATGAGGTAGGGATGAGTCCCAAACAGAAAACAGAGGCTATTTCTAGAAGAGGATATGGATGTTGGAGATACATTCTACAAACATCCACTCTAGTTTCCTAAACATTAAATAGAGCTTTACAATCAATTCTCCTCTATGAAAATACACTTTTGAGTATGTTTACCTACTTGTACAAAATGGGGAAACTGAGACACCATGTTATATTCAATTATACTACTGGGGATTTCTTACAGACTTAGGGAGGAGACAGGCAGACAGGGATATGCTGAAAGCAGCTTGTGCTGGCTCACACACATGCCGGTCATGGGATCTCTTTCTAACTCTGAATTCAATGACTTCACGGTGATAGCTTGCAATAGGCTGTGGTGGAGCATTTACAGCAAATAAATTGGAAAATGTTACGTATCAGGACTTTTTCCACTAGAGAGCTGGTTGGTAAACATTTACTCATACAACACTGCTGGCAGACAATAAAGAAGTCTACATAATAAATATGATAGCACTGTGTGGTATTATAAATATGTGCTAATTTTAAATTAACTCACACAATAATTGCAACAGGAATCAAGAGGAAGAAAATATCACTGTGCATGTATTTGTGTGTGTTTGTCTGTGGTGTTTGTCCAAATGAAAACACAAAGAAGACTTCACAGAGGAGAAGACAGCTTGTATTGAACATTGACTTGGAGATAACACACATTATTTTTTGCCTGTGGATTGTGATTTCTATAATTTGTATTTTTGTCTTATCCAAGAAATATTTCATTTTGCAAAAAATGTTTCCTATGTTTTCTTCTAAAGGCATCATGATTTCCCAGATTAACTTTTATATATG
The DNA here is from genome assembly GCF_049350105.2 of Macaca mulatta. Classification (NCBI taxonomy): domain Eukaryota; kingdom Metazoa; phylum Chordata; class Mammalia; order Primates; family Cercopithecidae; genus Macaca; species Macaca mulatta. Next base: position 112,242,805 of record NC_133420.1, on the reverse strand, counting down.
GCATAAGATAGAAGCCAAGGTTCATTTCTTTTTCCAACGCCCTAGTTGAGAGTATAAAATACTCTCCTCTGAACGCTAAGATATTATCACTGAATGCTGCTAATTCCCCATTTCTTTTTTCTCTTGGTCTCAATTTCCGACACTAGTTCTGTTAAATTCATGAGTCTTCAAACAGCATACGAACAGAGGTCTTATGTTCAAAACCACCTGTGAGTCTGGCCTGACAGTGAGTCTTGCTCTGTAGTCTGATCTACCACTAGCGGCTCTGATGCTAGATCAATGATCTGGGCACCCTTTTCCCCATGAGGAGCATGTCAGAGCTCCTGAAATACTAGCTGAACAAGAGCTACTCATTTTAATTTCAGCAGAATCTATACAGATGTTCCATTTTCAAAAAATACACCTTGCTCTCACTCCCACTATACTGAATCCCTGCCTCAGTTGCTCAGACTGTCATCTCCTGAGTTTTACTCCACCCCTTCTCGTCTTGGGGTCAGCGGAAAATGAAAGATGATTTTCTTCCCAAGAAGAGCTTCAGTATCTTGAGTCTTGTAACTTCTTGTGTAATTTTGTGTCAGTTCTCTCATCGGGCACCGGCTCCAAGAGCTGATAGATGTGGATGAGTTTTCTGCAGTCGAGGTGTTCACTACCAATTCTCTGCCTGCACTTCCACATTCTTTTTTACCTTAGTTTTCAGGGAACAAGATTTTTTCCTTTAGGTCATATGCATTCTAATGATTTTTTTTTCTTGTAAAAAATTATTGAAGAAATAATTGTATGGCTAAAATAAAGATGCACAATATTTTAAGAGGCAAGTCTTCATTTCCTGGTTTGTGATCACACTTTTATATGCTAGAGTTCCCGATAGGTCTGGTGGGACATTTGGAACACAAGAGATTCCAAAGTCATGGCCATTTGGCACCTCGAAGGGTAAAATAAGAGTAAAGTCTTTGAGAAGATTTAGCATTCATTTTATGTATGTTCAAGCCATGTACTGCATTTATTATGCAAGTGCATAACAACATGAAAGCCTGGCACTAATAATTTTAAGAGATTTTTCCAGGAAGGGTCAAAACACCATTGCTTAGAGTGATTTAATAACAGGATAGCAGTTTGTGTGAAGCTGTGTGAAGTTTTTAAAAGCATTTGGTCTAAAGTTGAGCAAAGCTCTCCAGAAGAGAGAAATTGTGGAATAGGGAAATGGGCCAAATTTTTCAGGCCTTCTAAATCTAGGTCTGAAATCTAGCTTTAGTAGTTATTTGTGGCGTGACGTTGTGAATTTGACGTAACTTCTCTGGGTCTCAGGTTTTTTATTTATTAAATGGACATGTTGACACGACTTCAAAGTGTTGTTATGAATGAAACTAAGGTGTCTGAATCTCTTGGCATATTGCTTGGTACTCAACATGTATTACTTATTGTCTTAAGAGGGAGACAGAACTGTTAAGGGGAATATTTGAGAAAATTTCCAAATGGGGCTTGTAATGCCCTAGTAGACATATGTAATAATTGTGTTGTGTGTTTTGGGGGGAACTGATGGAACTAATAAGTTATGAAGCCTCTGTCATTTGCCCAGTCATGGAGAAAATAGTGCATGCTATGGGACTTAGGGGTGCTCAGACCACAGAAAAGTTCCACAGAGCACTAAAGTGTAACAGGCTACATGTAGATATATTTGGCATTGGATTTAAGAGGAAAAATACTCTGCAAAATTCCTTGAGCAGTTTCTGTCCCCATGTGTCTAAAAATTTCTTTGTCATTGCAGTCAAACACAGAGAAAGAAAGAAACCCAAATATTTGGAAGACCAAAAAACTGAGTCCTCCACTTTATATGGGAATCCTATTGATAACAGGCCCAATGGCTCTGCTTACACAAATTCAGTTACAAGGCATACACCACACTATAAGGCATCCTATTTCATTTTTGAGCAGCTGTAACTGTTAGAAATGTCTCTATATTTAGTCAAACTCAACACTTTTGTGCTGTAATGTTTATCATTTCATTTAAGTCAGTCTCAGCTGTCTTGTATTTCTTTAAAGGAATGCCAAATGAAAGTTTGTAGGTTTGATTCTTATGATGCCCCTTTGCATGCACCAGAAAGATCCATTTCATGACCTTAGTCTGCTGCTCTGAGTTACCATGTTGTGCAGAAATGTTCTATAGTTGATGGAGGTACGAGGGTGGGCTTGGGGGATGAAGAGGTAGCATAGAAAGCCCACTCAGTACAAAACCCTACCACTACAGGAACAGCAACACAAATCCCCAGGCTTCCCTGTTGGTAGCTTGAACTCTAGGTCTTTCAGAGCACATAAAGCTTATGTGTTCTTATGTGCTTATTAAGGCTTATGTGATGCCTACCCAGAAAATCTCAGTAGAGGTAACTTTTTCAGTGGTTAATTATCTATAGGCAAAAGCCATAATTGCATTTCCGAAGTGCTCCTGCATTTTAACATTTAGATCTTTGACACTGATTGCTCTTTGAAACTTCAAATACTGAGGAAACAATGTGTTTGGATGAAACACTATTTGAATTCAGGCCTGTTCAAATCCTGGCCATGATAGGAGTAACTCTTCAGATAATACTGATTTGTTAATGCCCTGTATCTGTTACCTGTCCCTTGTCAGAAACCCCAGAGAAAGCAGAAATCTTAAAAAATTGTTGGTAGCTTACATAAGAGAATAATAACCAAAATAACTAAAGTCATCTTCTGAGGAATGACTTGTTGGAAGGGAGGTCAGTGAGAAGCAAATTTGTTAAATGTCAGGCTGGAATGGGATGCTAAATTTTGACCCACCTTTGTTGGAGAAGGTAGTTCCCATGGTTTTCTTTCATAAAAGAATTAGTTTCCAATGTAATAGATGTTTACAATTGACAGAAGCTATAGGATAGTTTTGTTCCATTCCCTTCATTTTATAGGTAAGAAAACCAAAAGAAATTTTTAACAGATAATTAATTCATAACTATTATATTCTAGGCACTATTGTAGGAACTGGGGATATTGTAGACAATAAGGTGTTGTTGACTACTTAGATCAATTAGACAGAGTTCTAGAACCACTTAGGGCAGACCACAGCTAGACTAGCACCCAACCCACTGTTGCTTTGACCATCAGTCTTGCCTCCACTGCTTACCTCTCAGCACCTTGAATTGCTTATTTTCCTGCTCTTCTACAAGCTCACTTCTGTTGTCATGATGCCAGAAGAACGGTGGTTCTCAAAAATTTTGGCCGTCTCTTCTTCCCTTTAAAGACAAAGGGGATTTACACAAATAATCTTTTTGTACCATCTCAGGGCATGTGTAGCACTCCTGATGTCCACAAGCATCAGGGCAAGCAATTCTGTTTCTGGGTGATAATACAAGAACACTAGCCACATAAAGAAAATATGATGGGACTGGGTATGGTGGCTCACACCTGTAATCCTAGCACTTTGGGAGGCTGAGGTGGGTAGATCCTTTGAGGTCAGGAGTTTGAGACCGTCCTGGCCAACATGGTGAAACCTCATCTCTACTAAAAATACAAAAATTAGCCAGGCATGGTGATGTGCATCTGTAATCCCCGTTACCTGGGATGCTGAGGCAGGAGAATCACTTGAGCCTGGGAGGCAGAGGTTGCAGTGAGCCGAGATTATGTCACTGTCCCTCAGCCTGGGCAACAGAGCGAGACTCCATCTCAAAAAAAGAAACAACAACAAAAAAAAGAGAAAATACTACAGGCTATCAGCTTTATATCTGAAGAATTTTGTGAGGTCTGCAAAATTTTTACTATCAATAAGAATTTCATCAATCACTCAATGAATCAAACCAAAGAAAAATTGACAAAACATTTTCCAGGCTCTGTCAGAAGACATGGAATTTTAAGACATGATTCTTGTTTTACTTATGAGGAAATTGAGTTACAGAAATGTTAAGTAACAAATGCCCATAGCCTGTGTAAGTAATGAGACCAGAGTTTGAAACCAGGGTTTAACATTTGAATTCTAGTGTTTTTTCCTCTGCAAGGGAGCTACTTTGAGATGTCAGAAATAACTATAGAGTAAAAAAACTTTTTAAAAAATTATGTTTAATTGATACATTGTTATAGTTTGGATTTATATCCCCACCCAAATCTGTCAATTGTAATCCCCAATGTTGGAGGGGAGCCTGGTGAGAGGTGATTGGATAATGGGGGCACATTTACCCCTTGCTGTTCTCATGATAGTGAGTGAGTTGTTACGAGATCTGGTTATTTAAAAGTGTGTAACATCTCCCCTTTTGCTCTCTTCCTTCTACTCTGTCCACATAAGATGTGTCTGCTTCCTCTTTGCCTTCTGCCATGATTGTAAGTTTCCTGAGACCTCCCTAGTCATGCTTCCTGTACAGCCCTCAGAGCTGTGAGTAAATTAAACCTCTTTTCTTTATAAATTATCCAGTCTCGGGTGGTTCTTTATAGCAATGTGAGACCAGACTATTGCACATATAATTGCACATATTGATGGGGTGCAGAGTGATGTTTTGAAACATATATACAATGCGTAAGGATCAAATCAGAGTAATAAACATATCCATCACTTCAAACATTTATTACTTTTTTGTGTTGGGAATATACAAAATTCTCTTCTGACTAATTGAAAATATACAATGTGTTGCTGTTAGCCATAGTCACCTCGCAGCGCTATAGAATGCTAGAGTTTATTTCTCCTATCTAGCTATTATTTTGTATCCCTTAATTTACCTGTCCCTATTCCTCCTCTCCACTATCCTCTCCAGCCTCTGGTAACCACTATTGTACTCTCTACTTCTATGAGATCAACTATTTTAGCTTCCATATATAAATGAGAGCATGTGGTATTTATCTTTTTGTGCCTGGCTTATTTCACTTAACATGATGTTCTCCAGGTTCATCTATGTTGCTACAAACAACAAAATTTCATTCTTTTTTTTTTTTTTAAAGCTGAGCAGTATTCCTTTGTGTGCATGTATCACATTTTCTTTATCAATTTACCTCAGAATAGCTATTGTCAAAAAGGTAAAAAATAAATGCTGGTGAGGATGCAGGAAAGGGGAACTCTTATATGCTATTGGTGGGAATGTAAATTAGTACAGGTACTGTGGAGAATGGTGCAGAGGTTCCTCAAAATACTGAAAATATAATTACAAAATGATGCAGCCATCCCACTACTGGGTGAATATTTAAAGAAAAGGAAATCAGTATGTTGAAGAGATATCTGCACCCCTATGATTATTGTATGCACAATAGCCAAGATATGGAACCAACCTAAGTGTGCATCAATAGATGAATGGAAAAACTTCTTAACTGTGTAGCAGAACACAGGTGTTTTCTAAATCTGCCTGTGAGGCAGATCAGTAATGGCTGCAGAACATATGAAAAACTTCCTGAATGAACAATGAATCTAAGGATAGGAAGGTATGGGTAGGTGAAGTAGAATCAAAATGATCAGGCCAGGCATGGTGGCTCATGCCTGTAATCCTAGCACTTTGGGAGGCAGAGGTGGGCGGATTGCTTGAGGTCAGGAGTTTGAGGCCAGCCTGTACAACATGATGAAACCCCTTCTCTACTAAACATACAAACAATTAGCTGGGTGTAGTGGCACACGCCTGTAGTCCTAGCTACTCAGGAAGTTGAGACAGGAGAATCGCTTGAACCCAGGAGGTGAAGGTTGTAGTGAGCCGAGATCGCACCACTGCACTCCAGCCTGGGAGACAGAGGGAGAATCCATCCCCCACCCCCTTCCCCCCCGAAAAAAAAGAAAAGAAAAAGAAAGCAATCGATGCTTCAAGAAGAATGGAAAATATTTTGATGTACCAAAGAACAAATTTCTGGAAGAGTAACTTCGATTACTACAAATCCGGTTTTAAATATAGATGTGTCTATTTAGGTAATTAATGTGTTTCTCTTTCTACTTACATATGATATTTTAAGATGGAGAACACACTTCGGGAAGCCAAGGCAGGAGGATAGCTTGAGCTCAGGAGTTTGAGACCAGCCTGGGCAACATAGTGAGATCTCATCTTAAAAAAAGCAAAGATGGAGAAAAGAAGAAGGTATCTGGGATCTGGTTACTTTACCATACATTTACTTATGTTAGAAATGGTAAGTATAGACAACAACAAACAATAAATAGTCCTTACTCTCAAGAAACTTAGACTCCTATTGGGGAATTGTAACTTTACCTGTAATTGTACCTGAAGAATTCAGAATTTCAGAATTCTTGATAATTTTTGGTCGCTTTTTTTTTCTTTTTACTTTTTCAGACTTGGGTTGGTAAGTAGAATAACCAATATTAACCCAATATGTTTACAATGGCTTCTGTGCTAGTTTGCTCAGGCTGCTATAACAAAATGCCATAGGCTAGGTGGCTTAAACAACTGACATTTATTTTCTCAAAGTTCTGGTGGCTGGAAGTTTGAGATTAGGGTTCTTGGTGAAGGCTTTCTTCCTAGCTTACAGATGGCCAGCTTTGGTCTGGGTCCTCACATAGTGGAAAGAGTGGGAGAGCTCTGGTGTCTCATTCTCTTCTTGTAAGAACACTCATCCAATCCCAAGGACCCCACCTTCACATACCACCACATTGGGGTTAGGGCTTCAACATTGCATTTGGAGGGATACAAACTTTACATGAGAACTCCCAAAAATGTTCTCACTAGAAATAGGCAAATATTACTCTACAAGTTTAATTAAGAGACTAACAACATGGTATACCACCTTTGAAGGCGCCATATTTAATCTGTGGTTTTTATTTTATTCAAAGCAATTAAATTGGTCTATAATTCTGATAATTCTGCTGAGAGAACTTTTAAACTCTAAACCTGCTGTGGTACAAAACACATTAATGCCTCTGTGTGTATAAAATTAGCTATAGTTGGAATTGTAGAGTGTCGTGTTCGGTGCTTGTTCAATTCTTGTAATGGTGGCATGTTGCCCCTCTATTGTCCCCATTCTACAGATGGCAAAGTCAGCAAAGAAAACACAATCTAGTTAGAGAAAAAGGCTTTAGGACTCTCTACTCAAGTATAAGGAGTCTAGTGGTAGTGATAGGTAACTTTCCTGTTACAATTGTATCTACTAATATTTCATTTGTTCATCATTGAATAGAGAAGCATTGAAATTGATGGAGTGCCTTTGGATCGCCTCTAAGTTTCAACCTACTGCGATGGTTGAAATATTTGCCTATTTCTAGTGAGAACATTTTTGGGAGTTCTCATGTAATGTTTGTATCCCTCCAAAATGCAGTGTTGAAGCCCTAACCCCAATGTGGTGGTATGTGAAGGTGGGGTCCTTGGGATTGGATGAGTGTTCTTACAAGAAGAGGAAGAGACACCAGAGCTTTTCCACTCTTTCCACTATGTGAGGACCCAGACCAAAGGTGTGCAACTGCGATGCACAGGGGATTGTTTCTTACGTAAACTTGTTTATTATGCTAGAAGGTCTAGAATGTCCATATTCATGCAGATTTCAGACTACTGTAGTCTCTGTGATGAGAACCCATTGTACCCGTATAGTAATGCTAATTCTTATAATATATTAAAATTCATTATAATTATTTTGTATCTTAATTACCTTATATTATTACATGTTATTATATGGGAAACAATGCATCCTATTATGTTATCACACCTTACTAGTTAATCATGAACCTGTTTCTCCTATTTGAACACAACTTGCATTCTTGGCAGTTCAGGGAGACTAAGAAAGTTGCCAGTGTTGACACAGCCAATAAACAAAGCCAGGATTCATACTCAGACCTGAAACACATGCCCTTTCCTGTGCCTTGCTGTGACCCCAATTTATGATTCACCTTTCATCAGTGTGATGGTTAATACTGAGTGCCAACTGGGTTGGATCGAAGGATGCAAAGTATTGATCCTGGGTGTGTCTGCAAGGGTGTTGCCACAGGAGGTTAACATTTGAGTGAGTGGATTGAGAAAGGTAGACCCACCCTTAATCTGGGTGGGCACCATCTAATTGGCTTCCAGTGCGGCCAGAATATAAAACAGGTAGAAAGATGTGAAAATGCTAGACTGGCCTAGCCTCCCAGCCTACATATTTCTCCCATGCTGGATGCTTCCTTCCCTCGAACATTGGACTTCAAGTTTTTCAGCTTTGGGACTTGGACTTGCTTCCTTGCTTTTCAGCTTGCAGATGGCCAATTGTGGGATCTTGTGATCATTTGAATTAATACTACTTAATAAACTCCCAGATATCTATCTATCCTATTAGTTCTGTCCCTCTAGAGAACCCTGACTAATACAGATTTTGGTACCGAGAGTGGGGTCCAGAACAGGAGAAGGATCTGCAACAGATCCAGGCTGTTGTCCAAGCTGTCCTGCCACTTGGGCTATATGACCCAGCAGATTCAATGGTGCTTGAGGTCAGTGGCAAATGGGGATGCTGTTTAAAGCCTTTGGCAGGCCCCCATAGGTGAATCACAGTGGAGGTCTCTAGGATTTTGGAGCAAGGCCCTGCCATCCTTTGCAGATAACTACTCTCCTTTTGAGAGCTACCTCTTGGCCTGTTACTGGGCTTTGGTGGAAACTGAATATTTGACTATGGGTCATCAAGTCACCATGCGACCTGAACTGCCTACCATGAACTGGGTGCTTTCTGACCCATCTAGCCACAAAGTGGGTCGTGCACAGCAGCATTTCATCATCAAATGGAAGTGACATATATGTGATCAAGCTCTAGCAGGTCCTGAAGGCACAAGTAAGTTACACGAAGAAGTGGCTCAAATGCCCATGGTCTCCACTCACCACCCTGCCTTCTTTCCCCCAGCCTGTACAGATGTCCTTATGGGGAGTTCCCTGTGATCAGTTGACAGAGGAAGAGAAGGCTAGGGCCTGGTTCACAGATGGTTCTGCATGATATGTAGACACCACCTGAAAGTGGACAGCTGGACCACCACAGCCCCTTTCTAGGACATTCCTGAAGGTCAGTGGTGAAAGGAAATCTTTCCAGTGGGCAGAACTTCAAGAAGTGCACCTGGTTGTGAACTTTGCATGGAAGGAGAAATGGCCAGATGTGCAATTACATACTTATTCATGGGCTGTAGCCAATAACCATCAATAACCATTGGCTGGATGGTCAGGGACTTGGAAGAAGCATGATTGGAAAATTGGTGACAAAGAAATGTGAGGAAGAGGTATGTGGATGGACCTGAGTGGTCAAAAACTGTGAAGAGATTTGTATCCCATGTGAGCGCTCACCAAAGGGCGACCTCCGCAGAGGAGGATTTTAATAACCAAGTGGATAGGATGACCCGTTCTATGGACACCACTCAGCTTCTTTCCCCAGCCACCCCTGTTATCACTCAATCGACCCATGAACAAAGTGACAATGGTGACAGGAATGGAGGTTATGCATGGGCTTAGCAACATGGACTTCCACTCACCAAGGCTGACCTGGCTACGGCCACTGCTGAGTGCGCATTTGCCAGCAGCAGAAACCAACATGGAGCCCTCAATATGGCACCGTTCCTTGGGGTGATCAGCCAGCTACCTGGTGGCAGGTTGATAACATTTGACCTCATCCATCATGGAAAGGGCAGCAGCTTGTCCTCACTGAATAGACACTTACCCTGGATATGGGTTTGCCTATCCTGCTTGCAATGCTTCTGCCAAGACTACCATCCATGGACTCACAGAATGCCTTATCCACCATCATGGTATTCCACACAGCATTACCTCTGACTAAGACACTCACTTTACAGCTAAAGCAGTGGGCTCACACTCATGGGATTCACTGGTCTTACCATGTTTCCCATCATCCTGAAGCAGCTGGATCGACAGAATGGTAGAATGGCCTTTTGAAGTCACAATTACAACACCAACTAGGTGACAGTACTTTGCAGGGCCGGGGCAAAGTTCTCCAGAAGGCTATGTATGCTCTGCATCAGCATCCAATATATGATACTGTTTCTCCCGTAGCCAGGATTCACAGGTCCAGGAATCAAGGGATGGAAGTGGAAGTGGCATCACTCACCATCAACCCTAGTGATCCACTAGCAACATTTTTGCTTCCTTTTCCCATGACATTGTGTTCTTCTCGCCTAGAGGTCTTAGTTCCAGAGGGAGGAACACTGCCACCAGAAGAAACAACAACAATTTCACTAAACTGGAAGTTAAGATTGCCACCTGCACACTTTGGGCTTCTACTTCTAAGTCAATAGGCTAAGAAGGGAGTTACAGTGTTGGCTGGGGCGATTGACCCGGACTGTCAAGATGGAATCAGTCTACTACTTTATAATGGGGGTAAGGAAGACTATGCATGGAATACAGGAGATCCATTAGGGTCTCTCTTAGTATTACCATGCCCTGTGATTGAGGTCAATAGGAAACCACAACAGCCCAATCCAGGCAGGACTACAAATGACCCAGACCGTTCGGGAATGAAAAGTTGGGTTATTCCATCAGGGAAAAATCCACGACCTGCTGAGGTGCTTGCTGAAGGCAAAGGGAATACAAAATGGGTAGTAGATGAAGATAGTCATCAATACTAGCTATGACCACATGACCAGCTGCAAAAATGAGAACTGTAATTGTCATGAATATTTCCTCCTTCTTTTGTTAGAAACATGTCTGTGCATGTATACACTTGAACTAAGAAAATATCTTTATTTTCTTTTCCATTTATGTGACATAAGATTTATTGACTTCATATCAGGATTTTAGTATTGTTATCTTTATGTGATAGCATTTGGATTGGGGATTGGTGTGTTTCTGGATGTACAAAGGATAGTTGTATTATGTTAGGTGTAATTATGACCTTATTATTGTCTTCATTTGAAGATTATGTATGATCTCAGGAAATGTGTATGGATTCAAGTTGACAAGGGGCGGACTTGTGATGGTTAACACTGAGTGTCAACTGGATTGGATAGAAGGATGCAAAGTATTGATCCTGGGTTTGTCTGTGAGAGTGTTGCCAAAAGAGATTAACATTTGAGTCAGTGGGCTGGGAAAGGATGCACCTTTAATCTGGGTGGGCACCATCTAATCAGCTGCTGGCGAATATAAAGCAGGCCGAAAAATGTGAAAAGGCTAGACTGGCTTAGCCTCCCAGCCTAATCTTTCTCATGCGCTGGATGCTTCCTGTCCTCGAACATCGGACTCCAAGTTCTTCAGCTTTGGGGCTCGGACTGGCTTCCTTGCTCCTCAGCTTCTAGACAGCCTATTTTGGCACCTTGTGATTGTGTGAGTTAATACTACTTAATAAACTCCATATATATATATATTCTATTAGTTCTGTCCCTCTAGGGAACCCTGACTAATATAATTACACTCATTATAATTAAGTTTGAAGAAATTGCAAATTTTACAAATGCATTCTTTTGAAGGTATTTTAAGATCATTATTCCATTGGAGTTGCTGTGTATGTAACAGTGTAAAACACACATCTTGGGAAGTTACGGGCCAGAATAAACCATAAATACCTGACTCGTAATCACTATCTGTCATCACTTGCTGTGGCTGTATAAAACTGTTTATGGAAATTCAGCCAAACAAAACATTGTGGGGGAGCTATCCATTTTATGTTGTGACTTTTAAAATGAGATTTGTCTTTGTTTGGTTGAACACCCAAGAAAATAGGTGGCTCTTTTCTCACCTTCCAAAACGTGGTGAGAATCCACTTGGCCTGCATTACTAAAGAAGATGGTCAAAAACTACTTGAAGTCATCTGCTTTCCGTAAGGATGGAATAACAGGGAAAAATTTTACCCTCCATCCAAAACAATAGAAAAATGAAAATAATACGCAAAACATAGTTTTCAAGGCATGGGACATCAATCAGAAAAGTAGAGATCATTAAGAGATAAGAACAAGGAGGTGGGTCCTGAGATTGCCCTGGCTTGCTTCTTTGTGAGTTTCCTGGTTGCAGTACAGGGAGGGCAATTGAGGTGGAGCCTAGGGATGCCTTGATAGGAGGCAGAGCTGCGGGACTTGGGATATAAAAGCAGCTAGAGGTGATGGGACAGAATACTAGAGAGTAAAGGCTACATATCTGCAGAGGTGAATCATCTACCCTTCCAGGTAGAGTCAAGACTAATTCCTCTGAGAGGCAGCTGGAATGCAGAGGTTGAGAATCCTGCCCTTAGGATGCTGTTCTGAAGAGTGTAGGTAACTGGCGTCTTCCATCTTGTTCATTCCTTCAGGAGAAGCAGGATTTTAATATATTCATGAATTTGGTTAATCCTTTGGTTGTTTGTTTATAAGGAACAGAAACGCTTCATCCAGTTTAGGTGAAAAAACAAACAAACAAAGCAACTCATGATCAGGGATGAGGAATGTTTTGTAGAATCCAAGGGTAGAAATCACAGCTGAGGCTGGTGAGAGACTGGACCTGAGAAATGTCAATCTTCAGGGACCATGACCTTCTCATTTCCCTTAATCTGAGGTCATATGACCTCTTATCCACCCTTCTCTGATAGTTCGCTTCACATTTTCCTTTCTTTACAGAATATACCTTCCATTTTACTTTCTCATGCCTAATCAGGGTTACCCCTACTCTGTGCTTGCAGTCCCTGGGGTTTATGTTACTTTTAGACCAGGGCACGTGGCTAGCCAACTATGGTTTCTAACCCAATTATCAGTTCCAAGTATGGGAAGTTGATTGACACAATTTGAATCAATTCTTTCCTCTTGCTCCAACCAGCAGCAGGTACAGAGAACCCTAGAGCCTGTTTCAGTTGGTAAGATCATTGTACATGGTCAGGGAATTCGAATGCTGTCTTTGCTCTGGTTTTGCCACCTAACCTATTAACCATCAACACCGTTTTGTTTACAACACATTTGATGAGTGTATATCTTATGTGTTAATCACAAGCAATTGGTAAGTGTGAGTCAGGACTTTGTCAGAGAGTGAGCCTGACTGTTACTAGCAGTCATTCTTTTGGTCAACCTCAGCTGATTACTTAATCAGTAATCTTTGGATTGGGCTGTAGGATCAGCTGTAAATTGTACTACGTGTACCCTTCGTATCTATCCACATATTTCTCCTTTGTCTATAAGGCTATAAGAAGTGTCAATGACATTCTCCTAGACTTAGTTTAATAGTCCTGAAGGAAAAGTGATGTTCGATCAATAGGTCTTCACATCAGAAAGAGTATGTGGAGCACAAAATGAACCCTATTCTTAAAATCAGAAGTCTCTCTCTCTTGGCTAGTTGACCTCCTTTACATCTTCTTCTGGTCTACTGTTCAAGTCTATGAACCAGGAATTGTAGTTTTCATTTCATACTCTCCTTGTAAAAATTAGGTAAGATTGTTTGTGTCTGTTAGTATGCAATATTCAAGTAGGAAACTGAATATGGTCCCGCTGAAAATTCTTCCATATTATCACTGCCCTTTTGTGGATCACAATATTGAAATATGAGAAGAGGTGGTGAGGAAATTCCACCCCCTCCCACCACCACATGTCTCTGAGGATATGGATGGGGTCTCTCAGGAATGCAAAAGGCCACATTCTATTTTGGTTTTGTGATCTTTCACATACTTAACCTATCAAATTGTGTGAGATTTGTGTTAGAGGAAAGAGCAAAATGGTAAAGGGAGGAATCAGGGTTTGAGAAAGAGTGCAGTTGGGATGGATGGTGGCTGGTTTTATGTGCTCAGGATCCCCCAAGCCTTGGCCTAACTGCTGAAAAAGTGCATTCAAAACAGTGGTTCCAATATTTCCCCACATTTTGGAGGCTTTTCCCTCTTGAAAGATTGATACAATAGCTTCAAGGTAAGATATCTTTTTTGTTTGCCCTGAATTTAACCACTGTCACACCTTCAATCTTACACATGCAATAGACAACGAAGATCATTAGTTTAAATACTATAAAACTACATGCTATTTAAAGCAAGCATTTGGACTTCTAATGAGTGCCATTGCACTTAAGATCTTTCCTAGAGACATTTTACTGACCAGACGGCCCAATTAGATTTGTAAAATAATGTCAAGATCTGCTTTATAGGTTCTCTCTGTTGACAGCACTTGCAACTCCATTCCATTTGGTCTTACGCAGGAGTTACTGCTTAAATGGGGAAAATAAGAAATTTGCATATTACACATATAGAACTATCCTTTTCATGCCTGGTGTCTTCCAGAATACTCACAGGCACAGCATCTGTCAATATAGCTCTTTGGTAAGACTATTTTCTTTGGTCAGCTCCTTCTTTGCTAGAACTCTAATAACTGAGCAGGGTGTTATTGGGCCATCTTGGAAATCTGCTGGAATCATTTGGAATGGAAACACGTTTCAGTACTGACTTCAGTAGAAACACAAAGTTTCCACATGAAAGGTTTTGCTTTTAGCTTGCGCAGCCATATGGAAACTCTGAGAGGGAGGCTGATGTACTCTGAGACATGGTAAAGCAGTCAAAGAATATCTCCCATAACAAAGACAGTGTGTTTGGGTGTGTAAGGTCACCGGAGGTGGCCTCGTTTGACATTCTGGAGATTGAATCCTTTACCTCTGCCCTTTTCTGCAGGCCCCAGAGCACGGGCATGCGAAGTGTTTGGCCCAAGGTCTTCCATCATTTCAACAGGCAGCAACTGAATGAGGAAAGATACCTGTTGGAGGTGTGATGTTTTCAGACTCTTCAATGGCAGGTTTCAAAAGAAAAGCCCACTCAAACTGCCTTGTATCAGTTTAGATAAAGCTTGGTGTTGTGTCACATAAAACTCGAAATCTCTGTAAAATCTCAACACAGAGAAATGGATTTCTTGAGCTTATAAAACCTGCTTGGTGAGGGTGGGATGGCTGCTCCAAGCATTCTTTCAGGTACTTAGACTACTGAGGCTCGGATGTCTTCAATGTGTGACTTTTGCCATTGCTCTGGGTGCTGACACCTCACTGGCACAGGAGGAAGATTGCTGTGGAGAGTTCTTATTGCCAAGACTGAATGTAGAGAATATCCCTTCTTCTCATCTCATGGGTCCGGGCCTGGCCACATGGCCGCAACTAATCGTATTAAGAGGCTGGGAGTGTAGTTTGGCTGTGTGCCCAAGGAAATGGCTTAGTGAACAGATGGTCAGTCTGCCAGATAGCTTAAGCCAAATGGAATTTATGACAAGGGTAGAAGGGTTCACACAGAGTCCTAGGTTTCCAGGAAGGGACTGGACCTGGAACAGGCAAGCGCTGACTTCCTCTCTCCCTCTCTTCCCCTTTTCCACTTTTTGTTTTGGGCCACAGCTTCATGTTCCTCTCTCTTGCTGTGTAACCCCCTCCTTATTTTATTATTTTTATTATTTTTTGAGATGGAGTCTCACTCTGTCACCCAGGCTGGAGTGCAGTGGTGTGATCTCAACTCACTGCAACCTCCGCCTCCCGGGTTCAAGCAATTCTCTGACTCAGCCTCCCAAGTAGCTGAGATTACAGGCGCCTGGCACCACACCCGGCTAATTTTTGTATTTTTACTAGAGATGGGGTTTCACCATCTTGGCCAGGCTGGTCTTGAACTCCTGACCTTGTGATCCACCCACCTCATTATTTTAAAAAAATCTTTTTAATTGTTCTGGGTACATAATAGATGTATATATTTACAGGGTACATGAGATACTTTGATACAGGCATAAAATGTATAATAATCGGCCCAGCGCGGTGGCTCACGCCTGTAATCCCAGCACTTTGGGAGGCCGAGGCGGGCAGATCACGAGGTCAGGATATCGAGACCATCCTGGCTAACATGGTGAAACCCCGTCTCTAATAAAAAATACAAAAAAAAAAAAAAAATAAGCCGGGCGTGGTGACGGGCACCTATAGTCCCAGCTACTCGGGAGGCTGAGGCAGGAGAATGGCGTAAACCCGGGAGGCGGAGCTTGCAGTAAGCCGAGATCGCACCACTCCACTCCAGCCTGGGTGACAGAGCGAGACTCCATCTCAAAAAAAAAAAAAAAAAAAAAATTGTAATAATCACATCATAGAAAATAGGCTATCTAACCCTTCAAGGTTAGGTCCCCTATTTATCCTTTATGTTACAAACAATCCAATTATACTCTTTTGAAATGTACATTAAATTATCCTTGACTATGGTCACCTTGTTGTACAATCAAATACTAGATCTTGTTCCCTTCTATTTTTTTTGTACCCATTCACTATTCCTACTTCCCCCACACACTGTCCCCAACCCTTTCCAGCCTCTGATAAACATCCTTGTATTCTCTATCTCCATGAGTTCAGTTGCTTTTGATTTTTCACTCTCACAAATAAGTGAGAACATGCGAAGTTTATCTTTCTGTGCCTGACTTATTTCACTTAACATAATGACCTCCAGTTCCATCCCTTCTGCTCATCTTTTAAGTTGCTCTTTTATCTATAAAGCACTATGTGGCTACTCCACAGCTCTGTTTTCACATTATACTATTAACTACATGCAGAGATAAACTACTCCGAATTTGAATTTGAATTCCAAGTTTATAGGCCAAAGAATCTGATTGGCCCAGCCTGCTTCAGTTTCAGTCAACTGAGAACAATGGTCAGGCTCTCAAAGCGCAAACCTGGCTTCTAGATCTCCCCACCCACCACTCTTATCCTGTGGAAGAAGGAGGCAGTTTCCAGAAACGGATGGCTTTGAACTGGATCGAAAACTATCCAAAAGTTAAAACACTAGCTTTTCAAAGTCTTTCAGGACTTTTAGCCACAGAATGTGTGTTGCAGCAAGGCAGGATGTGAAATTCCTTTGCCTGTAACTTCCATATCTCAACTTCTGCCCTCCATCACCCATTTATTTTTTTTCCATTAATTCTCTATATAATTCTGTGTGTTTTATATATTTTGTGCTTTCCTCTTCTTTTATTATTATTATTATTTTTAATTTACATTCTAGGGTACATGTGCAGAATGTACAGTTTTGTTACATAGGTATACATGTGCATGTTGGCTTGTTGCACTCATCAACTCGTCATTTACATTAGGTATTTCTCCTAATGCTATCCCTCCCCCAGCCCCACACACCCCAACAGGCCCTTGTGTGTGATGTTCCCTGCCCTGTGTCCATGTGTTCTCATTGTTCAACTCTCACCTATGAGTGAGAACATGTGGTGTTTAGTTTTCTGTCCTTGTGATAGTTTGCTGAGAATGATGGTTTCCAGCTTCATCCATGTTCCTGAAAAGGACATGAGCTCATCCTTTTAATGACTTCATGGTATTCCATGGTGTATATGTGCCACATTTTCTTAATCCAGTCTATCATTGATGGACATTTGGGTTGGTTCCAAGTCTTTGCTATTGTGAATAGTGCCACAATAAACATATGTGTACATGTGTCTTTGTAGTAGCATGATTTATATTTCTTCGGGTATATATCCAGTAATGGGATTGCTGGGTCAAATGGTATTTCTAGTTCTAGATCCTTGAGGAATTGCCACACTGTCTTCCACAGTGGTTGAACTAATTTACACTCCCAAGAGTGTAAAGGCGTTCCTATTTCTCCACATCCTCTCTAGCACTGTTGTTTCCTGACTTTTTAATGATTGCCATTCTAACTGGTGTGAGATGGTATCTCATTGTGGTTTTGATTTGCATTTCTCTAATGACCAGTGATGATGAGCATTTTTTCAGATGTCTGTTGGCTGCATAAATGTCTTCTTTTGAGAAGTGTCTGTTCATATCCTTCACCCAATTTTTGATGGGGTTGTTTTTTTCTTGGAAATTTGTTTATGCTCTTTGTAGGTTATGAATATTAGCCCTTTGTTAGATGGGTAGATTACAAAGATTTTCTCCCATTCTGTAGGTTGCCTGTTCACTCTGATGATAGTTTCTTTTGCTGTGCAGAAGCTCTTTAATTTAATTAGATCCTATTTGTCAATTTTGGCTTTTGTTGCCATTGCTTTTGGTGTTTTCGTCATGAAGTCTTTGCCCATGCCTATGTCCTGAATGGTATTGTCTAGGTTTTATTCTACGGTTTTTATGATGTTAAGTCTTACATTTAAGTCTTTAATCCATCTTGAGTTAATTTTTTTATACGGTGTAAGGAAGGGATCCAGTTTCAGCTTTCTACATATGGCTAGCCAGTTTCCCCAGCATCATTTATTAAATAGGGAATTCTTCCCCCATTTCTTGTTTTTGTCAGGTTTGTCAAAGATCAGATGGCTGTAGATGTGTGGTGTTATTTCTGAGGCCTCTATTCTGTTACATTGGTCTATATATCTCTTTTGGTACCAGTACCATGCTGTTTTGGTTACTGTAGCCTTGCAGTATAGTTTAAAGTCAGGTAGCATGATGCCTCCAGCTTTGTTCTTTTTGCTTAGGATTATCTTGGCTATGCAGGCTCTTTTTTGGTTCCATATGAACTTTAATGTAGTTTTTTCCAATTCTGTGAAGAAAGTCAGTGGTAGTTTGATGGGGGATGGCATTGAATCTATGACTTACCTTAGGCATTGTGGCCATTTTCACGATATTGATTTTTCCTCTCCATGAGCATGGAATGTTCTTCCATTTGTTTGTGTCTCCTTTTATTTCATTGAGCAGTGGTTTGTAATTCTCCTTGAAGAGGTCCTTTACATCCCTTATAAGTTGAATTCCTAAGTATTTTATTCTGTTTGAAACAATTGTGAATGGGAATTCACTCATGATTTGGCTCTCTGTTTGTCTATTATTGGTGTATAGGAATGCTTATGATTTTTGCACGTTGATTTTGTATCCTGAGACTTTGCTGAAGTTGCTTATCAGCTTAAGGAGATTTTGGGCTGAGACATCCATCACCCATTTCTTTGCATTTATTACTTTCTTGCACACCACTTACCTCTGATGTCTTGGAACAATGAGTCATTTCCATGTATGAAAATATGAAACAGGTCTAGTTTTTTTTTTTTTCATTCTTACAGTGCTAGTTCCCTCAGGATAATGAAACCAACGACCTAAATATTGAATTAATGAAGGATACACAAGAATGGAGAAGCTACGAAGGATCCACAGGGTTTCCTTTATCCTAGAGTCTGCAGTATTCTCCTCTATCACTATTATGGAATGTTCTATTTTAAGATTTATTTTATTTTTAAGATGGCGTGGGAGGGGTGGAGAAATATATCCAGAAATAAATGTCTCAATTGGGTTTTCACTGTGGTCTTGTAAAATGTTTACTGTAAAGTGGTGAATCAACGTTTAGCTTGGCAATGTTCTGAATGTTGAGCCCTATCTGTAAAATGGGGATAATAATGCATAACTCAGGGATGTTCAAGAAGATTAAATATAATAAGTATGTTAAAAAGCTTTGTAGTGTTCCTCAAGCTAACAGAATTATCATATGAACCAGCAATTCCACTTCTAGGTATATATCCAAAATTATTGGAGATGGGTGTTTGGGTGAAAACTTGTATATGAAAGTGTACAGCAGCACTACTCATAGTAGCTACAAAAATGGAAAGACTCCAATGTTCACCAACTGATAAATAAATAAAAGATAGTATATTTATACAATGAAATATTATCTACTCATGAAAAGAATGAAGTACTGATACATGCTACAACATAGATGGACCTTGAAAACATGCTAAAGAAGTCAGAAACAAAAGGCCACATATCGTATGGTCCAATTTATATGAAACATCCAGACTAGGCAAATACACAGAGATACAAAGCAGATTAGTGGTTTCCAGGGACTAGGGGAAGGGGAAATGGGCAGAGATTGCTTAATAGGTAGAGCGTTTCCATTTGGGGGGATAAAAAAATTCTGGAACTAGACAGCGGTGATGATTGCACAGCATTGTGAATGTATTTAATGTTATAGAGTATACATGTTAAAATGGTCAAAATGGTAACTTTTATGTTATATTGTACTACAATACCTACAAGAGTAGGTATTCAAAAAAGAATACCTACTCTCCCCTTAGGAAAAAAAAAAATGCTTCATGGATACTAACGTGCTATGTGAGACTAGCCCAGGCATAATTTTTGTGCCTTTTATTAAAATGGCTGTCCTCCTAGCCAGAAGGCTTCAGGCATTTCATTTTTCCACAACACTTGATGTTTTCTCACAGTCACTGAATGCACCAATCAGAGATCAGTTTCAACCTTTGCCTCTTCAACTCAAGGTCCTTCTTATTCTTATGAAGAAATGCTCATGACAGTGGTTTATTCAAGAAGAAAGAGATGTGGATACTGCTTCCAAGTTTTTCCTTTAAATAATCAATGAATCTTTCTTCAGCCAGTGGCTACCTACCTTTCTGAAAAATAATCTAAAGATTTGATTGCATAATCAAAGGTACAAAGCAAAACAGTTCTGCATCATGGTGTTTGTCAGTGCTTACCCGTTTCTAGTTCTTCTGTCCTCTGTGGGCACATGGGAAAACTGGACTCCTCAGTTCCCTGTATGCCTAGACCGGGTTATTTGATGAATGCTAACAAATGAAACAAGGACATTTAAGAGACAGTGTGCTGTCTCCTGTTCTCGCTTTCTTTGCTGCAATGACCATTCTCCATAAGAATATAGGGACACTGGTAGAATTCTGTAGACTGATCTCTAAGATTGAGCAGAAAAGGAGGGTCCCGCCTACCTAGGACCAAACAGGATCCCTAGAGGAAAGTCTTTCCAAGGGATCCCAGTATCCCTGCAACCCCTTTCTCTGTATCCCTGCAGCGTTTACCCTTATTCAGACCAGTCAGCTACAGCTGGCACATTACTGAGCACTAGTCCCTGGGGATCAAAGGAAGAACACACAGTTACTGCCAGCAGGAAGCACACAGTCCAATGAAGAGATAGGAAGGGCAGAGATCTTACAATACAGTGAGGTGAGTGTAGCAACAGAGGAAAATCCAGAAAGCTGTGGAGCATGAAGCTGTATCCTCTAATCTAGTCTGATGGGCAAGGAGATAGGAAAAGCTTCTAGAAAGAGGGGGTGACTGAACTGAGACTAGGATGGGTTGGGCTGTGAGGAATTTGGAAGACAGGTTTTATTCTCACTTTTGGGATGGCCTTAGGCAAAAAAAAAAAAAAAATGTGGCTTGGACTTTTTTTGATTTGGAAACCTAATTCATTTCTCATTAAACGTTACTACATGTGGAGGACACCCTACTCCTTTTGGTAGAAGAGCTTTCTCCGTAGTAATTCTAAGAGAAAGTAGAACACAGTGGTTATGAATGTGTTTTGCTATGGGGTCAGGGACACCTTCATTTCAAAGCTGACTTAGCCTGTTTATTATTATTTTTTAACTGTGTGACTTTGGGAAAATTACTGTATGACTTTATGCCTCAGTTGTAATTTTTTTGAGACAGAGTTTCACTCTGCCGCTCAGGCTGGAGTGCAGTGGCGCAATCTTGGCTCACTGCAAGCTCCGCCTCCCTGGTTCACGCCATTCTCCTGCATCAGCCTCCCAAGTAGCTGGGACTACAGGCGCCGGCCACTGCGCCCGGCTATTTTTTGTATTTTTTAGTAGAGACGGGGTTTCACCGTGTTAGCCAGGATGGTCTTGATCTCCTGACCTCGTGATCCTCCCGCCTCGGCCTCCCAAAGTGCTGGGATTACAAGAGTGAGCCACCGCGCCCGGCCTCAGTTGTATTTTTTGTAATCTGAAAATGTGGGTAATTATTTGTTATTGAGATTAAAGTTCATGTCTCAAAAAGATGATGACATTTACAATGATATGGTTAAATTGGTGATGACAAGTTGTGAAGACCTTAACTCCCATACTGACATGGTTTCACTAGAAAAGTACTTTTTAAGTTCCAATGAACTGGCCTAAAATAAATGCCAGGGGCCCAAATACTTAGGAAGGGGACTGAACCTTTATTTTGGCAAAGTCAAATTATTGCTGTCATTTTCTAGCTTCTATTGAAGAGGAAATTTGTCAGCGGGATACAGGGTATGTCTTTTAAATAAAGTGCTTCTCTTACAGGTTTCTGCCCTCATTTACCCTATTCAGAAATTCATAACCAGTTGAGTTACTTTTATTCTCTATCTTTGATCTTTGACTTTCACTAATAGGTACATCCTTGGAGAATTATTCCAGGTAAAGATTTTGAGTGCACAATCCCTTCATGTGCCTATCTTTGGAGTTCTCTTCTTTTACCTGAATCCTTAGAAACCCTATCAGAGGAGCAACACTGAGCAGACACCTGGGTGCCACTGAAGAGAAAACCTAAGGACAGAAACTGCTGCTTCTAGAACTTGTGTGCTGGGGGGCTAAGCACTGACTGTTTTAGATCTGAGGCCTCTTTGCCTTTTTGCCTCTGGGTATTAGACATGGTATTGTGCTGCAGTGGGAAGGGGAGGGACAGCCTACTCCTCAGACTCTCAGGGCTCAAGAAACTTCCAAAGCTGTATAATCAAGCACTTGAATAAGCTCTTAACGAGACTGTCAATCTACAGACCACATACCTTGGCAGAAATTGGAACATGCTAAGTGGAAGGAATTAATCAAGATTTGCGGATTGGATGGTGAGTCATTTTCCTCCGAATGTTGGAAAGGGATCGCGGAGCTGAAAGTGAGCATCTTCCAAATTACTTTGGTGTCAAGGTAAGTGGATATTAAAATATGTGACCCTCCCTGACAGCTTCAGGCTGCTTTTCAGAGAGCTAAACTTATGGGATGGCACAGTAATTAATGTCAAGAAGCTGTTATAAGTTGACACCGCTCTGAAAGCCACAGCGTCTGAAAGGAGTGAATATATTTCTGGGAAAGATATTTTTCAGGAGGTTTTAGTGGGCTGAGGAATCATTCCAGGTGGTGCTTTACGATGTCACATTAATCAAGAAGGGTTCACTGAGCATCCACACATGTGATGACACTAAATCTTGGGTCTGTTCTCTTCTCTTTGGTAGAGTTCTGAGGATAAGAAACATGAGGGTGTCTAGTTAATCCTAACTACCGACATGTTTCCTTCCGTTGTTTTTCAAGGTGATGCTTGCAAATAGATGATGGAAGATATATAAATACTTCATTCTTTAGTGTTCTCAGGTTTTAATTTCTAATAGAAAAAGAATCAATCTAGTCAATGACAGAATGAAGTTCTATGTTTATATTTTAAAATTAATTTTAAATGGGCAACAATTTTGTTTTAGAATTCCTCAAAACCTTTATAAATTCTTTTCACATCCTGCCCCTCCCCCCCGCCTTTTTTTTCCACCTTATCCCTCTGGGACTTCTTAATGAGGGGAAGAAAGTCTAATCCAATCTCTGGCTTTTTCACATTCTTGAATGCCTGAATTCACAATTACCTCTTTTTTGTTCTTCTCTGTTTTTCATGAAAATTCTAGCAGGAGATGTTCTGGACCATGGCCTAGTGCCATTCACTTTGTCAGCCAGCATATATAGCCCCTCGCTGCTTGAAGGGCTGAGACTAATTGCTAACACTCACCTACATTTTCTGGGGACTTGTCTGTTCCCTAGCCCAGAGAATCCTAGAATGTATGCCCTCCCCATTGGATGCCAATGCTGCCTGATAAAGGACACAAACTCTTACATCTTAAGGTAGGACAGTGCTGGATCTGGCCGTGGTTTACTTGAAACCACACCTTTTCTTGCTTAATCTGTGTCCCTCCCTCCTTTGTAGGGTTTTCTAGAGGAGCACACCCTCAGTCAATCATACGGGTTTGAATCTGTCACCTGTTGCTAAGGCATTTGACCTAAACAACTATTTGGCCAGCTGGGTCTTTGGAGAATATTTATCTGAGTAAAGTGATTTACATAAATGTCTGAGAATTCACAGGTCCCCAGAGTCATTTTCATTCTATAAGAAGTCCCTTAGCAGCTATTTATTCCTAATTGGTAAAATTTCATTTAGTGTGATAGTGGACTGAACATCTCTAGATAGTGTGGGAGACAATTCTCAGGGGCATCATTATGGGTCCTACTTACCTTTAGAGAGCAACCTACTGGTATGCTTTGTTAAGCCACAAGATAGTTGATGCCTTAAATAGAAGTATCATAAAAATGTTAAGAGATGAAAAGACTTATGAAAAGACAAGAAAATCAAGTGAGGAGGAGTTATCCTTTAAAACTCTAGGGTGGATTAATGACAACTCCGTAGCAAAGGTAATCTTGCTGCTAGGGGAGGGCTCAGTGGGATTCCATCTGTCTCTTGCAGCTTGCCCTTTATAAGTCACTGCAAAATTTCTGTTGTTTGTTCAGTGGAAAACCACAATGATCACAATGGGAATGAGAAATAGGGAATATGAAGAAAGATAGCGTGGTAATTAAGTATCAGTTCTTACATGGACAGGTATAGTTTCTATGTTGTCATCAGCGATAGAACATGTACATTTTACAACACAAGGTGCTTAAACGAACTGTAAGGAGATGTTTCTAATTGGGAAGGTAGTTCATCATTAAAATGAACAATTGAGGGAAAGGACTCTTCCCCTTTTTTCTGTTAGACAAAAGAAAATAATTGTTGGAAAAGACGCAAACAATTTAGAAGAATAAATAACATTAGGAAGCTCCCTAGCTTTTACTTCCTGTTCTCACTCTAAGTTTTCAAAGATCATTTGCTGTATGCTTCATACATGCTTCCAAATACTATTCTTTATATATATTAATATGTAGTTGTATATTTTTCATATTACTATAAAGGCACATTTGTAGATTTTTTTCTAAACCTGTAAGTGGAATAATATTGTAATTTTGTTCTTCAACAACTTTCTTCACGCAACAGTATATCACTGATATATTCTATATTAGTATTAATACTTGCAGAGCTGCCAACTTATTTTGTAAATGGCTAAATACAATATTACAGAAAAACACAACTTTCAAAGTTTTTTTTTTGCAATTGGGATTCTCTATTATAAATTAGAAACTAATATTTACTTTTGCTGTGTTATGTTCTACAAAATTTGAGGAAGAAGCAAGAACTCTGGAATTAGAAAGGAGATCTCAGTTTTACTCCTGGTTCTATATATTGTCAACTGTATGACCTTGGCACATTATTTAAGCCATTTTAGGCTCAGTTCCCTTGTTTGTAAAATAGAGACAACAGTATTTAACTTATTAGGCCATTTTCACTCTTAAATGAAACACTATATAAAGTTATCTACCACGATGCCAAATTGTAAGTGTTCAATAGAGTTTTAATTAAATACATTTTATATATTTGATTGAAACATAAAGTTGATATTTAGTTGTTTCTAAAAAGGCAATTTTGGCCAGGTGTGGGTGGCTCACACCTGTAATCCCAGCACTTTGGGAGGCCAAGGTGGGCGGATCACGAGGCCAAGAGATCAAGACCATCCTGGCTAACACGGTGAAACCCTGTCTCTACTAAAAATACAAAAAATTAGCCGGGCATGGTGGTGGGTGCCTGTAGTCCCAGCTACTTAGGAAACGGAGGCAGGAGAATTGCTTGAACCTGGGAGGTGGAGGTTGCAGCAGTGAGCTGAGAACGCACTACTGCACTCCAGCCTGGGTGACAGAGCAAGACTCCATCTCAAAATAAAAAAATAAATAAAAGGCAATTTTGTATAGTTCAACCTAATGTATATTTTATATTTAAAATTTCATATCTACTCTCTTCAAAGAGTACATATTTATTGAGGAGACAATAAACTGGACATATTCTGCAATTGATACTTAAGGGCTAAATAATCAATATAAGGCATGCCTCGGATGAATTAAAGTATAGAGGAATGAATGGTGGCCGGAAAAATGAGGAATGACTTAATGGAGGCATGCGATCTGATATCAACCTTGAAAGATAGGTGGGATTAGATGGCAGGAAAAGCAATAGAATATTCCAAAAGTTATGATCGATTAAACTATCTTTTTCAGAAATAGATGTGAATGATATAGTAAATATTTACAATTTAAAATGTTAGTGCCAGATGGGGTCTATAAAATATTTAGTTCAACCATTTTATATTAAAGATAAAGAAAGTGACCTATAGAATTTAAATTACTAGCCAGCATCGTACAACTGGTCACCTGGAAAGCTAGAGAGAAAAACATGATAGGTACCATCATTACTTATAATCAAGACATGGAAATAATTTTAGGGTTATAAATCTCATTAAAAATATTTTTAAAAATCTTTAAGGGGCCAGGCGCAGTGGCTCACCGCCTGTAATCCCAGCACTTTGGGAGGCTGAGACGGGCGGATCACGAGGTCAGGAGATCGAGACCATCCTGGCTAAGACGGTGAAACCCCGTCTCTACTAAAAAATACAAAAAACCTAGCCGGGCGAGGTGGCGGGCGCCTGTAGTTCCAGCTACTCGGGAGGCTGAGGCAGGAGAATGGTGTGAACCCGGGAGGTGGAGCTTGCAGTGAGCTGAGATCCGGCCACTGCACTCCAGCCTGGGCGACAGAGCGAGACTCCCTCTCAAAAAGAAAAAATCTTTAAGGAAGAGTACTTAAGAAAATACTGCCTACAAAATCAGTCTTTTGGAGAATAGGGGCTGTGATGATTGGAAACAAATAAGACGTGTTGATGGAAGTGAAGGATGCAGAGGGAAATGGCAAGTATTTGAACGAAAATTAATACATGTGCCGAGGGGCTATGTGAATCATTGAATGATAAACACGATACAGGCTTCACAGAGACCATGGAAATGAAGGAGCAAAGCAGAGACTAATCAAGGGTGAGCAAGAGGCATATGCAAGATGTGAAACATTTGGGACAGAAGTGGCTGAAAAAGATTACAGAATAAATTTCGAGAGTGTACAAAAGCTTAGACAAATCAAAGGTGGAAAAAGAAGGGAAGATTGCACAAGAGGATTGATAATACAATGTGTTTCAAGTACATGAAAGCAAAATGTACAGAAGGCAAGAGTCTCTCACAGGTGGCAAAGGTAATTTATTGAAAGAAGAGGTAGAATTTCTGAAACCAGATAATTAAATGACTCAGTTTTCCTAAATATTGATGATGACAGAAGTGGATGAATATATATACATCTAGGAAGAAAAATTGAGAGAAATCAGGCTGATATTAGCATAACTGGAAAGGAAATAGATTGAGGATATTGGTGACTTAAGGTTGAATGGAAACATCATTGCTGTAGGAAAATTTAGCAAGTTTTGTGATACTGAGTAAGTGTTGAACTCTCAGGATCTTAGTTTTCTTAGCTGTAAATTGAAGGGGTTGGACAAAATGAAATTTATGGCAGTTTTACTCAGAGTGGCTCATGGAGCAGTAGATCTATGTACTTATTACTTGTTACCTGTCTATGACAAGGTAAGTACAGACTTTGAGAGTGTTCAGAAACTTTCATAGCAATTCGACATTGCTGCAACATCCAAACATGTGATTTTGTATTTTTCAGAGTATTGGTCTACAATAGATTTGAAATTTTAAAAAGTGGTCCTTCACCATGCATAGCTTGAGAATCGTTGTAACTTTGCAACCTTAAAAGTTACACTTACATTTTTAAAAAGGATTCAAACTTTCATAGAATATGGATGGATATGTCTGCTTCAGGCTTGCATTAGTTTTCTAGGGTGGCCATAACCAAATACTACTGACTGGGCGGCTTAAACAGAACATTTATTTTCTTATAGTTTTGGAGAATGGAAATTTGACGTCAAGTTTCCGTCAGAGTTGGCTTGTTCTGAGGACGCTTCCTGGCTTACAGATGGCCACCTTCTTGTGTCCTCACAAAGTCTTTCCTCTGTGCACTCGCCCATGTCTGTGTGTCCCAATCTCTTCTTCCTATGAGGACATTAGTCGGGTTTGATTGCAGTCCACCCTACTTGGCTCATTTTAACTTAATTACTTCTTCAAAGAACCTGTCTCCAAAGAGAGTCACATTCTGAAGTACTGAGGGTTAGGGCTTCAACATATGAATTTTCAAAGGATACATTCAGCCTATGACTCTATGCTGAAGCAAATTTGTTTCCCCAGAGTGTCATTTTGCAACAACCTAACCAACTGATGGAGATACGTGTGTGTGTGTGTCTATCTGTCGTCTATCTATCTATTTATCTATCATCTATCGTCTATCCAAATGACTATAAATATAAGAATTAGTAATGCTATATTTTCATTTAATTTTAATTTACGTAAATTTTCCTCCCAAACAAGGCTACCATTCTACAACCAAGATCAAAATAAATGCATTTCTGATGTCCAAACCTCAGAAGTGTTTGGATGACCAAGTAGCAGCCACTCTAACAAATGATTCAATAAATCCATTAACTTTCCTTTATTTCAGAATTATCATTGAAGAAAATAGTATATCAGACTGTGCTAACCTCTCTGAAATCCAGTAGGGACATAAAGTCATATTCTAATGTTTTCTGTGCACAACTGAAAGGATTTGATGCATTTTATTTTTTGCATAGCTCTCATCGTATTGAAGTTGACTCTATCTGTATTTTGTTCTTGAAATCCCTGTATGCTGCATTTTATTTTCTTCAGTTTAAACCAGTTCTTTGGCCATATCTCAGATTAATCCCTTAGGTTAAATTTTTAGAAGTAGATCTTCTATATCAAAGATTAGAGCATTTCTAAGCCTTTTTGTGTCTACTGCCAAATAACTTTACTCACAGGCATGTAAATTGCTCTCTTCACTAGTAGTGTGTGAGAATACAAGCTCAGGATCTCTTATCCAAAAAGTTTGGAAACAGAAGGAGCGTTTTGCTTTTTGAATTTCGAGGGGGTTTTGAATATTTGCTATACATAATGGGCTATCTTAGGAATGGAACCCAAGTCTAAGCACAAAATTCATTTGTGTTTCATATATACCTTTTTAATATAATTTTAAATAATATTTTAAATAATTTAAATATTTTAACATTTTAAATAATTTTGTGCATGAAATAAAATTTGTATACACTGAACTATAAGATCCATATGGGCAATTTGTGATTGTTTGGTATTGCCATCATTCCTGACTCTAAATTTATATTCTACTGATAAGCAATCATTTCCTTACACTATCCACATACAAACACTTAATGGTAAAAAAATGACATGCCATTAGTACAGTGAAAATACAGTGTGTTCAGATTCACTAAGAATCACAGTAGTATGGAACACCTATCAGCTGTTAACAACAGCAGCAAACAACGCAGGTTTTCAGGCTACACATGATGTTGCATATTGTTAAAAGGTTACTGTATACAATATTTTAAGTTTTTAGGTGAGAAGAGGCATTAGAAGTAGTTGAGGGTTCAGGAAGTGGGTCCTCTAGGTTTGAGGGGGCATTCTGCTGGATGGTTTTAAAAAATCTTTACTTCAGAGTCTTCTCCCTCATTAATAACAGTTTTTGTCCTAGAAGTCGCCCTGTGATTTTATAAACTGACATGATCTCTTGTTCTGTTATGAAGACATGCTGGTCAAGTCCTTCAATAAGCACATTTTCACCCTGTTGTCTATGAGTGCTTTTCCTGCAGTGCTAGCATCTTCATGGTCACTATTATCACTTCATTCAGAAACATTTCCATAATTTTATTATTGGTCAATAAGTAAATCACTAGAGCCTTCATTACTGATGTTAAAAACTTTGATATCTACTTCCAGCTTACTGACGGACTCTGAAGGTGTATGTTGTTTTGTTTATGTAAGGAGGCCAGACATAATTTTTTCGTGCCTGACATGGAATCCTTTAAAGTCACCACCTTGTTCATGATCATCATCATGGAATATAGTCATAGGCCAGAGATCGTGCCAGGCATGCACAACTGTGTCTTTGGTCACTGTGTTCCTAGCATTGGTAATGGCATATGTGGCAGTCTTTATGATAAACTCCTTTTGAAAACCTACACCCATGCCTGTGTTCCCTGCTGCTAGCATGCTGTTCAGAAACGTGGTTTTATATTTACTCTTCATTGACCTAAAAATATCATGGTCACATGGCTGAATTAATGAAGAGACGTTTGGGGGAAAGTATAGAGCATAATTATTTTTGATGAGAATTTCAGTTGGAGGATGAGTAAAACAGTTGTCAAGTAGTATAAAGTAGTATAAACATAAATGCTTTCTTTTTTAAATAAATCAGTTACTAATAGGGGCATCTGCAGACCTTTTTGACATTTTCAACAATATACACCACAGAGCAGAGAATTACCAAAAACCCACAGTGTAATGCCTGCAGGTCTTGGCACAATGTGGGGCATCATGGAGAGCCTGCCGTTATTAATATTCAGCCTGTACTTGTGCCATTTATTACCATTTGTGGGTGTGTTTGTGTGAGGGTGTCTGGATTTGTGTGGAAAAGATACCACAATGGAGAAGGCTGGCCGGGATTTTTTTCTTTTGAGGCCGCTGAATAAACTGTGTGTTGTAAGCCCGTGTTTTGACTGTGAACCATTGCATGAGGTAAAGTGTGGAATTTTCCACATGCGGCAACACGTTGGCACCCACATATTTCATATTCTGGAGCATTTTGAATTTCAGATTTTTGGATTAGGGATGCTCGATTTGTACCTGTTTCCCTGTATTCTTGCCAGAATTTTTGATTATCATTAAAGAACTTTTTAAAATAAATTTGAAAAGAGAAGCATGATACAATATTTTATTTTGTATATCTCTTATTACAGCAAGCTCGCCCCTTTTTTTTATATTTTGTTGACTATTTGTATTTCTTAGTCTGTGAGTTGCCTTTCAGTTTAGTTTCATATATTTTCAAGACAACAAAGAACATATTTCCCTCTAATACTTTTACCTTGTAGTCAGAAGTGGGCATCCAGTCAAATTACTACAAAGTATTATAAACTTGTTTTTATTCTTTTTTTCTCCATAACTTTTCCTGTTTTCCATTAATCTACTCTATTAATAATGTCCTGTGTTTGCTTCTGGAGGTCCCAGAATGCAGTGGTTGAAAAATTCATCAAAGTTCAACGTCCCCTTTATTTTCAATCTAGATCAAAAGAGAATTAACCTCTAATTTCATCAGAAAGAGGAGGAATTGATCCTGAAACTTTTACTTTGCTCAAATTTTGCTTGTACTGTGCAGGAAATATGTCTCTGCATTAACATTTTTGCTTATCAAGAAATAGATATGGAGGCCAAGAAACACCAAAGAACATGGCTGAGATGTGGCTTGATTTTCTTTGGCTTTTTACACATTTTGCCTGTAGGGTAATAAGTATTTCAAGTTACCATGCACAGTCTATTTTGTGCATTATTTTGTGGTGCATTATTTTGTGGACTGAGAGAGCTTTTTTCTATATTGCCTGCCTTCAAGGGGGGTACTTTGGGGGCCTACATGTAAACTCTCACCCTCCAGAAAAGCTGGCATTGAATCTGTTTATTGTTACACAAAGGAGGGTTGAATTTATAACACTTTGCATTATGTGAATAAGCCACATTCTCTCATGTGAATAGGAGAACTTTGTGCAATGAGTGGAGAGGTGAGAGAGGAAATGTTCTGTAGAACTAAGAGGGAGGAAGAGAGAACAGCAGGAGTCCAATGACAAGCAGGGAATTATTTAAATCGGAGATAAATTCCTAGCTCTGGCTGACTTTGAGTTACAAATATCTTTAAACAGCAAGGTTTGCATTTCTGTTCAAAATGTTTTTTATTGTGGTAAAGTACATACAACATAAAATTTACCGTATGAACCATTTTTAAGTATACAATTCAATGGTGTTAAGTACCTTTACATTATCGTACAACCATCTCCAGAACTCCTTTATCCTGCAAAACTGAAACTTTATAACCCTTAAACAGTGGCTTTTCATTACTTCCTCTGCCCCAGCATCTACAATTCTACTTTCAGTCTCTGATTTTTGACTACTCTAGTTACCTCCTATATGTGGAATCATACAATATTTTTCCTATCATGACTGTTTTGTTTCATTTAGCAACATAGCATAATGTCCTCAAAGTTCATCCATGTTATAACAAGACAGAATTTTCTTCCTTTGTAAGGCTTGAATAATATTCTATTGTATGTGTATAGCATATTTTGCTTATTCATTCATTTGTGGACAAACCCTTTTAGGCTGCTTTTATGTTTTACCTACTGTAAATAATGCTGCTATGAACATGGGCATACAGATATCTCCTTGAGGCCCTCCTTTCAATAATTTTGGTTATCTACTTGTGGATATCCAAAGTGGAGTTGCTATGTCACATGCCAAATCTATTTTTAATATTTAAGAAACTGCCTTATCATTTTCTACAGTAGCTGTGCCATTTTACATGCCTACCAACGGTGCCCAAGGATTCCAATTTCTCTATATCCTTGCCAATATTTATCATTTTCTGTGTGTGTGTGTGTGTGTGTGTGTGTGTGTGTGTTTTTAGAGTAGCCATCCTAATGGGTGTGAGGTAAATATCTCATTGAGGCTGTAATTGGCATTTTTCTAATGATTAGTGATGTTAAACATCTTTTCATGTTACATGTTAGAGTTAAAGTGAGTCTCTTGTAGACAGCATATAGTTTGATCATGTACTCATTTATAAAAATCTATTTTGCCAATCTTTATCTTTTAATAGGAAAGTTTAATCCATTTATATTTAATAAATAGATTAGTTTGTCATTTTTCTATTTTCATATATCATAGTTTTTTCAAAATCTCACTTCAAGCATTAATGTCTTCTTTTGTGTTTAGCTGATTTTTTTTCATCGTGAAAAGCTTTAATTACCTTCTCATTTCCTGTGCTGTAATATTCTATAACTTTTCTTTGTGGTTACCATAGGGATTACATTTAACATCTTAAAGTGAATTTAACATCTTAATTTGAATTTATAACAGTTTAACTTCAGTAATATATAAGAACTCCACTCCTACACACCTCCATCCCTATGCCTTTCTATTATTGATGTCATAAAATTATATCTTTATTCATTGTGTGTCCCAAAACATAAACTAATGATTTTTATAATGCATTTGTAGTATATTATAAAATACATTTTATAATGCATAATCCTAAATTATGTTGAAAACAAAATGTGGAGTTACAAACCAGAGTTGCAATAACACTAGCATTTATGGTAGTAATTGCTCTTTAAAAAATATATTAGTCTTTTAAAATATGTAGACAATAAAAGGTGGAGTTACAAGCCATTGTTACAATAACACTAGATTTTGTAAATAACCATGTATTTACCTTGGATTTTGAATGTCTTAGTCTTTAATGGCTGGGTCCCAAAAGGGGAAAAAAAGAAAGATGAAGGGGGCAGAATGGGACTAGCCCTTTAAATCCACTAGCAGTTTCTTCAGAAAAAGGGAGATTGTTGGCCCCCTCTTCGCCATTGATTACAGCAATGGTACAATCAATGGTGGAGAGGAGGGGCAACAATGGCTGCCCACCTGTTTGTCTGTACCTCCACGATCAGAAGTACCACTCAGTTATCAGAACACAGCTCCCCAATATTTAGAGGACAGGGTTCTTATTCTTTTATTTTTGAGACGGAGCCTCGCTTTGATGTCCAGGCTGGAGTGCAGTGTTGCTGTCTCAGCTCACTGCAACCTCTGCCTCCTAAGTTCAAGCAATTCTCCTGCCTCAGCCTCTCTAGTAGCTGGGAATACAGGCGCATGCCGCCTTGCCAGGCTTATATATATTTTTTGGTACTTTTAGTAGAGACAAGGTTTCACCGTGTTAGCCAGGATGGTCTGGATCTCCTGACCTTATGATCTGCCCGCTTTGGCCTCCCAAAGTGCTCGGATTACAGGCATGAACCACCGCACCTGGCCCTTATTGTTCACCCTTGTTCTCACAAGCTGCTTCGGGAATATGTACACGGCTTCCTGCAGCAATGTAGGAGCTAAGGGTTAGGAGCTATTTTCTGATGAGCTCAAAGCTGAATTTGACCACATTTAACCCACAATTGACCATCCAGGCCTCCCCTGGAACCTGCAAATTTTCAATAAATGTCAGAGTTAGAAAATACTTAGCAGACAGATTCTGTTAGCATAATTGTTGTCTAGATGGGGAAACAGATTCCCAGTGCTTCCTACTCCGCTACCTTCCTAGAGTCTTTCTACATTAAACAAAATTGCCAATGTTTACAAATCTGGGGATATTACTAAGAAATTTATATTTTCAAACTCTTAAAAATTTAGGAGATGTGGTGGACTCTCATTTCCTTCTGGCAACAAGTGGATGAAGCTGAGTCATGACTGCCTCTTATCCATGATGTGCTCTTTTTTAATGCTGTCACCATTACTCCCTAGGGATCCCTAAGTCTATTTAGCACTGAGCTTGTATGGTCAGTGCTGCACTTATTTGTGCTACTCTTCAGGCTCCTTTAAGGCATTGATTTTGAAGGGTGTCTTTATCCTCACACTGGTTTGGCTAATTTGTGTGCCTCCGTATCCTCATTTGCAAAATGAGCTGCTTGGATGAAACGAATTTGACCTCTCACAGCAGCATTCTGTCTCACTGATTTCATGCCGTTAGAGACCTTGGATAGGTACCTTAACAAATGCATACATGCATAGTAATGAATACTCTGGACGAAAAACATCGCCAACCTTTATTTGCAGGTATGATGTGATTATTCCATTAGTCATGTCACTGATAACTTGATGAGCCTTAGTCGGGCCAATTTTTTTTGAGTTGTTAATAATCATTATTTATTTATTTTTATGTTCCTAAGGAGAAAAAAGAAATCTGTCAAACAGAAACAGGGCCTTTGACACTTAGAATATCTCAATCTAGCCTCTGCAGCCAGCTCTGGACCTGGAAAGCAACAGTCATTCAGTAGAAATTAGTGTGAAACTGGTATTTTCAGGCAAACAAGCTGTTTATGCAATAGTTATAATTCCAGGGAATTGACTCCTTTCTGGAAGATGATTCAAGAATTCTTGTTGTGATGATTCTTGACAGCCTGGTTATAAGCAGTTGGTGATCTTTCAATAATAAACTACTGTGTGTACCCTCATGTGTTATGGCAAAGAGCTGTTAACAGATTGATAGGCTATTAATTATTAATAATTCTCTAATGTTTGGAGTTGCCTGTTATATTTTTCCTCTGCCATGTAGACTAAAATGCTCACTATATTTCTTAGTATTAAAATTTATCAATTCTTTAAAAATTCAATATCTTATTTTTCTTTAATTCTAAGATATCTGCCATCTTTTCCAGAATATAAGATGCAAAGATATGTTTGACATAGGTTTCTGAAAGAGAAAAAAATATTTTTCATGATTCAGAAAATCAATGATATTTATAACTTGAGGATACATTTTCTTATCATGGCTTGATAGTCAATGAATTTTTCAGAGTGTGTTTGTGCAGTGTGTGAATGCACACGTGTGTTGTGTGTGAATTAAATCGACATATATATAAAGTAGTGCAGGATCATCTGACTGGTGGAGTGCACATAAGTATACCCTCTAAGTTACTAAAACTTATTCATTGAAATGCCAAAACTTAGCTCCCATATAAATTGCTTATTTTCTAATGATATTGATGATATTAATTTATTAAACCACAAATTTTACCCTTTTCATGTTTTGTTGTTTTCTTTAAGTACAAAGTGTTTTACTACTCAATAAATTGTTCTGTATTTTTGTTTTTTAAATTCTTAAATTTAAATTTTTTAATTCTTAAAGTTTTATTTCTTTTCTTTTTTTTTTTTTTTTGAGACAGAGTTTCGCTCTTTTTGCCCAGGCTGGAGTGCAATGGCGCGATCTCAGCTCACCGCAACCTCCGCCTCCTGGGTTCAAAAGATTCTCCTGCCTCAGCCTCCCGAGTAGCTGGGATTACAGACATGTGCCACCACCCCGGCTAATTTTGTATTTTTAGTAGAGACGGGGTTTCTCCATGTTGGTCAGGCTGGTCTTGAACTCCTGACCTCAGGTGATCCACCTGCCTCGGCCTCCCAAAGTGCTGGGATTACAAGCGTGAGCCACCGCGCCCGGCCTAGTTTTATTTCTTACAGTTATTTTTCCGATTTATTCTTTACTCAGGTTCTAAACTGCTATATTTCTCCAGTAAGCATCAGCTACTAATGGTACCATTCCTCTTTTTAATTTATTGTGTTTACTCTGCCATGGGCCAGGTTACAAGTTTGTATAAAATGAGTAAGCCTCCTTCTTAGAAAAAAAGTATGAAGCATTCTCTCAAAATTTTAAAAATTTTGGTCTTTAGAATATGTGCTTTATGATAAGATATGACTTCTTCTTACTATAGATTTGTTGTGTTCCAGATGATTGAGGTTAGAACCGCATTTTGTTTGCTTGAATTTCAATTGTCATTAATTTAAGACTCTGACATCAGCATGAAAACAATATGTTGGTGAGTTACAGCTTGTACAATTTATCAGACATGGAGTTTGCCTTGCACTCAACTAAACACTCAATATGAAGAGATATGTCCGGTTTTCAGTTATCAGGTGTCAGGGTGCCTTGTTCGCCTGAAGGTTTTATTGCTCAATCTAGTATTAAAAGTTTTACTTTAAGAATGTTGGTAAACTATTTATAGCTTTTCATTATAATTGCCCATATTTCAATTTATTCCATATCAGATCCTTGGAACCTCTACTAGAATGTCCCTGACTTAC
Source organism: Macaca mulatta (assembly GCF_049350105.2). Lineage (NCBI taxonomy): Eukaryota > Metazoa > Chordata > Mammalia > Primates > Cercopithecidae > Macaca > Macaca mulatta. Next base: position 112,206,495 of record NC_133420.1, on the reverse strand, counting down.
TGAAACATGGAGAAAACTGGACAATTAAATAGATGCCACAGGGAGCATGGCTCAATGGAAATCACTGTGGGAATTTAAGAGGTGAATTAAAGTAGAACATGTCAATGCCTATCAGAAGAGCTTCTTTCCTGGATTGGAAGGTGACTAGAATCTACAAGTAGACACCCTGGTGCACTTGCTCGAGGTGGCTACCTGGGTCCGTAGAAAGAATGAATGTCGGAGAGCTGCAGAAATGCAGAGAGGGCTGACCCCTGACATATTCTTCTTGCCCTGACTGAAGCACAAAATGCCAACATGGTGAGATGTCCTATCTGCCAAGAAGAGAGACAGAGACTATAGATGGCCATGGCGCAGATTTTTTCAGAGGAAGTCCCTGCACATAGCAGGCAACTAGATTACCTCTGACTAGTGCTAGTAAATACAGGAGGACATAAGTGGCTCCTAAAATGAACAGATCCTTACTCTGGACTGGGTGGCAGATGCAAATACTCAAAACACCATATAATAACTGGGACAGAAGATACTATAGCAAGGTGAATTGCTGAGGTGTATTACTTCAAGAGATACACTTTATAGCCTGTCGTGGCCACTTATGGAAAAAGAGATACCAAATGAAATACCGTATTCGATGTTATCCTCAGAGTAGTGATTTGATAGAGAATTGGGAAAGCTGTTGAAACTTTTTTTGGCCTAACATGGGAGGAGATAAAAGCATGAAGGGCTGGCGTACAAAATTTAACAAGTGTGTATGCACACTGAACATGAGGGAGCCAAGAAAGGGTCCACACTATATAGTATTTTTTTTTTTTAATTTTGTAGGGAATGTGAGGAATAGCGGGTAGGAGATGGTGCTGGTATGACAATACAATTCTCCCCACACACCTTCAACTTTCTTTTTCCCTACCTGGTACAGTGGTTACAAGACCAGGGCCTCAACTGTGAATGTCACACACAGGCATAACCCCTAAGCAAGAAACTATATATCTTTAAACATTTTTGGTAAAATTCCTAAGTATCTGAAGGAATGAATTGTCTCTTCACCCCATCTGGCAAAATTGGGATGACAGTGAATGCAGCTTTATTGCCTAGTGGTCGGGACAGCCCACTATTCTGAACCTGTGTAATTCTACTCTAAATGAATGGGAATGGTTGGAGAGGAGACACTTGCTAGACTGACATTGCTTCCAGCAAAGTGGCTAAACTTCATGTTCCCTCCGACTGTGGAAATGTTTAGGTTCAAGTTCATGACAAATTGAGAGAAGGAGAAATAGTGGCTGAGGGCAGAGGAATGAATAAGTGGATTATGCTTGAGGGAAATTCAATATTATATTGATACCTTGTGAGAGGCTCAGGGCAAAAGAATGTCTCTTAGCACAATTATACCAGACACTTAAACTGCTGAATTCCTGTATTGTAAGACCAGCCCTGCTTTCAGACCTTGACGAGATGGACTGGAAGCCTGCAAACCTGAGCGGCATTGCTCTGGGAGACTTTTGGTCAAATGATACAATAAAGATCAAATGGGCCAGTTGTTGGTGGCTGAGTGGAATTCTAATAATTTGCCAGTGTCTTGACTTTTATTTTTCCAGTTACAAAGGACATTATTTAGGAAGAAATTATCAGAAACTACTCCCTGCCAGATCATCAAATGATGTGATATACAGCTTCCAGCAGACTGAACACTATGCAACTATAAACGTTGATGACCAAATGCTTAGGAAGGGCCATGGTTATAATGGACAAAATACAGTATCTACATGCCTGATATGCTATAATGTGCTGTGTACAAAGACATATAATCCTTATTTTTGTGGGAGGAAAACTGTTAAACAGAATGTAAAAAGACAAAGGATTTATGATGAGAATAAAGTAGTAGGCTTTATGTTTTGAGTCCTAATTCCCCTGGGAAGCAGCCCTATATTGAGACAAGGAAGTTTACGGGAGACTTATTGCATATCCCGATGAAATTACATCTAAGTGTGACTGCCACTCATCTAACTCTATCATAAAGAATTAAACACTTTGGGGGTTTAAAACATGTATCCTAACTTCAGTTAAGCCAATAGAACACAGTACCAACAACATGCATGGTGGATTAAACAACACTGACCCACCAAAAGCAAAAGACTTTAGGCAGATAGATGATAGTCTAGGCATTGTAAGACAAGCTAAATTCACTTGTAATGAGGAATTGCCTTTTTAAAGGAAAAATGCTCATAAACTAGAATCAACAGATCAGAGAAAATGATCTTCCAGGGAGAAAACAAGGGATAGGAGTTAGCCTGAAAAGATGAAGTTTTAGCGAAGTGGTCAGGCAGATTCAACAAATAATGATGAAAAACAGGACTAAGTACTTGGAAAGCGCTTGTACCCCTGACCCAGCAAGGCCTCTTGACTATTTTAATACACATAGAGGCTGAAGTGGCCATAGGTGAATGTCGCTCCATCATAGCTGCTGAGACTCAAAAGGCACAGTTATGGAATCTTATGGACCTTGAAATTTATAAAATTTCTCCAGGGTGTGGGTAATTTACACTGATAACTATGACTTCCTGGATGGTAAGAATGGATCAGAATGGGACATATCCTGCAGTACAATTAGCAGAGATGGGAAATATTCTGATTGCCACCCTTGTCTTTCCTATAGAAGAAAAGAGGTCCTTGCTATACTGTAGCACGTGATAAACAGTTTAATACAAACTTGTGATCTAAGACAGAATAAACTGCTTTGGCCACAACTGACTTGGAACACAGAGATTACTGAATCATGGCCAATTGTAATGAAGCTTGTAATATAATATATTGTATATCGGCAAGGGCCAATTCTGTTGGGAAGGCATAGCAAATACTTCTATAATTCTTGCTGGTTTGTTCTGAGATGCAACTGAATTATATCATAAACATACCTCAATGTGGTGTAACATTGGTTTTGCTGGTAAGATTAAACTATCTTATATAAATAAGTAATATTATAATAGTGATCAAATGATGATGATTATATACTGATTATAATACTGATTATAATGACGGTCAAATGTATTGAGAAATCCAATTAAAGCCGCCGGAGGATGCAATACTAATGGAAACTGAGTGGTCTGAGGAAGAATTGAATTCAGCTGTCAACTTTTTTCTATGAGTTTTTATTTACAGGTTTATCACAAGACACAAGTAACAGTAGATTAAGGGGAAGCAGATAACCAAATAAGTACAAAAATTAGAACATGTATGAAATGGCCTTACAGGATAAATTATTTGTGGTTTTATGCCAATTTCTACCTACACTGGCTCCTCCAACAATACACATATTCATGCTAATATTATTGCTGTCTCTTATTAAAAATAAACGTATTGCTAAATATAAATGCTCCGAAAAATTGGATCATTTGACTGTAAGAGAGCATAGACCAAAGGGCTGGGGATTGGACTCTGTAGCAAAAGGTTAACTCATCAGGCCGGAGTTGCTCAAATCCTTTGCATTCCCAAGAAAGGCCTATTTTCAGGATTGACCTTTGGGTGTCTTCTGAGAGATGAGCTCTGAGCCCTTGGAATATTCTGCCTTATAAGAATGTTTTCTCTGCCTGAGGCCTTGGGCCATGAGATACAGTTTAGTCTAATAATTTGTGCTAACAATGTGATTGATGATGAAGGCCTATTTTTGGTCTGGGGCCTAGACTCTGAATAACTGAAGTCAGTCATGTGGGTGCTACATTCACACATGACTGACCTCTCAAAAATGCTAGACACCAAGGCTCAGTGAACTTCCCTGGTTGGCAACACTTTGCATATGTTGTCATATATCATTGCTGGAAGAAGAGTAGGTGATTGTGTGATGCCATTGGGAGAGGACACATGGAAGCTTGTGCTTGGTTTCTCTTATACTTTGCTCATGTGCCTTTTCCCTTTGCTGCTGATTTTTATTTTTATTTTTTTGAGAAGGAGTCTTGCTTTATTGCCTAGGCTGGAGTGCAATGGCTCGATCTCCACTCACTGCAACCTCTGCCTTCTGGGTTCAAGCGATTCTCTTGCCTCAGCTAGGGTGTGGACCTGGGTAATTTTTTGTATTTTTAGTAGAGACGGGGTTTCACCATGTTGGTCAGGCTGGTCTTGAACTCTTAACCTCGTAATCCACCTGCCTCGGCCTCTCAAAGTGCTGGGATTACAGGCGTGAGCCACCTGGCCTGGCCCCCTTTGTTGATTTCAATATGTTTCTTTCTCTGTCATAAACCATAACAGCATTTTTGAGTCCTGTGAGTTTTTCTAGGAAAACATCGAGCCTAAAGGTGATTGTGTGGAGCCCTGACACAATGTGCTAGGTGTGGTTTTCTTTGTATTTAACCCTATTAGAGTTTGAAGAACTTTTTTGATGTTCTCTTCACCAAATGTTGGAAATTTTAACAATTATTTCTTCAAAACATTTTCCCCATTATTGTTTCTCTTCTCCCTCTGAAGCTCCAATTAAACACACATTGTGCGATTTTAAGTGTCCCACAAGTTACTAATGCTCTATAGTTTTTCTTTCATCATATTGTCTGATTGAACAATTTCTATGGTGCTCTCTTTAGTTAAGCTGAATCTCTTATCTCCAATAGCTGTTTAGTACATCAATAATTATATTTCGAATATTGTTCTTTTCATGTCTATAATTTTGATTTTGAACAATTTACATTTTTATGCTGAGATTTTCCATTTGTTTCCTTGTTATGTTCATCTTTTCTTTTATGCCCTTGAATATAAATATAACAATTGTTTTAAAATTTTTGTCTTTCCAACTTTTGGTTCACTTCAAGATTTGTGTCTATCAAATGCTTTTTTTCTTGATTATGGAGGTTACATTTGTACATTTTTTTCATGTCTCATAAGTTTTGATTGTTTACTGGATGTCGTAGATGATGCTCGTAAAGAGTATGACTTATGGGCTCTCACATCTTTCAAAGATTGCTAAATAATGTTCTGGCAATCAGTTAATATACTGGTAGCTCTATCTTACTATATTGAGGTTTAGGTTTTATTAAGGTGGATCCAGAGTAGCTTTTATTGAGATCATGGCCCTTCTCCCTAAAACAAGTGGTGATTATTGTATCTTTATACTCTTGTTGTGTGAGAATTCTATCATCCAGCACAGTGTAACCTCTAGTATTCCTACTATTTTCTCAATCCCATAGGAACTTTTTTTTTAGGCTTCACCGAGTCAGTCTTTGCAAATATACAGCATCCACTCACAGATGCTGTATACATGTATATTTCTGTATACAGAAATATACAACATCCACATCACCCCACTTGGGCTAACTGTGAGTTAGCCCAAGCACTCACAGACTTGTAAAGCCTGCCTCTGTATTTCTCTTATCTCTAGTATTTATCCCTAGAAGGTCCAGATACTTTACCAGCCTTGAACTCTGATTTCTGGTTTTTCAGCTGAAGGAGACCACCATGCTCTCCCAGAACCACACTTTATCTTTGTTCAAGTACATACCCCATACATAATCCTGATATTTCTCTCATAGAATTGTTTCCGTATCTCAAGGTAAAGCAAAGGGCTGGCTAGTTTCATTATTCCTTGCCTAATTATGTCAGTCAGAAGAGCTTAGTTCTTCCTTTGTGTTTATCTTGTGACATTCCTATCATGTGGGTAACATATCATCTGGCATGGCAATTCCTTGTGTACATATTGTAGCTTCTCTACTAGTTTGTAATTTTCTTGTAGAAAGGGAATATTTTTTCTTTTCTTTTTCTTTTTTAACAGTATCCATTCCAGGATTTGCCCATAATAGATACTAAATAATGTTTTCTTATAAATAAATAATATGTTGCTTAGATGGCAGAATTCAATCGCAGCCTTGGGACTACATTGACTTTTTTTTTTTTTTTTGAGACGGAGTCTCACTCTGTCGCCCAGGCTGGAGTGCAGTGGCCGGATCTCAGCTCACTGCAAGCTCCGCCTCCTCGGTTTACGCCATTCTCCTGCCTCAGCCTCCCGAGTAGCTGGGACTACAGGCGCCGCCACCTCGCCCGGCTAGTTTTTTGTATTTTTTAGTAGAGACGGGGTTTCACCGTGTTAGCCAGGATGGTCTCGATCTCCTGACCTCGTGATCCGCCCGTCTCGGCCTCCCAAAGTGCTGGGATTACAGGCTTGAGCCACCACGCCCGGCCTACGTTGACTTTTTACATCATCTTCATGTAGTATGTTTAAGAAGAACATATCCATTAGTACCCTCATGGTCCCAATGATTAAGTCAGTTGCTTTTGGTGATGTTTACGTCATGCATCCAAATGGCATTCTCTGAAATGTCTTCCAGACTACATGCTTGACTGTCTCCACATTGCACACCAACTGGCAGAAATGAGAACTCTCTTTTCTCTGCCTTGGCCAGATTTTGTTATCTCAAAAGTTCTATTTTAGAAATTCCTGCATTATTTTTTGTTGGGAATGCTGTGAAGAAAGATTATGATATGATAGAGAGAGAGAGCAGAATTTGAAGTCAAAATTTCTATATTTGTGTTCCATCCTTACTATTTGCCAGCTTAGAACAATAAAGTAAGTCACCTCAACCTCTTTTGACATATAAATGAGGATATATACGTTCTTTCTAAGAAATAAGCACTTTTTATATCTAACTTGTGAAGTACCATTCAAATGCAAATAATTATTACCATCACTAAGAGTGGTCTTCATGGGAAAAATGAAAGTCATCTGAAATAAAATTCTTTTTGTCTTACTTTAATCTCAAAATTGTTTGTATCTTCTTGTTGAACAATATGAGCAAACGTGAGGCAATATGCTTTCAAAACTGGAAGATAAGGAAAAAAATTCCAAACACGGAGTAAAAACTACACACTTACTTAAAAAGTGCCACCCAATTCCCAATATAATAAATCATTTATGGTTTATTTTTTAACTGGCTTAGCAAGAGTTTCATTTGTTTATAATTTTTATGCTTTTTAAACATTATCTCTTTTTAAGTGGATTAAGTTAGCTTTATTATTTCTGTATCTTTTGTTGAAGTTGCCTGAAGCTAAAAAATGTCAAGATCTTTAGCTTTCCACTCTAGCACATCCTGAGCGAGCAACATATTACATTTTCTGTATAACATGTTACTTTTTCTGTTTAAATATCAGGCTGTGGTTTGAAATTTTCAAAGGTTATAAAGTCATTAGTTTTACCACAGCAACTAATACCTAAGTAAATGCATCATTACAGACAGCCAGGATGATTCATTCTGTTTTGTGTATTCGAGGGTCATCACGATATATATCTTTGCAACAACACTCCCCAAATATTTCTGTTCCTTGAACTTCAGTCATGTAATTCCACACGTTTAGTACATCAGTATTTTTATTTGCCCATGCTGTTTCCTAAGCCTGAAATATTTTCCTTCCCAACTGCACAAATCAAACTCATCCTTCAAGTCCCAGCTCAATTATAATATTTGTGGGATGTTTCTATTCTAATTAGTGGTTAAGAATATGGACTTTAGAATCAGATTATCTGAGTTCAAACTCTGAATGTACCATTGGTTGACTCTGTGACTCTGGGAAATTCACTCTCTCCAGTCTCAGTGTCCTTATGGTAAAAAGGAGATATTAAAGGCATCTACCTCATAGAGTATATTTGAGGATTAAATATAATAATACACATGAGGTACTTCAAATTTCTAACCATAGAAAACATGCGATAAATATTAGCTGGTTTTTTTTCAAGTTAGAGTAATCATTTCTTTCTCTGTATGCTCATAGCGATTTCCATCTATTTCTGTCATAGGACTTATTTTATTCTGCTTTATATTAGAATGATATTATACTCTGAGCTTCTTCTGGGTGAGATTATGTTTAGTTTATTCCCCTGTGCTCTCCTAGTAGTTAACATACTGCTTTGCACATAGGTGATACTTAATAAATGTATTAAAAGGAAATAGTAAATAAAATTAGACGTGACACTTTGAACAACATGTTGATTTTAACAAAATTGTTACAACTTGTACTTTAGTTTGGCATCATAATATTACCAAAAGAAAGCAAAAGAACTATTAAAGGAAATTTCAATCTTTCCTCATTTTGGTAGCCAACTTTGGCCTGAGATATATCAATCCTGTGTATTTGCATCAAATTATTTTTATTTATTTATTTTTTCAGGGACCTACTACTTCAGAAATTCGTATCAAATTATACACGAAACAGTATGAACTGAATATTGAGTTAATACTCTTGAGTGTCTATTAAATATACCTGAGTGCAGATGTATAGTTTTTCTGGCTAGCTATTATCAGATGTTGCTGTATTAAAAACAGACATACTGAGACTTTTACTTCTGGCATGAAAAAGTAAGGTGTCATATTTACCATCCCACCTTAAACAAAAAGAAAACAGGACAAATAACACAACAACTTAGTTTAGAAAAAAGTGGCACAGATCGGTGATAATGGAGAGAAAGAACACGGATTAGGTGAGCCCTATGATTGCCCCACTTGACTGCCTGAAGAGAGTTTTCAGTTCTGTTAGAAAGCAGAACTGCAACAGAAGCCATCAGCTTGGCTGAGTTGAAAGGTCAGAGTTGGGATTTTGCAGAGGACAATGTGGCTAGAATTTGGGGGCCAAAAAATAGATGCATAGCAAAATAGCCTTGGAAATATGCGGACGGGTTCTGTTGAGTCTTTGGCTGAGTACTGATCTGTGCATGCATGGGAGAAAACTATTCTAGTTTAGGGGAAGAGAAAAAAAAGAAAACTAGAAAGAAGTTGGTAGGACAAAGATAAAGCTCACACCGAGTTAGGGAAGTTTCTATTTCAAGAGTAGAAAAACCTTACAGTACAGAGTTCATTACATGGAGTCCTCAGTATAGGGTATTTTGTCAATAGTCGTGTCAAATTAGCCCTGAACTAAGAGCTTTTTTAGACTCACTTTAATGAAGCTTAGAAGAAAGCCTAAAAATGATCAAACTGATTTCAGGTAGCTTCACTAATTCCCAGAACAGAGACCAATAATATGTAAATATTACAACAAAATCCCATACCAACTAATATAAAATTCACAATGCCAACCATTCAATTAAAGATTTCAAGACATTCAAGGAAGTTGAAAAATACTACTATTATATATTATACATTATAGTATATAATATACCATGTAGTATATAGTATTATGGTATTAGCATGTATTATACATACTGTAACCAGAAGAGAATGTCTTAGAACAGAGATGATAGAATTAGCAGATAAGAACTTAGAAAGAGTATAAATGTAATTTCTATTTCAGACACAGATGAAAAGTTTGTAATGATAAGGAGAGAAAAGAAAGATATATAAAAGGCCCAAACGAAACTTCTAGAGATAAAAATTCAAGATGCAGAATTAAAAATAAATACACTAAATGGGATTAACGCAGGATTACACACTACAGAAGAAAAGAGTATTAACTCGCAAACAGCAAGAGAAACATCCAAAGTGAAACACAGAAAAAAAATATTGAACGAGAAAACAACGTAAGTACTACTAAGTTGTGGGAAAATATGCAGCGTCCCAACATATGTTTAACTGGATTATGAGAAAAAGCAGAAAGAAAATAGGGAACAGAAAAAATATCTGAAAAGATAACCGTCAAAATGTTTTCCAGATTTATTTAAAACTATGTATTCACAGTTCACTGAAACAATAAGTAAACTGTGATAAGGTACATCCCATTTCTGTTAACCAATGATAAAGAGAAAATTTAAAAGGCAGCCAGAGAGAAAAAGCATGTTACATACAGATGCTAAATTTTGATAGCAATGAAATCAGACTTTCTTTGAGTAACCAAGCAAGCTAGAAGATAAGGAGCAATGTAACGTACTAAAAGAAAAAACGTAGACTGAGATTTCTATGCCCAGCAAAGATAGTTTTCAAAAATGAAGTAAAATAAGGACTTTTTCAGACTGATAGTTGAAAGGATCTACTACCAGCAGTTAGGTATGGTAAAAACATATTGAAGGAAATTTTTCAGACAGAAGAAAAAAGATACTATTTGGAAATTTGGAGTCACATAAAAGAATGAAGGGCAATTGAAATAGTAGATATGAGGGTAAACGTAAAAGCCTTCTGTGTGAATTGTTTTAAGGTCCATTAAAAGAGAGCTGAGTGTTGACTGGGCGCAGTGGCTCATGCCTGTAATCCCAGCACTTTGGGAGGCCGAGGCGGGCGGATCACAAGGTCAGGAGATCGAGACCATCCTGGCTAACACGGTGAAACCCCGTCTACTAAAAATACAAAAAATTAGCCGGGCATGGTGACGGGCGCCTGCGGTCCCAGCTACTCGGGAGGCTGAGGCAGGAGAATGGCGTGAACCCGGGAGGCGGAGCTTGCAGTGAGCTGAGATCTGGCCACTGCACTCCAGCCTGGGTGACAGAGAGAGACTCCGTCTCAAAACAAACAAACGAACAAAAAAGATAGCTGAGTGTTTAAAGCACAAATAAGAAATAATAATGACAATGTGGAGGCTATAACATATGTAGTGATAAAATGTATGACCACAATACCACAAAGGAAGAAAGTGGGGTAATATAAGTATATTGTGGTAAAGTTATATGATACAATGTTTAAAAATAGATATTATGGAAATCTGAGAGGACTATTTAAAAAATACCAAAATATGAAGTATAACTAATAAGAAAATGATAACAATAGAATAGAGAAACAGAAACTACACAGTTCATTCCAAAAAAGGCAGAAGAACCAAGAAGAGATGGGACAAAAAATAATGGCAAGGTGGTTGACTTAAATTCAGTCATATAAATAATTACATTATATATAAATGTTTTAAATGTATCAAATAATAGGCAGAGATTGCCACATAAAGATAAGATTCTTCTCTATGCTGTCCGAAAGACATGCCATTTTAAATATGAAGACCCAGATGCGATCAAAGTAAATAAAAAAGATAGTAAAAGATATACTGTACAAATACAAATCAAATGAAAGTTAGACTGGCTATATTTATATCAGATTTCATAGCAAAGCATATTACTAGGAATAAGGAGACATACTGCACATCATATCCAATATCAGAGTTTCAAAAACACGAAACAAAAACTGAGACTTGAAAAATAGACAAATTCACAATGATCCCTCTCAGTAATTGAGTTAATAAGTACAAAGAAAATCTGTAAAGACATAAAAAACTTGAACAATGTTATTAATTAACTTGACCTAATTGGCATTTACATAACATTCTGTTTAAAAACAACAAAATAAATATTCTTTTCAAGTGGAATATTTATCAAGATATAAAATATTCTAAAAACAAGTCTCAATAAAGGCATGAATTGAAATCATTCAAAATATGTTCTTTTTTAAAAACAGAAATAAATTAGAAATGAATCCCGAATACTTTGAAATTAAGTAACACACTTCTAAATAACCCGTGGATCTAAGATAGGCTTGCTAGAGAGATTAGAAAATATGTAACTTATTAAAAATATAAACAAACCAGTTCAAATTTGTGGGATGTCACTAAAGCAGTGTTTAGAGGAAAATTTATGTCATTGATTTATTACTTAAATAAAGATAGTTCTCTAAAGAATCTAGGTGTTTACCTAAAGAAACTAAAACTGAAGAGAAATCAAAATCCAAAGTAAATAGAGGAAGAAAAACAAAGATAAGAACAGTAATCAATGAAAGTTAAAAAGTAATAAGTAAGATTAATGAAGTTAATAGTTGGTTCTTTACAAATAATAATAGTAATCCTCTAGTTACACAGATCAGTAAAAAATAAATTACTAATATCAGAAATACTATAGAGATAAAGAAGGTAGCAAGAAAATATTATGAACATCTTTATGACAATAAATATGACAACTTGAATAATGTGGACGAATTTCTTGAAAGGCATGAATTTCCAAAGTTCACTAAAGAAGTAGGTTGTCCTGTATCTACTTAAAAATTTTAATCTGTTGTCAAATACCTCCTCAGAAAGAAAATACTTCACCCAGATGGTATTCTTGCTGAATTCTATCAAAATTTCATAGGTGAAATAATACCAATTCTACATAAATTCTTTCAGAAAACTAAAAGTAAAATTTTCCAATTTATGTTGTTGAGGCTAACTTTACTCTGATATCAAACAGGCAAGATATGATCAGAAATGGTAACAACAGACCAATATCATTCATGGCTATAGATTAAAAAGTCTTTAATAAAATATTTGCAAATTGAAGTTAACAATGTATAGAAAAGTATAATATATCATTACCAAATGATGTTTATTTTAAGAATGCAAAGTTGCTTTAACATTTAAAAAAGCACTCAATGTAATTCACCATTTGAACAGACTAAAAAATGAAAATCCATGTTATCATCTGAATAGATTACGAGAAAGCATCTGGCAATATTCAAAACCCATTTGTCATTAAAATTCAGCAAACTGGGAATAGTAAGATAGCTTTTTCAATCTGATATAAATATTCAGTATTATATAAATAATTTTTAACAGCATCTTAATGGTGAAAGACTGAATGTTTTCCTCCCAAACTGGGAACAAATCAAGGAGATATATCTTCACTTCTAGTCAACATTGTAGTTGAGATCCTTCATAGTGCAATAATATATGGATTTTGAAAAATCACACAAATTGATAAGAAAATGTAAATCTTTTTAAGGCAACACGATCTATGTGGAATACCTTAAAAATTATTTTAAAAACCCACCCCACAACTAATACTAATAAATGAGCTCAGCAATATCACAAAATGCAAGGTCAACATGAAAAAACCCATTGCATTTCTATATAATAGGAACAGATAATTAGAAAATTCAAATAGCAAAATCGTAGCACCAAAATAATGAATTTTCTAGGGAAAAATTTCTTGAAATATGTACAAAATCTATAAAGTGAAATCTTTAAAATTTTACTGAAAAAAGTTAAAAAGATTTTAATAATGGAGAGACATTTCATGCTTATGAATTAGAAGACTCAATATTATTGAGATGTAAATTTTCAAATTGATCTACAAGTTAAATGTAATCCCGATCAAAATTTAAGCAGATCATTTTGGCAGAAATTGACAGCATGCTTATTTCAAAACTCATATAGAAAAGCAAAGGAATTGGAAATGTCAAAACAATTTTGAAAAAGAAAAAAAGCGGGGAATGTGAACTATCTGATTTCAAATCTCACTATAAGGCTACAATAATGAAGAGAGTGTGCTGTTTGCATAAGGATAGGCACATAGATCAATGAAACAGAATAGAGAGTCCAGAAATAGAGATCTACACATATATAGTCAAAAGATTTTTGACAGATGCAAAGGCAATTCAATGAAAAAGTATACGTTTTTAAATAAATAGTGCTGTAACAATTAGATAGTCAGATGTAAAAAAAAAAAATAGAGAATATGGGCCCTACTTCACACTATATAGTTTTGTATACACAAAACTATAACTATACAAAACTATAACTCAAAATTAAGGACCTAAATGTGGGAGCTAAAAGTATAAAACTTCTAGAAAAAAATAGAAAATATTTATGACTTTGTGTTGGTCAAAGATTTCTTAAACACAGTATAAAAGAAAAAAATGAGGAATTAAACTTCATTAAAATGATAAACTTCTGTTCTTCAAAAGACTCTTACAGAAACAAAATGTCAAGACACTTATCGAGAGAAAATATTTGCAAAATGTACCTGATAAGTACTTACATACAGAGTACATAAAGAACTCATAACTCTATAATAAGAAGGTCACCTGAAAAAACAATGGGCCAAATATTTGTACAGACATTTCACAGATGGCCAATACATACATAAAAGAGTATTCAACATCATTAGTAAGAAAATGCGATGCTTGCATATATTTGTTGCAGCAGTATTCACAATGGCAAAGATATAAAGCCAACTTAGATGCCCATCAACAGTGCACTGGATAAAGAAAATGTGGTACATATACATCATGTAATACTATATAACTATAAAAAATGAGATTGTGGCCTTTGCAGCAAAGTGGATGGAACTGGAGGCCTAATCCTAAGCGAATCAACGGGGGAACAGAAAACCAAATGAAAACCAAGTACTGCATGTTCTCACTTATAAACTGGAGCTAAATGTTGAATACACATGGACACAAAGAAGGGAACAATAGACACTGGGACCTATTTGAAGGTGCAGGGTGGGAGGCGAGTGAGGATTGAAACACTGCCTAGTGGGTACTATTACCCAATAGGTGACAAATTATCACCTGATTACCTGGGTGACAAAATTACCTGTACACCAAATCTCCACGACATGCAATTTTCCCCTGTAACAAACCTACACATGTACCCCTTGAACCTAAAGTAAAAGTTGGAAAGAAAAAAAAGCCACAATGAGATACTTCTGCTACCTGCTGGAATGGTTATAATCCAAAAGACGGACAACACCAAGAGTTGGTGAGGAGGTGGGATGGTCTCATACACTGCGGGTGAGAATGAAAAGTGATACAACTGCTTGGAAAATAGTTTAGCCTTTTTTTTTTTTTTTTTTTTTTTTGAGATGGAGTCTCATTCTGTCACCCAGGCTGGAGTACAGTAGCGCGATCTCGGCTCACTGCAACCTCCACCTCCCAGGTTCAATAGATTCTTCTGCCTCAGCCTCCTGAGTAGCTGGGACTACAGGCGCTTGCTACCATGCCCAACTAATTTTTGTATTTTTAGTGGAGATGGGTTTTCACCATGTTGGTCAGGCTGGTCTTGAACTCCTGACCTCAGGTGATCCAAAGTGGATGGCCTCCTCGGCCTCCCAAAGTGTTGGGATTACAGGCATGAGCCACCGCGCCCGGCCATCAGTTTCTTATAAAGTTAAACATACACTTCCCATATGACCTAGCAATTCCACTCCTAGATTTCTACCTATGAGAAACACATACATTCCGTCAGAAAATGAGCACAAAAGTGCTCATAGCAACTTTATTCATAATAGTTTCAAACTGAGAACAAATGCAACTTCTATCAGTCAGCCAATGGATAAAGAAATTGTGGTTTAAACATACAATAGATACAATTCATTAATAAAAATGAATTAACTAACATGTAACAGCATGGATGAAGCTCAAAAGTATTGTGGCAGGTGAAAGTGGCCAATTATAATACATCATGCTATATGATTCCATCGATAGGAATTTCTTAAGAGAACAAAACTATACTAATAGCAATCACAGGAGTTGTTGCTGAGGCCAAGTTATGAAGGGAGGAAATTTACTACAAAGGGGTGTAGAGTAAAAGGAATGTTCTGTATCATGCTGGTGATAGTGGTGGTATACACATGTCAAAACTCATCAAGTTACATGTTTTAAATTGGTGAGCTTTATTATATGTAACTTATACTTAATGAAACTGACAAAATGTCAGCCCCTGATACTGGGGTAATCTCTGCAGGAAGCAAAAAAATAATTCTTTAGTTATTTTGCCTTTCTTTTCACTGACATCGGTGTTGGTTATACACATCACAGCTATTCATCATGTTTCATTGAAATCTAACATTCACCAAAAGTGAAGATGATTGTATAAATAAACAGAAATACTCTTTGGGAGGATGGTGTATGCTTCTATTGGTAGAATGAAGTGACAGGAAAAGTAAATAATAATCAGTCATAATCTAATTAATTGCTAAGTGGTAGAGCCTAATGTGAAAAGCTCCATGGAGATGATAGCTCCTTTGGCTTTAAGTGCTTTAATGCCTCTTGAATCCCAGGTGTGGAGAGAAAGAACAAGAAGAAAAAAAAATCTAATAGCAAAGCTGTCAGACACTTTGGGTCTTTGGCTCTCAGGAAGAAAGGTCACTCTGCTGCCTTTTCCAAAATGCTAACAGTAATCTTTCTTAGGCAGCAGCAGTAGTTCTATTATCAGCTGAGCAAGCCCCATTGTCGGTGATTGACAAGGTTTCCACCTCCAGATTTCTTCCATAACTGTGCTTAACAACTTGGGGCTTGCAAGCTCCTGCTCATGAGGAGAATTGAGCAGGGCTTAGGCGGCAGAAACCCAGCATGGGTTTCATGCGGTGTGCGCTCCTTATTACTGCACTTTGCTGTGGAACGTTCTGCTTGGAAAGCAAGGCAAGAAAGGCAGAGAGAACTTTGGAAATAGGAATACACTCAGCACAACCCAAATACTTCTAGCTGTGGCTACCTGCAAAAAGTCCAGTGTGAGTGGATAACATTTTCACTTGAAACTGAATATGAGGTGATAGGTTAAAGGTCTATTTTAACAGAACCCTGGGAAATGACCCTGGTTCTGTCGGTTGGTAATGGGATGGTTCAGAGGATTTCACCTCCAAGTTATATAACTCATATTGTGCAGTACACGAACTAATCCATCAGGTCCAGCTCCATGGGTGTGCAGCTCAGAAGAGCCCATTCTTGGTTTAATGCTCTCCTGTCACCATCCTGAAATTAACACACTTTGATCTTTTTTTTTTTTTTTTTTTTTTTGAGACAGAGTTTCATTCTTGTCCACCCAGGCTGGAGTACAGTGGCATGATCTCAGCTCACTGCAACGTTTACCTCCTGGGTTTTTGTTTTTGTTTTTCCTTTCTTTCTTTTTTTTTCTTTTTCTTTCTTTCTTTTTTTTTTTTTTTTTGAGACAGAGTCTCGCTCTGTTGCCCAGGCTGGAGTACAGTGGCACGGTCTCGGCTCACTGCAAGCTCCGCCTCCTGGGTTCCCGCCATTCTCCTGCCTCAGCCTCCCGAGTAGCTGGGACTACAGGTGCCCGCCACCTCACCTGGCTAATTTTTTGTATTTTTTTGGTAGAGACAGGGTTTCACCATGTTAGCCAGGATGGTCTCGATCTCCTGACCTCGTGATCCGCCTGTCTTGGCCTCCCAAAGTGCTGGGATTACAGGCATGAGCCATTGCACCCTGCTGACCTCCCAGATTTAAGTGATCTCCTGCCTCAGCCTCCCAAGTAGCTGGGATTATAGGCACTCACCACAACACCTGGCTAATTTTTGTATTTTTAATAGAGATGGGGTTTCACCATATTGGCCAGGCTGGTGTTGAACTCCTGATCTCAGGTGATCCACCTGCCTCAGCCTCCCAAAGTGCTGGGATTACATATGTAAGCCACGGCGCCTGGCCTCAATTTTATTTTTGAGTTTATGTTTTATAAGTGAAGCACAGCAGGACAATGGAACATGTACCTGAGCAGAGGAGTTGCATGCAATATACGTCTGTGCCATTCCATGGCACTCCATTCACAGATAATGCACACACCATGCTTTGTACAAAATCCCAGTGGACCCTTGATGCATGGAAGTGAAGTGAGACTTAAAGTGAGGGCAAGGTGAGCACATTACACATAAGACTCCACAAGTGGGTCCATGGAGACTGCCGAGAGGCCACACTTTCCGTTTGAACCAGAACATGCTTCAAATGTAGAGAGTAATAGCATTCTAAAAAAAAAGGAACAACCAAGGAATTCTTACCATATTCTTTCCTAATTGTGTTATTTCCTGGCAGTAGCCAACCACTTAGGCTGAAAGTAACGCTGTAGGAGAAAAAAGGAAACATAGGGGAACTTGTAGTTACATGCTTTCCTTTAAATTCTTCATTATTTCCCCAAAAGCTGAAGATAAAGCATGTTAGAATCTGTTCATATCAAAGTGCAACAAATACAGATGAGCTACTTTTGTTCATTGTTTCTACTGTTCTGGTACAAATGAAATACGTATACATGTGGAAATTACAAAATATGAATCATGTATTATAATTTTGGTGATTCTGCACATGAGATAGTCTTACATGTTCACTTAAAACTGGCATGCTCACTATAAAGATAAATGGTGAAATTCTTGCTAATAATTAAATATTTTAATTTCTATTAACTTTGAATGACATTAAATACCAAAATACCATGACAAATAGAGACTGCTGAAGAAAGAAAATATTTATATTTTAGTTTTTTTTTTTCTTTTAAGAGTCAGGATCTGACTTGGTCACCCAGGCTAGAGTGTGGTGGGGTGATCATAGCTCACTGCAGCCTTGATTTCCTGGGCTCAAGTGATCCTCCTGTCTTGGCCTCCCAAAGAGCTGGGATTACAGGCATGAACCACTGTGCCTGGCCATTTAGGACCTTTAATGGGACTTTTTTTTTGGTTTCTGTTTTTTGAAGAGGGATCCCTACATTTTAATTTCAAACTGAGCACTGAAAATTATGTAGCTGGGGCCCTGCCATCAATACTGAGTTCTCTCTCAAGTAAAATGTATTAGTGTTATTTTGCATATCAAATATTGGCTGTGGAGGGCAGCCACAAACTGTATTGATTTTGTTTAACTACTCAGCTTCCTAACATGAGTCGAATAGTCACATAAACTTTTCCTGTTTTACGTAAGGCTGTGTTTTTGATGTAAGGCATTAAGCAATCCATCAAACAATTATGGAACATTTACTATATGCTACTTGCTCATTATAAAAACTTTATAATTTAGTTGAAGGAACAAATATTTACATAGCAATGTCATATGTGCTATCTAAAATAGACATGAAAACACACAGGAGAGAGAATGATGTAATTGAGCCTGGCAGGACAATGGGAGTTGTCAAAACTTGACCGAACTGGCATTGTTTCAGCAACGTTGAAGAATGAAAAGTTTTTGCAGGTTGTTGGTGAATCGATGGAAGGTCATTCTAGGCTAAGGAATATTTTATTCTCATAATCAGATTCGCTACAGTGTACTCTGCTTTTGAGCTGGATAATTTGTTGTTAGCATTCTTTCTGTTGAGTTTAAAATCATGAATACACTGACAGATATTTTTAGGTTTTTTTTTTTTTTATAAAGTAGGACTCATTTTTGTGTTTGTGATGACATACATGGTATTTAAAATTTTTGTTTTTTTTAACCATTATAGGGATGAGAAGTGATATTTAAAATAATAATATGTATTTATACCATTATTTTACCATTGTGGTTATAGGTATTCAAAAAGGTGTTTTGCATTTTGAGCAATAGCCTGCCAGCTTTTCTGGTGTTACTGGTGGGAGAAGATGTATAAAAGTAACTGTGAGAAGATGTATAAAAGTTACCGTGGTGGTAGTGGGCAAAAAGAATCATACAGGAGTTTTGGAAAAATTCACTGAGAACTTGGTCCTACAAATAACACCAATAACAAAATGATTAATTTGGGGTTACAATGCAAGACCCATTTAGTATCTGGGATGCTTTTGAAATTTGATGTTATGATGACACTCCAATGTATTAACTGGGAGCAATATCCTGCAGGGATCAAAGAACACATCTGAAGTTTCTTTAAATCTATTCTAAGAGATGTTTGTGGTAGCTGCAAGGCTTTCATCAGACCCTGGGAGGTCTGATGTCATGAAGGTCACTGTTACTATTTTGACAACATGGAAGAGATAAGCACTGATCAGACAGATAAACATAGTTTATATTTTGTGCTGATTTCTCCATTGCCTGTGATAGCAGCAGTATGGATGTCAAGGAAGGAATTATGGTAAGGGAGGTGGAGGAATTGATCAGGCATCTGGATGGCCAAAGGGAACACGTGCTAAGAGGAAGTTTTAGGCTGTCTTTTTCCACTGATTACTACCTCTTTCCTCATGTTCTCCTTCTCCATTAATTCAAATGGCCGTGAGCCCAGCCCTCCCTTCTCACTTGGCCGTAGAGCTGGAATCTGTGCTCACAATGGAGAAATGGGAAGTGCAAGTCCGGCTGGAGCAGGGTTGGCTGAAGGCTATAGTTAAACCGTGTTTACTTATAAACCTGTCCATGTTGGACGCCAAGGTATGTGCTCTGAGAGAGTGTTTTCCTCCAGAGATAAATGTCTTACTCCCATCCCGCCACTCTCAAAAGAGGCTTTTATAAATGATGTTCTCTCTCTTCTCTTTGTTTGGCTTTTAGCAGCAGGAAGCCAAGAAAAGACCCAACTCTGGTTTGAAAACCCTGGGGAAGAGTTGCAAAAATAACACCTGCAGGTGTGGAAGGCTGTTCAGTGACCCCCGGTGTGCAGAAGGCCATGAAGAAATTATGAGATTAGAGGATCGAGACAGTGACAGCAGCTGCTTTTCAGCAGCTTTCTCCTGTTGCCTCGAGAATAATTCAACTCTAGCAGACTTACTTAAGGCCTGGGAAAATAGTGCAAAGTGAAGAAAGGGCTAGAAATGGTTGTTGTTCTCCCTAGGGTGAGAGGAAGTATTTGAGCTTTCCCTAGGATATTGAGAAGTACATGGCTGAGCAAATCATAGCTGGAACGTAGGAGAACATACCTCTGTACTTTGCATTTTTCTAGGAGAAAAAATGAATCTACCTAAACATTGAGAGCATCTTAGGTAATTTATGGGGAGCATTAGCAAAGCCAGGAAAGCTTACAAACCAGACTAAACACCTCAAAGTTTTAAGAGTGTGCAGAGAATACAATGAAGAAATAATAAATGAAGATTAATGGCTTACTTAAAAAGGATTAAAGCAACTTTCAGTTTAAAACTGCATGTAGCTAATAGTCCCTTACACAGACTTTTAATTTTCTGCTGAACCACCCCGATAAAGACCGAAACTCATAATTCCACCCAAACTGGAAATTTCAACCTCTTTCCACAATCCTGGCAATTAGAATGATTGTAAACATATTTAAAAGTGTATTTGGTAAACTTTTCAAGGTCCCAACCACTGACTCACCTGGGCTCAGAAATGCCAAGTTCTTACCAACAGCAACAACAGCAACAAAAAGGCAGAGGCCAATAGCAGCAGAGTTGTTGCCGTTTGAAATATCTAGAGTTTTTTCAATCTTTGTTATCTTTTCTCTTTTATCTATCTTGAGCCTTTTACTTATACTAGTTGAGGGACCACAACTCTGAATGCAAAACACAAAATGAAACAAAAACCAAAACAAATTAGCAGGAGGAAGAAAGGAGGGAACAACTCAGAATAGAGAATTTGACCCTGGGAGAGTAGCGCAGTGAACACCATGGTGAGGAGTGTGGTGAGGGAGACTCCTCGCTAGTATCTCATCTGTTGATAACATCAGAGAGAGAGCCTGGGAGGGTTGGAAAAGATCTCAGTCTACAAGAGTCTCAATTGGTAAAAGAAGGAATATCACTGAACTCTTTTCATTTGGTATGTACCACTTCACATTTGACATCTTCCTTTTACTGGGAAATAATATTTAAAACATAAATTTCGGGCCTAGGTTTGCTTACTGGCTCCCCTTAGTAGAGAGAGCTAGGAAAACAAATATGTGCATTTGCATATGCATGCATATATCAGGAATTGTGAGTTTACATTGATACCTCAAGTGCAAGCCTGTGGGGCTCCTCTCGGCCTTCTCTGACTTCACCTTGGTAACTCTGTTGTGAGAACTGGGACTTTCAACAACATGAAGATATTCATTCACTTGTTCGATACCTTTATAAGCCCCAAATAGTTTCAAAGTTTTCATATCCGCACCACTAAAAAAGGAAACCTACTAAGAATGTTCACTATATATTTGCAGCTTTTAGTTTCGTTAAGGCTAAGAGTATATGGTCAAATTACAGTGTTCAAAAAGGACTTGGGTAGGTTCTGTTCCCTCATACATTTAAAATGCATATGTGTCTGTTTCTTTGTGCATTCAGTTTTAGGATTCCCCCCATTCTTGTTGGTTTAAATTTATTGTCTATGTGAAATACTGAAGTTATTCCAAGTGTTAAAAGTATATACTTCATCCCTTTTCCCCTCTACTCATCGACTTCTCCTTAGGTGATTAATTTCATTAGTTTCTGATTCAGATTTTCTGTGTTTCTATTTGCAAAAAGAAGCAGATATATTTATGATTTTTATATAAAAGTTATACTATATTTAATATTTTGTACTTTTAACAATATATCCTGGAAGCTATTTCACATCCATGAACAGGTATGCCTGCAAAGGCACAGATAATGTCAATATTGGGTTTGTAACAGAAAAAAGAGTCATGAATAACAATATCATAAAGTCACAATCTTCCTGCTTGAAATTAAGGGAAATCTGATTATATAACTAGGGTCATCAAGAACGATCAACATGAAGACCCAAGGTGGCAAACCTTCTAAAATTAAAGGAAAAAGAAAGAATCCTGTGGTTACATGGACAGATGATAAAAGGTCACCTTTATGAGAGGAGAATAAGGCTGGTTCTGAAGCATCCTTCGGTGACAGAAGACAATAATGCAAGGTCTATGGACTTTGGAAGGGGAATACCCAGTTAATATATCATCTGTTTATAAATGTAACAGAGATTTTCAAATATACAAGAACCCATGGACTACAATACACAAAAAACGCCTTTGAAACTACTACTTATAAGTAAAATCAAATCAACCAAAAGGAGAATAATCAAAACAAAGAACATAGCAATGGAGGAGCTGTTCAATCAAAAGACTAGTATTGAACCTATTTAAATGTAGAACTAAGATTATGTTTGGAATTATTGTTATGCAGCAAAATTTAAATGTTATAAATATTGAAAGAAATGCATACATAAAATATAATGTTTGTATAATTATAATGGACCAAGCTAAAGTCTCATTTTGATATTTTTTTTTACTTTTAAAAAAGTAAAAGTTAATTCCTGTTTACTTTTAAAGAAATGGTGAAAAGAAATAGAAGCATGAAGATAAAATCTAATAACAGACCATATGCTTTCTAAATTTGGGGTGGAAAGAGTAAGAGAAAAGAAGATATATACCAGAGAGCAGATAATCAAATTATGGGAAACTGTAAGAAAAAATAAAAGGCCCAATTAAGCCAACCTTGCTGTCATAACAGTGATGAATGGGATAATATTGTTTTTGTCAACCAAACATTTTATCACAAGAAAAATCAAACTGAAAAGATCATTCCATATCTGTCGCCAAATAGCAACATACATAGAAGTTACAAACAAAAAATTCTAAATATTTTGTAATTTCTAAAATCTGCCCTATTTAATTACATTTGGATCAAAGAGTACATTAAAAAAACTAAGAAAATCGTAATAAAAATACAACTTTAAAGACCTATGGCATGTGGATAAATCTTTGATTAGAGAAAAGTACAAAACTTTTAATATTCATCTTGCTAAACAAAAAAGACTTATAAGTAAATTACATTCTATATATTCTACATGAGAAATTAGAAAAGGAACAACAAATTAAGTCAAGTGAAATGGAAGGAAATAAGCTGGAAGCAGAAAATAATTTTTAAAAGTGAGGAAAAATTTAATATAAAAAATCGATCCATGAAAAGATCCTTTAAGGGGAAAAGACAATAAACTAGATAATTCATTTGCTAGCTTAATTAAAAAAACCACAGAAAACAAAAAATAGTAAATGAAAAAGAAAATTTTTAAAAATTATGTAACTCTATTGAAATACATTTGGGATCCTGGAATGGATAATTTCCTGGGGAAACAGGAATTACCAAATTGTGAAAAGGGGAAACGTAAACAAGACAATAATCATGGAAAAAATTGATAGAATTAGAAAAAATATTTGTTCCCAAACACCACGAGCCTGGAGCATTTAACAAATGAAGCATCCAACATGGTCCTGGAGCATTTAACAAACGGATCCTTCCAAGCCTGTTAATATTATTGTTCTTCGTAGGTATATTTGTCGGTTCAGGCAGCCATACAAAATATCACAGACCAGTGGCTTAAATAACAGACATTTATTTTCTTAATAGTTCTGGAGGCTGGAAGTCCAAGATCAAGGCCATCAGGGGAGGTCTCTTTTCATGGCTTACAGGAACCCACCTTTTTGCTGTGTCCTCACAGGCAGAGAGACCTCTGGCAGTGTCTCTTTCTCTCCTTATAAGGTTACTAGTGCCATCATGAGGGTCCTGCCTCAGGACCTCATTTAAACCTAATTATCTCGCAAAATCCCTATCTCCAAATATCATTGCATTGGGAGTTAGGGTTTCAATGTACAGATTTTAAGAGGGCACAATTCAGCCTGTAGCAGGAGGTTAGGAGGAAGGAAAGGTTTTAGGTTAGATGTTCAAGGATTGTAAGGGAGGATGCTGAGCAAACGCAAAGAGCTTAAATATCATGAAGTGTTGTTAAGGGACAGCGACTAGATCAAGTCTCGTTGTCAACTACATGAATAATAATATAAATATTAATTATATGAATCTATGCAGTTTGGGTTATGTGGGAAACCACATCTGTTAGATATTGGACGTGGGAAAGGTCTTGGGATGGGTAGCTGTGTTCAGCTGCAGGCAATCCCTGAAGAGGGACTCCGCTGAGGGCTGTCTGCTGCCGCCACTTTCGGCAGCTGAGAAGGGAATGCTTGAATGCCACAATGAAGAGGACTCCACAATACCCACTCCAGTCCGTAGCTTGTACTGCTTGGATCAAAATTTTTTTTTTTTTTTTTTTTGCTAAAAGTTCTGTAATGCTCCTGGAAGATTCCGGTGGACTTCTTTCTTGAAGTAACAAAAGGGGAGTTAATGTGA
This sequence comes from Macaca mulatta, assembly GCF_049350105.2. Lineage (NCBI taxonomy): Eukaryota > Metazoa > Chordata > Mammalia > Primates > Cercopithecidae > Macaca > Macaca mulatta. The sequence goes on along the minus strand of NC_133420.1, from coordinate 112,182,098 downwards.
TAAATTACAGTCCTTTTCATTGTCACTGATATTTATCATTTTCTTTTCCTACTATCTAGTCTAGAATCATCAGGACCTCTGCAGTCTAGGTGGCTTACCTGGGGAATGGGAGGTTGACTCAAGTCCTCTTTTTTCATGGGTCTGAGACCCACTTACCATTAAAATTGGGGAGTGGAATACCTGGAAACAAACACACAAGTAGTCACTTTATTTCAAAACAAATGCTTCCCTGTCCCTATTACGTAACAGAAGCCCTACCCACTCCTGGCCATCAGAGTCAATTACCCCTGTCAAAATGATGTTGAGTCCTTTATTTGCCTTCTTCTCTTTCGGCACCTGGTGTGACTAGTTGACAGCCGTAGTTGAAAATTTAATGGGATTTTTACTCTGCTTCCTTGTGGATATATATTCCTTCTCTGGCAGCCAAAACTATTTACTATCTGTGTATTTAAATACACAGATCTTAGAGCTGTAGGCACAGTATGCACAGATTCCCGAGTAGGTCACTGGGAGTAGTCATATTTTGCTGTTAGGGTCATGCTACAATTGTTGATTTAGAGCAGTGGTTCTTAGCTGATGGTGATTTTGTCTTCTTAAGGGATATATGGCAATATCTGGATACATTTTGTGTGCCACAAGTTGGGGAGGAGGATTACTACGGGCATTTAGTGGATAGAGCCAGGGATGCTGATAAACATTTCACAACACAAAGGACGGCACAACAAAGACTTACCCAGCTCAAAATGCCAATCCTGCCAGGGTTGATTTAAATGATGGAGCCCCTCACCTTTGCAGGGTATCATCTCCAAACCAGCACTTAAGCCATGCCGTCAACAGGTTGTTATAGGAGAAGCTTCTAGGTAGTGAAGTGTGTGATAAACTTGATGAATTATGTGATCTTGTGTGCGCGATCACACCCTCTTGTCTGTAAAATAGGTCCCCTGATCCCATATGATATTATTCAGTATCCTGAGCTAATGGATCAAACATGCGCCAAGTCCATTATGGTGGTGTTGACTGAGGTACTACAGGGAGTAAAAGTAAACTCATGTCAAGTTTGTGTTAGTTCTAGTTAAAAATGAATCACTTCATTTTCTAGGGTTAAAGGCATCCAGTGAATTTAATTGACTGCCGCTGTTTAAGGAGCTCACTTTTTATCTTTGTTACTGGCAGGTTGGGCTTTCAGGAACAGCCGTAACTCCATCAGATTTGTTGAATTGATAGCACTAGGGTGGAAAATGGCAAAAGCTGTCTGAAGTCAACTAGCCAAGCATTCAGTCTAACGAGTTCTTTAATGCCTATTCAGTACCATGTGATACAAAGTTCACATATCTTCATTTACAGATTCATGCACGTACCTCTTCCCAGATCTCCACGTGCTCTATCTTTAGCTCTTTCTCCTTCTAGGCTTCTGATCAACCAGCCATGCCATTCATTATTGCCCTTGTGTTTATTTTTATAATATCCCTAGGTTATTTCTCTTTTCCCACAAATTCAACGATTGGTTGCACTGCCCAAAGCTCTGCACATTGGAAGGATTCCCCTCACAACTGACTTTCAGCAACATCCCTGAATGAGGCTAAAATGCAGTTTTTGTTTGTTTTCAGTTTGGATCCACATGCTGACCCAACTAATCCATGTCCCAAGCTTAGACTTTCTACTTTTCCTTCAACTGTTTTTAAGGAAGCCCCAGGACAAGAGGTGCAGAGTCTCAGTTATGATGGATGACAAGAGAACTGGCCATCTGTTTGTGCAGCTTACTTTTGCCATTTGCCCTACTCATGCCCAACTCTGGATACACCAATTCCATCTTATAATGGATTGCTGTTGGGCTCACCTGATCTTGTGTCTTGGTGAGTCTGATAGAATCCTGAGTGTGATGGGCAGTCTGAATACAGTCACTTGAAGCTGTCCTGTGGCCAGCCTCCTAATCATCCTAGATTTCTTTCTTTTCTTTCTTTCTTTTTTTTTTTGATTTTGAGAAGGATCTCACTCTGTCACCTAGGTTGGAATGCGGTGGCATGATCACAGCTCACTGCAGCCTCGACCTCCCAAGCTCAAGCGATCCTCCTGCCTCACTAGATTGATTTTTATTGTGCAGGCTGACTAACACTTCAGTTTGTTGCCCATTAATCTTGCCCTTAGGGATGTCATGCTTTATTACTCATTCTATACCTCTCTTTAGATTAGACCCCACTTGCGGGCATCCAAGCTTGCTGCTTACTACAGTAAACATGCTACCTTGCTTCTGACAATTGAGTGCTGCTACCTGGCCTCTATTACTCTGGCAATCCTGTAATACCCTATTGCTAATCAGGAAGTCAAGTTCTGTAACAGCTGCAGCCTTGGCCTATAAAGCAGAGCTACCAATGAGCTTTTCAGTGCCACTGGTGCCCCCTCACCTGCACTTTTCTGTTCTTTTTTTTTTTTTTTTTTGAGACAGTCTCACTCTTGTTGCCTAGGCTGGAGTGCAATGGCGCGATCTCAGCTCACCACAACCTCCGCCTCCTGGGTTCAAGCGATTCTCCTGCTTCAGCCTCCCGAGTAGCTAGGAATACAGGCATGTGCCACCTCACCTGGCTAATTGTGTATTTTTAGTAGAGATAGGGTTTCTCCATGTTGGTTAGGCTGGTCTAGAACTCCCAACCTCAGGTCATCTGCCCACCACGGCCTCCCAAAATGCTGGGATTCCAGGCGTGAGCCACCGTGCCCGGCCTACATTTCTTATTGCTTTTGTAAGTGAAACCTCCTCTGAGTCTGCCCATGAAACATGGTGATCAAGTGGGTATGCTGACCTGAAGTATCATTTCCAGTCTAGCAAGCCCACTTCTCTTCTTTCATCATCTGCCATGGCAGCTTTGGCATTTCTATTTCACTCAGTGCAGGCTACTGCTTTTGCTAGACTATTAAAAGCAGCATGTTATCATCTGCTTGTGTCATTTTGGCCAGAGTTTTAAACCCTGTGTCACATGACAGCGTTCTTATATTCATAAACTCCTGCTGACTGTGATGGTTAATTTGGTGTGTCAATTTGACTGAGCTGCAGGGTGCCCAGACATTTGGTCAAACATTATTCTGGGTTTGTCTGTAAGGGTGATCCTGGATGAGAAGTAATAATACCCTATTTGTCTTATAAAACCATGAGGATAAAAACCAAATTTTATTAAAATACTCCAAGGAACTAAGATATGGTACCTAAGTAAATCAGACAATTAGTATTTTCATGCTATTTCAACCATGCTAATGATTATTGATACTGGATTCCCTAATAAAGGTGGATGGCTGTAAACATAGTCCCAGGGATAGTGTTTAAATGCAGTGAATATGTCTGAACAGACAAATGCTATTCCCATGTGTATGCATATGACTTATCTTCAGTGCTGATGGTGTTCTCTATTCTATCCTCACATTTACATCTTGCCTTTCTCTTCTAGTCTACCTTCATCATCTAGCCTATTGATTTCTTTCTTTTTTTAGGAATTGACATTTTTCTTTCCCCATTTATCCTTTCTATTTCAAAGGATATATATTTTATTTCCACTTAAGTTTAGGACTAGAGGTTTGTTATTTGTCTTTGAGTGTTACAGTTGCTTTTATTTGCTATTTGCTTTTTCACGGCAGGGCTTCTGTCTCCTTTCTTTCTTTTTTTTTTTTGACATGGAGTCTTGCTCTGTCACCCAGGCTGGAGTGCAGTGGCACGATCTTGGCTCACTGCAAGCTCCACCTCCTGGGTTCACGCCATTCTCCAGTCTCAGCCTCCTGAGTAGCTGGGACTACAAGCGCCCGCCACCACGCCCGGCTAATTTTTTGTGTTTTTAGTAGAGACAGGGTTTCACTGTGTTAGCTGGGATGGTCTCGATCTCCTGACCTTGTAATCCACCTGCCTGGGCCTCCCAGAGTGCTGTGATTACAGGCGTGAGCCACCGCGTCTGGCAGGGGCTTCTTTCTTAACCTCCACAACATTATGGTTAGAAATGATTTTCTCTCTTTCTTTTTTATTAACTTATTTTAAATATCTGTTTTGCAATATTCTTTTGATGTATTCTGAGGAAGAAAACATGAATGATTTGTTTGTTTCTAGTTATAAGAAAAGTCAATTGGATTGTAGCAATTTGTTCTGGTGACTAACTTAAAACACCCTTTTGCTGAGAGAATGTCACCCAAAATATACTTTAGTGCTGTAAGACATGTATGTGCATAGTGTTGTGTCTAGGTGACTCATTCATCTATAGAACTTTAAATAAGTGACACTATGTGCAAGATAGCGGAGAATTCTGGGAAGTATTTGGCTCAGAGGTTGTCAAGTCCACCTCCGGATTTGGTGGTTTGCTGGAAGCACTCACAGGACTCCAACGTCATTATATTAACAGTCATAGTTTATTACAGTGAAAGGACACAGAGCAAAGTTAGTAAAGTGAAAAGGCACATAGGAGAAGTCCAGAGGAAAACAGGCCTCAAGTGTGAAGTGTATTCATATAAAGTACACTACAGCATGCAACTGCTATGTTTTATATGTTATGGACAGGAACCTTTTAAGGCATGTGGTCACCAAGGTTTGCATTTACACAGTCATCTGTCTGCCGGCAGTTGCATACTGCATGATTTGATGGCTCAGCAGAGAATAATTCCTAGACATTTCTTCCCAAATGATACCTCGTGTAATAGATGTAACCTGAAAAATAAAAATCAAAAGACACTGGCATATGACTAGAGTTCCTTTCAGTTGTTAACCACTGTTCCTGCTCATCCATCACATCTGACCAGAATGGAATCTACTGTGATGCCACTCAGGTTTGCAGGTTTCCATTCTGCATTGTCAGGTTGCAAAGGAGTTGGTGGTCTTGGCAAACATGTGGCTTTACTCTTTCCAATATTTGGTCTCATTGTGCTAAGAGACAATATTATTCTCTTCCGCTGAGCCTCTCTCAAGGCAACCATGTAATATCATATTTTCCTTATTTCATAAGCCATTTTTTCTTTCTTTCTTTCTTTTTTTTTTTTTTTTTTTTACCTTTAGCTATTGTTTCTCTGTCTCTCAACTGTTCACAGATTTTAACCCAACCCATTCCACCTTTGGAAGGGACGCCCAGATTGCCAGCAACAGTATGAGCCTAACCACTGCTTTACCTCCAGTCCCTTCCTGTTCATGTAGGCCCGGGTACCCAGATACAGAACTAGTGAGATAACTCAGCCACTAAGCAATATAGCTGTAGTCACTGATGACCCCAATTTTTTCAGATGGGATGAAGGCAAAATCCATCCCATCATACCCTTAGGATTTCTGGCAAAATGGTTTAAAGATACAGTCTCAGTTTCTTGCTTAAGTAGCATTCCTATTTCTGGCACCTGGATTTGTAGTGGTCTTCCCAGAACTACTGCATCAGGTAGGAAAAAAGAAAGTTGAACGGAAGTGCGAAGAATTGTATAGTAAAACAGTATCCTCTTCCACCCTCTCTTCGTGAGATCCCAGACAAAAGTGGAGGAGTGTATCCAGTGGAGACCCAGCCTGGCCCCACTCATGTTGAGTGTGAGCGGGCACTCTTTGAAGACATGTAAGACAACCCTTCAGCCTTTATCACCCTCGTTTTGATACAAATGTTCCATTTGCTTGTTCAAATTTTCTATCAGACCACTACTCTGAGGATCATAAACAACAGGATCTATTTCATATGATGTTGCTTCTCCCATTATTAGAACTTATGTGTTATATAATAAAAACGTGTTCTTTTATATGAAACAATATAACTCCAAGGTCTAAAGTGATACAATATTTTTGCTCTTGTTCTTTTGCAGTGTTTTGAGCTTTTGCACCTGCCACTGAGTATGCAAATTCCAGGCCAGAGTTGGCATCGATTCTTGTCAGGACAGGCAGCAGTCTGATATAGCACGAGCTGTGAGTGGGGTCTTCCCCCAGGGGATTCTGCCCCATAGCTATTCTCAGTATGTTACTTTCAGAGCTTTTTTTATGGAGCTAGATAAATGTTTGATAAAGTTTATTTGGAAGAACAAACAAACAAGAGTAAATAGAAAAGCCTTAAAAATAAAGAGTAATGGAGGAGTCACTCATTAAATATAAAAACACATTTTAAAATCTCAGGAACTAAAACAGGGTGGTATTGGCATGTGATGAAGCAGTCAGGTCCATGGAACCTAATAGAAAATCTAGAAATAGACAAAATTCCATCTATGAAAATTTACAACAACCAAAAGCAGCATCTTAAATAGTGGGAAAAGGGAAAAAGGGTGACTTTTTTTTTTGAGATGGAGTCTCACTCTGTTGCCCAGGCTGGAGTGTAGTGGCATGATCCCAGCTCATTGCAACCTCGGCCTCCCAGGCTCAAGTAATTCTCCTGCCTCAGCCTCCTGAGCAGCTGGGATTACAGGCGCCTGCCACCAAGCCTGGCTAATTTTTGTATTTTTAGTAGAAACAGGGTTTTATCATGTTGGTCAGGCTGGTCTTGAACTCCTGACTTCAGGTGATCTGTACTTGGCCTCCCAAAATGCTGGAATTACAAGTGTAAGCCACCGTGCCTGGCCTGACTTTTTAATTAGTAGTTGTTGCGGGATAACATGATAGGTAGAAAAACACAAATTAGTGTCATTTCCCACACTAAGAAAATTCTTAAATGTTAAATATTTAAAAATAAAAATGAAGTGTTATAAGAACTAGATGAAAACATGAATGGATTCTTTTTCTTTTTTTGAGACGGAGTCTTGCCCTGTCGCCCAGGCTGGAGTGCAGTGGCGCGATCTCGGCTCACTGCAACCTCTGCCTCCCGGGTTCAAGCTATTCTCCTGCCTCAGACTCCTGAGTAGCTGGGATTACAGGCACTCGCCACCATGCCCAACTAATTTTTGTATTTTTAGTAGAGATGGGGTTTCACCATGTTGGCCAGGCTGATCTTGAATTCCTGACCTCAGGTGATCCGCCTGCCTCGGCCTTCCAAAGTCCTGGGATTACAGGCGTGAGCCACCACGCCCAGCCTCAATTTCTTTAATGAATTTACTCTGCCCCTGTTTTTCAGTTCTTGAGTCATCTTTGATAACATATATTTTGCTAAAAAATGTTATAATTTAGCTCGATTAAAAATTACTGTTATATTGCTTCTGACATTTTGGTTTTGATTTTAATAATAATGAAAAATATTATTTGAATGCTTATTACGTCATGTTCACTGTTCAAAGTATTGCATATGTATTGCCTAATGCAATAGATCTATGCAGTAGGTCAGGTATTATCTCCTTTTTGCATATGAGAAAGCTGAAGCTCAGAGTGGTTGTGTAACTTGTCCAGTGTTACCCAACTGGCTGGTGGCAGAGCTCAGGTTTAATCCAGACAACAGCCCAAAGCATGTGCTATTACTCACAGTCTTGTATTGTCTCTTTTGTGTATGTCAACGTGTACCGTTTCTAACATGATTTACTTATTTCTCTTAATTTTGTGAGGGATTAGGTTTTTTAACAGACTTTATTTTTTATAGTAGTTTTAGGTTGACAGCAAAATTGAGAAAAGGTACTGGAATTTCCCACATGCCTCCCACCTCGACACATGCACAACCTCTTCCACTGTCAACATCTGACACCAGAGTGGTACATTTGTTACAACTGGTGAGGCTATATTGACACATCATTATTACCCGAAGCTCATTATTATATGAGAGTTTACTCTTTGTGTTGTATATTTGGTGGGTTTGGACAAATGTATAGTGACATGTATCCACCATTATAGCATCAAAATAGTGCCATTAGTATAAATTTCTCTGTGCTCTGCCTATTCATCCCTTTCTCACCACTAACCTCAGCCAACCACTGGCCTTTTTACTATACGTATAATTTTGCCTTTTCCAGAGTGTCACATAGCTGGTATTATATGGTAGGTAACCTTTTAAGATTGGCTACTTGCACTAAGCAATATGCATTTAAGGTGTCTCTATGCCTTTTTATGGCTTTATTGCTCATTTTTTTGGGTACTGAATAACATTCCATTTTTGAATGTAGCACAGTTTATCCATTCACTTATTAAAGCAAATCTTGGTTGCTTCCAAGTTTTGGCAACTATGAATAAAACTGCTATAAACATCTGCATGCAGGTGTTGGTGTGGACAGAGGCTAGCTTTTTAATTATAACTTTTTTAGATATAATTCACACGTCATACAATTCACCATTGAAAGTGTACAGTTCAATGGTTTTTAGTATATTCACAGAGTTGAGCAACTATCACCACAATCAATTTTAGAAAAATTTCATCACCGCCCAAGGAAACCCCACACCTGTAAGCAGTCACTCTCCATTAACTCCCAATCTCCCCAGCCCTTGGTAACCACCAATCTGTTTTTTTATCTCTCTGAATGAACCGATTTTGGAAATTTCTTAGTATTATACAACATGTGGTTGTGACTGGCTTCTTAGCATAGTGTTTTCAAGACTCATCTATGTTGTAGCATGTATCAGTATTCCATTTTGGTTTATTCATTTTTATTTATTAATTTATTTTTTAGATGGAGTCTCGCTGTGTTGCCCAGGCTAGAGTGCAGTGGTGCAATCTCGGCTCACTGCAAGCTCCGCCTCCCGGGCTCACGCCATTCTCCTGCCTCAGCCTCCCGAGTAGCTGGGACTACTGGTGCCCACCACCACGCCCAGCTAATTTTTTTGTATTTTTAGTAGAGACGAGGTTTCACCATGTTAGCCAGGATGGTCTCGATCTCCTGACCTCGTGATCCGCCCTCCTCTGCCTCCCAAAGTGCTGACCATTTTACCACTGAATAACATTTCATGTATGGACTCCATATTTTATATATCCATTTATCAGTGAGTGAACATTTGGGTTGTTTCCACATTTTGGCTATTATGAATAATACTGCTGTGAACATTCGTGTACAAGTTTTTGTTCAGGTGTATATTTTCATTTCTCTTGAGTATATACCCAGGAGTAGAATTACTGGGTCATGTGGTCACTATGTAACATTTTGAGGAAATTGTCCAACTGGTTTCAAAGTAGAATTACTGGGTTACTATGTAACATTGTGAGGGAATTGTCTGACTGTTTTCTAAAGTGACTACCATTTTCGAATCTTACCAGCAATGTACAAGAGCTCCATCTTTTTCACATTCTCAGTAATACTTGCTATTGTCTTTATTATTTTAGCCATATCAATGGGTATAAAGTGGTATACCATTGTGGTTTTGATTTGCATTTGCTTGCTAACTCATGATGTTGAATATTTTTTTCATGTACTTATTGACCATTTGTCTATCTTCTTTGAAGAAAAGTGTTTTCAGATTCTTTGCCTATTTTTACTTGATAATTTTTATTATTGACTTGTAGAATTTCTTATATATTCTAGATTTAAGCCTTTTATTATGATTTGCAAAAGTTTTCCCGATTTTATGAGTTGCCTTTTAAATTTCTTGATGGTGTCCTTTAAAGAACAAAAGGTTTTTGTTTGACAATGTCCAATTATTCTATGTTTTCTGATGTCAGTTTATTCTGACATATCCTTGGAAGTTTTTATTTCAATGATAATGTTTACATGAAGATTCTTTCTCAGGTCTATTTATTCCTTTCTTATATTTTTCCTGATTTTTTTTTCCATTTATCTCTTTGTCTACCTATATGTCTTTACAATTTGTTTCCTATTGTTAGTTTATTTTAGGTAGGTAAGGGTATTTGCTTTTCTGTTTTATGCATCAGTTGATGTTCCCTTCATGGTGCTTCCATGACAGTTTGTAATTTTTTATTGATAACTATTCTGCAGATAGGGTAACTAGTCTCGCGGAACCCTATGGGCTCTGAAATGTGAATGGGTTTCTCCGGAGAATGCTAGGTCATACTTTTGTTAGGACTACAGGCATTCCAAAGGCTCTGGACAAAGTGTTATGTGAATGTTAGAGCTTGTGTTTTATAGAACAAATGAGTATTGTAAATTCAAACTCCATTTCCAAGCTAAAAGAAATAGACTTTAGGTTTGATTAATCCCTGATGATTTTTTTTCCTCATTCAATTCCTAAAATAAAGAGCAAGCTTCTTTGCTGCTGCTTTAGGCTAATGGTTAGGGAAGTTTTTTGCAGCTCTCCCCTTACATCATATTTATAGATTGGATGTAATTTGTAGATATAACTTTCTTTGTTAGAAATGGAAACTAAAGGGATAAAAATATTGCCAGATTCTTGTTAACCATCTTTACCTGCCTCTCCCTCAGGAATTCAGGAATTTCAGTCACACTTTTGAAACTCTGGCTCAGTACATTTTTTTTCCCCACACCAATTCCACTTTCTGTGTTTACTATTCTATTTAAGATATTTACAGTCTGCCTAGTTCTGGAATTATCTACATGGAGTCATTAGTGCTTGCCCTGTGTCCTTCTACAGCAGAGCTGCCACCATGTGACATCAATTCTACTTTTAATGTCTCCCTTACTTCTCCAATCAGCTCTAACCTCATTGTCACTGTGCCCGTTTACACCCTCATTATTTCTTACCAGGACTATTGCAGTGTCTTTCTAAGTGGTTTCTCTATATCCACATTTCCCCTTAGACTATCTTCCGATGTTATTTAAGACAGAGATTTGATCATGTGATCAACTTACTTCAAAAGCGTTGGCAGCTGCCCATTGCCTAAAGATAGAAGTGGATATACATTTTATTTTTCCAACTTCTTCCCTTCCTATTGTTCACTACATTACTTACCTTGCAGCCAAACCAATCTATTGAATTTCCCCAGGATACCCCATTTATAATCACACCTCTTTGTTTTTCCTCCGCCAGAATTACTGTCTCCATTCCATAGGTAGTTTCTACTATTTATTTAAGGTCCAAATCAAGGGCCATTGCCTCTGTATATCTTCCCTATCACATAATGGAAGCTCATCGCTTTCTTATTTATGTTACCATTTACTTTTTGCAAACCTCTATTTCAGCAGTATCTATACGAACTTTTACATGACTGTTTTGCCTTTTAGAATATGACCTCCTGCAGAGCAGTAGCCATTTTTTGTTCATCTTTGTCATCTCTCTCTGGCTGGCATGTTGCTTAGAGCATAACAGAGGCTCAATAATGTTCTTTAAATATATTAACGAAATAATAAAGCTATATTATTACATCAAATTAGCAACAGGAAAATGTTTTCAATTTTAGACAATATTTGTCTTCTCATCTAGTACCTACTACAGTGCAGACTAATAATTCAGTGGGGGGCCTAATTCTAAATGATACCTGCTGATACGGAAGCAAAATTAGAATCTTTGAATCTTGTTATCCTCTTCCTTAAAATATGACTAGGAATTCGTGGTTTTCAGTTGCTATGGAACCAGATAAGCAAATATAACCAGTAAATTATTTGTGTTAACTAATATTGGTAGGGATTTTTAAAAATGCTGTTGTAAATCTTCTTACTTCAATTACAATATATGTTCACAATAATACATTTAGAACACATGGACAAAATTTTATGTATAATATTACCCTTTGTGAGACAAACAATAATTTTGAACACATTTATGTAATATAGGTAACAAAACTGAAGCCAGAGGGTATATCCCGTTTTGTATTTTTGCTATTTAAAATAATATATTAAAATAATCTATTATTTTGGATGCATTCAACTGTAAGTAGCAGAAAGTTTCAAGTCAAATGGGCCTGCGGTAAATAAATCTATTTTCTCTCATCACTGATAAAGGTTAAGAGATGACTCTGGTTGGCTTATATTGAGTGTGATCTCTCTGGGGACTGCACAGAGGGTCACCTTTCTTGAGTTACATGAGGAGGAGGAGGGGTAGCTAGATTAACAAAATCAGCAACCTATTCCAAAGGAAGAGGGTGGGGGCGGAAGTATATTGACATTAGGCAACCTGCAGTGTTAATCACAGATTTTCCTCATTTTTTTTTTAAAGAAGTGAATCCTATTTCATTTAAAATCACTTAGTTCTCTGATGTTAGATATTTGTATATTTTTCTTCAATATTTTAATATAAACAGCACAGCTGTGGAAAATCCTATAACTAAATGATTGTGAAGATCATGTTTATATATACAATTTCAGGTCTAAATTAAGCAACATATTAAAACTTTGAAATATATTGAGGTGTTGCCCATGGGAAGGTCACTCATTTTTGCCAGCAGTATGTGAGAATAATTGTTCCTTTGACAATATTGAGCATTAAAAAAAAATCTTGGCCAGGACTTTTTAAATTGTGTTGAGGAAAATCTATGCTTGTACAGAACCTGAATTAGGCTAGTATGGGTAATGTCACAAGCTGATTTAGGCTACCAATGCTTCTTTAAGATTATTGATGTTGAATTTGTATCAAGCTATTGTTTTCTCAATCCAGGCTCCTTCGTCTTTTAACAATAGTTGCAAATGTTTCCTTAGGAGTAGCAAAGAAAACAGAACAAAAACAAACAAACAAACAAACAAAACTTAAGTGATTCATGCATAAGAAAATTTTGGAAAAGCCAAAGAGAATCTTAGAAAGGATAGATTTTATTAGAATGAATCAACATTTCTTTTATAACTTTCCAAACATCCAATTATCTATAAGGGATAATTGGGCCTGAATCAGTATGTATCTTGCTTTGTGACCAACATGTGTTTGTGTGTGTGTGTATATATGTGTGTGTGTGTGTGTATGTGTGTGTGTATATATGTGTGTGTGTGTATATACATACACACACATGCTGGTCACAAAGCAAGATATATATATATGTATATATGTGTGTGTATATATATACACACATATGCTGGTCGTATGTATATATACGTGTGTGTGTGCGTGTGTGTGTGTGTGTATCTCCTCAGGAATCCATTTAGCTCCTACATTACTAAGACCAATTGGCTGATAGACTGGGAGGCCTGTGAAAGCTGCGGGTAAATTGATACCAGAGCTAGTGCCTATGAACCATGCCTGGCTGCTCTTGAAATCCTTCAGAAGCGTGAATTATTATTATGTAATAGGTTATATATTAATATACAACATATATATTTATTATATATTATACATATGTAAAATAATTATACATATATATACTTATTAAGACTTTTTTCCTTGATCAGGGTTCTGTAGTTTAAAGGTTCCATTATTTCAAATTGGTTGATAATTCCTAGGCCAGGTATTAAGTTCATGTGAGACAAGTGCTTTTTACTCTTTGCAAAAGTTGTGAAGACATTTAGATGTCATCGTGGTGATGATTTAGTTTTTTTTCCCCTTAAGTTTTTTATTATTTTAGATATAATTCACCATTTAAAAGTATACAGCTAAGTGATTTTTTTTTTTTTAGAAACATGTTAACAACTTGTATTTCTAGGTGGATGGTGTACAAAAGAGTGATTTGCCATATATTTTTTACTTTTTCTGTGGGTTTGAATTTTTTTTTTTTTTTTTTTTTTTTTTTACACTTTAAGTTCTGGGATACATGTGCAGAACGTGCAGGTTTGTTACATAGGTATACACATGCCATAGTGGTTTGCTGCACCCATCAGCCCATCATCTACATTAGGTATTTCTCCTAATGCTATCCCTCCCCTAGCCCCCCATTCACTGACAGGTCCCAGTGTGTGATGTTGCTCTCCCTGTGTTCATGTGTTCTCATTGTTCAGTTCCCACTTATGAGTGAGAACATGTGGTGTTTGGTTTTCTGTTCCTGTGTTAGTTTGCTGAGACTGATGGTTTCCAGCTTCATCCATGTCCCTGCAAAGGACATGAACTCATCCTTTCTTATGACTGTATAGTATTCCACGGTATATATGTGCCACATTTTCTTTAGCCAGTCTATCATTGATGGGCATTTGGGTTGGTTCCAAGTCTTTGCTATTGTGAATAGTGCTGCAATAAACATACATGTGCATGTGTCTTTATAGTAAAATGATTTATAATCCTTTGGGTATATCCCCAGTAATGGGATTGCTGGGTCAAATGGTATTTCTAGTTCTAGGTCCTTGAGGAATCACCACACTGTCTTCCACAATGGTTGAACTAATTTACACTCCCACTAACAGTGTAAAAATGTTCCTGTTTCTCCATACCCTCTCCAGCATCTGTTGTTTCCTGACTTTTTAATGATCACCATTCTAACTGGTGTGAGATGGTATCTCATTGTGGTTTTGATTTGCATTTCCCTAATGACCAGTGATGATGAGCTTTTTTTCATATGTTTGTTGGCTGCATAAATGTCTTCTTTTGAGGTGTGTGTTTATATCCTTCACCCAATTTTTGATGGGGTTGTTGTTTATTTTCTTGTAAATTTGTTTAAGTTCCTTGTAGATTCTGTATTTTAGCTCTTTGTCAGATAGATTGCAAAACTTTTCTCCCATTCTGTAGGTTGCCTGTTCAGTCTGGTGATAGTTTCTTTTGCTGTGCAGAAGCTCTTTAGTTTAATGAGATCCCATTTGTCAATTCTGGCTTTTGTTGCCATTGCTTTTGGTGTTTTAGTTATGATGTCTTTGCCCATGCCTATGTCCTGAATATTATTGCCTAGGTTTTCTTCTAGGGTTTTTATGGTTTTAGGTCTTACGTTTAAGTCTTTAATCTATCTTGAGTTAATCTTTGTATAAGGTGTAAGGAAGGGGTCCAGTTTCAGTTTTCTGCAAACGGCTAGCCAGTTTTCCCAGCACCATTTCTTTTTATTCCTCCAAGAGGTCATTCTGTTTTGGTAATGGGTGACTATGAGAGTAGAAACCACATTCCTTCTCAGGTCAATTTCCCAGCTTTATGTACACTTAGAGCATTTGTTGGCTTTCCTGCCAAGTATTTGATATCATTAAATATAATAGATCCACACATTTGTGAGTGTTCCATTTTGGTTCCGTGTGTACAAGTTGTTGTAATCCATAGCATAAAACACTCAGAAATCACATCTCTAATGGAAACGTGTTTAAAAGCATTGACAGCGCTCCTTCTCTTAGGTGGCTGCCACAGGCTTTCCTTCCTCTTCAGAAAAAAATGCGAACAGAATCTGCAACGTTAAAAATGCATTTGTGAACATTTTATCGTCTCTCTTTTTTTTTCTTCTTTTCCTTTTAGTCCTCCACTTTAATTGTCTTTTCTCAACTCTCAATGAGACCTCAGGAATCCATTTAGCTTCTGCCCTACTAAGACCGATCGGCTGATAGACTGGGAGGCCCATGAAAGCCACAGGTAAATTAATAGCAGAGCTAGTGCCTGCAAACCATGCCTGGCTGCTCTTGAAATCCTTCTGAAGCCTGAATTATTTGTATTAAGATAGGCCAGCACTCAGGCCCCTATGAGTCAATTCTTTGTAACAGTTGCCAATATTTTTATACCTGAGAGAGCAGCTTCATTCTTTATTATTGCTCAGGAATCAATACTCCCATTGCCCTCACAAAATGCTATACAAGCATTATTGGCATTTCACTTGGCAGTGAAGGGTATCAACATCAATCTCGCCAACTGCACACCTCGCTAACCCTGCTCCACTCTCCTGCGTCTATTTGTATTCCATCTGGGTTGTCCACGGCCGCTCGATTTGAATGGGAATCCTTAGCGTGGCCCTGACACATTCTGTGATAAGGAAATGGAAAGGCATCATTTAGCCCTTCACAGTAACAGTCCCTCTCCCTGCTCGTCTACCCATTTTGTGCTTGGAGGATTTGCAGTATTTAATAAAATATCATTTCCTACCATCCTGTGGTTTTCTAAAATTGCCATTTCAGAGCTCTTCATTAATAGCCAAATGGTAGCTTCTAATCCCATCCATTGGAAGTTGCTGTGAATTTTAAAGTAATTTCTGGAGTTTGAAAATGGCTCTTAAAGTAACACATCTTCAAAAATATAAACTTATACACATGGAGGTGCCATGTGCACAAAGAGGCATGGTGGGAACTGCAGCTACATTTGTTCTAAATACTAAACATGGCACACTGCCTTGCCTCAGTAAAAATGCTGTTCACCCACATGTAAGTTCCCCTTGCATCATGCAATTTTGGGGCAATATCTAAAGGAAAACCATTATAGGGGATTCTGTCGTATGTCAGTCTCTTGCTGGGCATTATCAATATGTAGTAGATGTTTTATCAAAAGGGATATCCAGAACACATTTTAAAAAGTCTTGCAACTCAACAATAAAAGGAAAAATAGCCCAATTAAAAATGAGCAATGGCTATAGTGAGACACCACTTCACACCTGTTATGATTATGATGGTCATTTACAAAGAAAAGAAAAAAAATTACAAGTGTTGAAGAGGATGTGAAGCTGTTGGAACCATTGTGCATTGCTAGTGGGAGGTGTAAAATGGTGCAGCCGCTGTGGAAAACAATTTGGCAGTTCCTCAAAAACTTAAACATGAAATTACCACATAACCCAGCACTTCCACTCCTAGGTATATACCCAAAAGAATTGGAAGCAGGAATTCAAACAAATAATTGTATGCCTGTGTTCAGTGCAGCATTATTTATACTCGCTCCAGGTGGGAACAACCCGTGTCCAACAACAGAGGAGCCTTCTCTCCCCTTCCCCCTTCTCCTCCTTTTTCCTTTTCCCTTTCTCTTCCCCTTCTTCGCCTTCATCTTTTGAGAGTCCTCCAAGAAAGGGATGAGGTTGATTCCTTTTTGTGGAATTACTAATCATTTGAGTTACTTGATGACATAAACATTTAGCAGTAATTCTACTCACCTGGGGACCTTGTTTAAAATTTACTTTTCCTGAACCCAATCCTGGAGATAATGATTCAGTAGTTCTGAGATGGAGCTTAAGATCTGCACATTACAAAACTGACTAGGAATAACTCCTGTAGTGGAAGCTTAAGGCCTGCACACTCTGTGAAACTATAATAGGGGAAACCTCAGACCAATTGAATACTATGGAATGTAATATTTCCTTTCATTGGTATAATGACTTCTGACTGTGTTAGAGCCACATTTTGCTATTGAATGAGACATTATACTTGCTATTATTCAAGAACTAAAACAGCTTTCCTCTTTTTAGGAAGAGTGGTCTGTAAATACTTGCTAGCTTGGGTCACTCTCTTGTTGCACATTTAGTAGAACTGGCCACAAGGATATTTAAAGTGACCATTTTGACAACATCTCTAAGTAATTCTTGGCCTAATAATAGGTGGATCTCTTCTATAGCCATGTAGCATTGGATTTATAAGAAGGATCATTTTATTTCTAAACCTACAAATCATATTAACTCTTGCAAAATTTCAGGTCCTAAGAGATGACCAACAATCAGTTGCTTTGGGGCTGAAATCAGGGCCTGCCAAACACAGGATTCCAAAATAGGCAACCTTCCTTCTTTTTTCTCTGAGTTCTTCCTTCCCTCTTCATATTATGTATGTCAGATCAAATAAATTGCATCTAGAACTGCCTTTGCTATATAATGACATACGATCTAGCAAAGTTACTCTATCTTTCCTCTCTCAAGATATAACCAAACTGACTGCATGATGCCCTGAGATTTGGAGTCATAGTAGAGAGATTCTTATTCTGGCTCTATCATTTGTTGGTAGAGTGACTTTATGCAAGTCATATGATTGTTCTGAGCTTCAGTCTCTTTCTCTGTCGAACAGTGATGATGGTGATGTTGATGATGATAATGGTGATGATGATGATGGTGGAGGCGATGATGATAGTAATGATGATGATGATGGTGATGATGATGGTGGTGGTAATGGTGATGGTGGTAGTGATGATAATGGTAATGATGATGATTATGGTGATGATGATGGTGGTGGTGATGATGATGATGGTGATGCTGGTGGTGATGATGATGATGGTGATGATGGTGGTGATGATGGTGGTGGTGATGATGATTATGGTGATGCTGGTGGTGATGATGATGATGACAGTGATGGTGATGATGATGGTGGTGATGATGGTGGTGGTGATTATGATTATGGTGATGTTGGTGGTAATGATGATGGTGACAATGATGGTGATGATGATGGTGGTAGTGATGATAATGGTAATGATGATGATTATGGTGGTGATGATGGTGGTGGTGATGATTATGGTGATGCTGGTGGTGATGATGATGGTGACGATGATGGTGATGATGATGGTGGTGGTAATAGTGATGGTGGTAGTGATGATAATGGTAATGATGATGGTGGTGATGATGGTGGTGGTGATGATTATGGTAATGATGATGATGATGGTGGTGGTGATGATGATGGTGGTGATGATTATGATGATGCTGATGGTGATAATGATGATGATGACAATGATGGTAGTGATGGTGGTGGTGGTGATTATGGTTATGGTGATGGTGGTGGTGGTGATTATGATTATGGTGACAATGATGGTGATGATGATGGTGGTGGTAATGGTGATGGTGGTAGTGATGATAATGGTGATGATGATGATTATGGTGGTGATGATGGTGGTGGTGATGATGGTGATGGTGATGCTGGTGGTGATAATGATGATGGTGACAATCATGGTGATGATGGTGGTGGTAATGGTGATGGTGGTAGTGATGATAATGGTAATGATGACAATGATGGTGGTGATGATGGTGGTGGTGGTGATTATGATTATGGTGATGCTGGTGGTGATGATGATGATGGTGACAATGATGGTGATGATGATGCTGGTGGTAATGGTGATGGTGGTAGTGATGATAATGGTGATGATGATGATTATGGTGGTGATGATGGTGGTGGTGATGATGATTATGGTGATGCTGGTGGTGATAATGATGATGGTGATGATGATGGTGATGATGATGGTGGTGGTAATGGTGATGGTAGTAGTGATGATAATGGTAATGATGATGATGATGGTGGTGATTATGATGGTGGTGGTGATGATGATTATGGTGATGCTGGTGGTGATGATGGTGGTGGTAATGGTGATGGTGGTAGTGATGATAATGGTAATGATGATGATGATGGTGGTGGTGATAGTGATTATGGTGATACTGGTGGTGATGATGATGATGACAATGTTGGTGATGATGATGGTGGTGGTGATGATTATGGTGATGCTGGTGGTGATGATGATGATGACAATGTTGGTGATGATGATGGTGGTGGTAATGGTGATGGCAGTAGTGATTATAATGATAATGATGATAATTATGGTGGTGATGATGGTGGTGGTGGTGATGATGATTATGGTGATGCTGGTGGTGATAATGATGATGATGACAATGATAGTGATGATGATGATAATGGTGGGGCTGCTGCTGGTAAGAATGATCATGATAATGATGGTGATACTGCTGCTGCTGATGAAGACACTTCACAGGACTGTTGTCAAGATTAAGATGCAGTGTGAATAAAATGAATTAGTGAGGTTTGTGAAAAGATCTAAAAATATAAAACACCAGAGTTGTTTTGTTTTTTAAATTATATTTTAAATTCAGGAATTGGAATATTTGTATGCTTTGTTTCAAGGAGATATATTAGCCTAATTTTTGCCTCAAAGGACAGGAAAATATTTGAAAATTACAAATTGTATTTGTAGTCATACATATGTGTGAACCTATATTATGAAATCCTGTCAGTAATATTACATTTAAGAATTGCATTGGTTTCAGTGGAGGTAAAATGGCAAAGTTATTCATTCTTATCCAGGAGAGAAATAAGTGATTTTTGTTTGTATCACTTGAAACAATTTTCTGAAGTAATTTTGTTTTCTTAGAACCTCCATTCTTCAGGTATAAATAAAAATGGCTTTGAAAAGATAATTGTTCACTTGGTTTGTAATTTGGATATCAAAAGAAAAGACTTTTCTGAATTTTTATATATTGTAGATGTTCTCTTCACTAGACCTTAATTTTTATAAATATTTTCAGAAAAAAATGAATTCATTATATTTTTTAAAGTAGAAAAAGTCCTGGAATAGGAGTTGGAAACTTTTAACTCTCCAGTTTTGTCATGTGTTAAACGTGTTACCATAGGATAGTTAATTAACTACTGATCATTAATCTTCTTCACTGTTAAATGACTATAAAACAGACTTACCCTATTTCATGTGGCTGCTAAAGGCAATTACAATATTTGTGAAAATACTTTGTAAATGATCAAGTTCTGTATAAACGGAAAGTGCCATATTTTTCTCAATCTAGGATATTAGCAATCATAAGATGTACCATTAGTTACATTCCATTAAGAACAAAAATGCTGCCAATTTAAGTATAAAAAGTGACATACTGTTGTTTGATGCATAAATGGGGCATACCAGCCTCTTTAGTTTTGAATGTCCTTTAATTTATTTTAAGCTATATGGCAGTACTTATTGCTTTCAATTGTTTTGTTTAGTAGAAGGTAGGCAATCTTTTTCTGCATGTAAACCAGTAACAAAGTATAACAAAATGCCCTGTATTTTTTTAGATCTAGTAAGTCATTTGATTGTTGCATTGCAAGAAAACACAGAATTGTAGTCATTCCTCCTATGGCAAGTATTTGCTCTGCTAATCTTAGATATATGTATTTTTTTGCTGTTTCCATGTTTATTTATAATAGTTTTATTTCACTGCTAAATCAAAGTGCACTATTTTGAAGACATTTTAAAATGACAGTTAAACCCAACATGGAACATACTGGCAATGCACATAACTGAGGTGACAAAAATGTGAACAGGCATGTCCAAATTTGTCCAAGCACAGTCAATGAAAACTCTATGACACCAACTTGCAGTCAGTGATTGTAAGACAGCTCCTTATTTTTGGAGATGTTAAAATGTGGAACAAAATATATTTCAAAATTAATTAAATATTGCATTTATGTTATTAGCCACAATGTAATACTTTAATTATAAATACAAACTGAAGACAGAACATTTATTTAATATACCTTGTTAATAATAGTAGTGTGAGACTCTTTGAAACCCATCCAGCTTCCTGATGTCCCAGAAAAATAGCCAGATGCCTCATTAGTACAGTAAGGCACCAAAAAACATTTTGGTCAACGATGGATCACTTATATGATGGTGGTCCCATAGGATTATAAGACCATATTTTTACTGTACTTTTCCTATATTTAGATACACAAATATTTACCTTTGTGTTACAGTTGCCTATAGCATTCAGTGTAGTGACAGGCTGTACAGGTTTTTAGCCTAGGAGCAATAGGCTGTATCATATAGCCTAGGTAGTGGGCTATGCCATTTGAATTTGTGTAAGTCTACTCTAGGTGTTTGCATAACAACAAAATCACCTAATGACACATTTCTCAGAGTGTAGCCTCATCAAGTGACACATTATTGTATTTGCGGACAGTGTAGCATCTGCTTCTAGTACCTTCTACACACTAAACTCTGTCACTTTTGTCAGACTTTTAATATGGCATGGTTTTGAAACCCTTTCTTTCCAACACTTTTCTCTAAACTAGGCTTCATTATTCAGAGCTCTTTAATGCATTGTATTTGGAATTAAACTTCTACTAGAAGTTTAATTGTATTAAACTTCTAGTTTTAATTGTATTAAACTTCTAGTTGTAAACTAATACAATTAAATTGTAAATTAGTTGTAAACTAATACAATTAAACTTCTAGTTGTAAACTTCTACTAGTAAATTACCTACAATGTTTAAGTACAAGCAATAGGTTTTTTTAAATTTTTCGGGTAACTCAAAATTTGAAAACTTATGAACACATGCAGCATGTACTTGGAGTGTAGTTTTATTGTTAAATGGTGATGAAAATTTACGTTAAACTAGTTATATATAATTATTTTCAATTAAGTACCTTTTAATTCTTTTTTTTTTTTTTTTTTTTTGAGACGGAGTCTCGCTCTGTCGCCCAGGCTGGAGTGCAGTGGCGCAATCTCGGCTCACTGCAAACTCCGCCTCCCGGGTTCACGCCATTCTCCTGCCTCAGCCTCCCCAGTAGCTGGGACTACAGGCGCCTGCCACCGCGCCCGGCTCATTTTTGTATTTTTTAGTAGAGATGGGGTTTCACCATGTTAGCCAGGATGGTTCCAATCTCCTGACCTCATGATCCCACCCGCTTCAGTCTCCTAAAATGCTGGGGTAATAGGCGTGAGCCACCGCTCCTGGCCTACCTTTTTATTCTTGATAATTTTTGTTCCTCACCCTTTTTTGTGTCTTTATCAAACTCCTTTTAGAATGTTGAATTGACAGGGTCAGAAGCAGGCTTCTGGGATATACTTAGGGTATTTGATTTCTAGCACTGCTGTCACAAAATACCAAAACTTAGGTGGCTTAAAACAACAGAAATGCATTCTTTCACAGTTCTGGAGGCTAAGACTCTGAAGTTAAGGCATTGGCAAAGCCATGTCCCTCTGGAAGTTGTAGGGGAGAATCCTCCCTTGCTTCCTCCTAGTTTCTGGTGGTTGCTGGCAATGCCGGGCACTCCTTGGGTTGCCGCTGCAGTACTTCAATCTCTGCCTCTATTGTCACGTGCCATTCTCGCTGTGTTTCCATCTTCACATGATATCTTCCTTTCCATCATATTGCATATTGTCCCATTGTGTCCCACCCTGATGACTCATGTGAACTTAATAACATTTGCAAAGACCCTATCTCCAAATAAGTGCACATTCCTAGGTACTGGTGGATAGGACTTCTACACATCATTTTGGGGGAGACACTGCAACCATAACATCTGTCAACATTTTGCTTGGTTAATATCAAATCACTGGTCTCTGCTGTTTGTGTACAATAATTCCACTGGCTACTACAATGATAATCTTTCTTAGCATTCAACCTGTTTCTCCATTCTATATAAAAGGGATATAAAAAGAGAACCATTTGCTTACCAATTGACTCACTAAGTCCCTGTTAGCTTTGTGTCCTGGATTTTCATATTAGATATGTTCTATAATCCTTTCAGAGCAAAACATGAGTGGAATGTGACAAGCCATTCATACACATTTTATGATAGCTGCTCCCTTTCCCACGTATTTACAATCCATTTCTTTAGTAGTCCATCCTTGCATCCAGCAGTTTGTTTGCCAAACCTATAATTTTCCACTTGAAAGTGGGACTGACTCTGGCTTTTTTCCAGTTTTCAGACTCCTTTGCCCTTATCTAAAATTTCTCATAAAATAAGGATGGTTGTTGAGTGATTTCATTTACAAGTTCTCTTAGAGCCTTGGGATGCAATTCATCTAAGCCAAATAACCTGAATTCATATAAAATAACTTTACTACCTTTGGACTTTCTTTTCCCTTATGAATACTAGTTTTATACTTGGCAGAAAAATCAGAAGCAAAAACAGGAATTTAGATATTCCATTTTCTTTATACCAAACTTCTATGTGACACCTTGTGCCGCTGTAGTGGTCCCGGACCTCTTTTGTTCATTTTCTTATTTATAAAATAACATTTAAATAGTTTTGCTGTCCTTAGCACTTGATATATGCCTCACTTAATTTTGGTCTCAGACTTCCTAACAGCATGGTTTCATACACATCCTTGGTTATTTATTCTTCTTTCCATTCTTGGGGCAAGATTTCCTTCATCCATTTTCTCCTTGTTTCTTTCTCCTAAGATGACTTTTTGATTCCACAATTGAAAATGCATCAATAAGTGTTTCCCAACTCCTTTGAATCCAACCATTCAAGAGTCATGCTTGGAACCACATACTAGGGAACCATTAATTATAATATTTTTAAAACATGCCCCTCTAAATATCTCAACAAGGTATTTGAAACAGGCTTTTCTCAACCTTTACTACTATAGGTATTGTGATCTAAGATTATAGAACTGCTTTCTTCTAAGACATTTGATATGGTTTGGCTCTGTGTCCCTACCCAAATTCATGCCAAATGGTAATCCCCAAGGGTTGAAGAAGGGTCCTGGTGGGAGGTGATTGAATCATGGGGGCGGATTTCCCCCATGCTGGTCTCAGTGATAATGAGTTCTCACAAGATCTGATGGTTGAAAAGTATAGCATGTCCCTTTCTCTCTCCTGCTCTGTCATGGTAAGAGGTACTTGCCTCTGCTTTGCATTCCACCATGATTGTAAGTTTCCTAAGGCCTCCTAGCCATGTTTCCTGTACAGCGTGAGAACTGTGAGTCAATTAAACTTCTTTTCTTCGTAAATTACCCAGTCTCAGGTAGTTCTTTATAGCAGTGTGAAAATGGACTAATATAACATTTATCATTTCCCCATCACCAAATAACTCTGTTTGTTAAAATTAGGTCTAGAGTAGAACTTTTTACCATTTCTTCCACCACATCACCAAATAACTCTGTTTGTTAAAATTAGATCTAGAGTAGAACTTTTTACCATTTCTTCCACCACTGGGTAATTGAGATTATTGGAAAATCTAGATGAGAACTTCTCAGGACCTTTAGTTTTAGCCAAATGAGATTTGATCCTTTTCATAGACAAATGAAATCCTCATCATTGCTATATTTTTCTTGCCTCGGTGCTAAAGAGGAACATACTATTTTGTCCCTTCACACAGGTGACCTGTATGACCACAATAATATTACTTTTATTTTTCTTATAATTTTTCTTCTCATATTTTCAACATGCTTCCACCAGTGTTTTAGGTATTTCTAAATGTGAATGTATAAAATAGGATGTTTAAATGGGATACATCCTCTCTTAGATTTGACTACATTACTAATACTATAGATTTGAAGCTCAAAAGATCATGAGAGAGAAATCTCTCATGCAGAATTTAAATCTTTCAAAACTCTTTTAAGAATCAATTCCATGTCTCTGCCACCATTCAGCCAAATCAAGAATAGAACAAGCTGACAGGGGTTCTCCTTCCAGTGTGAAAGATTAAGTTCTTATTGAAGGGCAGTTTTAATTTGGGAGGAAAAATGGATCTCTCTCATGAGGTGAGATTTCTGGGGACTTCAACCTGAGGGCAGTGTGTGGTCACAGCTGCATGGGCTGGCTAAAACTTTAATATGAAACCACAGTTCTCTGACCTGAGGAATAAGAGAATAGAGATTGAGGCTAAGGACAGCCATCAGGATATTAGGAAAGAATCTTATAAAAGAGAAGGCTAAAAAAGGAAAGCCCCCAAATTTGTGTATAAACTTTGCCCAAATTACTGGATGATTCCAGAGCCACTATTGTGTGGAATAGAATCCAGTTAAAGGAAAATAATGAAATTGATATTTGAGATGCTAACCAAGAGAAAAAGTGGGCAGTTTGAGTCCAACTAAGTTAGTTGCCTACTTAAAGAAAAATTAGCACTCTTTTGAGGAATGAAACAGAATCCATTAAACAGTCAGAGCGTTGAGGATACAACCTCATGTTACTTGACATGTGAAGAATTAGAAAAATATGACTCATGATTAAAATAAATAATGATCAAAGAGTAGCAACTCCAAGATGACTCAGAAGTTGGGATAGCAAGAATTCTAAAACACCTGTCAGAACCACACTCAATGAGAAAAATATACTTGGGGCGAATGAAAAGATAAGAAAATACCACATCAGGCAAATAGAAAGTATAAAGAAGAACAAAATATAGATTATTTGTTTGGCAAATAAAATATCAGAAATAGAAACACGCAGAAGACAACAGAAAGAAAGTTAGTAACTTTGAAGACAGTTTAATAGAAATTATCCAAGTTGAGGAACAGAGAGAAAAATATTTGAAAAAGAAAGAAACAGGGCATCAGTGACCTGTGGGACATTATTGGAAATAGAGGAGAGAGAGAGTAAGGGGAAAATATTTGGTGAAACAATGACCAAAAATTTCCTCAATTGCTGAAAGGCA
The DNA here is from genome assembly GCF_049350105.2 of Macaca mulatta. Taxonomy (NCBI): domain Eukaryota; kingdom Metazoa; phylum Chordata; class Mammalia; order Primates; family Cercopithecidae; genus Macaca; species Macaca mulatta. Next base: position 112,156,486 of record NC_133420.1, on the reverse strand, counting down.
CAGTTTTACAGATTTAAGCAGCTCAGGACAACTCAAACATAATAAACACATACACGCACACACAAATACCTGAGCAATTATAGTCAAACTTCAGTAACCCAAAGATAATGAACAAATCTATCCAGAAAAACTATCCAGAAAAAAAGAGACAAATTTCATTTAGTGGAACAATGATTTGAAATACTACTGACTTCTTTTCAAAAGCTGTGGAGGTCAGGAGAAAGTGAAAGACAATCTTTTAAGTGCTGAAAGGAAAACAAAAAATATAAAATAATCAACTCAGAATTCTATGTCTGGTGAAAATATGTATTTTGAACAGAGTTGGGTTTTCTTCAGGGTGTGAACTTATTGAGTCATTTTGCCAAAAATCTTTACTATAGATCCAACAATTTTAAAATAATGCTTTACTCAGTGCTACATTATAAGAATGTGTGAATTCTTGCCTGTTGATACATCTTTATCTTCTGTTTCTTTCCATTGTCAAGAATGTCTCAGAGCTAGAATAGAATAGTTCTTTGTTAATAAAAGTAACTTTTGCTGAAAGCATTGGCTTGTGCCTGTAATTCCAGCACTTTGGGAGGTTGAGGTGAAAGGATCACTTGAGCCCAGGAGTTCAAGACCAGCGTAGGCAACACAGAGGAAACCCCATCTCTACAAAAAATTTTAAAATCAGCTGGGCATAATGGCACATGCCTGAAGTCCCTGCTACTTGGGAGGTTAAGATGGGAAGTTCTCTTGAGCCCAAGAGATTGAGGCTACAGGGAGCTATGATTGCACCACTGCATTCCAGCCTGGGTGATAGAGTGAGACTCTGTCTCGAAAAATAAAAAATTAAAAGAATATTTGACAGATCATAGAGTAAATGACTTCTCAATATTCAATTGATAAAAGCAATAGTTGGATCTCATTCCTGTTAATCATTAAGTGTATGAAAAAGGGAGGTAAGTCACTTTATATAAGAAAGGCAATGTCTGAGAGCCTGTCTGTGAATGCACATTCTTTGTTTCATTCCACCTAAGATTGATGTGTGTGTGTGTGTGTGTGTGTGTGTGTCTGTGTCTCTGTGTGGTATATTTCTGTTTTTCATTTGAAATGATTCAAGAAGGAAGGCCTTTAAAACCAAATATTGAAAATCCAGGAAGGCTAATGTCTGATTACTTTTTAATGTTATCTTTAGAATAAATAGATGGAATTTGTTGAAGATTCCTAATGACTTACGTTCAACTCTTGGAGTTCTAAATTTTTTGTTCACTGCCTTATAAAATTTGGGGCTTAACAATATTTAGGAGTTCAAACGTTTGGTCAATTTTACCCCTAAATTATATCTAAAAATTTATATATATTTTAACATTGAGGTAAAATCTTTAGCTGTGATATTTAAACAATTTATAGCTAACTATGTCTATATTTTTCTTCTTAATCTCTCTACTGTGTCCAGTTCTTATGATGTTTTACATATGCATTAAAAATTTTAATTAAGTATGAGTGACATATGAACATTTTTTTCTTGTAAAATATTAAAAACTTCAGAAAAAATGCAAATAGCTTTAGATCCTCTGAAAGCATTTTCAAAACCTGGTCCCTTTGTTCTGCTTGAAAATAATAGGAGTTATGAGTTTAGTCTATCATTTCAAATATATTCTCCATATAGATAGCTATCTATATGTATCCTATAGAAAATATGTAACAGCGTCTTGGGTATTTTTCTTGGACATACTTTCTTGTGAATATGTGCAAGTATTTCTCTAAAGAGCAATGTGAGTAGAAAAATTATTAGGTTGTAAGGTGTGAACATTTTAATTTTACATTAGAGAATGCTATATTATTCTCCAGTAGTTGCAGCAATAAACCTTGCTACTTGTAGGACACTCTTTTACTTGCATTTTCACCAACTCTTAATATTTTGCACTTTAAAGTTTTTGTCCATATAATGGGGAATCAGCAAACTATGGCTCATGCACCAAATCCAGCTAACTGTACTTTTCCAGCCTGTAAACTAAGAATGGTTTTAATATTTTTAAATGATTACATTTTAAGTGGTTTGATACATACTTATAAAATGTCCTTTATTTTTCTGCTTAACCCACAAAGCCAGATATAGTTAATATTTCGTCGTTTAATAAAAAATGTGCTAATCCTTGATCTCATGGATATTAAAGGATATGTCATGATTGTTTTAATTTGCATTTTCATGATTACTTAGTAAAATTGAGCTTTTTCCATATGTTTATTTGACATTTATATTTTCTTATCTGTAAATCGTCTGCTGTTTGTATTTTTGATTTTGTTTCTATTTTAAAAATTGATTTGAATGAACTCTGTACATTCTGAATACCCACTTTGCTGGACACTGTGGTTTCCTGCCTAATAGTCATTTTCTGCACCCATTTTTTTTTTTTTTTTGCCAGTAGAACTCTAGTTCTTTCTTAGGTATTGGGCAGTGATGTAATTCTGGGTATCTGAGTTCTCATCCAAATCTTAAGGAGGTGGGAATATAAAATTATAATTATTCTCAATAATTGTGACAGTTGCATTCCCCCTTGCCTGTGATTAGTTGAGGACTGAGCATGTGATGAGATGTGTTTATGGGTATTTATTTTCCTCTCAATTTGAAAAAAGAAACATTGGGATAGTTATATCCCTTGCAAGCCTCTGTTTGCTTTCTTCTCATGGGACTTCTGCGAATGTGACAACCATATTTTGAGCATAACAGTAGCCCAGTTAATTGGACAAACCACCCTACTGAGAGCAAACAAAACAGTGAAATGAAAAGAAAGCAGGTTCCACACTTCAGAGTCTCTTTATAGTGTAGGGTATTTTTAGGTGGAGCTTTAGTTATTTGTAGCTAAAGGTATCCTAATTAATGTATCTAACATTTGGCACTCTTCCATATACATTTTAGAGCCACTTGAGCTGATTAGAATGACTGTGCATTATAGATTAATTTGAGCTTAAATAATATCCATAAAATATTGAGTCCTCCCATAAGACTCTGTTATTCAAGTTTTGTTATGGTCTGAATGATGGTTTTCCCCCCAAAACGTAAATGTTGTAATCTAATACTTGATATGAAGTGGAGGCTTTTGAGAAGTGATTAAGTCATTAGGGTTTTGTCTTCGTGAATAGGATTAGTTCTCTTATAAAAGAGGATGAAGAGGCCAGGCGTGGTGGTTCACGCCTGTAATCCCAGCACTTTGGGAGGCTGAGGCGGGCGGATCACGAGATCAGGAGATTGAGACCATCTTGGCTAACACGGTGAAACCTTGTCTCTACTAAAAATAAAAAAAATTAGCTGGGCGTGGTGGCGGGCGCCTGTAGTCCCAGCTACACGGGAGGCTGAGGCAGGAGAATGGCGGGAACCTGGGAGGCGGAGCTTGCAGTGAGCCGAGATGGCGCCACCACACTCCAGCCTGGGTGACAGAGCGAGACTCTGTCCCCTGCCCCCCCTTCAAAAAAAAAATAATAAAAAATAATAAGAGAGGATGAAGAAAGCTGCCTTACCCTCTTCTGCCATCTGAAGGTAGTGAGAAAGTGCCAAAGCAGACAGCAAGTCTTGTCCAGACGCGAAATCTGCTGGCACCTTGATTTTAAACTTTAAAACTTCCCAAGTTCCAGAATGGTGAATACATTTCTGTAGTTTATAAATTACCCAGTTGTTCTTGTCTGTTTATGCTGCTATGACAAAACTCCTCAGACTAGGTGATTGATAAACAGTAGGAATTTGAAGGCCAGGCGCCGTGGCTCATGCCTGTAATCCCAGCACTTTGGGAAGCCTAGGTGGGCGGATCACCTGAGGTCGGGGGTTGGAGACCAGCCTGACCAACGTGGAGAAACCCCGTCTCTACTAAAAATACAAATAGCCGGGCATGGTGGCGCAGGCCTGTAATCCCAGCTGCTTGGGAGGCTGAGGCAGGAGAATCGCTTAAACCCCAGAGGCGGAGGTTGCGGTGAGCCAGGTTGGCGCCATTGTATTCCAGCCTGGGCAACAAGAGCGAAACTTTTTCTCAAAAATAAATAAGTAAATAAATAAATAAATAGCAGGAATTTATTTCTCCCAGTTCTGGAGGTTGACAACATTGAAGTGCCAGCAGATTTGATGTTTGGTAAAGGACTTGCTTTCTGATTCCAGCGTGGTGCCTTGTTGCTGCGTTCTCCGATGATGAAAGAGGCCGAAAGAGATGGGAGACGAACACTCCCTCAAGCCCTTTCTATAAGGCCACTAATTCTATCCATGAGGACAGAGCTCTCATGACCAAATCACCTCTTAAAGGCCCTACAGCTTAATACCACTGCACTGGGTGTTCAGTTGCAAGATCAGTTTCGGACAGAAGAAAAATTCAAACCATAGCACTAGTCTAAAGTATTTTGTTACTGTAGTCCGAACAGACTACGGCAGTCTTCTATGAGGCCTTTAAATAAGATTTTCTCTAGAAATATTTTGTAAATTTTTATTAGATTGACTACTAAGTACTTCATAGTTCTTGTTACCATAGGAAATGGCTTTTATTTTTCTTATTATGTTACATAATTGGTTTATATTGGTGAAACAAAACCTTATTTTAAAAATAGTATTGTGGCTGGGCACAAGGGCTCATGTCTGTAATCTCAGCACTTTGGGAGGCTGAGGCGAGAGGATCACTTAAGTCCAGGAGTTCAAGACTAGCCTGGTTAACACAGCAAGACTTCATCTGTATGAAAAAACAAAAAACAAATGTAGCCAGGTGTGGCGGTGCACGCTTGTGGTCCTACTACTTGGGATGCTGAGGCGGGAGGGTTGCTTGAGCCCAGGAGTTTGAGGTTGCCCTGAGCTAGGATTGTAGCACTGCACTTTCAGCCTGGGGGACACAGCGAGAGCCTCTCTCAAAAAACAAAACAAAACAAAACAAAACCCTAATAATAATAACATTGTATACTACCAACTGTCTACATTTCTTTTGATTTTAATAGTTTATCTGTGACTTTCTTTGACTTTTCTATGAAGTCAGTCATACTATTAACAGTTATAATTTTATGCCTTGCCTTAAATTTGTTGTCTTATCATTTTTATATCTTACATCCTTACCTTACTGCATTGTTTTGGGTAAGTACAATGTTCAGTGGAAGTTATGAAATAAGTCATTCCTGTATTATTTCTGTTTCGTTTCTGAATTTAGTGAAAAATGATTCAATTATGTCATCTGTAAGAAGGATGAGTACTACAGGTTCACCATGGATAGGCTTAAAATAAATTAAGTCACCTTTTCTTTTTTTCTCCAACTTTCCAGGTATTCTTTTTCACTGTTATGAATAGGTATTGAATGTTATAGAAAAAATTTTGGCCTCTATTTAGATGACATAGATTTTCTCCTTTAATATGTATTGATGCAGCGAATTATATTGACGGATTTATTAACGATCAATATGGTATTCCTAGAAAAAGCCTAATTTGTTCTGAGTGCATAGAGATAGCTGCTCCAAACATTTTTTAGAATTTTTTAAATATAGAGTTTATTTCCCCCGAAATAACTAGCATTGGATTTGTTCATTCTTTTGATGTTTTGCTTTATTCTTTGTACCTCCATTTTCTGTTTATTACTTTTCACATATTTCATTTTTAAAAAATAAATTATTTAAATGAGTGCATAGTATAATTTTAATCTATTTTTTTCTTATAGAAACATTAAGGTGATGAGTTTAACTCTGAGAACTATTTTAGCTTTGTTATGTAATTGTTATTTATTCCTCATCAAAAACAGTGAGTAGATTAAATTTTTTTTTTTTTTTTTTTTTTTGAGATGGTGTCTCGCTCTGTCACACAGGCTAGAGTGAAGTGGCACAATCCTGGTTTACTGCAACCTCTGCCTCCCAGGTTCAAGTGATTCTACTGCCTCAGCCTCCCAAATAGCTGGGACAACAGGTGCAGGCCACCATGCCTGGCTAATTTTTGTATTTTTAGTAGAGACAAGGTTTTGCCATGTTGGCCAGACTGGTCTTGAACTCCTGGCCTCAAGTGATCACCTGCCTTGGCCTCCCAAAGTGCTGGGATTACAGGCATGAGCCAACGTGCCTGGCCTTGAGTAAGATTAATTCATTGACTTGTTTCCATTTAGCCGTCATATATTGTGCACTTTTCTTATCCCAGACTCTTCACATACATTATTTAATTTAAACTTCAAGCAGCCCTGGATATTATTCTAATTTCCCAGATGAGAAAACAGATTTTGAAAGATTAAATGACTTGCCTAACATCACTCAGCTAGTGACTGGAGGAACATGTGATTACTTCTGTCACATGGAATCCTTCTCAATATCATTTAAGCAGGACCATGCTAGCAGCATAGCCTCTTTCATAAGATTTTCACTGGCTACACATTTCCTCAGTGTGTATTTGTATTTGATGCAATAGATGGAATATAGGAATACGAATGGAAAAATAAAAGACTGAACTTTCTATTGTGCTGAGATGTTCTCTATCTTCTGTCACTAATTCTTTGAGCTTTGCTTCCTTTTATATTTGACCCATGCAAATAAGTTTGATGAGAACGTGAATTTTTCATGGCAAAGGTTAACATTAGAGCCATGAGCCTAAGGAAGTTTTACAGTAAGGAATTATTTCAGAAGTATAATTGTTGGAGCAAGGAGAAGTTAAATTTTGCAATCTACTTTATTCACCCTTACTGCAAAATGTTGCTTGTTGTGTTAGTATCACCTCACATGAAAGTTATAGATAAAAATAACTAGAATATTTTTTGATAGAAACATTTTTATAGTCAAAAGTCATCTTTAACTGGTAGAACCAAGACTATTACAATAGAATTCATGATCTTTCTTGGGATGAGGGAGTTGTTTTCCTAAAATGGAGAGAGAGATGACCATGTATTTCCTTGTATTATTCTTAATGGAATAGCCTAATTAAACACATAGGAATATGATGTGACTCCTCTTCCAACACACTGAACTACCAAACTGGTATTTTAAAAGATATAAGAGAAACAAGAGTATGAGGTTGTTTTTTTTTTTTTAACTCCTTTAATGGCCAACTTATCCACAAATATTTAAATTCCTGGGCTCGTGGTCAGGGTAATGAAAGAAACAAACAGTCTCTGACAGGATCTGATGAAAAGGTTTCCTTTGCCAAGCGAATTTTCTGTATATGGAACATACTCCTTTCAATGAAATTAGGGAAGTTATTTGCTTTTATTAATTTAATATTACAGGAGGCGATGTTAGTGTTATTTATTGTGTCTTAGGAAATTTTACTAAATAATATTGTGAACTCACAAATGAATGAATTATTTTACTCCAGACAATGGGTCCATCCTAAGTTTGGGTAGATCTTGATTTTTATCAGCGAATACAGATGCTGTCTGACGGGAACTGATGATTTAATTCAGGGAAACCAACAAAACTTCATGACCTCACAAGTTTCATTAAAGAAAACGCTCTCCAGAAACTTTGCAATGTGATAATATCGATTAAGCTTTAGCAACTGATTACAATTTTACTATATTGTTCTCTCAGGCAAGACACATGATTTTTTTAATATCACTTTTGATTTTTTCATTAGGATAGCAATGAATTAAAATCCTGACTTATTGCCTTCTTCAATATCAGCCCCAAATATTCTCTGTCTTCTTTTAAAGTAAAAACATACATACTTTTGGATTCCTTAATATTTGAATTGGATGAGAAAAGCAACTTCTTTGCCAAGTAAATCTGTTGTATACAAAATATACTAATTTCAGTGAAATTTGGAAAGCTATTTGCTGCAACTGTTTTTGCTTTTATTAATTTAATATTATAAGGAGCAATGTTTGTGCTATTTATTATGTCTTAATGAAGTTTACTAAATAATATTGTGACTGCACTAATGAATGAATGAATGATTTCACTCCAGACAATGGGTCTACCATAAGTTTAGGTAGATCTTGATTTTATCAAGGAATACAGGTTATCAATATGTGGATTATTGCTTCATTTTCCTTTCTTTTCGTTTTCCTGATGGAAGCATGTACTTAGGTGCTAAGGCATTTGACATCTTATATTAGTGAATGATTTAATTCACGCCTTACCTCTGTGGGCATAGCAGAGCTTACAGGCATGGGGAGGGAAACCTGTTTGGAAGCAGCCTGGAACCGTGGAGGTCACTCTTCATTTCCTCAGGGTTGTTATCCAGATGCCTTCCTATGTGTGTTTTTGCTTCACTTCACCCAGCTGAGCATGGCTGCTTTCTTGATCCTTTACATTTCACACCACTGAGCTTGATTGTTCTCAGGTCCATAGTTGCTCACTTGTAGTATTACTCACACTAATATTGTAGGCTTCAAAGCTCAGCCAAAGCCAGTCCCTAGAGATACACAGATGGTGAATCATTAAAGGGCATGCAAACTACCAAGAGTATCAGTGGTCCACACAGGCTATTTCTGCCAGGTGAACCTGGCATTTAAAAGGCTTGGCCATTGTGTTTTCGAGTTAACCATCTGACTGATGAATTGCCTTCGTGACTATACTAGAGAGAGAGAGAAAAAAAGTTCTGGCATATTGCTCAAGGAGTTTTATTTCACATATTGGCTTTATTTGAGAAAATAAGCCCACGTCTTGCTAATACTAACAAACTGACAACCTGACTTCTCTCTTACTGTTTGCAGTGCCTTCCGTTCTGATATTCAGTCTTATCCTGTCCTTTATGTTAACAAACCCCTCTATGTAACTCAAACTGCTTCTTTGAAGAATCATAAATAAACTATTAGAATTCTACCTCTATCTCTTTATTGCCTTATTTGTGGAATAATGAAATTGCACGACTCATCTTTGAACACCAAATTAATGACATTTGTAATGCTAGTGGATTTATAAGTCCGTTCTCCAGAACTCCAGTGCATCCAGATAAAAGACACCTTGCGTGCTCACTAGGTATAGAGACATGACGTTTTAGGGATATCAAGATATAAACTGTTCTAATATTAGAAGCTATCAGTTGAAGCCCGATCTACAAGGGCTTGCAAGGAAGATTAGTTTTTATACCTATTCTGAGTGTCCAGTACCTAGACTGCTTGCCATGCTTGTTCCAGATAAACATACCACTCAACATATTGGATATTTTCACCCATTCACGTATACATGCATATTTCTTGGGTACCTACTGTGTCGTACTAGAGACTCTGTTATGTACCAGAAATACAAAGTTTAAAAAAAATGGTATCTTTTTCAAGGAACTATAGTTTAGTTTATTGCAGTGTCATAGGATGTATAGTTTACACATCAGTTAAACATGCATTTATAAAACTCTGAAATATACTTTAAGCATCTGTGTTGATCTAGACACCATACAGGAGTATGCTGGCATGTCTTTAACACCCACCCTGATTACCATGCCACTCGCTCTGTCCACATCTCTCATGATTTATCTTTGTATTATTTGTTCTTGTCACATAGAAATATACCTACAATGTTCTTTTACAACACTAGGAACTCCTGAAGGAAAAGCTCATGTTTATAGCTCCTACATTGAATTTTTCTTGAGTAAATTGAGGAACTTACTAAATCTTTGATGGCAAAATTAAGGTGGCAATGTATACAGCACTGACATAAATAAAAAAGGGTCAGCAATTATTAAAGTAGCTGGTTTCCTAATTTGTATCTTAACACACTTATTTCACTAATTTTGTTCTCATGAGAGAGTCAAAAGACTTTGGTGTCTGGTTCTGACTTTACCGCTGGCTGTGTAAGCTTTAGCAAGTCCTATAACTTTTCTGTAACTCGGTTGTCCCCCATCAGTTTCTAAAAACAATGGCCAAATTAACCCCAATTCTATCGGTAAATATATGTGTTTTTCCTGGTATGTATAACCAAAACAGGCAATTTACAGCCTGCTTGGTTTAGAGTGCATTACTGGAAACAGATGATATTAGAATTTCTCTGTTTTTAATGTTGAGACTTAGGACATTTTTTCCCAAAATATATTATCAAAGAAGAGTAGATGATATTCATCACCGTGATCTTTAGGCTCTTAACTTGTAGACCATGTAGGAACACAAAGGTAAAAGAGAAAGGGAAAAAGGCGTTCATGAATTAGATGACAATGATGGTTACATTTGCCTGAGAAAAATCTTGCTATTGAATGAGGATTTATTCAACCCTGGTTGTCCTACACAACTTCCCATTTTCCTGCTGGAGCAGAACATCTGCATTTCCTAAGGCCAGAGTGGTCTTGATATTTTCTGTGATGAGAGTGGATGCATTTTACTTTTCCCTAACTTGTGTCTTTAAAATACATTCCCCCGAACATTTCTTTATTCTTTTAGGAGAAAAAAAATACAAGGCATTTTATCAAGATGTATTTTTGTATTTTAAAAACCATATTTTAAAATTATGCACTAATGTATATACAATCATTAAACACATATTTGTATATATGCTTATAAACACTTAAGTAACTCCTTATTCCAATCTTCTTTTTCATGATCAAATATTTAAAACATTAGGACAAAAAAGAGATCTTTTGTTTTTCTCCTTCCCACACAACCTGGAAACAAATATTCATGGAGTATGTCCAGCTCAGTAGAATAGACACCTCTGAATTTTTAGGTCAACTGAGCAAGGTTCTCAGGTGAATATTGTGAATTTCACCCATCACAAGGCGTATTTTGTCAACATTAGATAATCTAGGGTATATTTTACTCTTCAGAAAAGATTTTCTTCATTCTGATTGCTGTCATTTTAATCATGAATTCATGGAGGGAACAGATGCTTTTAAATTTAATGCACCTGGAGACAAATATATTAAATATTCATTTTATTTTAAGAATCTAAATTGCTAAGTATCATAACTTACCTTACATAGCTTAGCTATGATACACTTGTTTGCATGTTCAAGTTCTTTTAACTTCTAATTTTTAAAGCCAGTATATAGGAAGTAGGGAGAAGGTCATATTATTGGCTTGGCTGAGAGGCTGTGATTAGGATTTTTCAAGATAGATGTAGTTTTTAAAATAAATATTCCAGTTGATATCTTGAACTTATATAAAAAGTAATTGATAAAATTAGACCAGGCATGGAGGCTCATGCCTGTAATCCTAGCACTTTGGGAGGCTGAGGCAGGCCGATCGCTTGAACCTTGGAGTTTAAGACCAGCCTAGGCAACATGATGAAACCTTGTCTCTACAAAAAAATATACAAAACTAGCTGAGCGTGGTGGTATGTGCCTGTAATCCCAGCTACTTGGGGGGTTGAGGTGGGAGGATTGCTTGAGCCCTGAAGGTCGAGGCTGCAGTGAGCTGAGATAGTGCCACTGCACTCCAGCCTGGGTGACCGAGTGAGACCCTGTCTCAAAATAATAATAACAGTAACTAATAAAAATGATAGATAACATTGATATCAAGATAAATAAAACATTGAGTAAATTTTCATCTGATGAAGCAATGTATTTTTATAGGAGATTGTCTCCAAAAGTTGAGATTTGACAAGTTCCTGTATCAAAGGTGAAAAGAGTACCATAAATCTAAAAACAAATTCAAAAGCCAGCACAAAACAGTAAGGTAATGTGCAAAAGGGGCATTCTCAGCACTCAAAGGGTGTTTGAAAGCGATGCCTGAGAATAACAGCTGGGACAGCATATAGCTACAAAGAATGCTCGAAGAGCTGAAAAGTCAATTGAAGACAAAAGAAGATATGCAAAATAAGATGCTCACCACCTTTAGGCATTAGGAAAATACAACTTAAAATCACAATATGCGACTTGGCATGGTGGCTCACGCCTGTAATCCCAGCACTTTGGAAGCCCGAGGCAGGTGGATCACTTGAGGTCAGGAGTTTGAGACTAGCCTGACCAAAGTGGTGAAACCCTGTATCGACTAAAAATTACAAAATTAGCCAGGTGTGGTGGCTTATACCTGTAATCCCAACTACTTGGGAGGCTGAGGCAGGAGAATCACCTGAACCCGGTAGGTGGAGGTTGCAGTGAGCCGAGATTGTGCCATTACACTCCAGCCTGGGCAACAAGAGTGAAACTCCATCTCAAAAATAAATACATACATACATACATACATACATAAATAACAATAACAATATGATACTTATATATACATATTAGAATGGCTAAAATTAAGAAGATTGAAAGCACCAAATTTTGACAAGGATGTAGAGCAACTGGAACTCTCATGTTGTTGATGAGAGTATAAAGTGCTGCAACCACTTTGGAAAACTGTTTGGAAGTTTCTTAAAGGTTAAACATGTACTTACCATATCACTCAGCCATTCTACTCTCAGATATATACCCAAGAGAAATGAAAGCATAAAGGTCCAGCCAAAAACCTGCATGTGAATGTTCATAGCAGTATTATTTATAATATCCAAAACAACCCAAATGGCCATACACCATTTGATTCTACTCTTATAACACTCTAGCAAACTAAGACTTTCTCGGGATAAAAGTCAGATCGGCGCTTGCCTGCGGTAAGAGGAGAGGGAAGGATGGACTGCAAAGGGACACCAGAAAGCTTTTGAGGGTGATGAAAATGCTCTGTATTTGATTGTGGTTTCATAGGTGCATATATTTGTTAAAATTCATCAAATTGCATATTTTAAATGAATACTATTTCTTGTACATAAATTGGACTTCAATAAAATTGATAAAAAGTGACCCAGTCAAGGAAACACCTCAGACATGAGCAAAGCAAATCAGGATAGGAGTAAGAACCCATCCTGGAGTGAAAAGCAAAGCCAGGGACAAAATCTAGAGAGAGGAAAATCTGAGCTTGATTATTTTAGCCCTACAAATATTTCCTCTCGTTCAATTGACTAATGAATGCAAACCTGTGGGACTAACTGATAACTAAGTCTGGGATAATAATAATGACAACATTTTAATAATTGCATCTATAATTTATAGACTATTTATTCTATGACAGAATATACTACTAAGTTCTTCAAAATATATATATACCATATATTTTGAACTCATTAAAATTTGAGGGGTCATAGAGAGGTCTTCCACAGTTTCCTGACTCTCTCTTTTCCCTCTTATATCCTCCCTTTTACCTGGCTCATCTGCTACTCTTGAGAAACAATTCTTTTTGTCTCTTACAAGGTGGTTCTCTACATATTCAGTCCTCTTACAGGGTCTTATCTGTTGTTGTAAACAGCTTTCTAAGAACTTTCCTTCAAAAAAATAAATTTCTACCCTTCTTAAAGAGGCTTCTGGAGTACAATTTTCTCCATTTGGAGAAATACGCGTGCAGGCAGGCAACAAAATTAGGATTCTTTTTTAATGTTCGTAATATTCCTCTATGGCATGGAAATAATTGCCCTAATTTCCTTATGAAGCAATAAAGTGTTAAAGGTTAAGAGAGCCTGCCTGAGTTCATGCAATTACTAAGTGGTGAATCTAGGGTTTGGTTTCACATCTTTCTGGTTTCAAACAATGCATCGTCCACCCCTTAAACTAATTCATTAAATAGAGATTGGGGCCTTGCCCAGCTGGAGTTAGAAGTGGTCCACGGCATCTGAAGCTGACAGTAGGCAAGGAGGCAGCATACTTGGTTTAGTAGTTTGCTGGGAAATCTAGAATCAGGGCAAAGGGAGAGGCGTGGTTGGATATATGAAACACAACACAGTGATGAGGTTGGCATTTACTAACATGATGAATTTTTGTGTTTTCCCACAATGTGCCAAACATCTTTTTAGGCGCTGAAGATCTAGCATCAAATACAACATAGCTCCTGCCTTCTGAGAGTTTCCAGTTGAGAGGAAGAGACAAACCCTTGGGTCAATGTCTGATATTCAGTAATTTGTGATACGGGTATGCACACGATAGCTCAGGGGCTGGCATATACTTAGTATTCAGCAATGATTCATCTAGATCTATGCTGTGAGGCATAGACACAGACATTTAAGGCATACTGGCAAAGCTAGTAAAGGCATTTTAGAAAAGATGTTGAAGCACAAATATATAGGTGAAAAGTGAATGAAAGACATTCCAAGAAAATCCCCTGGCACCTGCTCATGCAGGTAGGCATGGCATAAACCGAGTTGCCCAGGAACATTGAAGGCATTTGTCAGGACTGGAGTGGAGGGTGAGTGTGAGCGAGGCAAGTGTTGTGTATGAGGCAAGTGAGGGAGGTGAAGGACAAACTCTAAAAGGGTCTTGTGTGTTACATTAAGGAATTTCAACTTTTTCCTTTAAGCTTAGGGAGTCATAGAAGGACCTAGAGCAGGTGAATGTCATAATAAATTGTGACAGTGGAGATATGAAAAGATGGTTGCAAATTGTCCCAGGAAAGTAGCCTTCATTTTGACCTAACTCTTTCTGGCACACTAAGCAAGATGTGAGGATGCTTTGGCTATAGTATCTAGAAACACATTAATGGCTGACATTGATTCTATAGGGTTGGCAAAGTTCTCCCTTGAGACTGGTGGTAGAAAAAAGAAATTAAAAATTATTAAATATTAAGTGTATGCCAGACCCAGGGCTAGGTTCTTACTGAGTTATTTCAAATAATTCTCACAATCACTCTATGAGTATTGATGCTACAATCAGATATTCAGGCACCCAGCCAGGTAAATGCAGTGGCATCTGAGGCACAGTAAATATTCTCTACATTTACCAGTTAGGTTGATCCCTACTACTGTTTTGTCCAAGATACTGGAAGCAGAAATGGTGGGTGCCACTTTGAGACAGAGCAGATAAGAGCCAGTGTGTATCTTCCATCTCTTTATTTCTTTACCACAGTAAACTTGCAAATACTTACCATGTATTTCTGATGGCATAAATTCAAATTGGAGAACAGCCAACCAAGACATTGAGTGAGTAAGAAATATATCTCTATTTTTTGAGTCACTGAGATTTTAGAGTTATTTATTATGGCACTATACGATAAACTATCCTCACTAATATAGTGTCCCTTCAAATAGATATTATTTATATGTTTGTACATTTATTTATTTGGAGTTAGGTCTATAAATAAAGAAGTTTTTAAATGTCAACTGGAGGGCTTTGACTGCTTTGGTCAAAAGAGAACCAAGGACACATCGCCAGTTTTATCAGGAGCCATGTGTGGGGACTTGAGTCAACTAACAGCAAAGCTTCAATGCAGTCTATTGATCTTCTGGCACTGCTGTGGATCAGCACCTTAGACAGTAGCATGACTAGCCTGTTCCTTATTCCAATTTTTGGCAATATTAGCCCTAGTATATAAGAATGAAAACTGAGGTTAAGGGAAATAATTCATTCAAGACCGAATGTTCAGTAAATGACAGCGATTATATTTATATTATTTTATTTAATTATTACAACTTACCTGACTTCAGTCAATATGCCACTCTGTTATTTATATTATTGGGTTGTCCAATGAAGAAAGTTTCATAATGATCAGTTTTATTGGTATTATGTTTTTTTCTTCTTACATTTCTTTATATCATCTTGTCCTTATACCCACCCTCCCTCACCCTAGCTTAAAGGTGAACAAGCTGGGTAGCAAGGGCCTACAGAGAAGCATTGACTTTCAGAATGCTCACAGCCGGTTAGTGATAAAAACACATCCATAAAAACCTGCGCTTGTCCTAATGAGAGCCTTTCCACTGCAGGAAGGTAACGCTGGAATGTTTCTCTTTCTCTCTCCCTTTTTCTAGCCTGAAATACTGTCTTTGTC
Source organism: Macaca mulatta (assembly GCF_049350105.2). Classification (NCBI taxonomy): domain Eukaryota; kingdom Metazoa; phylum Chordata; class Mammalia; order Primates; family Cercopithecidae; genus Macaca; species Macaca mulatta. The sequence continues at coordinate 112,140,860 of NC_133420.1, read as the reverse complement.
TGTTAGATTCTATGAGCTTGTTTGCAGAATCAAATCCAACTACATTTTTGTTTACTCCCAATTAATAAATAGCTTTGGGTTATTTACTAACAGCACACATTCTGGTTTGCACAAAGATTCTTTCAGACTAAAAACCATGAGAGAATAAGAAGCCTTGCAAGTTGCTGTCAGACACTTTTTAAATTTTATTTCAATAGGTATATCTGTGAGTCTGAGAGAAGACTTTAGGCTACTCTTTTCTTACGTCCAATCTGCCCAGAACTGACTTCTCAAGTATCAGGGATTTTATAAACAGTAAAGCAGAGTGACAAAAGATTAGCTTGTGAATTTGAAAATGCCAAATTTGAATTTCATGTTTACTGTGTGATTTTTGGCCATTCACTTAAAGTCTCCTAGCTTCTGTTTTCTTAGTTGTTAAATGGGGATAGGAAAACTGAGAATTTTCTCCTAAAGCAAACCTTGGTTACTTCAGTAATTTATCTTAGAATAAGAATGTGGTAGCCTTTAGCAGGGGAGAAGTATGAACTTCTTTAAATTTCAAGGGCTTGGATGAGGAGATCTTGGGAAAGGCTTACGTCTTGACACAAAGTGTGACCAAGTCCTTGGCTTCTTATGATTTTTCTTTTTTTTTTTCTTTTCTTTTCTTTTTTTTTTTTGAGACAGAGTCTCGCTCTGTCACCCAGGCTGGAGTGCAGTGGCCTGATCTCAACTCACATCAAGCTCTGCCTCCTGGATTCATACCATTCTCCTGCCTCAGCCTCCCAAGTAGCTGGGATTACAGGTGCCCGCCACCACACCCAGCTAATTTTTTGTATTTTTAGTAGAGATGGGGTGGGGGTGGGGGGGTTCCTTGACAACATGGTCACATCCAGGAAGCTGCTTCTGCTTGCACTTAATAGAAGCTGTATATGCAGTGGGCTCCAGGACTAGCATGACAATGGGGAGACAGAAACATCATTTTTTTTTTTTTTGTATTCTAATGAACACTAAAGATTCAAAATCACAGTGAGGTTCATCAGTGACAATGGTAAAACATTGTGGGAAGAAACCAAGAACATTATATCAGCTGTCTAACAACCAGCCATCATGGTGACTAGTCTGTGGCTGGATTATAGCCCTCTACTGGTTAAAGACAAGAAGCAAGAAGCAATGAGAAAGACTACTTCAAAATCCACTTAAGCATTTTGGGGGTTCTTAGTAGTCCTTTAGAATGAGAAGGATTGGACTTCTCCATAAGCTTTGATTTTAGGTCTAGAAATTGGAATATTTAAATTTGAATATTATTGTCTTTTTGTAGCCTTATTTTCTTATTCCAAGCTGGTCAAGTTAGGCCTATGGCTACAATAATATTTTCAACTTATTAGGTTTGTTGTAAGGATTAGAGATGATATACGTTACAGCCTAGGATAGTTAGAGCTGTAGCCACCTTGCATAGCTAGATAATATAGTTAATATAATGTAGTCCTGACACCTGGTAGGCAGTCAATAAGTAATAGCAATCAGCATTATTATTTTAACATGTGATCAGACACTACTGGTTAGGACAGCTGGGGCACTGATGAATTATAAGTTTAAAAAGCCTAAATTTTATATAATATTTTTCTTTAGGAAAATGATTTTATTTATCTTTAGAAACATTTTTCTGCTAATAATACCAGTAGCTCTCTGTGATCTTCCCTCTTTCCATATTTTAAATCCAGCATGTCACTTTCTGCCTTGAATATTTTAACTATGTGGTTGTCTTATCTCTCCAACCACACTACGCACTCTCAAAAGATGGAGAACCATATCTTATGTTCAGTGATGATATTCAAAATGTTTATAACCAGTGCAGTACAGACATCACCAATCACAGTAGATTCTGGACATGAACACCCTGTTTGGTCCTACTGACACATACCTGTGGAATACTGACACGTTTTATATTTCTTTGAATCTTTCCTAGTGCCTTCCATATAAATGAGCCTCAACAAATACTTCTTGGTGATTATAGTTTGGGAGTTTCTGTAAAGTGATGTCAGGAGAAGATAGCTGGCTGCCAAATACCCTCTCAAGATTATGATAACCTTGAAAAATGTATCCCAATTAGTTCCTGAGCTTGGTGGGCTCAGAAACTTAGTTTAACTGAACTTATAAACTTCTGTATAAATTGTTATTCCAATTATTTTATTTAAAGTGAGAATGATGCATTAATGTTCACACTGGCCTTAGCAGTACATTCCTTGGATGAAGGCTGATTTATGTGGGGAGTCAAGTTATCATAAGAGGAAATTGTGGTCTGTATCACATTAAAAGTGAAACCCTTACATTTATTGTCAATTGGTTTTCAACAAAGGCATCAAGTCTATTTAGTAAACGACAATATTTTTAGCTGGGAAAATTGGATATATACATGCAAAAAAAAAAAATCTTAGCTCCCTACCTCACACCATAAACAAAAAAGTTAACTCAAAATGGATTATAGACCTAAACTTAAGGGCTAAAACTATAAAACTTCTAGAAGAACACATAGGAGAATGTCTTTGTGACTTTGGGTTAGGCAAAAATTTCTTAGATCAATAAAAGACATAATTGATGAATTTGGCTTTATCAAAATTAAAACTTTTTCAATTCAAAAGAAAGAAAATGAAAAGACTAATACCAGACTGGGAGAAAATATTTTCAAAATACATATCTGATAAGGACTTCTTTCCAGAATGTAGAAAGAACACTTATCACTCAACAATAAGACAAACAACCTAATTAAATGTGTGCAACATATTTGAATAGAGATTTCACAAAGAAGATATACAAAATACTAATAAACACATGAAAGGATGCTCAATATCATTATTCATTAGAAAAATGCCACTTGAAACCTCAATGAGATACCTTTACACACCCACTAGAGTGGCTGTAATCCAAAAGACTTGCAATACTAAGTGTTGGTGAGGATTTGGAAAAACTGAAATTCTCATGCACTACTGATGGGTATGTAGAGCGGTATAGTCACTTTGGAGAGCACCTTGACAAGATCTTATAAGATCTTATGCATACTTGTGTCTAACTCAGCAATTCTATTCCTAGCTTTTTACACAAGATAAATCAAAACATATGTTCCTGCCAAGACTTGTTCCTGACTGTTCGTGGAAGCTTATTCATGCAATCCAAAAGTCCAGAAACTGGTGAATAGATCAACAAAGTGTAGATCCATAAAAAGGAATGCTCTTCAGCAAGTTTTAAATGGTTTCTGATAGTTACAATAACATAGATAAGCTTCAAGTATATAATGCTAAGTGAAAGAAGCTCAACACAAGACTATCTAGTGTATGATTTCATTTCCATAACACTTCCAGAAAAGACAAATCTATAGAGACAGAAAACAGATTTATGGTTGCCTGGGGCTGAGGGTAGGAGTAGAAATTGATTGCAAATGAGCATGGGGAACTTTGTGGGTGATAAAAATGTTCTAAAACTGGATTGTGCTTATGATTATGCAACTGTATAAATTTACTAAAAATCATTCAACTGTACACTTACAATGGGTGACTATTATGATATGTAAATTATGCCTCAATGAGTCTATAAAAAATTCAAGGGCGGACAAGTAGGCTGCTGAATAAAATCTTTGAGACATCAGCTCTTTTGACTGTGTCTATCCTTGCAACAGAAACATTCACCGCCTACAGTAATGTTTTCCTCAAATTTGCCTGGTTACATCTATCCTGAACAATGAAGAAAGGAATTGAAAATATGTTTCTGTGATTATATTTACTTAAAATTCTGAATTGACCAAGGTTCATTCATTTGGACACATTCTGTTTTTCGGTTAAGTTATATTAACTTAATCAATATTGTGTGTGTCTGAGGATAACTTTATCTCTTAGATGATTTGGCATTTCTTTCTTCTCTCGTTTATGTCCATTTTATGGTTTAACAGAAGGACAATCTTAATTCTGGCAGTTTGTAGCTTAACTAACATCCAAAGAGGCTAACTCATTTCTAACTATGTATTAACTTGAAGGTAAATATTCTCTAATAACACCGAGTTGTTGTACATTGTTCGCATGTACCCCCCCCCACACACACACTACTACTACTACTACTACTTCATTAATAACCTACAGCATTTCTATTTTTCTAAAAATATTACCTGGCTTTCCCACAAACTTACTAACTCCTTACCACAGCTGAGTTTTGTAGACATGGAAAATAGAATTTAAATAGGGAAATATATGCCACAGATATTCCTTACAGGTATTCATAAGTTTATCCAAGTAGAGGTAGAACACTGAAATATATTTTATTCTTTCTTTAAAACTAGAAAGAGTGGGAACGAGGTGGAAAATATGAATTTTGCAATGTAGGGTGTTCACTTCCCCGAAGTGTAAATAAAATATTCTTAGGGAAAGGATTTAAAGAATAAGAATTTGTAAGTGTCAGTTGTTTACAAATTTCCTTTCCAAATCAGCAAAATGATTCAAAGCAATACTGTAATGAATGAAACATTACTTTCTAGTAGATTCAGGACCTGGTTGTAATGCTCTTTTGGAGCTGGCTTCTCCCAGTGAAAAATGGCAGCAGAGATAGTGATTGGGTTTTCTTTGGTGGGGTTCCATCTATCATTCTACCATCACTTTTGTGAAAATCATGAGTCAATACAACTAGGTCTGGTTTGAGGAGGATGACATTGATAAACAGATCAGGTGCAAATACACCATAAATATCACACAATGCCTCACATAAAAGGCCAAAGCAAAGCCTGTTGAATCAATATATCATTCTAAATTTGATACATATGGAGATGTTCATAGAAGTTTCTGATTGCTGCTGTCCCCGGAAAACTTCTTGTTTTTTTCCATTAATGATGAGGCCAAAGTCAACATTATTCTTCTTGGCTTCTCTTTGCTCATGTGCATGGTCCATGTGCTTCATCAGCACATTTAGACACATTTACTTGTACAATTCAGAATTTCTTCAGTTTGAGATTCTTATCAGATAATTTTTAAGTGGATTCCCTCCCATATGATATTTGTATTGTTTCAAAAACATTTCTCATACTACTGAAGTGTGTATTACTTTAGAAAAACTCATGTCAGTAGTCTCTCAATGGGAAAAGAACAGCCAGTGAGTGAGTGGCATGATCCATTAGGGTGTGGGAAGTAAACACTAGAACTTCTCTTTCAATTTTTATCTAAAATAAAAAAAACCTTCAGTTTCATTAGTGTTTAATATGTGGATTGGAACTGGCACACCCATTTGTCACTGTACAATGCCACACACCATACATGAGATACTACTCTGAAATAAGACAGGAGCCCCACAGTATGGAGGGATTGACTCAGTGTTTAGCCTGTTTGTTTGTTTATTAATTCTAAGCACACAATACTTTACAAAATGGAAAAGTCTTAAACAAATGCATGGATTGAAAAATGTAGAAAAATACAAACAATTAAAAAACACACACTGGAAACGATTATTCTCAGCATACTAACACAAGAACAGAAAACCAAACACCGCATGTTCTCACTCATAAGTGGGAGTTGAACAATGAGAACACATGGACACAGGGAGGGGAACATCACATGCTGGGTGGGGCCTGTCAAGGAGTGGGAGGCTAGGGGAGTGATAGCATTAGGAGAAATACCTAAAGTAGATGACAGATTGACGGGTGCAGTAAACCACCATGGCACGTGTTTACCTATGTAACAAACCTGCGTGTTCTGCACATTTACCCTAGAACCTAAAGTATAAAAACAAAAAACAAAATGCACACACACACACAGGGCAGAGCTGTAGTTCTAGCAGTAGCTTTTTGTCAACCACGCCAGGAAGTAAAAATAATTGTTATCTAATTATGTCTGTCAAGAAGATGGCCAATTAATTTAAAAAATCATAAAGAGAATTTATTGAAATGAGGTTTTACATCCACCTTTACTGACACAAAATAATGTGTGTTGAAGTTGAATCGTAGTGTATATGTATGTAATGTATACATACATACATACATAATACAAGCATGCATATGTTAGAGCTGCTGCTTTTTCTAATTGGATTTGCAATCAAGGCATTTGGAGACCACTTAGTTAGAAATGTCCCTTGAAAGTATGTTCACTTAGTTCTAATTGTGGTGGTTTCTGGTTGAGAATACATGTATAAGCAGGGACTGAAAAATATATGAATTCTGGGTGATAACAGGGAATCTAGCAAACATAAAATATCAGAAGTAGTGGATTCTGTGGCCTAGTTGTAAAAACTGATATTCTGGATGTGTGAACCTTTATGCTATGTGGGTCACTAAGTGTCTGGCCATCCTTGTCAAAACCTGGACCCCTGTTCCCATGTTCCATATGACCAAGAGGAGTACTAATGTGAGGTTCTGCTGCTCCACTCATGAGGTCAGACATTAAAAATGACAAGTAAGACAACGCGGCAAACAGAATACATATTTCGAGATAAGTGTCACAGGGTAAGAGGCTAGCCATGGAAGCCCAGGTATTAAAATGATTTATTCTTAGCAACTGATCCTTATATGTGAAAAAACAAAAGACACTTGGATTAGCTCAGATATTTTTACCAGTAATTATCCACCTAGAGACTTCAACTTAATTAACATTACTTTGGAATAATTAGTTAAGCAAATATTTATTGAATGCCTACTAAGTGATGAGCGCGTGCTAGGAGTGATGGATGCTACCAGACCCTAGGCTACTTCTTTTGTTTTTTTAAATTATACTTTAAGTTCTGGGGTACATGTGTAGAAAGTGCAGGCTTGTTACATAGGTATACATGTGCCATGGTGGTTTGCTGCACTCACCAACCCATCACCTCCGTTAGGTATTCCTCCCAATGTAAGAATCCCTCCCTCAGCCTCCCCACTCCCTGACAGGCCCAGGTGTGTGATGTTCCCCTCCCTGTGTCCATGTGTTCTCATTGTTCAGTTCCCACTTATGAGTGAGAACATGTGGTGTTTGGTTTTCTGTTCTTGTGTTAATTTGCAGAATATGATGGTTTCCAGCTTCATCCATGCCCCTGCAAAGGACATGAACTCATCCTTTATTATGACTGCATAGTATTCCATGGTATATATGTGCCACATTTTCTTTATCCAGTATATCATTGATGGGGATTTGGGTTGGTTCCAAGTCTTTGCTATTGTGAATAGTGCCACAATAAACATATGTATACATGTGTCTTTATAGTAGAATGATTTATAATTGTTTGGGTATATATCCAGTAATGGGATTGCTGGATCAAATGGCATTTCTAGTTCTAGATCCTTGAGGAATCATCACACTGTCTTCTACAATGGTTGAACTAATTTACACTCCCACTAACAGTGTAACAGTGTTCTTATTTCTCCACATCCTCTCCAGCATCTATTGTTTCCTGACTTTTTAGTGATTGCCATTCTCACTGGCATAAGATGGTATCTCATTGTGGTTTTGATTTGCATTTCTCTAATGACCAGTGATGATGAGCTTTTCTTCATATGTTTGTTGGCTGCATAAATGTCTTCTTTTGAGGTGAGTGTTCATATCCTTCACCCAAGTTTTGATGGGGTTGTTGTTGTTCCCTTGTAAATTTGTTTAAGTTCTTTGTAGATTCTGGATATTAGCCCTTTGTCAGATGGATAGATTGCAAAACTTTTCTCCCATTCTGTAGGTTGCCCGTTCACTCTGATGATAGTTTCTTTTGCTGTGCAGAAGCTGTTTAGTTTAATTAGATCCCATTTGTCTATTTTGGCATTTGTTGCTGTTGCTTTCGATGTTTTAGTCATGCAGTCTTTGCCCATGCCTAAGTCCTGAATTGTATTGCCTAGGTTTTCTTCTAGGGTTTTTATGGTTTTAGGTCTTACATTTAAGTCTTTAATTTATCTTGAGTTAATTTTTGTATTAAGTGTAAGGAAGGGATCCAGTTTCAGCTTTCTGCATATGGCTAACCAGTTTTCCCAACACCATTTATTAAATAGGGAATCCTTTCCCCATTGCTTGTTTTTGTCAAGTTTGTCAAAGATCAGATGGTTGTAGATGTGTGGTGTTATTTCTGAGGACTCTGTTCTGTTCCATTGGTCTATATCTCTGTTTTGGTACCAGTACCATGCTGTTTTTGTTGCTGTAGCCGTGTACTATAGTTTGAAGTCAGGTAGTGTGATGCCTCCAGCTTTGTTCTTTTTGCTTAGGATTGTCTTGACTATGTGGACTCTTTTTTGGTTCCATATGAAATTTAAAGTAGTTTTTTCTAAGTGAAGAAACTCAATGGTAGCTTGATGGGATAGCATTGAATCTATAAATTACCTTGGGCAGTATGGCCATTTTCATGATATTGATTCTTCCTATCCCTGAGAATGGAATGTTTTTCTATTTGTTTATGTCCCCTCTTATGTCCTTGAGCAGTGGTTTGTAGTTCTCCTTGAAGAGGTCCTTCACATCTCTTGTAAGTTGTATTCTTAGGTATTTTATTCTCTTTGTAGCCATTGTGAATGGGAGTTCACTCATGATTTGGCTCTCTGTTTGTCTGTTATTGGTGTATAGGAATGCTTGTGATTGTTTCACATTAATTTTGTATCTGGAGACTTTTCTGAATTTGCTTATCAGCTTAAGGAGATTTTGGGCTGAGATGATGGGATTTTCAAAATATACAATCATGTCATCTGCAACTAGAGACAATTTGACTTCCTCTTTTCCTAACTGAATACGTTTTATTTCTTTCTCCTGCCTGATTGCCCTGACCAGAACTTCCAATACTATGTTGAATAAGAGTGGTGAGAGAGGGCATCCTTGTCTTGTGCCAGTTTTCAAAGGGAATGCTTCCAGTTTTTGCCCATTCAGTATGATATTGGCTGTGGGTTTCTCATAAATAGCTCTTTTATTTTGAGATACATTCCATCAATACCTAGTTTATTGAGCGTTTTTAGCATGAAGGGCTGTTGAATTTTGTCAAAGGCCTTTTCTGCATCTATTGATTATCTATTGAGATAATCATGTGGTTTTTGTCATTGGTTCTATTTATGTGATGGATTACGTTTATTGATTTGCATATGTTGAACCAGCCTTGCATCCCAGGGATGAAGTCAGCTTGTTTGTGGCGGATAAGCTTTTTGATGTGCTGCTGATGTGCTTTTGATGTTTGCCAGTATTTTATTGAGGGTTTTCACATTGATGTTCACCAAGAATATTGGCCTGAAATTTTCTTTTTTTATCATGTCTCTGCCAGGTTTTGGTATCAGGATGATGCTGGCCTCATAAAATGAGTCAGGAAGGAGTCCCTCTTTTTCTGTTGTTTGGAATAGTTTCAGAAGGAATGGTACCAGCTCCTCTTTGAAACTTTGGTAGAATTCAGCTGTGAATTCATCTGGTCCTGGACTTTTTTTGGTTGGTAGGCTATTAATTACCACCTCAATTTCAGAACTTGTTATTGGTCTATTCAGCAATTCAACTTCTTCCTGGTTTAGTCTTGGGAGGGTGTATGTGTCCAGGAATTTATCCATTTCTTCCAGATGTTCTAGTTTATTTGCATAGAAGTGTTTATAGTATTCTCTGACGGTAGTTTGTATTTCTGTGGGATCGGTGGTGATATCCTCTTTATCATTTTTTATTGCATCTATTTGATTCTTCTCTTTTTTCTTCTTTATTAGTCTTGCTAGCGGTCTATTTATTTTGTTGCTGTTTTCAAAAAACCAGCTTCTGGATTCACTGATTTCTTGAAGGGTTTTTGTGTCTCTGTCTCCTTCAGTTCTGCTCTGATCTTAGTTATTTCTTGTCTTCTGTTAGCTTTTGAATTTCTTTGCTCTTGCTTCTCTAGTTCTTTTAATTGTGATGGTATAGTTATTTCTTGTCTTCTGTTAGCTTTTGAATTTCTTTACTCTTGTTTCTCTAGTTCTTTTAATTGTGATGGTAGGGTGTCAATTTTAGATCTTTTCTGCTTTCTTTTGTGGGAATTTAGTGCTATAAATTTCCCTCTACATACTGCTTTAAATATGTCCCAGAGATTCTGGTTGTTGTGTCTTTGTTCTTATTAGTTTCAAAGAACATCTTTATTTCGTTATTTACCCAGTAGTCATTCAGGAGCAGGTTGTTCAGTTTGCATGTAGTTGTGTGGTTTTGAGTGAGTTTCTTAATCCTGAGTCCTAATTTGATTGCGCTCTGGTCTGAGAGACTGTTATGATTTCCATTCTTTTGCATTTGCTGAGGAGTGTTTTACTTACAATTATGTGATCAATTTTAGAATAAGTGTGATGTGGTGCTGAGATGAATGTATATTCTGTTGATTTGGGGTGGAGAGTTCTGTAGATGTCTATTAGGTCTGCTTGGTGCAGAGCTGAGTTCAAGTCCTGGATATCCTTGTTAATATTCTGTCTCGTTGATTTGTCTAATATTGATGGAGGGGTGTTAAAGTCTCCCATTATTTTTGTGTGGGAGTCTAAGTCTCTTTTTAGGTCTCTAAGAACTTGCTTTATGAATCTGAGTGCTCCTGTATTGGGTGCATATGTATTTGGGATAGTTAACTCCTCTTGTTGCATTGATCTCTTTACCATTATGTAATAGCCTTCTTTGTCTCTTTTGATCTTTGTTGGTTTGAAGTCTGTTTTATCAGAGATTAGGATTGCAACCCTGTTTTTTTTTTGTTTTGTTTTGTTTGTTTGTTTTTTGCTTTACACTTGCTTGGTAAATATTCCTCTGTCCCTTTGTTTTGAGCCTATGTGTGTCTTTGCATGTGAGATGGGTCTCCTGAATACAGCACACTGGTGGGTCTTGACTCATTATCCAATTTGCCAGCCTGTGTCTTTTAATTGGGACATTTAGTCCATTTACATTTAAGGTTAATATTGTCATGTGTGAATTAGATCCTGTCATTATGATGTTAGCTGGTTATTTTGCCCATTAGTTGATGTGGTTTCTTCCCAGTATTGATGGTCTTTACATTTTGGCATGTTTTTGCAGTGGCTGGTACCAGTTGTTCCTTCCCATGTTTAGTGCTTCCTTCAGGAGCTCTTGTAAGGGAGGACTTCTGGTGACAAAATCTCTCAGAATTTGCTTATCTGTAAAGAATTTTATTTCTCCTTCTCTTATGAAGCTTAGTTTGGCTGGATATGGAATTCTAGGTTGAAAATTCTTTTATTTAAGAATGTTGAATATTGGCCCCCACTCTCTTCTGGCTTGTAGGGTTTCTGCCGAGAGATCTGCTGTTAGTCTGATGGGCTTCCCTTTGTGGGTAGCCCAACCATTCTCTCTGGCTGCCCTTAACATTTTTTCCTTCATTTCAACCTTGGTGAATCTGACGATTGTGTGTCTTCGGGTTGCTCTTCTTGAGTAGTATCTTTGTGGTGTTCTCTGTATTTCCTGAATTTGAATGCTGGCCTGCCTTGCTAGGTTGGGGAAGTTCTCCTGGATAATATCCTGAAGAGTGTTTTCCAACTTGGTTCCATTCTCCACGTCACTTTCAGGTACACCAATCAAACATAGAGTTGGTCTTTTCACATAGTCCCATATTTTTTGGAGGATTTGTTCATTTCTTTTCACTCTTTTTTCTCTAATCTTGTCTTCTGACTTCATTTCATTGAGTTGATCTTCAATCTCTGATACCCTTTCTTCTGCTTGATCAATTCACCTATTGATACTTGTATATGTTTCACGAAGTTCTCATGCTGTGTTTTTCAGCTCCATCAGGTTATTTATGTTCTTCTCTAAACTGGTTATTCTAGTTAGCAATTTGTCTAACCTTTTTTCCAGGTTCTTAGCCTCCTTGCATTGGGTTAGAACATGTTCCTTTAGCTCGGAGGAGTTTGTTATTACCCAACTTCTGAAGCCTACTTCTGTTAATTCGTCAAACTCATTCTCTGTCCAGTTTTGTTCCCTTGCTGGTGAGCAGTTGTGATCCTTTGGAAGAGAAGAGACATTGTGGTTTTTGGAATTTTCAGCCTTTTTGCACTGATTTCTCCCCATCTTCGTGAATTTATCTACTGTTGGTCTTTGATGTTGGTGACCTCTGGATGGAGTCTCTGAGTGGACATCCTTTTTGTTGATGTTGATTCTGTTCCTTTCTGTTTGTTAGTTTCCCTTTTAACAGTCAGGCTCCTCTCTGCAGGTCTGCTGGAGTTTGCTGGAGGCCCACTCCAGACCCTTTATCACCAGCAGAGGCTGCAGAATAGAAAAGATTGCTACCTGTTCCTTCCTCTGGAAGCTTTGTCCCAGAGGAGCACCTGCCCCCACCCCCGATACCAGCCAGAGCTCTTCTGTATGAGGTATCTGTTGGCCCCTACTGGGAGGTGTGTCCCAGTCAGGAAACAAGGGTGTCAGGCACCCACTTGAGGAGGCAGTCTGTCCCTTATCAGAGCTCAAATGCTGTGCTGGGAGAACTGCTGCTCTTTTCAGAGCTGTCAGGCAGGGATATTAAGTCTGCTGAAGCTGCACCCACAGCCGTCGCTTCCCCCATGTGCTCTGTCCTAGGGAGATGGGAGTTTTATCTATAAGTCCCTGACTGGGGCTGCTGCCTTTCTTTCAGAGATGCCCTGCCCAGAGAGGAGGAATCTGGAGAGGCAGTTGGCCTTGCTGAGCTGTGGTGGGCTCTGCCCAGTTTGAACTTCCCAGAGGCTTTGTTCACACTGTGAGGGTAAAAACACCTACTGAAGCCTCAGCAATGGAGGATGTCCCTCCTTCCACCAAGTTCAAGCACCCCAGGTCAACCTCAGACTGCTGTGCTAGTAGTGAGAATTTCAAACCAGTGGATCTTAGCTTGCTGGGCTCTGTGGGGGTGGGACCTGCTGAGCCAGGCACTGGACGGAATCTCCTGGTCTGCTGGTTGCAGAAGACTGTGGGAAAAGTGCAGTATCTGTGCTGGATTTCACCATTTCTCCTGGTACAGTCTCTCATGGCTTCCCTTGGATAGAAAATGGAAAACCAAAACCCCTTGTGCTTCCTGGGTGAGGCAACGCCCCACCCTGCTTCGGCTCGCCCTCCGTGGGCTGCATCCACTGTCCAACGAGTCCCAATGAGAAGAACCGGGTACCTCAGTTGGAAATGCAGAAATCACCTGCCTTATGCATTGATCTCACTAGGAGGTGCAGATGAGAGCTGTTGCTATTTGGCCATCTTGCCAGCTCTCTCTAAACTTTTTAAATATGTCATTGTGACTGAGCCTTACAACATCTTCTTAACATAGATACTATATTCCTGGTTATGGAAATAAAGAAATTGAAACCTGAAAAGGTAAAATAATGGGTTCAAATTCTAAACAGGAGTTCCCAAAACACCCTCAGCTCTTTCCACACCATGTCAGTCCCCCTGATGGTTGGAGAACTGTAGAGAGAGGGGAGTAATGGAAAAAGGAAGAATGAACTTGGGATTTGGGGGAGAAACAACCTCTCTTTCTGAGCTACTGTCTTATGGAAACTACCTGGGGCTTGCACCTGACTTCCTCCAGTTGTGTTAATTTAATCTCTCACCAAGCTCCAGACACAATCTGGCACCATGGAGGGCAAATAGAAGGCTTCTGTAGCTGTAATTGTACGTCAGTGTTTCAGACTTGTGTCCGCCTTGCAGCTCTTCCCACTTTGACTTTGATTTCATGGCTGTTTAGTATCTGGTCTTCAACTCATTCCCCTCTGGCTGCTTCTGTATTCATGAAAAGCAGGCTCGCAGAGACTGAGCTGTTTGACATCAGCTGCCAGATGTTTCTCCGGCTAACTATAATCTCTTTGGATCTTTGCCTAAGAATGATACCAGACTGAGGTCCAAGAGGCAATCAGCATCTGCCAAACCCCATCACCTGCCCATTTCTTGTTTGAATAAACTCTTCAAGTCTTGACTCTTTTTAGGTAGATAGTACTGGTGGTATTCTGTCTAACTTGGGCTCCCTGAGAAGTTGGCTTATGCCTTAGAGTACAGATAAACTCGCTCCGCTGCCCTGCTCAGAAGCCTTCTTTTTGGGCTGATCCAACTGCTCTGCAAGGCAAGTTTTCCTTCTTACCTTTCCTAATCTGGTTTCCTTCCTATGCCTGAGTCTCAATTAAAATAGGGCAGAGGTGGTTGAAATTGTTAAGTTTATTTTGACTCTTTCCCATGTTGCCCTTTGTGTTGCTTCTGCTCTTTGACATTTGGGCTTTAAAAGTATCATCGTCATTTGCATTTTGGTTTTATGTATTTGCTTCGTTTTAATAAAAGAGACAGAATAAAGGTGAAGTCCTCTTTGTTTTTCTACTCAGCCTCTGTGTTCCCTTTCTCCATAGAGGTATTCTATATCATGAATTCCAGTTGATATTATTACATTTTCTGCATCTATATGTCCATAAATAGTGAATAATAACTAATGTTTACCAAGCACTTAGTATTCACCTAGCAGCATTCTAAGTTATTCACATGCATCTTTTTCTTGACTCTTGAAAATAAACCTTCCTTGACTCTTGAAAATAAGTGCCATTATCATCTCTATTTTCTAGATGCAACAATTGAGATACCAAGAACTTAAATAACTTGCGCAAGATTATACAGCTAATAGGTAGCAGAGATGGGGTTCAAAAGCAGGCCTCTGACTCCAGAGATGGTGGGCTTAATCATATGCTAATGCTTTTAACCACACCAATCTTATGCAGTCTTCTGTGGTATTGCTTTGAGTGATTTTCTAAATGTTCAAAAATACAATTTTAAAAATCTCTTTCAATTTATTTTTCCTTTCAACAGTGTTTTTTTTTTTTTGTTTTTTTTTGTTTTTCCTTTTCCTTTTGAGACAGAGTCTCCCTCTGTTGACCAGGCTGGATGGAGTGCAGTGGCACGATCTTGGTTCACTGCAACCTCCACCTCCTGGGTTCAAGCGATTCTCATGCCTCAGCCTCCCGAGTAGCTGGAGGTGCATGCTACCACACCAGGCTAATTTTTGTATTTTCAGTAGAGACAGGGGTTTCACCATGTTGTCCAGGCAGGTCTCAAACTCCTGACCTCAGGTGATCCACCCGCCTTGGCTTCCCAAAGTGCTGGGATTATAGGCATGAGCCAGTGTACCCAGCCTCAAGAGTGTTTTGAAGATGTGTATTAATCCAATCATTAATATTTACAGTTATGTAACATTCTGTCAGAAATATCAATCATATCAATAGTAATTTACTATATTCCCTTGGATAAGTATCTAGTGTTTCTGATTTTTCACTATCGCAAGCTATGCTGCAGTGAACACTATTGTGGTTACCTCCTTAACAGTCATTTTCCCTTCCAATTCAAATGTTGCTATTTCACCAGTGCTTTTTGTCAGTTGATAAGATGACATAGTTAAATAGTTCTCACCAATATCTGATTGATTCGTAATAATTTAATCCTTTGCTAGACTTTGCATTTTAAAGATACCCACTTGTGAGCTGAATTTAACCAATAATGCTTGAGGTGATCATTTGAACAGTTTCAGAAATTAGGAGGAAGGGGTGGATATGAAGAATATATATGATGAGGGAGAGAGATATTCCCAGTACTTTCAGAATTTCTGTTACTCATCTGGTAAAAATGAACTTTCTTTTTCATATCATGGAAAGTTGAGTCTCATGAGAACATGTTTCAGCACCAATATTCCAGAATGGTATATTGCTACCTAAACTACTCTCAGTATTCCTTTTCCTACCTTGTAAATAATAAATGTATAGATAGGGTGTTTGTTAGATTACAAAATATTCTGGGCTGGGTGCAGTGGCTCACATCTGTTTAATAAACAGCACTTTGAGGGGTCAAGGTGGGTGCATCACTTCAGGCCAGGAGTTTGAGAGCAGTATGGTTAACATGGCAAACCCCCTGTCTACTAAAAATACAACAGTCAGTCAGGCGTGGTGGCACATGCCTGTAGTCCCAGCTACTCCAGAGGCTGAGGCTGGAGAATCAATTGCTTGAACCCGGGAGATGGAGGTTGCAGTGAGCCGAGATCATGCCACTGAACCTCAACGTGGGAAACAGAGTAAGCCTGTCTGTCAAAAAACATCCCCAAAAAACCAGAAAACAAAATACTCTGGAGTATAATAGCCACGTGACCTTAGACACAGGGAAACATTTATGAATCTTGATAACCACATGGTGAATATATTTGCATACCAAGTGGGATTTCCTCTGCAGTGCAATTTGTCTTGCTGTTCAATACTTTAAGTAGCCTGCCCTTTAAGTGAAGTTCCAGGTGGAAGCATCAGAGTTATTTACCAGAAGTCCAAGAAAATTTAATATTGTGATAGCTGCAGTTTTTTATTTATGGAGAAGCTCTCCTAGTATCAAGTTTTTGCTGGATGAACTCACTGTGAATGAATTTAGTTGTCTTTTTGTTATTTTACTTTATTTTATTTTTGAGATGGAGTCTTGCTCTGCCACCCAGGCTGGAGTACAGTGGCGCAATCTTGGCTCATTGCAAGCTCTGCCTCCCGGGTTCACGCCATTCTCCTGCCTTAGCCTCCCAAGTAGCTGGGACTACAGGTGACTGCCACCATGTGTGGCTAATTGTTTTGTATTTTTAGTAGAGATGGGGTTTCACCATGTTAGCCAGGATGGTCTCGATCTCCTGACCTCATGATCCGCCCACCTCGGCCTCCCAAAGTGCTGGGATTACAGGCGTGAGTCACCGTGCCTGGCCTATTTTATGTATTTTAAGTGCGTATAGGGCTTACCACATATATTTTGATGCATGGAACAGATGTTGTTTTGAAATAGAACCATTGGGCCTTTAATAAGAAAAGTACAAGTTACCCTTAGCAGCCCAAAATTAAGGAAGAACATTGGTCATGAAATTAGAACAATGAGTTCTAATTCTAACATTTACAGGTTTAGTGAAGTTGCACACATTTTTGTAAATGAAAATCATAAGACTGATATCATCATGTAAAATGATGATAATAATATCTTCTAAATTAATATAATTTTTTTCCAAATGAATGTTTAAATATCTAACCTGTTTCTTAATCACTGAGTAATATGGTTACGTGATGCAAAGTGACGTATATATAGAAAAAAATTTTAAAATTAGCTATAAAATGAACATAGTCATGGCTGGGCACGGTGGCTCACGCCTGTAATCCCAGCACTTTGGAAGGCCGAGGCAGGTCGAACACCTGAGGTCAGTTCAAGACCAGCCTGGCCAACATGGTGAAACCCATCTCTACTGAAAAAAAAAAAATTAGCCAGGCGAGGTGATGTACGCTTGTAATCCCAGCTACTCAGGAGGCTGAGGCAGGAGAATCGCTTGAACCTGGGAGGCAGAGGTTGCTGTGAGCTTAGATTATGCAACTGTACTCCAGCCTGGGTGACAGAGTGAGACTCCATCTCAAAAAAAGAAAAAGGAACATAGTCATGTCCTCTGTTCCTAGAGTTGTTTTGTGAAAAACAAATGGCTTGATTGATATGTGTAGAGCACTGTGTGTAAGAGAAAGCCCTGGCCCCACGGTAAGCTTTCTACACTGTGATTCTGTTTTTTGCAGATGACTCAACCAGCATCCACAAGTGAGGATAACAGGCATTGGTTACCTTAAAATTTAAGAGAAGTTCATCTCAGTCAGTAAATCCAGTTACCTCTCCCCAGGAGAGGCCATGGATAACAGTTTCATGGAGGGTACACCGACCCTCCCTTTACCCCACATATTTAAATAGCTCTACAGAGAGAATGAAATGCCATCTTTTAGGGAAATATGAATTGTATAGAGCAGTAGCAATTTCATCTCCCCAAAGAAGGGATGACATGATGGGTTCTCCCACTTCCCACAAGACTGGGAGTGGCCAAGCTGACTTCCCTGTCCTCCCCATAACCCTCACATAAAGTAAAGAGTAAGGATAGAAAATGCTGAGCCACTGAACGGATGGATCGTCTGTTCTTTAGGTTTGAATGTGGAGAAAAGGGCCACAGGGATGTGACAGAGTGGAAAAAGAAAGTTCCAGGGTGCAGCCTGCATGTCGATGTTTGGTATGACAAGGACATGTGAGTGGAATCTGACTGAAGGTGAGTTGGAGGCTAAGAGTCAAGCTCTTTTCAATCATGGTTCCCTTCCTGGTGCCACCCACTGGGCAAAGGGAGCCTAACATTAAGAGGACATGGAGTGGATCATCTGGAGTAGGGCCCAGGGAGAAAAGGAAGAAGCCAAGTCCCAGTCAGTTACCTTATGTCAGGCAGTTGTGTGGGATAAAACTCCTGGAGTTTCCACCCAAGAACCCATAGATGCCTCCCACAAGGAAGTCAGCATCTGATGGGGAAAGGGAAATGACCAGACAGGGATGGCATGACAAAGAGAGGCTGATATGCCATGAGCAGTCACCTGTGAAATGTGTTTTTTCCTCCCCTTCATCCCTGCTCCAACCCCAAAAAGGAAATGACAGCAGAGACGGTGGGAATGACATGAGAGAAGAGACCCCATCATTCACTCTCTATATCCTCTATAGCCGCAGAAGCCACCAGTCTAGCCTACCTGGGAGTGTAGAGGAAGAGTTCTATGAATTGAATATGAGATCGAAGTTTTTACATGGAAAACACCAAATTAGTCTGAGATGCCATAAAATGAGACTGAGATATCACTAGGGAGAGTAAAATCCAGTGAGAAAGGAAAAAACAAACAACATTTTCATGGTGATACCTTAAGTTGATACACCTTGATGAAATCTGTCAAACTAATTACTAATTATAAAGATTTCTCTTCTTATAGGATCAAATGTCCTGGGCAGTCATTCCTCCAGATGGTTCTTATGAGCTTTTCACTTGGTCCTGGCAGAGAAGAAATTTGGCCTGCTATCTATATGGCCAGTCTTAAATTGTTCATGCGTTTGTTCATTTATTCAATCTACATTTATTGAGCAGTTAGTGTGCCAGACACCACACTACTGAACCAGACTCTTGGGATAATTAAACTTGCCAAATTCTCAGTTCACATGATTTCACATGGAATAAAAAACTTTTTTTTTTTCCTGTAGCTTTTGAGGCACTGGCAGATACTGCACAAAATAAATTGTGGGCTTTACAACAAAATAACAATCTGAACTGCCTGGTAGAAATAATGATGACCATGAATCCTGGGTTTTCCAGGATGGTCTTGGTAACTTATAATTTTATTTTATTTTTCAATAAAATAAATGTATTCAATATGAAGCTAAATGCAATTTATTTTTCATGAGCTTGTAGTGCTTTTTATTTAAATTTATAAATGGTGAAACATCCTTTGTTGGACCACATGTTTCAATATTTTATTTGGAAAATATGGATGCTTAATGCTGTAAGTTTTTTTTTTTTTTAAAGCAAATCTAGATCTAGATTATGCTGACAAAAATATGAGAATTATTGTTTCCTGGAAACCCAGCTTTCCTGGCAGCTGTATCTCTTCAAATGTGTCAGATTTTAAAGGTAAAACATGCTGCAGCTAGAGCAACAGTTTGCTTAACGCCAATTTTAACCCACAGTGATGCAGTCCACTGATAATACTGTGATTTAGAAGGCAACGAAGCACTGAGAGTCTTCACTCAGGTCATCCCTCCTGCAAGACATGATGAAAGAGGGAGGAAGTAGAGTGTTGAGAGACAGAGACAAAGGGAGAAAGCAACTCAGAGAAGGAAAGAGGAGAGAGAGCCAGGGTGAAATAGTTTGTAACCATCTCATCTCTCATCTCCAAATAATTTCTTGCACAGGCCATTCAAGAAGCATGATGAGGATAATAATCAGCCATTGTTTTTAGATTCATTTTAGTTTTATTGTGGAATAATTTAATTAAAATACATTTTTATTACCCTTTTACTCTCTTTGCCTGCTCTCTCTCCTGCTGTAATTTCCTGAGAAGGAGATGCACGACGTCCTCTGGGCATCCCCAGTAGCTTTTCAATCATCCATTCATATCTTCTGAGTTAGTTTCATTTTGCCAAAATAATCCTCTTCATATTTAGCATTCTTGTCACTGAAAATGAGTTGTCTGATTATCTGATGTACTGCATAGTTACGGGAAAAATCCTTTAAATTTTTCTTAATCTCCTCTTTGAACATAGTAGGCTAGAAAACATAAACACCCCAGAAATAAATTTCTTTTAGAAACATGCCCTTCCATTGTTGCAAACATGGTAGGCAGAATAATAGCCTCCCAAGAATATCCATGTCCCAATCCCCCAAAACTCGTTAATACGTTACCTTACACAGAAAAAAAAAAAAAGACTTTGCATATGTTATTTATTTAAGGACCTCGAGGTAGGAGATTATCTTTGATGATAAGAATGGGTCTAATGTAATCATAAGGGTCCTTCTCATTGGAAGGGGGAAGCAGAAGTGAGGTCACAGAAAGATGGATGATGATGGAAGCACACCTGAGCAAAGACACTATACTGCTGGTTTTGAAGATAGATAAAGAGGCCATGAGCCAAGGAATATAGGCCACCTCTAGAAGGTGAAAAAGCAAAGAAACAAATTGTCTTCTCAGAGCTTTCAGAGGAATGCTTCCCTGTCAACATCTTGATTTTAGCCCAGTGGAACTTGCCTCAGACTTATAAACTATGTAACTGTAAGATAAGAAAACAAAACAAAACAACTTCTTTAAAGCCACTAAGTTACAACAGCAATAGAAAACTAATTCACCAAATTTTATTTCTAAGTATAGGTTGAGTCCTAGACTTATTAGCTTTTAATTGCATTATTTAATAAAAGTCTTCCTAACTCTGTGGCCTTTAATTGAAATATTTTATATAATTGAAGATGCTACATTGGCATCTTCTGTACATTTCCTTTCCAATCATTGCCCTTTTCAGAAGCCAGTTTTCAGTGGCAAGCTCCTTGACTGAAATTTACTTGCATAGTTCACCTTTGTGCATTTCCTTTCTAATAATTGCCCTCTGCATGTTTCCTTTCTAATCATTGTCCTTTTTAGAAGCCAATTTTCAGTGGCAACATCCTTGCCATGGAAATATACTTGCATAATTCTATTACTACTTATTCTTAAATTTAATCTTAATTATATTCGCAGTAGACGAAAGGCCCAAACTAAGTAGGGCTTTGTTGATTTTATAACAGTTGATAAAATAGGAGAGGACATGCTCCCTCACTTTATATTAGCAAAATTTTTCTCAATTTGGATTATAAGAGTGAAATCTGCCAAGATCACTCTCATGTTGCACTGTCATGGTGAATATTCTATGGCTAATAATGTTATCTAGAAAGGAAGCCAGTCTTCAGAGAAAATATTAGTTTGTGTCTGAGACTAGGAAAATCTTGGCATAACTCAGTTGGCAACTTCACTAATTGGAAGCAACAAATAAATATGAAACCAGGATTCACTTGTATAGACAGTTTTTCAAGTACGTTTTCTATCATGAATTTTCATACAACCTCTATTACCCTGTAAAATGTTGAAGTTTAAAAATCTCTCACTTAGGTTTCTTAGACACTCACACCAGACATAGGAAAAGTAAGAAAAGAAAGGCTGTCTCTTTTTTCTTTGTAGTTTTAATAGGGGCTTTGGAAAGGCTGTACAGGATTTTGGTTAAAACAGTGCCTCTGCTACAACTTCAGCTGTGATAAAGAGAGACAATAACACCCCAGGGAGGTCTCTGTACAGATCTAGCAAATGTCAGGCAGTGGTTCTTTAGGTTCTTTGTTAGTGGAAATCTAAGTTTCACTGAGATTTTTTTTAACTGTAAGATGTGTGGCCATAGATTCATTTTCAATAGCAATATTCACATAGCATTAAGTTTCTCAAAGAGTTCAATGGTGTGTGTGTGTGTGTGTGTGTGTGGATATGGGTATGTATGTGTGTGTGAGAGAGAGGTGAAATGCCTTCGTGAGACACAAAATAATCTTTCCAAAAGATGATTCTGATACTAGTTCAAGGAAACACTTTCTAATTTGAAATCAGGATACACCAAATAGGAGCAAAATAATAAAATCACTGAAAACTTGGGTTGGAAATGTCCTACTTCTTGCTTTCCCTTATTTTCCAACTCTTTTCATCCTCTATACTGTTTTCTGCTGTCTCTCTAGGAAGAGGATTTTGACTTTGTAGAGATATTAAAGGCCTTTACAAGACAACTCTATTATCCCCCCAATAACAACAAAGTAACTTTCCAATAGCAAACCAAACATAAATTCGCATCTATTCTGTCTTTTCTTCTCATTACAATGGAGATGTCTCTACTATACAAAATTTTGGATTCTACTTCCTGTGAAATGCTCCATAACTTTCCACAATTGCTTGTTTCTTCATGCTCTTCTGTAGCAAACATTTCCCTTTTAATTGGGTTCTTCTTGCTATGGTTGGAATGTGTTCCCCCAAATTCATGTGTTAGAAACTTAATCCTCAATGCAATGGTATTGGGAGGTGGGGTCTTTTGAGAGATGTTTAGGTAACTTTTAGCTAATTATGAGAATGTGTGAAGTACGTGGATGGATATTTAGGTGTGAAACAAATAAACAGTATGGGTTAGAAAAAGATCTTTGGGATTCATTAGCTTTGAGATGGTAATTGAAGGTCTAGGGAAGAGTTAGATTGCTAAGGAGTGTATACAGTAGAGAGAGAAGAAGACCTCATGAATGGATTAATGCTGCTATTAAAATGGGCTTGGAAAAATGGTTCAGCTCTTTCTTGCCCTTGCACCTTCTGCTATGTGAGGATACAGCAAGAAGGCCCTCACAAGATGTCAGCACCTTGATCTTAGACTTCCCAGCCTTTAGAACTGTGAGAGATAAATTTCTGTTTTTTATAACTTACTCAGTCTCATGCATCCTTTTAATAGCAGCATAAACTGAGTAAGACACTTTCCATCAACTTTCTTTTTTGTTTTGTTTTTGTTTGTATGTATATATATATGTATATATATATTTTTTTATTTTTTAAATTTTTATTATTATACTTTAAGTTCTAGGGTACATGTGTATAACGTGCAGGTTTGTTACATATGTATACTTGTGCCATGTTGGTGTGCTGCACCCATCAACTCATCAGCACCCATCAACTTGTCATTTACATCAGGTATAACTCCCAATGCAATCCCTCCTCCCTCCCCCCTCCCCATAATAGGCCCCGGTGTGTGATGTTCCCCTTCCCGAGTCCAAGTGATCTCATTGTTCAGTTCCCACCTATGAGTGAGAACATGCGGTGTTTGGTTTTCTGTTCTTGCGATAGTTTGCTGAGAATGATGGTTTCCAGCTGCATCCATATCCCTACAAAGGACACGAACTCATCCTTTTTTATGGCTGCATAGTATTCCATGGGTATATGTGCCACATTTTCTTAATCCATTCTGTCACCGATGGACATTTGGGTTGATTCCAAGTCTTTGCTATTGTGAATAGTGCTGCAATGAACATACGTGTGCATGTGTCTTTATAGCAGCATGATTTATAATCCTTTGGGTATATACCCAGTAATGGGATGGCTGGGTCATATGGTACTTCTAGTTCTAGATCCTTGAGGAATCACCATACTGTTTTCCATAATGGTTGAACTAGTTTACAATCCCACCAACAGTGTAAAAGTGTTCCTATTTCTCCACATCCTCTCCAGCACTTGTTGTTTCCTGACTTTTTAATGATTGCCATTGTAACTGGTGTGAGATGGTATCTCATTGTGGTTTTGATTTGCATTTCTCTGATGGCCAGTGATGACGAGCATTTTTTCATGTGTCTGTTGGCTGTATGTATGTCTTCTTTTGAGAAATGTCTGTTCATATCCTTTGCCCACTTTTTGATGGGGTTGTTTTTTTCTTGTAAATTTGTTTGAGTTCTTTGTAGGTTCTGGGTGTTATCCCTTTGTCAGATGAGTAGATTGCAAAAATTTTCTCCCATTCTGTAGGTTGTCTGTTCACTCTGATGGTAGTTTCTTTTGCTGTGCAGAAGCTCTTTAGTTTAATTACATCCCATTTGTCAATTTTGGCTTTTGTTGCCATTGCTTTTGGTATTTTAGACATGAAATCCTTGCCCATGCCTATGTCCTGAATGGTATTACCTAGGTTTTCTTCTAGGGTTTTTATGGTATTAGGTCTGACATTTAAGTCTCTAATCCATCTTGAATTAATTTTTGTATAAGGAGTAAGGAAAGGATCCAGTTTCAGCTTTCTACTTATGGCTAGCCAATTGATCCTTTCCATCAACTTTCAAGCATGCTTGTCTTTTATACTATTTCAGATCAGCAAAAAGAATCCTCCTTATCCTTTATATATCACATTATCTTTTTCTCCCCTCCACAGCCAAAGTTCTTCAGATTGCTTCTAAGTTCACCTCAATTTAGCATTTGATCTCCTGACTCCACTAAAATTGCTCTCATTTATGTTACCAATAATGTCTATTTCACTATATTAAAGGAATGTTTTCATTCTCTTCTTCTTGGTCTCTCAGCAGTTCCATCTCAAAGACTTTCCTTTTGATTCTGTGACACAGTATTTCTTGGAATTTTCCCTACTTACCTGTTCATTCTTTAATTATTTCCATTTTAGGCACAACCTTCTGAACCTAAATTGGCTGATGGAGTCAATCACAGTTCTATTTTTGACCTTCTCTCTCTACTGTATACACTCCCCCTTGGCAATCTAAGTCTTGCCTACACCTTCAGTTACCATCTCTAAGCTAATGAATTCCAAAGATCTTTTTCTAGCCAAGACTATTTCTTTGTTTCACACCTGAATATCCATCCACTTAGTTGGCATTTTCTTGTAAGTAGCTAAAAGGTACCCAAATAAATATGTCCAGGAATACACTTATACTTACTCTGTATCCTACCCCTTCACCTTTGTCTTTTTCAAGTGAATGCCATCAGTAATGCCATCAGTGAATGCTCCAACATCCACGCACATATGCAGCAGCTAGTAATCATCTTTGACAAATCTCCCTAATCTAATGTCCCAATCCCATCCAGCACTAAGCTCTGTCATATTTTACTTTTTAAAGAATTACTCAAATATATTCACTACTCATCATCTCTATCAACTTTAACCTAGTCTAAACTACCACAGTAAATATTTCCCTTTCAATGCATTTTTTTGCAACATAGCTGGTGTAATCTTCTCATAATGCAAATCTGAATAACTTACTTTCCAGGTTAAAATTTTTTGATGAGTTCCTACTGCTCTAAGAATATAAACAGTGTTACTTTCCATGGTCTATGGTCATTTGTATTGTAGCCCTTCGCTGCCCCTTTAGTATCAGAGTGCACCATATACCATGAATTCACTCCAGGAATGTTGTCCTTCTTTCAGCCTCATATGCAAGTCATATTCCTCCAGGGACATACATATAAATATATACATGTATATACACACACACACACATATATATATATATATTTTTTTTTTTTTTTGAGACCGAGTCTTATTCTGTTGCCTAAACTGGAGTGCAGTGACATGATCTCAGCTCCCAGCAACCTCCACCTCCTGGGTTCAAGTGATTCTCCTGCTTCAGCCTCCCAAGTAGCTGGGGATTAAAGGCATGTGCCACTATGCCTGGCTATTTTTTTTGTATTTTTAGTAGAGACAGGGTTTTGCCATGTTGGTCAGACTGGTCTCCAACTTCTGACCTCAACTGATCTGCCCACCTTGACCTCCCAAAGTGCCAGGATTACAGGTGTGAACCACCATGCCCGGCCCCAGATACAGGGTTTTTGCACATGCTTGAATACTCTCCTCTCATCGCTTTTTTCTGTTAAACTCCTGCATATCAAGGATCACGTCTTCATGGACTCCTTTGAGGCTGCCAACTAGACCAAATCCCTCTCATGAAAAATGTGTTTTTCCTTCATAATACTTAGAACAGGTACAATTTAATATTTATTTGTCTAATTGTTTGATTAATAACAATACTACTTAGCTTCATGAAACACATGGAATATGTGTGTGTGTGTATATATGTATATATGTGTGTATATATATGTATATACATATGTATATATACACACACACACACACACACATATATACAGTACTAAGCCACTATGTCCTTTGTGCTTAAAGTCAATTAACAAGATGACTGGGAAAAAAAAAATTTGTTGAATAAATATATAGAAAAGACTTATACATGATTTTAACCTGTTTTAGAGAGTGATAGACTGAATCCCAGACAGGTGAATCACTAAAATCTAAACTCAAATTGCATAACTTTAGTATTGGGATTAATCTGTCATATGATTTTATGTATTTAAATGTGTTTAAGCTCTCTTTACATATTTATGCAAATCTGAGTGAAGTCAACGTCAGTTATTTTCACAGTGGTGGCACTGGAAGAATTACTAGTCTGCATTTAATGCCTATTATAATTAGTTAACTTTTATAGCCATTAATCCAAACCCAAACTTTCTTGTCTAAATTCCTTTAGATTATAAAGTTTTTTGTGTAACATCTATTTTTCTACCTTGGATTGAACTAGAAACATGTGCATGATACAGAAAGCAACTCTACAGGAAGTGGGTACAAGGGATTCTAGTTACTTCTGAATTGGCCTGGGCAAAACTCCAAGTCAAATAATGGCAAACTCTCCCTGTTAATCTTCTCTTTGTAGAAGGATGCTGGCCATTTGCTTATTTGTTCTCAAATCAATTGCTAGAAATTCGTTTTTCTACTCTGTTACAAGGAACTGCTAGCTGCTAGGTAGGGTCAGCCAACAGGAAGATAAGACTGAAGAGTAAGGAGATGAGTTTAAGGTTTATCTCTCCTCTCATGTTGACTTAGGCAGCATCTCAGGCAGCAGCTGCATCTCCTCCTCAACTCCAGCTCTTGGCAGATTACCTGTCATTCAGTGGTCACAGCTCCCATAGACAGCTCCCCTTGTGGTTCTTGCCCTCATTACATGTCCTTGGCTTTGGGGCTTCAATAAAATCACATTCTTCTTTCTCTAGCCCTGTGGAATGATATTGACTTTCCCCTTGTTGCTAATCTGTGGGTTGCTTCATGATCTCCTGTTTAGTTTTTCAGCTCTACAAAAATTTGTGTAACCATTTGCCTGTATTGAATTTTCTTTATTCAAAATACGTAGATTGATCTATATTTTCCTGACTAGACCTGGACTGATACAATTATTTTATATTAGGATTAATCCTGGGAAATAGATCCATAAGAAGGAATTCTGAGCTTAGATTGCTTGCTTCTTTTAGCTTGAACACGGAGAAGAATTTCTTTTAGGTGAAAAATTGAATATTACAATTAAAGAGCCTCATCAAAAAACATCACAATAACTTAAATTATTGCCTACTTTGTTTGAGATAATGTGCCAGTCGAAAGCAAGTCTTTTGGGAAAACAAGTAGTGTTTCATTTGACTACAAAAATGGAATGGCTGTCTCTGACTATGCTGAACTACTTATAGAAAGAAAATGATAAGCCTAGACCTTTAAACTCTTAGCTCAAGAGACAGCCAGAGAATCAGAGAGCTGCTTTGGCACTCTTAGAATTTTTTTTTTACCAAGAGGGAAATTATGGTTGAGAATCAGAATCACGTGTAGTATACAGAGTTATTATGCAAATTGAAAACACAGACTCACCAATTTAGTATGTTAGTACTAACCCATTAATTGTTAGGAGTGAAGCCCTGAGAGTTGGGATGGGGGATATTTGAGCAGATGCAGTTGAATTTGAAAACTCTGAACACAATATATCCCTAAGTTTCTGTAACCAGCAAATGCAACCATGTTCAATGAGGCTCATCTTTCTTTACTTAAGAAGCCTATATTTTCTTCATCTGAAAAAGTTGCTGTAAGAGGAGATGTCTGTTTTTCTCAATACTCACAAGAAGCATCTTTTATTGCTTCCAAACCCACAACTACAGTCAGATGCCAGCACACTTCGGGTGGAGAATTATAAGGCCTGGTCCAAGAATAAGTAATGTATACATGAAAAGAATTGCATATATTTGCTGATTTTTATTGGAATTTCTCTGGAAAATGTGTGTGGAGATATAATCTATATGAGGAAGAATAAAGAGCACAGAATATAATGTAGGATTTGCAATATTTCTCAATATAGGTATATTTATTTGAGAGTCTGTATTAAATGTATTAGTTCAAGCAACTGAAGATTGTACTAAAACTTTGATTGGTTGGTTAACTGAAACATTGAGTTAATAATTGCCTACATGAAATGAGGAAAAGATCCCCAAACTTCCCTGAAATAATGCTGAAGGAAGATTCAAAAGCATAAGGAGATGATCATGTTGGAATGCATTTTTTTTTTGAGACAGAATTTCACTCTTGTTGCCCAGGCTGGAGTGTAATGGCATGATCTCAGCTCACTGCAACCTCCAGCTCCCAAGTTCAAGCAATTCTCCTGCCTCAGGCTCCCGAGTAACTGGGATTACAGGCATGCACCACCATGCCTGGCTAATTTTGTATTTTTAGTAGAGACAGGGTTTCTCCATGTTGAGGCTGGTCTTGAACTCCTGACTTCAGGTGATCCACCTGCCTTGACCTCCCAAAGTGCTGGGATTACAGGCGTGAGCCACCGTGCCCGGCAGAGTGAATTTATTATATTCACCCTACTCACTCTCTTCCTGACTATTCTTGCAGGAGAACCCAGAAGACTCTTCTTTTACTAAACCATTGATAAATGCATTAATGAGGGGAGCCCCAACATCTTTAAACATCTATGGTGAATTTCTTCTACAGGCTATGGATGACACCAAGATTTGATGACTTTGAAATAAATTCATTTTAATGGGGAGATGAGATCTTGGAATGTCAGGGATCAGGTAGTAATAGCACTTTACTGACAGAGATAAAATGACCATAATTACTGTAATGAGCAGGGAGGGTTGAGTGGCAATTCAGATGTTTTTACCTACAGGGATCTATGATCGTAGCTAATTGATTATAGTTGCCTAGGAATTAAATACAAGGATAGCACAACAAAGCATTATTTGATCTAGTGAACAGAAAATTATCTTGAATAAGTGCCACAGGACGTCACAGCCTCTCTACTTCCCAGATGTTAGTTCACAGATCTAGAGCCTAAGTAGGAGGCTATGTTCCCTTGAAGAAGGATTCTGAAAAATTGCCACAAGTATATATTATAAATCATCCTCCAAATTGTACTCTAAAGGGCCTTCAAATTATTTATCAGGATGACTCTGCAAAGAGAAAAGAGAGTAGGTCACAGGACTAGTGATGCCCTGAAGGGGAGAACTGCATACGATGTGAAGATATTCAACTTTGATATGGACATGATGATTGGTGGGCTTTACATCTCCCCATTTGGGAACAGGATGAGAACGGTTTCATTTAATGCAGAATAGCTATTCTGTGGATTCTTTGGATAATAGTTTGTAAAATGGGAAAATAAGGCTGTTATTAGGGAGTTAAATATGGGCATGCAATAAATAAATATACAGACAAATAAATATATAAACATGCAATGAATGTTGGACACCAAAAAAAGGGTGGACTGTGTAGGTCAGCTGATGTTTTCTCTCATACTCTGCACTTCTCCAGCTCTGGTTTGTGTCACAAATAAATACATTTCCCATATTCCTTTGCTTATGAACTCCTTAGATGTGATTGACCAATGGGAAGTACTAGGGAGAAAT
Organism: Macaca mulatta; assembly: GCF_049350105.2. Classification (NCBI taxonomy): domain Eukaryota; kingdom Metazoa; phylum Chordata; class Mammalia; order Primates; family Cercopithecidae; genus Macaca; species Macaca mulatta. The sequence continues at coordinate 112,111,420 of NC_133420.1, read as the reverse complement.
AAACAGACAAAGGAAGAAGCCTATTTCTTCCTCCCTCACTCTCTCTGGTGGCATCTTTGAAGCAGGTGCATCTTCCTTATGATTTCAGTTCCTGCTCAGAAGTGTATTGCACTATCTTCTATCACTGAGAGGAAAAGTTCCTGCCATAATCCTAGTTCCAGCCGGACATCCTTGGCTTCTGAGTTTCCATAACACAACATAGTGGTCTTCTGCTGTTGCTAATTTCTGGATTGCCTCACTGTCCCTATTTGGTTTCTTAACTTTTCCATCACTTCTGTAAACAATGCCCTGCATTAAATTCTCATTCGAAAAATAATTTGTTTTTGTTTGAAATACTTGGAGTTGAAATAGCTGGACTCAACTGATATGAGAAGTGAAAAAGCTGGGTAAACAAAGAGAACACAGGTGATTTCAATTTCAGCTCATGCGATTTATTTCAAGTGGTGCTGAGTAAACTTGTTAATTCTCTTTGATGTGGCATAAAGCTGAAGCTCCTTCATGTTACACAAGGCTCTCCCTAATACGACTTCTGCCTGTCTCTTTAACCTACTTTCTGACCCTTCCTGCCTTGTCCCACGATGCAGCCATTCAGAATCCTTTTACCTTCCCCAAGTGGGCATTGCTGTTTCTCTTCTCCATACCTCTGCCAGGTCTGGAAAGCCACTACCTCTGAATTCTTACTTGTTTTCTCAAGACTCAATTCAAGTGTTTCTTGCAATATGATGCCTTCTCTTGACCCCTAGACGGAGTGATTACTCTGCTCTTTAAACTCTGATTCTATTCTATATATTTACATGTATTTTTACTCATGCAAAACACCATGAGATCCTTGAGGATAAGGAGTTAATCATCTCTGTATTCTTGTACCAAAAAGACGCTCAAGTGTTTGATGAATGAATCATTGAAACAATAATGGTGATGAGTGGTGGGTGTACTAGGTATTTCTTAAAGATCAACCCATTATCTTCCCAGAAGCAAGGTGAATGCTTTCAGTCATCGAAAGTTTTTTGACAGCTGAAAATATTAAATAATAGCCTATGGCCATAGCTTTCCTTCTGTATAAAGAAGCAGACATCATTTGGAAGACATCTACACATCACTTGAGCCCTCCAACCAGATAAAGAAAAATGTAGCAGTCTGCCAGCAGCTTGCTTGTTTCATAGTCGCTTGTTTTCCAGCTCATAGGATATTGGCCATAATCCCAATGAACAAATGTTGATCAGACTGAAGTAGGGCAGGCTGTGAAAATCGAATAAACAATGGCCCTCTGACAGGCTGGAATAAAGCATATTTAACGTCTTTGGAACTCACATTAACAATCATTCTAGGTTATTGTGCAGGCCTTCATTTTGTATTTACTGGAGTATTGCAATTGCCTTCAGGGGATTGAAGCTACTGCCCTGGCAAAACAGCTCAATCACGCTGGCCCCCTCAATGATAGTGACATAACCAGAGCTGTGCTCACCAGGAATTGTTTTCTCTTTTCCCCAAACCCAATGAATCATGAGTGGTTCTCCTGGGTAAGAGGTAAAAATGATTTGTAGAAATCTGTGAAGGCTGGGGACACAGTGTTCCACTATTTTAGTGATGATTTATACTTCTTTATGATCCTGAAACGCTGCACTGTGAGAAGGTTTGCAATTTTGTGGTTCTGTTGGTTTCAAACCAACCAGCATCAAGCCTCTTGCATTAACAGGATAGATTTTCCCCACCCCCATCTCTCATCTCTGCTAGGCAGGAGCAGGAGAGAAGGTTGGAGAAACTTGCCCTCCCTCTTCTCCCCTCTCCTGTGCAGTGGCTCCAAATAAGACACAGGTAAAAAGTGCCACATGGGAGACCCTTTTTGGAAGCAGGCTGTTGGGTCTCTGACAGTCGTCAGCATTTCCGAGAGCCAGCTGAAAGTACGCTTTGGCTTTGCCAAGGGGAGAAGAGGTGAAGATTTGTTCGAAACGTTTCTAGTGTCTGGAAAGATCCAGTCTTGTGCCTGGGGCGAAGGGCATTAAAAAGAGAAGCTCTGCTGTCACCTGCTTCAGATTGTTTTCGCCTGCAGCTTAGTAGAACAGGGTATTGAAGAGAAAGAAGACCAGGGAGGGAGGGCCACCTTTTCACTCCAGGCAGCTGAGAGAGGAAGAAATATTCCATGGTTAGAAGATAAAACCTTTGGGACTAAAATTGAGGGATGACTAAAGAAGTGATTTCACCAAGCACCGGTTATCTAATTCTAATATTCTCTTCTCTTTTTTCTATGAGTTTTTTTCACCCTAATGAAATGCTCTATTCTTAACATCGGTAATGTGCAATTACCCACATCTGAGGAAAATTGTAGGGGGTTGGATTACACCAATGTTCCCCCAACTGTATTCCCCGAGGAAGGTGTTTCAGGAGATAAAAGGTTCAGTTGCCAATACACTGAAGAGGAAATACTTGCTGTCCCTCTGTTTTAGTTTCCTACACTACTGTAACAAATTGCCACAAAGGTACTGGCACAAAATAAAACAAATTTGTGCTCTTATAGTTTGGAAGTCAGAAGTTCAAAATGGGTCTCACTGGGCTAAAATCGAGGTGTGGGGGCGGGCTGTCTTCTTCTAGAGGATCTGGAGTAGAATCCACTTTCTTGTCTTTTTCAGCTTCTGGAGTTCACCCACTTTCCTTGGCTTGTCTTTTCCAGCTGCCCACATTCCTTGGATTGCACCCTTGGAAGCACCCTGACCGCTGTCTCCAATGTCTTGTGAGTACTCTTGTGATTACATCAGGTCACCTGGATAATCCAGGCTAACCTAATAACCTCTCCATCTCAAGATCCTTAACTGAATTACATCTTCAAATCCCAGGTTGCCATGTAAGATAATATAGTCACAGGTTTGGGGACTAGGACAGGCATTTTGGGGGCTCATTATTCTGCCTCACTCACTGAAACTCACAATGTTTAAAAGCACAATAAACGTTCTGTAAAGTCTTGTAAATAATTATATTTTATTTTCTTTAATCCAGGGGACTCCAAACCTATTTTCTTTTTCTCCTTAATTCCAAGAATATCTGTTCTTTTATGAAACACAACTTAAGGAATGAAAGACTAAGGAATAATTCCAGCATTCAGAATATAACATCTATGATTTTATTGTCACATTTCAGCCCACTCTTGAGCAGGTGGTGATGGGACAGAAGAGGTTCAAATTGGACTGTTTTCATAAGAGTGACCCCTGGCAAACCATGTTATATCTCTGAACCTTAGCTTCCTTATCTGTGAAATGGAGATAAATAAGGATAACCTGCTTTGCTTGACTGTTGTGCAGGTTTTAGGCAATGATATGTGACAAATCTCCATGTACAGTATAGAGGGTTAAACAATGTGAATTTAGGTCCCCTTGGTGGATCCTACCCGTAATCTAGGAGCTTTGGGAGGCCCAGATGAGAAAATTGCTGAGATCAGGATTTCAAGACCAGCCTGGGCAACTTAGCGAGCCTCTATCTCTAAAAACAAAAACAAAAAAACTTAATGTAGCCAAGTACGATGGCACATACCTATAGTCCCAACTACCCAGGAGGCTGAGTTGGGAGGATCTTTTGAGCCCAAGGGTTTGATGCTGCAGTGAGCTAAGATTGCACCACTGTACTTCAGCCTGGGCAACAGAGCAAGACACTGTTTCTCAAAAAAACAGTAATTGTTGGTTGTTGGGGGTTTTAATTATGGTACTATTTTAATCTAGTAACCAGGAATCAGTGATATATGAAATAGTTACACATGTCTAACCATCAGTTATCCTTGTGACTAACTTGGAGGATTATTTGAAAACTTTTTTTATTCCAGATTTTATTCTTCTTGTGAACCATGCTCACCCCCAGGTTTCATCTTATTTTTGTTGCTGTCCACTCATAGACTACAAATGAATTTCAGATGAATTATATTTGAGTTGCTATGTTATCTAGTGTTTAAGATAATCTTTGCTCATGCTCATTTCTGTTTTGTGTATGTGGTAATAATTCTTGTTATTCACAAATATTCCATCCCTTCTCCATCCAGACACAGGGTGGGGTAGTACTTCCCATCCCTTATGAACTTAGGCATAGCACGCAACTTGCTTTGGCCAATAAAATGTGAGTAGAGGAGATTTGTGTCACATCTAGGTGGGAGATTTAAGAGCCATGGTGCAGTTCAGCATCTTCCTTTTAATTGCTTTAGAATCTATGAAGCATCTGCAACATGGTGCTCTCTCAGTCTGCATTCCCCCAAGGATTGTGAAGAAAAGACTTTGTCTGTTGACCTATTTTGGACTTGAATGTGTGTGAGAAATAAACTTTCGTTGGTTTATACCCCTAAGATTTCGGGATTCACTTTATTGCAGCTTAACCTGGTCTAACACGGTTGAGCCAAAATAGAATCTTTTAACTGACCCTCATTACCTTTAAGCACATGAAAATATGCATTTGAAGGTTCTTATTAAGCCATAAGGACATCTGGAAAGGTTCGTTTTGTTACTGTAGAGACTGAGAGCTAAAGTAATAGGAAAATCTGTTGGGGGAATAGAAAGACCAAGGGATTTGCAATTAGATGACCTCTGTCCTAGTCTCATTTTCATTCTTATTCATGTTTTATGTAAGACAAATTGAATGCATAAAGCATTATTTACTTAATTTTTAAAAATATCATTCCTACCTAGAAAAGTAATCCATAGGGTATAGAAGCATTCTTACAATTAATTGTCATAGCCTTGTAAAGACATGGTAAATTTTTACTTGCTTTCAGAAACTATTTACTGGCTAATTTTAGGTGAAATTATTTATTGCTTCTCCTTTTCCTCCTCTCTTTAAATCCTTTGATTAAAGTCTGCTTTGATGGAATAATGCATTTCTTAGGATCGGGTGATGACCAAATGGCTGTCGCCTCCATTACTTGGTTTGGGGGATGCCAGAGAGGAAAGATGAAACTGCATGTACTCTCTGAAGGAGAAGCTACACTGGTAAACCCTACACCCAAGTGCAAATGGCAGACATTGGAGTCATTCTTCCATGCCACTTTCTATTGCATAGAGGATGTGGCAGTGATGCAGTGGTGAAGGAGGGAGGAGTATGACATTGCTGAGCATCTGGATACTCAAGAAGCTGTGGTGACTATCGTTGGGGGACAGATAAACTGTGGAGTTCCAGAGTACATAAAGAGAGGGAAAACGAATTTTAGAAGACAAGCTTCCTGCTCTGAAAATGTGCCTAGGGCCACCCTGAGTGCCCCTGAGCAGCAGCCAGATCCAGGAGGCAACTATTGATATGATAGCTTGCTTCCCCTTTAATCCTCCCTCGCTTCTCCTGGCCCTGTGTTCATTAGCAGCTCCCTAGAGGCACCCTGTCTGCTCACCTGTCAGGGCCACTTGGCAACTGAAAAGGATTTGCAGGCAGCGGCAGCTCCTAGGCTCTCTCAGCAAGGATGGCATTTTTTATCCCTGCCCCAATCTTGAGCCTTTTTTTTTTTTTAATTGCATTGGGAAGGCAACTACAGATAGTAGAAAAATGGGCATTGGTGTCAGGTGGTCAGATATCCAGGGCTCCAGTCTCCCCTCCATCAATTACTTATGATGGCAGCATACTTAACCATTTTTTAAGGGTGTAAATACTGATTCCACTTAATCACATTATATTTAATGTTGAGAATGGTTTTGATGGGGAATTTTTGGAAAAGACACACGGAAAATTAGGTCTCAGATTTTTCTGCCAGTGACTCTGAAGTTAACAGAGAAATAGGATTCAGATTCAGAATTACATATTTTGGCAGACTAGGAAGGTTAGCATAATGCTAAAAATCTAGCAATTACTGTTATTATTGTTGTTGTTATTATTATTATACAGATGGGGTCTCCCTCTGTCACCTAGGCTGAATTGCAGTGGCATGATTACAGCTCACTGCAGCCTTGATCTCCTGGGCTCAAGTGATTCTCTCACCTCAGCTTCCCAATTAGCTGGTTCTATAGGCACTTGCCACCACCAAGCCCAGCTAAATTGGTTTTCTTTAATTTTTTTGTAGACATAGAGTCTTGCTATGTTGCCCAGGTTGGTCTTGAACTCCTGACCTCAAGCAATTCTCCCACCTTGGCCTCCCACAGTGCTGGGATTATAAGTGTGAGCCACCATGCCTAGCCCGTTCTTTTTCTTCTTCTTTTTTTTTTGAGATGGAGTTTCGCTCTTGCAGCCCAGGCTGGAGTGCAATGGGATGATCTCGCCTGGCTGCAACCTCTGCCTCCCGCATTCAAGTGATTCTCCTGCCTCAGCCTCTCGAGTTGCTGGGATTACAGGCACCCCGCTACCACGCCCTGTACCAAAAAATTACCACGCTAATTTTTTGTATTTTTAGTAGAGATGTGTTTTCGCCATGTTGGTCAGGCTGGTCTTCAACTCCCGACCTCAGGTGATCCACCCACCTCGGCCTTCCAAAGTGCTGGGGTTACGGGCATGAGCCACTGTGCCCAGCCATGCTTGGCCTGTTCTAGCAATTATTTACAGGCAGGTAGGCGAGGAGAGTTGTGTGGATCTCACAAAGACCCTTGTCTGTATTTCATCTGCTACACAGTTCTCAAAGGGGATAAACAGGTATTGTTGTGGGTGGATCTCTTTGCAGTTAGCACCCTGTGTCCCTGTTCCTTCTATTGGGCCCCTATACAAAGTGTTGTAAGCATAGCATACAGTTGTGAGAGAGAACTTATGATGTAAGCTTGTTTTTTTTTCATCACTATGAGAAATAAGAAGTCAGAAGATGCCGGCTCTGATACACCTTAGTTTATTGAAGTTACATTTTGACCAAATCTCTATTGCGTTACTATGGCAGATTAAAGATGGCCTTAAATACTTTGACATGTCTTCCATTGAGAAGAAGGATCTATTTATTTTCCACTTGAATCTGGGATGGCTTGTGACTGTTTAGACTAATAGCATGTGGCAAAAGTAATGTTATTCAAGTTGCAGAGGTTTAGAAAGAGGACTGGTAGCTTCTTGCACGCTCTCTTGAAAGTCAGCTGCTGTGCAGGAAGGGAAATTACCTTGAGATTACCATGCTAGAGAGAATGCATCAGGAAATTTTGAAGTTTTGAAGCTCCCAGTGTATAGTAAAGAGGATATTTTGAAAACGGATTCCCCAGATCCAGCCCTTCCAACTAATGTGGATCAGAGACCAACCACTCAGCCAACCTCATTCAGAATTCCCGACTCACCAAATTGTGAGTAAAATGAAACTGTTATTTAAATCAATTAATTTTGGGGGTAGTTTGTTTTGCAGTAATGAACAACTGGATGAGTTGGTTTTCTAATCCTGACATTGCTAACTTTTAATTTGTTAAAACTTAAGTTTGTTTTATTCTTAGTTTCTTTTGATGGTTATCCTACTTGAAGTAAGAGAATATTGGATTTCTTCACATCTTGGTCAAAGCAGACAGGGGATCAGTGTGTCCCGGAGACCTGAGGTAGTGGCAAGGAAACTAGGGAAGCAGCAGGGTCTGGGGAGAATATGCGGAGCTGGTGTGAAGAGTACAGGGCTTAAGAAATGTTTGATGATTTGTAGCTATCTGTAGACCTTAACTTCTCTGTTCTGGGCCTCCACCACACCAAGGCTTCCTATTGATTGAGTTACATGGCATATAATCAGAAGCATTTGTTCTCTAAAGCTGGCTTATTCTTCTGTCTCCTTCCATCATGTGCTTGGCCAAGTGGTAGAACAGTATCTGTATCTTATGCTATTCCTTTGTGGAAGGTCCCACTCTGCTTCTCTCTTTTAACCTCATCAGTTCTTGCATATCAGTTGAGACAGCTCTGGGGCAACTCCTCCAGGCTTTTCTAGGTGCTTTTCATCTCCTGTCCTCTCATGGCAAGCTGAGCTCACCTCTACCATTTGTCGAGATATCATCTCTATCACATCTATCAAAATGTTGCATTGAATCATCTGCCTTCTTTTTTGGGGGCGGGGGTCACTTCCACGAATGGTGAATTTTCCAAAGGCCAGAACAATTTTACTGTTCATTTCAGTATCTACCAAATGTGCAGTAAAGGAACTTGTAACACAGGGGCTGAATGAGTGCTTCATTGCATGGAACTAAAGAGGATCATCTTGTGCAGAGGGCATTTCTCTTGGGATTTCAAAACTGTTTGTGTTGAGACCATAGGCACAAGACTGATTCATAGGTGCAAGTCAAAGCCAGAGTAGACATAAGTAATTCCACTTAGACATTAATGCATGTCTTAAATGAAAAGTATCACATCATAAAACTGTATTTGTGAGTGTGTTTGTCGCTAAGAAAAAGAGAAATCTGGGCAGTGGGGGAGCCGAGAATTCTCAGGGAGAGAGCTAGAGAGCTGAGAAGTGTCCTAGGGCTCACATGCCTGCAGGAAGCAACATGTTTAATGGAGTTTCTTGCTGGGTCCACCCTAATTGTCCTTTTGAAGAGTAGGTGGGCTTTATATGAAGTTAAACTTTGCTAAAGAGAACTAACTTCCTTTCCCTTCTCCTCATGCTCTTGTTTTCTGAAAGTTTGTCTCTGTCTTTGTTGGGCTGTAGGATCACACACGTGATATGCTGTGGAAGAAGAAAGACTTGATGCTAACTCAACTAGGAGCTGTCCTCAGTAAGCTCAGCTTAGCACTCACCTTTCTTCCCTCTGTCTCTTTTCTCCTTCATCCTTCTTTCTTTCTTTTCTCTTTTGTAGGAGCAGTTTATTTCCTTTTGTCAGAATGCAGCATAATGAGATAAGACTGGTCGTATGCTGCTGCTCTGCTCCTTCAGTGGGTGTCAAACTATACAGCAATCATCTCCCAGGTTCAGTCTCTGCCAGAGAGTCTCTGGTTTTCATTTCTTCCACTGTTAAAAAGGCAGAATAATTAAATACTTCCAAGAAAGGTTAATGGGATAAATGTCAACCTGAAGGGAAGTAGTAGGTGTCAAAGCATTTCCTGAAGTGGACTGATATGTAAATATTCAGTGCATTGTGAGAGTTCAGCTGGTCTCTGCCTATCACCATCTAATTGTGTAATTGACCCCCTACTACTCATCTAGTGTTGTTTCTGACCACAAATCCTAGAAACAATTAAAGTCTGCGTGTCAGATTTGTCTTCAAGGATTTCTAAGGCCTGCCACTGTGGCATTAATGTACAGAACCAGAGAGGCGGAAGCAGTGTTTGATGAATGTGCTATAATTGCTCTTTGGTATGACATAGTAATAGGAAAATTCATATAATTGACAATGTAAAGGCCCCCACTGTTAGCAGCTGCTTTAAATTTAATGGAGCTGCGATTGTTAATAGTCTTCTCTTCATAGGGGTCTTTCCTTTGGCAGCCATAGCACAGAGCAAGCCTGTCCCATCATCTATGCTTTCCCTCTAGCCTCACTGTAGTGGAAGATTACAGGCAATAGGTCCATTTGCACTTTTTCATCATGTCTTAATTATCTGGTGGAACTATTGGTGTGTGATATGTGGGACTCTCTACCTCTGGGATTTCTCCTTATGCAGCAAGATATTACAAGAAAGACAGCTCTGGAACGGAACCAGGGATATGTCACTTACTAGCTGCAAATCTTGGACAAGTTATATGACCTCTCTGAGCTATAGTCTCTTCTAGAAAATATAAAAATTAAAGCCCATTTATTTCAAAATGGCCATCACAGGGCATGGGATATATTTGTTAAATATGAGCTTTTAATTTTCTCTTTGTACACCATAACAGGTCTCTCAAATTATCCAAATTATCCAAGTTCTTTCCTGTCATTTTCTCTGTCTTCACTCTCTCATTTGCCACCTTCCTCAATGAAATGACATATAAAGCAATCTGACTTTGAACTACAAAATTCCTTAGAGCTATTTGTCCTTTTCCTACAAGGGCTCTCTTGCTTTACTAAACCCTAAACAACCAACATGAGTCTTATGCAGAAGATTCAGTGTGAGGAATCCTATTGCTGGAAACTTTAGGTTATTACCGTTGGATTAGGTTTATTGGCACAAGACTGATTCATAGGTGCAAGTCAAAGCCAGAGTAGACATAAGTAATTCCACTTAGACGTTAATGCATGTCTTAAATGGAAAATATCAGATCATAAAACTGTGTTTGTGAGTGTGTTTGTCTCTAAGAAAAGGAGAGAAATCTGGGCAGTGGGGGAGCTGAGAATTCTCAGGGAGAGAGTTGAGAAGTGTCCTGGGGCTCAGGTACTTGTAGGAAGAAACATACTCAATGCAGTTTCTTGCTGGGTCCACCCTAATTGTCCCCCTTGGTTGCAGATAAAGCTTTTTTTTTGTGCTCATCACCGGTCTTCTCCAGGTAAGACAAAGCCACAGGTGCTAAGTCAGTTCTCTCTGCAGTCACTCAGACAGCTTCTTGTGCAGCAATTTCACAACTGGAATTAACTGGAGATTAAACCATCTATCCTGTGAACGCACGGACATTAGGATATGCCCAATCAGACCATAGAATATTTATAAACGGCTACAGAAATGATTCAGAAGGATTACTGTAGAGTTTCCTAACCTTCTCCTAGAATTCTCTGGAGAAGGAAATAAGTGTATCTATTTTGTTTAATCTGTGGTTCTGTGCTAAGTCTGAGCTTCTCCTTTGCTGACTCATCCTTAACGTGTGTGCTGCTAAGCTAACCATTGTTTATAAGAATTATTGATCTTTCTTTCATGTCTCCTAGTCACCTTTACTCTGAATATTCTGTCACCACAAAATCTTCCATTAGGAGATTTTATTTGACATAAAAGCTATCAATAGCTGGCTTTAAACACTTTACCTAGCTGTCACATTCTAATATGCCCTCTGATATGGCACATTGTACTATACACACTGTTTACAACTCTCAAAGGCATATTTTTTTTCCATGGAAAATTTTAGAGAGAGATATGTGGATTTTCCTTCATCATGGATACTTGCTTTTCTTTTATTTCTTCTTCTTTTTTTTTTTTTTTTTTTTAACAATTTTTAGTGTATTATTATTATCTGGAAGCAGTATCAGGTGGCAACAAAGTATTACTCAACAAAGAAAAGAAGATCAAAACACTGTTATGCATTAAAGGACAAATGGAAGTTGTGTGGCTACTTAGGTGTATGTGTGCACACATTTATTAAAAGGGAAGACAGTATAATCTCTGAGAAACATCATTTCCCTGAATTAGGAGCACTTAATGATATATACATATATTTCTGATGAATTAATCTTTGCCAATAGTCATCTTAGACCACATATAACTTTGTAAACATTTTGAGGAATCATATATGTCTGCCAAATGTTTGTACTGTTGACAAAGTTTAGGGTTATTCTACTCACATCATCAGTCACATCCCCTCCTCAAATGCACAATTGTGCGTGTCCTCCAAACAGGACCAGCTTCATGAGTGTGGGATCTGTGCAGTCACCAGAACCCCATGCTCAGGAGGGTCCTATATTTGGTTTAATGTTCTGCTCCCACTATATTGCAAGTCTTAATTTTTTAAAAAGTGGCTCAACATTTTTATTTTGCGGCCTGACAATTGTGTAGGCTGGTCCATGGCCCATATATTTGCTGCCCACGTAGCTGTTTATAGTAGAAGCGGTTTTCTCTTCTACTGAATTTTTTCCCAACACACATAAATATTTGTATCACATAGGTTTATAATAATACATATCTATGCACACATATAGACACATACACACACACTTTTACACTTATTCTTCTAGAATGATAGCCCTAAAGAATCCTAGCTGAGACTGCCTGTTCAATGTTTGGATTGCAGAATGCTACAGGATAAATTTTTTAATAAAAACAAGTTTTTGATTTGGTCTTTAGCCTTAATAATAACACCATTACCACCATTAATGAGTATTATTCATTGAAGCACTTTTTCTAAGTTAGTTTATTTAATTGTTAAAAAACCTTATGAGGTGCTTGCTTTTATAATGTGTTTAATGGATTGGGAAACATGCTTCAAGAATTACTACATTAGGGCTGGGCATGGTGGCTCACACCTTTAATCCAAGCATTTTGGGAGGCTGAGGGAGAAGGATCATTTGAGGCCAGGAGTTTGAGACCAGCTGGGCAACATAATGAGACCTCATCTCTACAAAAAAATAAAAAGGAAATTAGCTTGGCCTGGTGGTATGTGCCTGTAGTCCTAGCTACTCGGGAGGCTGAGGCAGGAGGATCACTTGAGCCCAGGAGTTTGAGGCTGTAGTGAACTATGATTGTGCCACTGGACTCCAGCCTGGACAACACAGTGAGACCCAAAGAAAAAAATTATTAAATTATTTGCCTATGATTTAATAGTCTGTCTGATACTACTGCCTGAGCACAGAATATGCTAGAGAGTTCACCCCACTCTCAGTCAAGAAAGCTGGCCTTTTGTAACCACAGCTAGACACACATTGGGTAAGGTCTATACCAGGGGGCGACAGGGCAGAGTCTATTGGTCAAGGCAGCTCCTGTTTGGACATAGGCGATTATCTGGAAATGGGGGCAGTCATGAGTTTTTGTAAGCCAAAATTCACATGTACATTGCCTGATAGAGGTAATCTCAATGGGGAACCACTAGAATTTATTACTATCAACTTCTTGCATCTCTCGTCGCATCCTTCTCACATTAAGTTCATGTCTTCTAAAGACAACTTCTTTTAGGATTTGGGTTGGTTAATTTTGGGAAAGTTTACAAAAAGAGAGTTTGTGAGACAAACCATAGTTAGGCTGCTGCAGTTGGTCCCAGGCACTTCTTTAAGTAAAATGTGTTGGACTGAGACAACGTTGGTAGATCAAACACTCTATCAGTCTTTGAATAGCGATGCTTGCTAGCTAAGGCATGCGGACAAGAAAGGCAAACGCATACCTGGAATATGTGTTGATTCTAGTCAGTGATGAATGGCTGCCACTACCAGGGGAAAGAAGTCCAGTAACATCAACTTGCTGCAACTGGCTGCCTGGTTTTCTTGAGGAGTGGTACTCTTTTGAGGTCTCAGTATTCTTCCCTTTTCCTGGCAGGTGGGATATTCAAGAGGGTCAGGAGCTATATTAGCATTAGTGAGAGGGAGACCATGCTATCTGGCTCACAAATAGCTTCCATTTTTGCCGCCATAGTCAATCCCTTTATGGGTCTATGGTGCAAACATCGGTGTGGCGAAACATAACGGTTAAAAGACATCTACTAGTGGAACCATCTTGTCCACTAGGTGGATAAAGACCTCGTCTGTAGTGAGTGCTCTCTGGTTGGCATTAACATGGGATACAAAGATTCTCACACTTTGTGCTCACTTTCAAAAGTCCACACATCTGTTACTTCCCCAGACCTCGTTGTACCCAGTAATCTAATTTAATTGTTTCCAAGCTACTCACCTACCAGATAAGCCATTTCTCCTTGTTCTTGAGTCTATGGATCCTCTTACCTTGGTCCACTTTTTACGATCCCAGTGTATCACTCCATGCGGTTTCTGAAGCTCTGCCCAAAAAAAGGCTTTTCTCTCAACACTCTTTTCTCGCCTGGTCCTGAATGGGGACATGGTGCAGCTACCATTCTCTTTTTTTTTTTTTTTTTTTGAGACAGAGTCTTGCTCTGTCGCCCAGGCTGGAGTGCTGTGGCCGGATCTCAGCTCACTGCAAGCTCCGCCTCCCGGGTTCCCGCCATTCTCCTGCCTCAGCCTCCCGAGTAGCTGGGACTACAGGCGCCCGCCACCTCGCCCGGCTAGTTTTTTGTATTTTTAGTAGAGACGGGGTTTCACCGTGTTAGCCAGGATGGTCTCGATCTCCTGACCTCCTGATCCGCCCGTCTCGGCCTCCCAAAGTGCTGGGATTACAGGCTTGAGCCACCGCGCCCGGCCAACAGCTACCATTCTCTTTTGGCTTGTGTCCATTTACTAAACTGACCCACCTGTGAACCTGGCCGGTGTCTTTCCTCTCCCTTTAGTTAGTGATAGAAAATGCCTATGCAGTCGAAGCATGAACTGAAGACAGGCACCAGAGAAGCATGAGTTCTGAGCAGGCTGTTCACGCACTTTATGTGTCCTCCTGACCAGCTTGAGCCTGACTGTGGATGTACCATGTCCATTATATTATGGATTGCTGCTAGAACCACCTGAAGTGATGATGTGGTGGATCTGAAAGTATCCAATTTATGCTGAGTAATTATGGTCACGTAGTCACTTAATTCCCAAGGTCAGATGCTTAGATCCTGCAAGGACTGAGTAGTGTTCCAGGACCTGTTTTTCGAATGCTGTGTAGCTCTTTGCTGCATGCAGCATGAATTTGCTTCCATATCACTAGAGTTTCTGTTGTGACTCTCCTAATGGGCCTTGCTAAAGGCTCTACATAGTGTCTTTATCCACCACAGATACCTCTGGTATCATGGAATCTGCTGAGTCATAGAGATCAAATGCCAGCAATTCTGAAACCACAGGAGGAACTACTGCAGAGCACTTTCTTTTTCTTGCTCAATTCTCTACCCTTTTGAGCTCTTTCTCACAGTTTTCCATGGTGCTTTTGCCATCTCTATTTGATTTAATGTCAGCTGTAGCTTTTCCCAGACTTCTAAGAGTCATCTCACCGGTATTCCAGATCCATCACCTACTGCTCCTGACAGGGAGTTAAATCCTGTAACACGAGGGAGTTCCCTCACGTTGTGAAGCCTCCTTTATCCAGCTTTATATTCTACCTTTCTTGATCCAGCCCCATCAGGATCCACTCTCAGATATAATCTCCTGGTTCCTGCCAATGATGCTGTCATTGACCCTGTAGCAACTTTGGTGTATAATCGTTTTTTTTCTTGACAGGTCCTGCACTTCTCTGGGGGCTGGTTGTGCTGAGATTTAACTATAATTAAAAGCCTAGTGCCAAGGCTGCAAGGAGAGGACATGTGGTGAGGAGGTCAGCCATGGTCTTGTTTGAAACCTGTCTCATGTGAGGCCCCCACATTGTCTTGAACAAGGAGGGATGAGTGCTTTTCCAAAAAGGAGTGGGCCATGTCTCCTAGCCTGGGGTTCTGAGAAATTAAGGATACAAGGCTCACAAGTTTACTTACCCATGTATCGCTGTCTCAAACTCTGAGCCCCATACTGAAACAGAAGATGTACCTAGGCCAAAAATCCTCTGAAGTTCTGACAATGTTACACTGAAGTTCTGTTCACAATCTTCAGCAGTATCTGCCCTCTGTCTTCAGGGGATGAGAGTCTTTTTAAATGCTGCCATGGAGGCCCCTGACACACTTTGTTTTAAATTGTTAAGAGGTCTGAGCCTGTCATTTTCTGTCTTCAATAAATCAATGGCACTTAGGAACAACCACTCAATTTCACAGTCTTTGGCACAGTTGCCATTTCCCATATCTCTGCAAAGCCTGTGGAATTTCACCAGTTAGTGCATCCCGTCCACCTGGATCCCATCCCATTCTCCCCGTGTGAAAGTTGAGTAGTTGCAAACTGCAGCATGCCAGAGACTACGAATACACCACCTACCAACAGGTAGTCGGACTGGCAAGCTGACGGCAGCAAAATTCCACCCTTAGAGTTTTCTTCTTAGGTTTACTTCCGGTGTAAACTGACTTAGGTTGAGTTCCTTAAACACAGAGCCTGAGATGGGGATTCTTGTTCAAGTGATTGATGAAGGGAGTAGGAGGAAGTTATTCTCAGGAAAAAAGGAGTGGGGAAAGCCTGATAGAGTAGGCTTAAAAGGTATTTATGAACGTATCTCAAATGGAGACTAGCTTCAGTCTGAACCCATGGGGAATCTTTAGAACACAAATTGCAACAAAGAGTACCATCCTGAGATGAAGGCCCAGGCTTCTGTTCCTAGACAGCAGTTAGTCATTAGCTGAAGTTTGCTGGGTGGTGTGATGGGAATGTGTATTGTATTGACTTTCAGGTGTGGATAACGCTTTAGATAAAGGGGTCAGCTAAGAGTTGTTTTTATCAGCCAATACTCAGGGCAGCTAGAGAATGGGTATACAAGCAGGTGAAAAATCTCCCCAGTGCCATCAACATCACCCATATAGTAGATCGGGGTAGTCCTTGAGATTCTGTATTTCAAACTCTCTCTCAGGTGATGCCAGTGTTGCTAGCCTAAGACCCACACCCCGAGTGGCAAGACATTGATTATTTTGTTTTCAGGTTTTTCTGTTCACATGACTGATGAGGGGAGTGGGAGGAAACTATTCTCAGGAAAAAAGGAGTGGGGGAAAGCCTGATAGAGTGGGGTTAAAAGGTGTTTGTGAACGTATCTCAAATGGAGACTAGCTTCAGTCTGAACCCATGGGGAATCTTTAGAACACAAATTGCAACAAAGAGTACCATCCTGAGATGAAGGCCCAGGCTTCTGTTCCTAGACAGCAGTTAGTCATTAGCTGAAGTTTGCTGGGTGGCGTGATGGGAATGTGTATTGGATGGACTTCCAGGTGTGGATAACGCTCTAGATAAGGGGTCAGCTGACAGTTGTTGTTATCAGTCAATATCAGGGTAGCTAGAGAATGGGTATACAAGCAGGTGAAAAATCTGCCCGGTGCCATCAACATCACCCATATAGCAGATCAGGGCAGTCCTTGAGATTCTGTATTTCAAACTCTCTCTCAGGTGATGCCAGTGTTGCTAGCCTAAGACCCACACCCCGAGTGGCAAGACATTGATTATTTTGTTTTCAGGTTTTTCTGTTCATATGACTGATGAGGGGAGTGGGAGAAAACTATTCTCAGGAAAAAAGGAGTGGGGGAAAGCCTGATAGCGTGAGGTTAAAAGGTATTTATGAACGTATCTCAAATGGAGACTAGCTTCAGTTTGAACCCATGGGGAATGGGGAATCTTTAGAATATCCTTTTTTTCTTTCTCCTGCATCCTTTTTTTGTTTCCTTTTCTTTTCTCATTCTTACTCTATCTAATTATGTTGAGTCTGTATCTGCTCTCCAAACCAGTTTGCAGGACTGCCTTCAGAGAATGTGAGAATCTTGCAGGTTTCTTTCGTAAGAAAGGGAAGAAAAACATCAATTGATTGGTCTACTTTTCTATTTATAAATCCAGTTTCCTAGAGCTGGCTTTATCCAGGTTGTTTCCTTCACATTAATGGACAGTTCTTTAAAAATAGTACAATCTTAGGAGCTGATTCAAGAATAAGAAAACACCCTCAGCTTTTTGTGAGCAGATTAAGAATAGCAAAGCTACCTAAAGTAGGAATCACAACCAATCTTTCGATTTCACTGTAGTGCTGAAAGAAATATTTACAAGCCTAATTATACCCAAGTCACCATTTGAGATGTTAAATGAAATTTGTGAGAGGCCGTTGATTTGGACTAGGCTCCTATAGAAAGCCTAACAGACCAAACCAATATGGAGTTTAACTACAGCAGCTGAGTTTTGGTTAATTGAGTCTCTGTAACCAATTAACCAATTAAGCTGTAACCAGTTAAGTTGTCTCTATACCAAACTTCCATTTCCTATAAATGCTATCAGATCAGGTTCTCGGCTGGCATTCTCTGAACCTACTCTGGTTCAAAAGGCTGCCCAATTTATGAATTTTTTTGTTTTATTTTGTTTTTCTTTGCTCAGTTAAACTCACTTAACTTTTAAACTTGTCTAAGACTTTCCTTTTAAGACATTTGTTATCGTTGGTAGGATTCAGAACAGAACTCCAGCCGCCCCGGGACCATCAAGCAACCAGGCATAGGTGCTCACTGAGACCACTGTCTTCACTGTTTTCCTGCATTTTCTGCGAATCACTGGTGAGTTCTCTCTCACATTATGAAGCTTCACAAATGTGTGTTTTGAGCTATCTGAGTGTTTTTGAGCATTTTTTTTTAAAAAAAATCTAATCTGGGTTTAAAGTCTCCACAAAAACTGAACTGGGTTCAGTAGGTAAGGTTACTCTATCCAATAAGGAATTCCTTTCCACCTTCTGAAACTCCACCGAGGGTTAGTTTGTGCTCTGAAAAGGCATATGTGTCCTTCTTGGGGTGGCTGGCTTGTGTTAAATAGGAACTGGAATGGGTCTAGGGTGTGGAACTCCTACATTTGAAATCCCAGCCAAGTTCATGCATAAGAATCCCCAGAAAAAACCCCAGAATTATACTTTTTTTTTTTTTTTTTTTTAGAGGAATGGGCAAACCTTGCCAAAGGTAATTTGGGATTATAGTGGCCACAATTAGAAAGTTTTAATTTGGGTAAAATTATTATTTGTAGGATATATTAGAAAAGGAACAATCAAAAGCCCCACAGAAGCCATGACATTCATTTATTAATTAGCACACAGGCTTTTAAGAGACTAAAATGTGAGGGGCAAAATCGTTTATATAAGTTGAGCTCTTAGATGAGTAGGTTCTAAAACTTGAGCTCAGAATAATGTTAAAAAGTATTCTAGTCTTGTACGGAAAATGCTTTGTCTGCCTTATTCCTTAATAGGCTCTGCCCAGAACTCAGTAATTTAGTTAAAAGAGCACAGGTTGAGTTGGGAAGCAGCTGCCTATTTTTAGTTATTTTAAGACCTATCTTTAATGAAGGAAACTTGTGTCAGTGGAGGAAGTCTCCATTTACAGAGGCGTCTTCCTCTCTGCACCAGGAAGACAGGAAGAACTAAGTTTTGTTTTGTTTTCAGGTTTTTCTCTTCTTGAGGCTTTACAATAGGGAAGGCAAAAAGACCTGAGTCTATATAACAAGCCTTGCCTCTGACCATTTTGTCTTAGCTGGGCTTGCTACTTTCTTTGTCTCAGTAGGTAATGGTATTTAGGTCTGAAACCTGAATTCAATGGGTGACCTAGGTAACAATAACTTAGGGCAATAATCAGACAGGTTAATCAGGAAATGGTCACGGATCCCTTACCCTGCTTGCTGAAATAAGTCAACTGGTCAATGGGTAAATAAAATATTCTCACGCCCTGTGAATGGTTTTTCAGAAAAATGAACGGGCCTTTAAAAGAATAGATGATGATTAGTAGCAAGGTCTGTCAGGATGTGATGAAACTTCCTTTCTTGTGAGTTAATCTTCAGAGGATTGATAACAGTTGAGTCCCTTGGGAGAATCTGTCTTCAGAAGATAAGGGGAATTCAGAACGCCTTGCCTTGCTTACATATTGGCAATCAATATCACAGTGATATATCTGGGGGTAATATTTTCTGAATTTCAATGGCTACCTATGTGTAATGAGCAATTTAAGCATATTTGTTAAGAATGAGTAAACTAGTTGAATGTAAATAGGTTGGAAACTTGTATATGAGTCACAAGAATCTTTTATTATCCAAGGTCTTAAAGTCATGTTGGATTAAGTGATAGATATCTATGAAATGTATGACTCATTTTTCAGTAAGTTAAGACACTGAAACTTGCTCTTCAACCCTTCTGTCTCATTGTGTTTTGGGAGGGGAAAGCCTGAAGATAGGAGAAATGTGATTTTTTTTTTTTGACTAGTGGGGGACTTTCCAATTAACTTCAGTGATTGGGATAGGCTGATTGAAACTGTTCTAAAGATAAAACAGCTGTTCACGTCTTTCACTGAGAATGTAGAATGTGTCCTCTTGGAAAAGAGAGTAATGCAATGATGAGTTAGTTGAGGCTAATAATCAATGCATGGCCATATTCATTCACTAAACGGATATTTGACTATATGTGTAACACATTGTATTAGGGTCAGGGATATACACACAGTAGACGTGGTTTTTTTCTGTGTCATAGGAGAAACAGATGCACACATACACACAGTATAAGAAAATTAGTAGTTGCATTCTAGAAAGAAAAAGAGTTGTCCACTTCTATCTACAAATAGTTGAATGGCTGAACTGAACTTCTTGTGTCAGCCATTTTTGGTGCCACTTATCTAATATTAAACATAGTGTTGGTCTTGGTTTGTCTGATAATAAGTTGTGCTAGTGGTATATTGTTTTTTTCTCTTTTGCAGTATAGAAAACCCAGGTGTATTTTGGTCTATTAAACATAAAAAGGGTGGTACTATGAAGACAAGTTTCTAAGCTAAAATGGTGCTCATCTACAAAATGCTACTATAAAACAGTTCACAAGTGCTTGCTTCCAAGGTTTCCATTGGAAATTAAGATTACTACGAGTTTAGGAGATTCTAACTAGTTAAAACTAAAAAACTATGGCTTCCTATATGAGGAAAGTAAGACATGTTTTTGGTAGGTGAATCTATACCACATGAAAGACGTGGGTTTTTAAAAAATTTTTGTTGAGAGTAATTTTGTCTAATTTACAAATTGTTTAAAGGTTGTTTCAGAATAAAAGATAGATAAAACTGGATAAGAAAGTTGTAGAAGGTTTACGGAAGATAAGTGTTGTGAAAGAAATTGTGGTCAAACTGATAAGAATTAGAAGGGAATTGTTTTTCTAAGAACTGAGGATTGATATCAACTGTGTAACTATGCAAAATTAGAATCTAGTACTCTGTTAAAACAAAGAGGGTTTTGTGGAGAACTGATCTGTTCTTAATAGGAAATAGAGCCTTATTAGGTTGTTTGATTACTTAAGGAAACTGAGTCCTTTCTACTAAAGAGTTAGGATTTTTCCCACCACTATGTGGCTTCCTGTATTTAATTATCACTCTGATTAAGTGATCTTTTCACAGTGACCTGTAAACCTCTATTTTTAATGTTACCCCAAATCAAATGATAAATTAGTCTTTTTGATCTAGAATTGACTTGGGATTTTCTATGTGGGTAACTGGAGAGCATTAGGAAGTGTCTCATCTTGTAGAGATGTTAAACTAATTAGGCTTGTTTCATATGTTGTATGGAAAACATTGGTAAATAATGTGATGATAAATCTCTTTGAATTATCTTTATGAATGTGTTTGAGAAATTCTGTGAAATTCATAGAAATCTAATAGTCCTAATACTATCAGTGATCATTCTAGTTGTTATCTTCAAATGTTGTATGCAATAGAGATAACCAAGCTTCCTTGTCAAATGCTGGTTATAATGCTTTAACATGGCCATTCTAAGTCTTTGTCATTCAATTATTTCTTCTCTAAAAGCATTTTCAGTTTGTTATAGTCCAAAAAGTGTTGCATTTTCAAAAGGTTCATGGAAAGAACTTTGACAAGTACAAGTTTTTGATAACTTGAAGATCTTGCCATTAGACTGGGTGGGAATTCCTGACATTCTTAATGATTGGTTTATACAGTTAACACAAAATCAAGTAGAACAAGAATTAATTGAATACAAAGGAAGTGTTCTGGCAGATTTTCATGATAGGTCAGCCAATGCTGAAACTGTTAAGATGTGCAATTTGAATGAACTCCTTAAGATTGATCCAAGTCAACTTCCCTATAAGGATTTATTAAAGATTATAAATGTACTAGGTTTGGAAAAGCAAAATCAGTATCTGACATGAGAAATTCTGTGTTAAACATGTACTCACAAAGGAACTGGACGCCTGCCTGGTCATCCCCGAATCCCTGAAGCTCCTATTGTAAAGAGCCTTGCACTTTGTAACTCATCATGGAATATGTAAGATGACCCAAATGATGAATACATATTTTAGGGTGATTGTATTAAAATTGCTTAAATGGTTTATGGCCAATATTTGGTTTGTCAAGCCTATAGTCCTGGTGATGGCAGCAGAAGCCTGTCTAGAGTGACTGCTGCCATGATGCTGGCTTCAGTGGGGGAGGTGCAGCTGGGGCTGCCTGCTCCATGGAGCCAGTGGGAGCCAAGAACAGGCAGAAGCCCCATTCCCTTCCAAGTTGGAGGGGCAGCCTCCTGAATGCAGCTGCAGTCAGTTTCAGACCCAGGCATCTCTGCACATTTGGAGGCCCAGGAAGCCCACCTGCCCCTGTAGGCTTAGGAGTGCCTGTTTCTGCTGCCTGAACTCTCCCTGCTCCCAGCACCGACTCCGATTTTGGAGCAAAGTTGTGGTTGAGCCCAGGTGCTGTCACCATCTGACCAGGTGTATCTACGCTTGGGGCAGTGCTGACATGCCAGACCCCTGATGCCTTGGCCCCCTCCTGACTTTGGATGCTGATGAGAATGGTAGGGAGGCCAAGGGAGGACTAAGGGTGGCTCAGCATGGGCCTGCAGGCACCCCTCAGCACAAACAACATGGATGCTGTAGGCACTGTGAATGGCAGGTTAATGGTGGCAGGAGGCAGGCAGGTTCCCAGGTAGAAAGAGGTGGATCACCAGAGAGCCTCCACCTTCAGTACAGGGATGGTGTGAGACCTGGGAACCAGCCTCACAGCTGCCAGTTCCACAGACTGGAGTGAGAACTGTTTTTTTTTTTTTTTTCTGGTCCCACCCATGGCTGCTCATGGACCAATCAGCACACACTTTCTCCCCTCTGAAACCCATAAAAACCCTGGAGTCAGCCAGACTCAGTCAGACAATAGGACAACGTACCTGCGGAGAAGAGTGACCCACTGTGGGTCTTCTCTCTGCTAAGAGCTGAATGGATGTTGGCATACCCTGCCTGCAGAGAGGAGCTACCCACTGCAGGTCACCTCTGAGCTGTTGTTGCTCAATAAAGCACCTCTTTGGCTTGCTCATCCCCCACTTTTCCATGTACCTAATTCTTCCTGAACATGGGACAAGAACTTGGGGTCCACTGAATGGCAGAACTGAAAGAGCTGTAACACAAACTGAAACATGCCCCTTGTTTGTCATGTTGCGGGTGACAAGGAGAAGAGAGAAGGAGAGAAGAACTCAGCCCTTTGGGGAACCCAGACCTAGGAGCTCCCTGAGCCATTGCTGTGACACCCTCTTTGGGGCTCTGTGGTTCCTGGTATCTCCAAGCTTCTGGGCACGGCCACATTCCCTGGTGACAGCTATGGAAGCTGCTTGTGGTATGCCTGGTCCAGCCACAGCCTCTCAGGGAGCTGGCACTGGAGCTGCACACCCCGATGTAGCCAGCATGCCTGGCTGTTTGCAGTGGTCAGGCCCCATGCTTGCTTTCTGTATTAGTCTGTTTTCACTCTATTGATAAAAACACACCCGAGACTGGGTGATTTATAAGGAAAGAGGTTTAAGTGACTCATAGTTCCACATGGCTGGGGAGACCTCACAATCATGATGGAAGACAAGGTGGAGCAAGTCACATCTTACATGGTGGCAGGCAAGAGAATGTGTGCAGGGGAAGGAACTCCCCTTTATAAAACCATCAGATCTTGTGAGACTTTTTCAAAACTATCATGAGAATAGCATGGGAAAGGCCCAACCCCATGATTCAATTACCTCCCACTGGGTCCCTACCACAACACCTGGGAATTATGGGAGCTACAATTCAAGATGACATTTGGGTGGGAACACAGCCAAACCATATCACTCACTCACACACCCCTCACCAGTCTGTGCGTGGTTTGCCATTGGCAGACATGAGATTCAGGCCAGTAGTGTGAGCCGAGTGCAGCCTGCCAGGTTGAGTGGGCAGAACAAGCCCAGCAGGCCTGAGCAAAACTCAGGCCAAGTTGCCACTAGCCACAGAGTTTTCTGGCTAGAAAAGTGACACCTCAAAGATCCTGTGACACTGGGAGGACAATCAAAACCCCAGGTGTTTCTTTTCTGTATATGGCAGATCATTTGAACATTTACAAAGGAATTTCATTCAATCACTGTTTTCAATAGGATGTAAATGTGTTCTTGTAATAGTCTACGTTTCTTGGTTGTATAGAAGCTTTCCATGTGGGAAGACGAATGTATTGCAGTTTAAAAAGTTATTGGAAAACATATTCTCTTTATGGGACATCTCTGGAGAGACCTCCAATGACAGAAAAAACCTCTATATTGGGAAAATCATAAAAAAGTTAAACAAGGTGTTACTAACACAATGGCATTCCCATTGTCTCTGTCATTATCAGTCTTCCAGAAAGGTTGAAAGGATAAATGCTATTTGGAAATTAAAATTGGCAGGTTAATTGGACTGACTTGGCCAAGGGTACTATCACTAGCTTTAATGGATGAAATAGTTACTGGAAGGCCTATATCTTTAATAATGGAACTGTATGTGTCTCCTGCTTTTCTAAGTTCTAAATGCTGAGGTCTCTGATGTATTGTACCAGAGCGAAGGATAAAAGGGGCTTTCTTGTGCCTGCATGCTGTAGAACTTTCTGGGTACTGAATTGTATTTTCTAGTTCGTTTATAGTTTTTGTAAATAAGCTAAATGTACCACACACTCATAGTGCCCTTACTGTTTGATATCATTGCTGCATTGGGGCAGGGGACAAAAGTATACATGATAAAGGTTAGATGAGTCAACATTAAACTCCATGTGTATCAAGAAAATAGCTTATGTTGACTTCTAGAGGGATGGGAGGATTGGAATAAATCTTGTATATATCTTTCATGACTTCAAGTTACCTACAAGTGATTTTTTTTAGGCATGAATTATTTTGGCTATATCTAGAATTGGATTGTAACCAAGACTTCCTATTTATCATACCTAGCTTACCAATCGGGATATAACCAATGGGCATAACATAATAGAATGAACACTTAGACTATAGTGAATGGGTTCAATATATTTTTATTAATCAGAGGATGCTTCTGAACTGGGTTTTTGAGACAGGGTCTTGCTCTGTCACCCAGGCTGGAGTGCAGTGGTGTGATCTCAGCTCACTGCAGCCTCGACCTCACAGGCTCAGGCAATCCTTCCACTTCAGCTTCCCAAGTAGCTGGGAATACAGGCACACATCAGCATGCCTGGCTAATTTTTTTTTTTTTCTTTTATAGAGATGGAGTTTCCCCCACATTGCCCAAACTGGTCTTAAACTCATGGGTTCAAGAAATCCGTCTGCCTCAGCCTCTCGAAGTGCTGGGATTACAGGTGTGAGCCACTGTGCCTGTCCTGGGCTTTCTTTTGATTAGCCATAAAAGCCAACCTGGATAACTTGAGCAAAAAGTAGGATAGAAAGGATATTGGATATTTTGTACTTCACAAAATTAACAGGAATTCTGTATAGCTTGGCTCAGAAACAAACAGTAGTTCCTTATGTTTAACTAGCAACAAGTTTTCAAAAGGCTCTTCAAGCTCTGTTTAAATGAATTATCTTCAACACTTTTAAGTCTCTTTACCCCAGGGCTCAACATTCAAATTCTAGGAGGGTATCCTCTGGTTGGTATGAGTCATATGCCACCACTGTGGTTAGAACAGGACTCAGAACTTTGCTTAACAGCCTTAGCGGAATGTACACAAACAGCAAGCTAGTAAGTTCCCCAAAGAACTCCGAATACTTTTAGCAAGAGAATATGCAATGGATGCTAGGAAGCCACAAAAGCAACAGCTGACCTCTACAAGGTCATTGCAAGTCTTGGGACTTAAAGTTTGCTATTATAATATTTAAACATTATAAGGGTAGAAGCGATGTTATAGAGAAGGGACCAAGTTCAGTCTAAATTTAAGTGCCAGAACCTGATTTAGATTATAAGCGTTTAGAAAATATTATAGGGTATATCTACATAATTCTCCTTAAGTGACCTTTTGCAAAGCAAAGTACATTCAGACACCTAATCAAATTATTTGTCATGCTCCTGCAGCTGATCAGAAAATTCTAACTTCAATGGCTAAATACTGGGCCCATTGCTAGGGGGAGAGATACAAATAAGACATGCTCTGACTTCAAACAGCTCACAGTCTGGCATGGGGGAAATGAGAAATGCTTGCGACTTGCTATGATGCAGAGGTATAGGTGCCTTGCAGAATGAATAAAGAGGCATCACAGGAAAAAGAGATTCATTCTTCTTGGAGGTGTTGAGGAATGCTCAATGGAGATGATGACTTTTGAAATAGATCTTAAGGAAATGGCTATTTTTGTTTTTCTCTGAGTTAAGGGAAGGATAATGAGAATTCTAGACAGAAAAACTGCAGTAGACGTCTGGAGGTCTGGAAAGGCTGAGGAGGGTACAGGGGCAGTGGAGCAAGCTCATGGGCGTGAGCATGAAGGGAGTGGATAGCAAATGAGTCTAGCCAGTGAAGGGGATGCTACTGTAAGGATTTGGGACTTTACATTGAATAAAAGATTAGGCGTTGATGATTTCTGAATCAGGATGCTGTGTTGAGATCCATAGACTACAGAGGAGGCATATAGACTGGCAGGGAAGACAGTTCTGAGGTTATCACAGTAAGCCCAGGAGACAGGATGGAGGGCTGCAGTGAGGCATGGAGATTTTTCAGGCTCGATCAGTAAGAAATGGGATTGGCTTGATATAAGGGGAACAGAGAAAAGTCAAAACATGCTGATTGGTTTCCAGCTCTGTTGAAAGGGTCATGATTATACTAAATAGGAAAAGAGAGACAGGTTTGGGAGAAGCAAATGAGATTGGTAAGATACACATTAGTTAAAAATGCATACACGCTTAAGATTTTTAACTCATTCTCACCTATCAGGTTCTGGACTAGTTGTTTCCCCAAATATTACCTTGTCAATAATAAACATAAAAGATCACACCCAGCAAGCAGGTAATACACACACATTACCTTCGTCCTCTACAATGCCTTGCTCAGATGGCTGTCCTGGGGTGGGAGATAGGGGTGTATACTTGAGAAATGATCAATGCCTGGGTAGCCCAAGATAGACATCTAATAAACAGAAAGACCTGACATGATCTAAGCTATGGCGTCCACTTGCTAGACTGGGCAAGCTGACTTTATTACAGACTGCCGTAGGTTATTAGGGTAGACAGTGACAGATCATTTTGTAAGTAAGGCCCAGAGAGAGCCAGATCCATCTGCCTAGAAAAACAAATACATCCCAGTCCAGAAGTGAGGTTAAAAAAGATTTACAAGGCGCACTGATGCATGTGCCCCTCTCTGGGTGGGTTGTGGTGGCCGGCCACAGGGGTTGCCCTCGTTGGTTCGACACAGCCTGCCATCTGGAGAGACGGCAAGCTCCTGGGCTCATATTACAGGACATTTTCCCATTTCCTTTTCTATGGTCTAGCTTCGGCAGAAAAATGGACGACAGGCTGGGGGAAGATAAAAAATAAACAAGAGAGGGAAAAGAGTCTCTCTCTGAGCAATCTCATAAAACAAAGCATAAATCTTTAACTGCCTGACCTTTCAGCTCACATGATTCTTGGTGCAGGAGGGATAAATCAGAGCTCATCTGGAGGCTCAGGGGAGGGCAGCTTTCTGCCTTCCAACAGGAAGCAGCCTATTTGCAGAAGCGCATAGATGTGTCATTGTTTTTAATAGAAGCTCAATTGATTTCCTAGAAATTGAAATGTTCCCTTGGTTGGAAATGAAATTTCTACCTGGCCGTTCCACCTCTGGCCACCTCTTGGTGGCAAGTCTTATTGCCTATTGTTGGAATTAACAGAGAAAGGCCAAGTAAAAGGTCTTAGGGGCAGACTTCCTCATAACAGGGAGCCTCTCTCTGAGATGCAAATAAAACTGGCAAAGGTTGAGGGTTTTGCAGATGCAACTCCCTGCAATACGGTGAAGGGTGTCTCGTTAACCCTTCTTATGCTGATCTCCAACTTGCCTGTCTTGTGTTCCTGTCTTGTCATCATGGCTCGTAACTACTCCATTAGAACCAAGGGTCAGCTCCTGGTTTCAGGAACACAGCAGATATTTTCTATATGACAGCATTGGTGCTCTTGACTGCAGCCAGCCCCTTCATCACAGCAACCAGAGTAACATTTATACAAATATTTGTTTCTTTAGTATGTGAGGAAAGGAGTATGCTTTTTCTTAGCTAGCTGACTATCATTGTGATAAGTAGGTTTCTCCACGTAAGAGAAATTTTTATTTTTTCGTTTTTTTTCCGGGGTGGCGGGTGGTGGTGGTGACTAGAAACAGAAAACGGATAAATTGTTAGCTTCAAGAAAGCATCGGGAACCAGATTTCATTGGTAAAGCCCACCTCAGTTTATAGAACCAAAGGTGTATTTTGATAATTTTTTCCCTTTTTGCGGGGAGAAGGTCACTAGATGGTTCAAATGTGAGAGAAACAGGTATGTCAGCCCAGCCTGAGATACTTAAGAAAACAGAATCAAGAAAATATTGCTTTCAATTTAAAAGAAAAGGTATTCTGAATCGTTCTTAGATTTCTTTTCCCTGAGTCTGTTTTATTTGTCCCCAGCAAAAACTGCAGCTACCTGACGAAGTGGGTGCACCTGGTGAAGCAGGTCCCACCTGGTGATGGGAGGCGTCCTCCTGACTTCCCAGGCCCGTTCCAGGGTCAAGAGCAAAACCACTCAAGGAAGAGAGAATATTCCTTGGTTTAGGATATCTGAGGGGAACTGGTATTTAAAGAGCAATGGCCTTTATGGATGAAAACTTGCTCTCCTTTTCTTTAAATGTTATTGTTAGCAGGTTATTTCCAAATTCACTTTTTGCAAAAATGTGCAAGCTGTTCAAATACAGAAAAGGAAATGGGGATAATTTAGGAGCTGGAGTAAGAGTTTTGACATTTTTGGAACTACATCAATTTGCCTCTCTTCATTTTATATTTACTATTAATTTTGCTTGTCCTATTTCTCAAGATTTAAATTGTGGCCTAGTGGGGACCCAATGAATTGAAAAGTAGAATATAATTTTAGGTCTACTATTTACTTTTTTTGACTCAGAGTAATTTAGCTTCTGTTTCAGATCCCGAATCTACATCCTAATTGATGATAATTAATATAACTTTAAAAATTGCTGGCTTTTCCTATATATGTATACAAATAGTATTTGTATTTAACATAATTTTTGAAAAAATGAAAATAGCAGTAGCCCAAAAAAAAAACCCAGAAAAGAATTTACATGGGGAATAACAACTAAGTTTATATTTGTTTCTTATTAATATATTTTTCAAATACTTAGTAGTAGTCAAAGGAGCTTGGTCCTGATTTTCAGAGAAAATTTTATATCGAATAGATTTTATTTATTACAATAGTTTTAATAAAAATCCACCAAAAAGTAGTTCAGCATTCCTAATATATGAGGGAGCACAGAGGAAGACTTATTTAAAAAAAATGATTAATATCTTTTTTTAGATTATTCATTAATCCCATTTAAATGGCAGTAGAATAATCTTAGCACTTTTTTAAA